>NC_138370.1:167850954-167902959 GCF_054177405.1 Leptonychotes weddellii | reverse complement strand
GACTGAGCCACCCAGGTGCCCCTTAAAGAATTTTCTAAACTAAAATATCCCTGGGAGAGAAAGAAAAAAGAACTTACCTAAATTTATTTGATGGATCTGAGTTTTGAAGAATAAAAAAAATTGTAGCATTCATTTCACATATAAATGAAAGCCCAGTTTATTTCTTTATAGCTTTATTGTTCACATATTTTGATACTTTAAAAAAAAATTTTTAAAGATTTTATTTATTTGAGAGAGAGAGCATGAGCAGGGGGAGGGGCAAAGGGAGAGGGAGAAGCAGACGCCCTATTGAGCAGGGAGCCCTGCATGGAGCCCCACCCAGGCTCAATCCCAGGACCCTGAGATCATGACCTGAGCCAAAGTCAAATGCTTAACCAACGAGCCACCCAAGCGCCCCAGTGGCGTTTTAAACATAATGTAAATAATTCAAACAGTTCAGGGTGAAATATAACACATGTGGCACATAATTATATGTAAATAAAAGCCCCCTCAAAATAAATAAAAATAAAAATAGGAACCCCCCAAAAATAGGAACCCAATACACAATATGTGTTTCATTCAAAAAAAAATAGAAAGTCTATTATTATATATGTAAACATTTATTTGGGTAAATAAGTAACTACATGCAACAAAGAGTTTTCCTGAAATTACAGCACATGTATTTATATCAAGTGAAAACTATTAACTTACTGAATAAGTAATCAAGTTACCAAGAAGCCCTAAGGGCAAGTATTTTCAGATGACACTTTGTCTCCTGAGCCTCATCTTTGCTGTCCAGAGTTTACCTCTAGAGAGGGAGAGGCATGGCTGTCCAAGTCTCGGGATGAATGAAAGATGGAAGTTTTAGGCTTAAAAGAAATGCACAAGCATCTCTGCTGAGTCTGACAGGTCTTTGGACAGCAACTGACACTTTTCTGGTAGCTGGGGAGGAGGTAACCACTCCCACAGCTGGAGTGGGGTCTGTGCATTCCTGAAAGTATTTCAAACACAAAGCAGAGCAGTCAGGGACATCTGAAATTACCATTGACCTGACCTCAAGCTGTTTTTCATAATTCAAGGTGCAGGAACAGATTCAAATTATTTACAAAGAGAGCATTGGAGAGAGAGAGACAGAGAATAGAAAACAGAAAAGCCCTCCCTGATGGTCAAACAAGGGTGCGTGAAATTAGCAACCCATTCACGTGGGTCCAGTTTGCACCTAGACTGGTAAGGTCTATTATTTAACTATTTTCAGAAAAAGTATGTCTTTTTTCCAAAAAAAAAAAAAAAAAACACAAAAAAACCCACAAAAACTGATGATTGTCCTGGAATCAGTGGTAATGCACTGGCTTTTGGTTTTTGGGGAGATTTTTTTGGTTGGTTAAGTTTAATTTGGGGTGCAATGAATTCAGTAGGTAATACCTGAGCGTGGTAGATACTCCCAAAGAGACAAAAAGTCTATCTGCAGTGAGAAGTGATTTCCTTCCTACCCTCCACAACCGGCAAATTGCCTTCCCAGAGGCCACCACTGTGGCCAGGTGGCAAGCCTACCACGTATGCTCTAAGCAAATATAACCAAGTGTTTGTGTCTCTCCTTTCTTGTTTTTGTCTTAGGGGCCACGTTCTATACACAGTCTGCAAGCTGCTTCTCTCAACCCATCTCTCCTGGGGACTGTTTCATCTCAGCATGTCTAGAGCTGCTCCGTCCCTTCCAATAGGTACAGTGCATTCCGATGAATCATCACCCCACAGCATATATCCTACCAGGACCCTGCTAATGGCCACACTTGCAGAACCTTTCTTCTTGGATCTCCAGCTAAAACTTCAGCTGGGAGGCCAACTGAAATTGTTCTGTTTCATTGTGCTCAATTTCTGTTTAATTCTGAATTCTGCTTAAATTCCCTCAGATCAGTTATTTAGCAAAACCCGAAAAATCTTACTCACAGCTACCGAGCAAACGCCGTGCTTGAGAAAATAGTGAGGAGGAGGCTGACTCCCGGTCCTCGCTGTCTCTGTGTCTCCTTGGGGCCTAGCATTATTCACATTGTGGGCACTTTAGTTCTGTTGCTAGATGTCAGGACATTCATTGGCTGAATGAATGAGGAGACGTGGAACCATGACCAAATATCACAACCAGGAGGCCAGTCACGTGAAGCACGTTGCTCAGCCGAGGAAACTGGTTTGCACTTGACAAAATGTTACTGTCTTTTTTTTTTTAAGATTTATTTATTTATCTGAGAAAGAGAGAGAGGGTGGGGTGGAGGGGCAGAGGCAGAGGGAGAGAGGGTCCTAAGCAGACTCTGAACTGAGTGTGAAGCCCAACGCGGGGCTCAATCTCACGACCGACCCTGAGACCATGACCTGAACCGAAACCAAGAGTTGGACGCTTAACCAACTGAGCCACCCAGGCACCCCCAGAATGTTGGTGTCTTAAAAGCAGTGTACTGATCTGTCAGTCCGTTGGAAAACTTATGGCAGCAGAAGGAACGGCAGAAGAAACATTCTAAATCATGAAGCGTGTTCTAGGCTTCGGGAGAGGGTAGCAGCTTAACTACAAATTCAAGAAAACTAGGTTTATTATTAGAAAGTTAATTCTGTTCTACAATATTCGCACATTCCCCAGCTCAGGGACTGTACCTATCATTCAAGATCCCTTTGAATGTACAAATCAACTAGCAAATGCTCTGCCTTCTGCAGGCCGCCTGTCTCCAACTAGCTATTTCAGGCAGGAGCTGCTGTTCTGGGAGGTAAATACTTTTCGCAGGCCAAGATTTACCAGCTTGTCTTCAACAGGAAAAAATACCAAAGGGTTGGCTTAGCATGTAAATGAGGGCAGCCTGATTACCACGCTAACTTCTGGTTATGGTGACACTGTTTTGAACCATCCTGGACACGAATTTTTGTTCTCTTCTGTTTTATGGGTGTGTTGTTGTCCTGCTTTAAACTCATGGGCTTAACAGTTAAAACATGGGCCATCCCTCACCCACCCAAAACACAAATCCGCTGCCGTCCAAGATGCTACTTGCCTTATGAATATACAAATCACCAGGAGGGAGACCGTAAAGTATTTCCTCAGGAAGGTCCCGTTTTTCTTCTGTCGCTGATGCATTTCTCCACCACACTTGTTACAGTAACGACACAGACCAAAGCAAAACCCCACCAGAGGCATCAGAAAGACAAAGAGCAGTCCCAGGACAGCACAAATAATAATCCCGATTTCATAGTAGATAATCTGCAAACAAACAAAAGAAACAGCATATACTGTAACACAAAATAACAAGTAGAACATTCCATAGTGTGCATGTTTCATTTGTTTTAACCTATTTGCCAGGGTGAGTTAAATCTTAATGTGTGTATTTCCATCTTGATGCTCCTTTTTTTTTTTTTAGAGGGAAGGGCAGGGGAAGAGGGAGAGAGAGAATCTTAAGCAGGCTCCACGCCTAGCGAATGAAGCCTGACACAGGGCTCGATCTCACGACCCTGAGGTCATGACCTGAGCCGAAATCAAGAGTCAGATGCTTAACTGACTGAGTCACCCTGGAGTCCCTTGATGCCCCTTCTTGAAACAGAGGAAGCAGATTTGAGTTACCAGAATATGGAACCAAGTGGTTACTATCTTCTTTCAACTCAGGGTAAAATGTCCAAATGCACGGTCAAGTTGCAAATGGCTGAATTTAAACCCCAAAGGTATTTTGTTTGTTTTTAAATGGTATAACACATTTTGGCAGAAATACTTGCATTATGAATAATCTACATATCGGGATGATTTTTCACCAGAAAGACAGGACCAGTAGAAGTTATTAAGGATTCAAAGCAATTTGGATTGGATCAATTCATGACGAATTCATAGTTACAAAAGAATCTGGAATATATCTAAATTTAGAAAAAAGGCTCAGACTTTCTGAGTCAGACATGTTAATCACAGGCCACTCGCTTTGTTTCCCTATCCATATGCTGGGACTAATAATACATACCTTGTAAGGTCATGTCATTGGGAACATTACAGATAATGTATGATCAGTGCTAAGGTGCCAAGTGCAGTATGTAGCCTTTGTAAGTGGTACCTCTCATGCCGTGCTGGCGAGGCTGGGCTCAGTAGCCCATGTCTTGGACAGTCCTCTGTTCCTAGGACCTAGCACAACTTCGAGATAGGATCATGTGACCTAAGTATATTTTCATAATCTCTGCTGGGGCTGTATTCTGGGATTAAAAAAAAAATTAATGCAACCGGATGACACAAAACTTGAGTTCATTCCAATGCATGTGTACAGTTACTCACATTTCCATAAAGCCAAGCTGAGCCAAGTAAATGAAACACAAGTGTTGCTCCTAGGAGCGAATGTGAGGTCTTAGCACTGAACTGGGAGTCAGAAGACCTGCTTTAAATTCCAGCAGGGGGCTTCTAGTTCCCTAAACCAGAATTAGCATTAATGTCATAAACTGTATTGTGAGGGTCAGATAATTAAATGATTTAAAGTGAAAACAAGAGCTAAGTGCCCAACACATAGTGAATAGTCAATCAATATTAGTTAACTCTGTGGGCAAATGCTTCAGAGCATTGAGGTGCACGTGGCACTTGAATATTAATGGAATATTCTTTGATATTAAGGATAAAATGCTAAAAAAAAAAAAGTGGTTGAATTTTGCTGCATTCATCAAGTACACGCTCCTGCTTAAACTTGGCCGCACCCCATGTCCACAGAGAGTCCTGTAACCTGCCCTTGGGGACCCACATCATTGGCCAGTTGAGAAACCAGCCTCAGAAACCCCAAACTCTTCTCAATTTCAATATCATTTCCCAGCAAATGTTCTAAATTATTTACTATTTTTCAAAGGGATTTAAAATCCTTTCTGAATCCCAGGAAGATAATGAACCCAAACCCAGGAGAGAAGGTGTTTTGAAATGTTCTAAATGCACTATGTTTAGCTCCAAGTACAAATTTCACACTTTATATACAACCTTTGCAATGCCACTGACTCAATATTATGTCAAAAAGTATCAGGAACAAGATATGTCATTTCAAGAGTTCCTTTCTGGGCTGAAGTCTGGCCAAGGTCTGGCAAGGACCCAAATGATTTCCTGATAACATAAGGATCTCCAGGGCGCTCTGTGGATGATGTGGAGGAGGAGATCAGGATTGAAATTTACTGAGATGGATCGCTATTCTTTGGCGAAGCACTAAAACTGAAAGAGAAGATTAACGATGATTCCATAAACAAAAATGAAGCAAGCCACTTTAAAAAACCCCCACGGCGGCTTTACCGCTCGTTACCTGCTGGCTTTAGACAGAGCAACAAGAAACAGCAAACAAGGACTTTACCTTCAGAGTCAAGACTACATTTTCTGGCTGTGGAAGTCAAAGCAGTTGAGGAGTTGAGGAGAGTAAGGCAGAGGCGGCATGCATCAAGAAAACAGAAAAAGTTACATGAGCGATTAACCACAACTGGGAACGTTAATATTCCATACAGAGAAAATCAAGGAGAGGAGGATCCACACAAGACAGGAACATAAAACTTGAGTGTTTATTAGAGAAACAGCCTTCAGGTAGAGTCAGGTCTGGAATTTACATCTGAAATTTATATATGGATTTCTTGAAAGGTTCTTATCAATATGCTAACCAGTTGTGGACGGGGCGGGGGGGAGCGGAATAGAGGGAAAGTTACACATGCTTAACACACTAACCATGTGGTCTTCGCACAATAGAAGATCAGTAGCTGCCTAGAACCCCAGTCAAAACAACGGCTTCCAAAGCGTCCTTTCTGAACTGAGAATCTGATGGCATTATTCTCTTGCTCAAAGGCATTCCAAGCATTCCCACCATGTTTCATTCAAACCTCTTCATGTGATCCTGTTATTTAATCCTGGCTTCACGTCCTGCTCTTCTTGACCATTCTGTTCCTAGGAAGAAGTCTCCTGTTCCCCCTTCCTCCCTCCAGCTCCCTGGTGCTGCCTCCTCACCCAGAACAGCATTCCCTTCACTGCTCTGCTCATGAAACTCAAGTCTGCCTGGATGTTGCGTCCTCCTGGAAATCTGTCTTGAGAACCGAGTGTGAGTTTGCTTTTATCATGCTGCCTTGGAGGCCACTCCTGCCCCACGAGGAAGGGCTCTCCCATGGGAGCACCGCCTGAGCCCCGCTGTTCGCTCGGGGAGAGCAAGAACCATGACGTCATGCTCACCATTCTCTCACCCACCCCGGGACCTGGCGTGCAACAGGTGCCCAACTGGAATCAGGTAAACTGATGAACTCAGTGAGGGAGTTTCCAAAATCGTGGTCCAGAGATAGGGCTGGACCGCCCCGTAGTGAAACAGGAAAAATGAAGATACAACGAGTGTCCCATGAAGTGAAATTTGCTCAGTGTATCCTTTTGGTGGGGAGAGGGAGGTGATAGGTATACGAACGCAGACAAAGTTAATATCGTTGCTATGGTGGGTTTTAAATATCCCTGTGTGGCAAAATAAAATCGGGTGGCTCTATGCCATTCCCTGGATTACTTTTTTGAAACAGTGTACTCTGGGAAATCTAAATTTGGAACTATAGCTTTGGATGGCAGATTTTCACAGATGTGAAAGAACGATGATTGTGATATTAGTAACTTTTAAATGAGGCATACAACGTGTTGGAGTGGGCAGCTCAGATACACATGCCCCCAGGGTCACATGGGGCACCTTGAATGACCCTGGGCGTGGGCCCCACAGGCTTGTTGCCTCCCAAACTTACTACCATAACCACCTCATAGCACCTCATACTAAATACTGGCTTCCAGATCCTCCCCTAGAGCGGGTATCAGGAGATTTGGGTAAACCCAGGCATCTGTCTTGAAAGCAAGCCCCGTGTCTTGGCTATGATCAGGTGGGTTTCGGAAACCCGCTCTCAGCTCTAGGGCTGGTCATGCTGGGCTGAGCCCCGGGGCAGAAGGCCTGTAAACTACCACCATCAGCTGATTCTTTTGTGTTTAATTTTGCCGCTGAGGGGTCGGTCTGGTCTGATGTATTTGTTGGGGTACCAGCAAACTCCACAGTGCAGCTGGGTACATCTTCACCTTTTCCCCGTTCATGCTGGCTGTCACACAGGTCTCAAGTTATTTTCATGCAATGCAGCAGTTTGAATCCTGCTGTACGGCTTTGTGTCTGTGATTCCCCACACCAGTTAATTACCCATTATCATCACCCAGGGACCTCTTGAAAATAACCAGCCAGCCCTGACCAACTACATCAGAATCTCTGGGGGACAGGCCTGGGTCTTGTTGGCAGTGCTACTCTGAGCCTTTGTTACCTTACTAACAGAACGGGGATAAGCAGAGATCCTATTTTATGCAGTTTTTGCAAAGAGAACAAGAGAAAACAGTGAGCAGCAACACGGTTTTGTGCATTATTCTGTTCTAAACACTTTACATATACTATTTACTATGTGTTAAATAAGTTAATACATGTGAAGTGCTTAGGACCTGGCTTCCCAGAGTAATGCTCAGTCATCATTATCATCCTCCTCCTCATCATCATCAGAAGTAGAAATAATCAATGCATGTTAACATTATTCTCATCTCTCACCTCCAACAAGCCTCAGACAATGACCCTGGTCATGGGTCGTTGCACTGCTTGCTCTCTTAAATGCTTCTGAGATCTCTAGAAGGTAATTTCCTTACTTGGAAAGGAGAGTGTGTTCTTACAGGCAGCATGCCACGTCCCCCTGGGGGGCAGGAAACAAGGAACTCATTCACTTACCTTTCGCAGACACGTAGGATGGGTTGCAAACACCACACACCCACCTGGAATGATGACCTGCCATTTCCTAAGTGCCAAATCCATATCCAATGACTGTTAGCACTAGTGAGGTCATGAAAGGCAGCAGGGATGAGGCCCAGGCCCAGTACCTGCCGCCAGAGGAAGCTTCAAGAAAGGGAAAGGTAAGAACTGAGGGATGACATGAATGAGGAAGAGCAGCCAACCAAGAAGCTGAAGTGGAGATGGACCATGACCACAAGAAAAGGAATCCAGGAGGTCATCCCAAAGAAGCTGGCCACTCCTACGGACAGGGATGCACAGAATGAAAAGACAGAGGTGGCGGTGGGGGGTGCTGCTGGGAGAACTGTCCCCTGGAAAAATTTCTAGAGGTGCGGGTGGTACTTAGGGGTTGTTGATGGGAACCAATCATAATCATCGACCTAAACTGCCCCAAACTATGCATTCTTTGAAGACAGGGACTGTGTCCTTTTATTTAATTGAGGAGCCGCTGCTTGATGAACTCAGCTAAGAGGCTCTCTCTGCGGAAAGCCCATGTGAGCTGGGAGGAGGGTGACGGAATGCTGTTTCCATTGGTTTTCAGTCAGCCAGAGACTCTAGGAAGGGGCTCACCCACGCTGATTCCCAAGGGAACGCACTCAGGTGCGAATTACCCATGTAATCTCTACCTTCACATCTGTGGTGAGGACAGACTATTCCTGGGAAGACCAAACTGAGTAATACTTGTAAGTCATGACCAAGGGCACCCACCTCCAAGCATGTGCTACAGAGATGCTAGGAACCTGGGGTCATTAGAGTTGTTGCTTGGATTTCCATAGCTTCATCTGCCTGGTTCTCCGCTTCCCTCATGGCTCCATAATTCCAAATCCTAGTCCTCTCCTGGATTTCCATTTCTGCCGGACCACTTCTTCCCAGGGTTGATTACCCACTGTCACAGTTTGTGGCTTAATGGGTAGAAGGCACCGCATGGAGGCTGTCAGTCTCTCTCTACAGCCCAGAATACTCACATGAGCTGCATCTTCCAAATTAGTCATTTTAGGACTACAGTCCAGTGGCCGGGGTTGAGCCTAATTTTTGTTGGTGATGTGCTTGTCAGTTAGGAGTTAGACTCGTCTGGGTACAAATCCCAGTTTCAGCCTTTAGTCACTGGGTGATCTTGGGCAAATTCCCCAGCCTCTCTGAGTGCGGGATTTTCTGGCATGCGCAGCGCAGATACTTCTGCCTCGGACAGGTGTCATTGTGAGGATGAGAAACAGTGTCAGGATCCTCAGCCAGTGTGGGCCCAGGGTGGACAAGAATTAGTATTACAGAGAGGGCGATGACCCAGTCTATGCTTCAGAAGCAATGAAGCAATGAAGCAGCTTTGCACCTTCAGCCAAGTGCTCATAAACAGAAGTGAGGCTGTATTTCTCATCTACTCTACATGCTTTTGACATCTCAGTTCAAATGCAGCCCTACCGTGGAGTCTTTTCCCGATTTCCCAGGTGCAACAACAATCCCCCTCCTCCGAGCGTTCACGGTCCTTTATCAGAACTTCTTCCATGATGCGAATCGCCCTCCACCTCACAGTCCAGCTGTCGACCGCACTCTGTCTGCCGGGGCCGCCATGACAGAGCGCCACAGGCCAGAGGGCTTGAACAGCAGAAAGGGATTTCCTCACAGTTCTGGGGGCTGGGAGTCTCAGATCAAGGTGCGGGCAGGGTTGGTGTCTTCTGAGGCCTCTCTCCTTGGCTTGCAGATGGCTGTCTTCTCCCTCTGTCCTTACGCGGTCTTGTGTGTGTGTGTGTGTGTGTGTGTCCTAATCTCCTCTTCTTATAAGGATACCAGTCAGACTGGATTAGGACCCACTAATGACCCCATTTAAAATTAATTACCTTTTTAACAACACTATCTCTAAATACAATCCCACACCAGGCGCTGGGGATTAGGACTTCAACATATGAATTGGGGGCAAATCGGTTCGTAACATCCATGTTTATTTCTTATCCCATAACCTCCCTTCCACCAACTTTCACATGTTTGTCGCCCTACCATGCCTTGTTCCTAGTCAGCGCTCTGTCAACAGTGATAAAATGAATACATAAAACAAAAGAGAGAAGTAAAAGAAAAAATGTCAAGGAGGAGAGGGGCCAAGGATCTTAAAGCACTACCTTTAACTTTCAGTTGAAGCATAAAAAGGAGGCAGTTCTGTGAAAGGGAGTCCTATTTCCCTTCCAAAGTTAGGCCCAGCCCTTGGAACAAAAGGTCTGCTGAATGCTTCTGAACCTCCTTATGGAGAGAGTTCACTGAAAGAGCGCCCAGCGGGAAGGTCACTGCCTCAGAGGCTCCGCCACCATCTGAGGGCTCACGGGAGGAGGAAATGCTCAGCTGGGGACAAAGATAGCTGAAAAGGCTCCTCAGGGCCACTCGCCTGGCCAGACCTTAGCTGTGTGACTGCGTGAATTAGAGAGGCCGTGGGCACCGGTCAGTGCAGAAGATGCTGTTGGTGCCCCCTCCCCCCAACCTCCCTCAGGCCTCGGTCATCCCCCTGTGCCTCCTTGAACTTCTAGCCCCTGGCATCTTTAACTCTGCACTGGAAGGCCTTTTCTGGAACCATGGAAGGTCAGAAGTGCTTAAGGGTGAACCCTTTCCCCCACTCCCACACAGCCCTTAACCTGTGCGCCTTCAGTCTCGGTGTCTGGATACCTCAGCTTCCTCACCCTTCCCGTGGGCTAATTCGGACACTGGTGGTTGGCACCGTTTCCCCAGCAATTCTATAGGATGACGCTCCAGTCAGGCCACACCTTTTACACCAGTCAGGCCACCCTCCCTCCCTTGTATTATCTCTCCACTTCCCAGCCGGTGTTCCCTGCAACGCCCAAGTCCTTGACTCCTGATCTGCTTGGGAGGACTGTAACCCAACACACCCAGCATACATCAAACTAAAACCAGTCAGAGAGCTCCCCTCCCAAGGTGCCTGGCTTCTCTGGAGTCTTCGCCTCCCCAAATCCCTCTTCCTCAGACAGCCATGGAAAACATGACCCAGTCCCACATGTGGGGGAGGATTCAGGTCATTCATGAGGGCTCAATTCTGTCTCCTCTCTCCACTTCACCTCCGTGCCAATGGCTTTTGTTCATCTACAAAGGCCCCTGAGGTGGAGAGGAAATCGGGCACTAGGGAGATGCCCAGTTTTACTCCAAATCGAATACGAAGCCCGCCACAAAGGACTTGCCCAGCTAAGAATCCTGCCCTGGAGAGTGGCAGCCCAACACCAGCTCCTACTTGCCCAGCTGCTCAGAGTGACCTCAGGGTCTCAGGACCCCATCCTCCAAGGCCTGGGCCAGGTGAAGCACACTGCCCCCACCCACCCCTTGGCAGAACTAGTTGGCATTCAGGCCAGGCAGCTGATGGCCTGCGAATTATCAGTATCGATATCAAAGCAACTGTAACTTGGTTCTGCCCAGGGAGGCAAGCAGACGTGGGCCCTTGTGTTTGGGAGACACATGAAGCCAGTGGCATTTAATAATGAAAATGCCTTCCACGGTACTAGGGAAGGCCATCAGCACTAGGGAGAAACTGGCGCATCATCTTTGATACACGTAAATGGTTTTTAGATAAGGCTTTCCTCTTTGGCTTCTGTGTTTGTTTTCTCTTGAGTATCGTCGTATTGCAAATTGAGAATAGGAGGCATGGCAAGCACAGCATCTGAGGTAACCATTCACTGGGCGGGAGTTCACGCCCTCCCCATACATTGCCCCCCACGCCCACTGGGAACACTGTCATTAGCATTTGCTGTGGCTGGCCATTCAAGGATGTCCACCATATGTCTGCTTTTATTGTTCTCTTGATAATCACCTCCATGCCAGGGAAGGAGAGAGCAAAGTGCCTAATCCTGCAGGACGAAGAGCCTGACAAACAGATTCAACTATTTTTTTTTTTTTTATTACCCTAACATTCAATGCAACAAACATTTGTCTGTTCCACTGGCAACCCACACTCGCGGTCAACCAAAATCAAAAGAATCCCTCTTCTGTTCAGGTAGTCGATCGTAGAGGCAAACAGAGTGAATGAGCAGAGCTGCACCTTGGTATCAAGTAGAGACACACAAGGTCCTTTAATACTTCGTGAAAATACCGTCCACTCGTATTCGCGAGCGTTCAGGGTCCCAGCTCACCTCTCCTTCCTCTCCTCCCCTCTTTCACACCTTGTCCTTGCGGCTCACCTGGTCCCCGAAGCCTGGGAGGCCAGCAAAGCCACCTCCCTACCTGCTCCAGCCCTGCTTATTATCCTTTTTACCACAAGCCTCCCAGTCACCTCCTTATGGAAGAGCTTCCGGTCAGATTTAATTATTTTCATCTATGTTCCTCTGCATGTTACTAATAAATCTACTTATTCCCTTCTTCTCCTTCTTCTTCCTTAAACAATTTGGTACGCTATTTTTTTTTTTTTATTACCCTAACATTCAATGCAACAAACATTTGTCTGTTTCACTGACAACCCACACTCGCGGTCAACCAAAATCAAAAGAATCCCTCTTCTGTTCAGGTAGTCGATCATAGAGGCACACTCCTTCCTCTCCTCCCCTCTTTCACACCTTGTCTCAATTGGTAGGGCTATTTTCCTTATCTCTAGCCAGGGCAAGTGCACACACAAAGCTCTCATGAACCTGTTCAAATGTGAAGCTGCTTTTCAACAAACTATATTTTAAAACCAAGTGCACATCCCTGTTTCTAGAAATCCTCAAACAACTCTTCTTAGTTAGTGAGTTATTTTCCCTTAGCTAAAAAAGTACCGTAATGCTTCCCTTAAGGAAATTTCGGTTTTTAAATAACATACACCTTGAAAGGTGAATGTTTCTTCAAATCCTACTTTTGGAATTTCTGCTTTTGCTCAAATGGAGTTTATAAGTTGCTTCAAATGGGATTTATACAGTGCTTCAATATTCCATAAAAGTTCTTAGTCAAAAAAAAATTACAGATCTCACAGATTAACTGATTGCTTAAAGATTTACTTCCAAGTCAGCCAAAATTTTGTACATACTTATTTTCATAACAAACATATCAATAAAAATTACCTTCTCATACTCAGTTGAGAAGTCAAACTTCTTTTGTAGAATTTTTCTTAAAATATCTGAGGGAAAAAAAACACAAAAGAATAGCAAGATTACTTTTTCAGTAAAAACACAAAATGCATATTTAGGAAATAAGATCTATATATACTCACACATTACTGTACCTCTATGTAGTATTCTCATAATTTTATTCCTATTTCTTTTTTTAAAAAGATGTATTTATTTTAGAGAGAGAGAGAGACTGAATAAGCAGGGGGAGGGGCAAAGGGAACGAGGGGGAGAGAATCTCCTAACAGACTCATTGATGAGTGGGGAGCCCGATGCGGGGCTCCATCCCAGGATCCTGAGATCATGACCTGAGCCAAAATCAAGAGTCAGATGCTCAACTGACTGAGCCACCCGGGCACCCCAATTTTATTCCTATTTCTTAATGTAGGTAAATAATTGAGCTAATGAGGCTCGAGCCAGAAGCAAAGAATGGAAGACAAGTATTTTTGACTTACTATTTTGCTGGTGGCAGAATTAGAGGGTTGCCATTTTTAAGAGTTTTCAATTGCTCACTTAATATTTACCAACATACACGTCATTAATAATTACTGATAAAACGGGACACTGAAACTGCTCACTCTTAATTTTTGGAAACACAAATGCAATTCATTCTTTAATCATTCCATAGTTACATAATATTTTACAAATAAAAGGAATCTTACAATTAACTTAATCCAGCAGTTCCTCACATGAAACACCCCTCCCTCCCCATCTCCAAGCAGCACATGAAAACCTGAAATAATACACAAAATGGGATTTTTTCCCTGCATGTTCATTTTGGGCACTTCCTAATTCTTACATAGGTGAAGATTCGTCTCTTATTCTGACTCACCAATCTAGTCATGATATGAGGCAACTGAGGCCCAGCCAGAGAGGACAACTTGACCAAAGCCTGTGATGTGTGAGGAGGCCAGAGCGAGGCCCAGGTGGGTCTTCCTCTCTCTGCTCCACGGTCCTTCCCATGCTCCACACTGTAATTGACCCCAGCAATGAGCTTCTGCAGTGGTATGGTTGTTTCCGTACTGATCACTTCTCAAGTGTACTACAAGGCGGGCAAAGGAAACCCTGTTGTGAATCCTTTTTTAAAGCGAGAAGTTCAGATTTACATGCCGGGGGACAAAGTAAGCCACCTCCCCGCAGGGCTTTCTGGAAAACAACTTCCCACCGTCATAGAGCAGCCCAAACGGAGCAGATCTTTAAAGGGTGTGCTGCAGGAGCAGGGATCATACTGGAAGGTTTGGGGTGCCTACCCTAACCCTAGGGTACTGGGAACACTAGTTATTTCTCCAAGGGACATCAGGGATCTCCTCCCACCTTGAACTAGTCACTTTGCTTTGTTTTTGTTTTTTTTTTTTTAAGATTTTATTTATTTATTTGAGAGACAGAATGAGAGAGAGAGAGCACATGAGAGGGGGGAGGGTCAGAGGGAGAAGCAGACTCCCCGCCGAGCAGGGGGCCCGATGCGGGACTCGATCCCGGGACTCCAGGATCATGACCTGAGCTGAAGGCAGTCACTCAACCAACTGAGCCACCCAGGCGCCCTGTTTTGTTCATTTTTAAGACTTATTTATTTATTTGAGAGAGAGAAAAAGAGCATGGGGGGAGGGGCAGAGGGAGAGAGAGAATCCTTTTTTTTTTTTTTTTAAAGATGTTATTTATTTCTCTGTCAGAGAGAGAGAGAGAGCACAAGCAGGGCAAGTGGCAGGCAGAGGGAGAGGGAGAAGCAGGCTCCCCAAAGAGCAGGGGGAGTCCGATGCGGGACTCGATCCCAGGACCCCAGGATCATGACCTGAGCTGAAGGCAGTCGCTTAACCAACTGAGCCACCTGGGTGCCCGAGAGAGAGAATCCTTAAGCAGAATCCCTGTTGGGTGCGAAGTCTGACTCGGGTCTCCACCCCACAACCGTGAGATCATGACCTGAGCCGAAATCAAGAGTTGGTCGCTCAATCGACTGAGCCACCCAGGTGCCCCTTTTTGGTTTATTTTATAGATTAGGTTTCTGTTCTAGATTTCATTGGATGTAAGGGTCCACCGATGATGTTTTTTAAATTGGAAATCATCCATTTATTAAAATATATTTAAAGACACAGGTGATGTTCATGTGTTCCATTTGGGGATCTTGGTCTAGGTAAGAGTTGGGATGGAGTCCAAACTCCACTACTTTCTGGGGGTCTAACCCTGGGTGAAGAATTAACTGCCACGAGCATCCTCATCTGCAAAGCGGGATGATGTCAGTCCCCACCCTCAAAGGACTGCTTCGGGCCAAGTGAGATAAGTGAGATTATGTTAGTCTGGCCACACACTACCCATCCACTTTTCTCGTCTTTATAAACCCAAACCAACCAACCCAAATGAAAACGTAGGATTTCTTCGGGGGAGCTGCCCCCTCTGTCCTCTCGGGTCACACTGACTAGGCAAGTGGCCCCAGAGAGATGGATCCTCACTGGCCTAAGTGGGCAGATCTGCACATGTGGCCCGTGAACCCCCCACCCTCCCCAGGAATCCCGGAATCCTCAAGATCTGCTCAGGGTGCCCGCGAGGTGGAAGCAGAAGACGTTATTTGCCGTCTCTCTGTGTTGGCATTTGTACTCAGAGTACAAAAGCAGTGGTGGAGAGGGTTGGACTGATTGTGCACAAGTCACACAGTGTTCGCTGTGTTCGGCGCTGCCATGAACTCGAGGAAGATAGAAAGCCCTGCTACACGTCAGAAGAATCTTGGCGAAGCATTGCAAAATGGTGATTTTATCAGATCTCAACCTGCGAGTAACAGAAGTATACATAAGGCGCTCCTGCTGCACACCCCGGTATCCAGCTGTCTCCAGAAAGAGTAGTGGGTCCTCGTTTTGAGTTGGGAGCTACAACCCCCATGGGCCTCACAGAGCACTGTTTTCGCTCAAAAGAAAGAAACCGTGGTTATCGGGGCTTGACTATCTCGTAGACATTTCCTCTAACACGGAGGGAGTGGAGCCCGCAACTTCAAGAAAGCGGCTGACGGGACTTGTTGCCAGCGATAAAATTAGAGCATTGAAGCAAAAATTAGGATTTTGCAACTTTTGTATCTGTGCGGTTGACAGACGCAGGATTTTACCACATCATTCTCGCTCCACGTTAACCGGTTCTATCAATAACACATGTAGCAGGTGCTTCCCTAACAGAGCTCCATGGAGGCAGGCAGATACGACACACGTGGGTCATGTGTCGGCCACAGCCTCAGTGGGACAGTGACAGTCTTCCAATGTCCAACCGACGATCCTGTCAGTTGGCTGGAGGACTCTCCCAAGTTCCTGGGATCCTGGTGGTCCCAGGTGTCGAGGAACGGTCCCAGCTACACCAAGGGGCACTCCTTACTGACAGCTCAACCCTGTCCTTTGTCTGCCAGCTAGCCTTGCCTCTCTGCCAAAGCGGGTCTGAGGCTTTGGAGCAGGGATGTTCTCCCTCCCCCTGGTTTAGAGCAGCACGGCCTAAGAGAAATCTATGACAAGCCATACAAGTCATTTCAAATTTCCTAGTAGCCACATTTAAAAAGTGAAAAAGAAACAGGTGATTATTTTAACTTAATTTTAATAATATGTTGTACTTAACCCAGATACATGCAATATATTGTCATTCTTATATGCAGTCGATATAAAAATATTACTGAGCTACTTCACAGCCTTCTTTTCACACTAAGTGCTCAGGGTCTGAACCTGAACTAAGTGTTCAGGGTGTAAGATGCACATCAGTACATCTTGGGCCAGGTTAGCTACCGTTCAAGTGCTCGGGGGTCACGCGTGGCCCTGACCTCCCAGTGCACCCTGTCCAACGAGAACACAAAATGAGCATCCACAATATCCATGTTCCCTTTGCCTTCCCTGTGCATCTCTAAGTGGCTTTTAATCCAGGTAAATGAACACGGGAAAGCCTGCAGTATATAGCCCAGCGTCTTTATCTGTAAAGCCCTGGCATTAACACTGCGGCTCACGCCTCATGTGGGAACTCAGGAAGCCCCACACTAGGAAACTCTCTCAGTTCTAACATGTTCGTTGCTGGTGAGAACTTTGAATCGACTGTGGTCCATCTCAGAAAGCATGTGGAAGAGCCGGGGTCCCACTTCTGCTCCCCGAGCTCCTGCCACCCCTGCTTGGTGATTCTGCTGCACTTCGATCCTTTGTGTTCACCTCTGTCTTCCTGGCCAGCTCCTTAAAGGCTTCCAGGGGAGACTATCCTCATCTCTGGATGGCCTGCATCCCCGGAAAGTTCCGGGGTTTCAGAACTGTTTGTGGTATTGATGCTGCATAAACATAAGATTATCATAAAAAGTGTTGCTTGCTTTCCGTAGATCAGATGGGATCCCCGAAGTCTGTGATTAGGTCCCGGTATTGCCTGGTGAGCGAGGTAGCCATTAGCATTTGGGCTACCACCCTGTTATACTGCCCTCCGTGAGACCTCGGTATGGACAACAGTGGCCACCTTGTTCTTCCTGACCTGAAGGAGGGTCTGCTCTGACGGAGCCTGAAAGGCACTTACCAAGGGCCAGACAACTCCCAGACGCCAGGGAAAGATTCTCCCTGTTCTGAACCTGGGGAGCTCTCTGGCCACCTTTCCCCTGTGGCGATTTATTTTCCATTACACCAGTCCCATGCTCTTTCCACAACCTAACAGCTGCCTCTTAAAATATAGCAGTAGGAGGGAAATATGGAAGCCAGTGGACAAGGAAGTTCTTTTCATGGTTAGAAGCCTGTTTCCCAGTATCTGGTCTCATGAAGGGGCTCTGTGGGTCTTTCCACAATGATGGTGGCTACCAGCCTTTCTTCATTCAATGCTTAGATGGTATGATGTCTTCTTATCTGGGACTTAATTTTAAATTTCATGTGCTGATGGAAATTAAGAAATGTAGCAACAAGGGCTAATTCTGACCTCTTGTGTTAGATGACCAACTTAGAAAGTAAGTTGGTTTTATTCGGTTGGTTGGTTTTGGGTTTTTTGCTTTGTGTGTGTGTGTGTGTGAATAATTTCTCTATGGATTTTTTTTTTTTTTATATCTGAAGCCACACAACAAGATAAAGCAAGAAAAGTAGGATCCGTATATAAAAGAAATCCATCTTCCTTATCTTAGTCAAAACTCATCTTTGACTAAGATATTTCTGTTCCCTAACTGGCTTCTCTTAATACATATGTAGGTTCTGGCCCAAGCTGGGCCAAATGAGATTTCACTCTTGGAACGTTCTCTTGGAAAATGGGTAGACAACTTAAAAAAAAAAAAACAAAAAAAACCTTGCTGCTGGCAGTTGATTCATCAGATTTGTGACAAACTTAAGTGGTCTTGCAAAGATTTTGCTGATATCTATTTGACAAGACTTACCTGGCTAGGTCTCTAATTAAAAGATGTGCTACCTTATATCTTCTAAAGTGTGTTCCTGCCATTTATTGGAAACAGAACCTCCTAAAAACTGCTAAATTATATTTAAAAGCTTTTTTAAGGAAGAGATTTTGATGTCTGATGTAAATCAACATTAATATGTTGCAAATCGTTCTTTTTTTAAAGATTTTTAAAATTTATTTATTTCAGAGACAGAAAGAGCGAGCATGTAGTGGAGGGATAGAGGGGTAGAAAGAGGGATAAGCAGACTCCCAAACGAGTGCAAAGCCCAACCAATCTCATGACCTGACCCTGAGATCATGACCTGAGCAGAAACCAAGAGTTGGATGCTCAAACGACTGAGCCACCCAGGAGCCCCCATTCTTAATCTATGTAAAACAATATTATTTGTAATGCAGTTCTTGAGAAAATATATTTATAGAATGTTATTTTGTTCATAGCTGGTAATTTTTCTGCCAAAAGTATTCTAATTTTAGCTTGTTTTATTTTAAAGGTTTTTTTTTTTAAGTTTAGTAAAGTTTTATATTCGGGTCATTCTAATTGCTCTTTTTGCTTTTTCTCTGCCTGATGTTTTCTTGTCTCTTTAATTAGATGCAACAAGACAGAATTATTAAAATTAAGCCAAAAAGGAAGTGATAACCTTAGGAGCATTAAGGTGTTCAGCATCAAAATTAGAGATTAAAACGCACAGAATGGTTTTTTCTTTATGAACACAACTTAGAGAGTGAATCTTTTTTTTGGATCTTTTTTTTCCTAAATGTCAAGTTATATTTGTACTCAGAACTCTTATTAATAAAAATTAAACACACACACAAGCACACACAAAGTAAGCTCTCTTAGGCACTTAAAGTGTTTGCTTGGAAATGTGATTAACTAAGAGCATGAACAGTGTTAAGTGGGTTCCCCTGTGGAGACACCACGGTGTCTCTTTGACCTCTAGTGGCCACGGTCTCATGTGGCGTGGGGGTCTCTGTACTAAGAATGACTTAATCTGTTAATTTATGCATCAAATCAACACTATAAAGTAAAAGATTTTATTCGGGTTCCTACTAAAAGGATCAGTTTTATAAGTAGTATAAAGTAATACTCAAGTTCAATTTAGAAACCTGCAAAAGCTAGGTTGGTGAATGTATAACTTTCAAAATTGAATATTAATGGAAACCTTGTTTCTTTCCAGGCACAAAAGACTTTCCGCAGGCTCTTAAACATCAATTTGACGACTCACCCCCTCCCCCAAGCTAGGCCGAATTCCCGAGGGGGCAAGGGGCAGGCAGGCAAACCAAGTCGAATGCCTGACAAGTGCCGATAAAACACAAACCTGGACAGGTCAAAGGGTTAACTTCCTGGATGTGTTGGCATTCCACAGAGGAAGGAAGAGCGAGAGGCACTCTGCCCTAAAAGAAAGGCTCAGTGCGGTGCTTGGTATGTGACTGACTAACACGAAAACGTTAGCGTCTTCTGCTTCTGCGCTTGAGCCGCTCTCCCTGCTCTGCCTTTTCCAGTCCCTCAGCTTGTGGCACAGCTTGTGGAGAGTGCCTGGCAGAACCCACGTGTCACCTCATTTTCTCTGGTCCACTGCTTGACTGCATTCCCCAGACCCCACGCACTTAGATGGGACATGGGACTTGAGTTCTGGCCAATGGAACATGGGCACGTGTGTATACACAATACTTCCAGGCCTGGCCTCTAAAACCTCCCACAAGACTCTGCATGCTCGCCCTCTTTACCCATCTCCCAGCAAAATACAGAAGATCCAGTGGAGAATCCTGAAGCCCACAGGGATGGAAGGACATTAGATGGAGGCCGGGCCTCTCCACTCCGTTACTTCTACATCAGATGGAGCCAAGACAGAGAAGATTTTTCACTGAAACTTGGGCTTGTTTGTTATAGCAAATGGTGCCACTCACCCTAACTAAAAAAAGAGCCTAGCCAATTAAGACTCCCAACATTTTTGTGAAGCAGCATCCTCTTACCTGTAGCCCGTCCTGCCAGCTTTGACAAACAAAGGTTACCTTGTCCATTCATCTGTTGAAGGACATCTCGACTCCTTCCACAGTTTGGCTATTGTGGACATTGCTGCCATGAACATTGGGGTGCATGTGCCCCTTCTTTTCACTACATCTGTATCTTTGGGATAAATATCTAGTAGTGCAATTGCTGGGTTGTAGGGTAGCTCTATTTTTAACATCTTGAGGAACCTCCATACTGTTTTCCAGAGCGGCTACACAAGCTTGCATTCCCACCAACAATGTAAGAGGGTTCCCCCTTCTCTGCATCCCTGCCAACACTCATTGTTTCCTGTCTTGTTAATTTTTCCCATTTTAACTGGTGGTAGAAGATGTGGTTCATATATGCAATGGAATATTACTGAGCCATAGAAAGGATGAATACCCACCATTTGCATAGACATGGATGGAACTGGAGGGGATGATGCTAAGTGAACTAAGTCAAGCAGAGAAAGACAATTATATGGTTTCACTCATATGTGGAACATAAGGAATAGCTCGGAGGACCACAGGGGAAGGGAGGGAAAACTGAATGGGAAGAAATCAGAGAGGGAGAAAAACCATGAGAGATTCTGGAATCCGGGAACCAAACTGAGGGTTACAGAGGGGAGGGGGGTGAGGGGATGGGGTAACCGGGTGATGGGCATTAAGGAGGGCACATGTGGTGATGAGCACTGGGTGTTATATGCAACTAATGAATCGTTGAACACTACATCAAAAACTAATGATGTATTATATGTTGGCTAATTGAACATAATAAAAAAAAAGGTTAATTTTTTTCCCCAGGAGCAGGTACACACACATATAACACACTGAGGTTTGGTGAAGCCATTAGGTTGGCACTAATGTAAACGGAGATTTTAAAAGACATCTTCATTAAAAGGTTGAGATTTCTGTATTCATAACAGAGAATGCATGAAAAGGCGCTCAAAGTCAGAAATGTCACTACAAAATGGGGTATGGTATAGCTCAGGTAGAGCACCTTCCTGCCTGCTTCCTATTTGTGGATCTGCAAAGCTCTGGAAAACATCCACACTCCCACCTTAAATCTCCATAAGCCTTTCAACAGCTTCACAACCAGCTGAATTTTCCTAATCTACAAAACACATGTTCAAAACACGCTGATCCAGGGCGTCTCTACTGCCAAAATATTTAAGGAAAATGCTCTCAGGTTACAGTGTTATCCTGGGAAGTTTGTATCAAAAAGGAGTTAAGACTAAGTTGGCTTAAGATCTTGGGACCATCTCCAAGAGTTATGGGCACAAAGTGGCTGTTTAGATGGGTTGAGAGCACCAGCTACCCAAGGTAGGCTGCTCTTTCTGGAGCAGAATACAGATTTTCATCAAGATGTAAAGTTAGTTGGTTAAAATGTAAACATTTATGTGGTTTTTAGGTGGCCCTTGCACTTTCTCCAGAGCTCCCACATGAAGAGGTTTTAAACTACAGAAAGGAAACTCACTGTGGTTGAATCTTGTCTTCCCTCATTGGGGTAAGCTTGCTGGATTTTGTTTTTGTGCTTTAGAACTTCCTGATGCACATTTTCAATGAATGAACATTTATTTCTTCTCTTGACAGAAAGATATTTCAATATGAACAAATTGAAAAAGTTCTGGTTATTTGAATAACTTGACTCAGTTCACTCTTTATCAAGAATACTGTTTAAGGTGCCAACTTATTGCAAGAAAAATGTTGGAATCTACATTAAATCAGCACAGTGATGTGATCAGTTCTGATAGCTGATAGGTTAGTTGAAAGAGAAAAAGCAGGATAATCGTGCCTTAGAGATTTTAACTTAAGGCATGTAGATACACATCTTTCGCATCGTTTGATGGGAAGCCAAGGTCCATCTTTGAGTATGAGTTCTCTGGCTAGAATGGAGGTGAGTTAGGACAGCATCTATGGTAAAAGAAAGCTCTTCACTTATTTCAAAGTAGATTCATGCCAACCACCCCATCTCAAAACTGCACACTTAGGTACATGAGAAGAGGTCAATGCCTCCCAAAGTTACACCACCTACACATAACGTGGGTCCCCCAGAGAAAGCACTCGGTGATCTCTGACTCAAGATATGGGGGGGCTTGGCTGATTTGAATCTTCAGTGATTGAAATGGGGAGAGGAGGAGTAGGCTTTTCTCCAACTACACTCCCACCCCCCACCCCACTCCACCAATCCCCAAACATTGTAAATGATTGCCTGTGTCAGTCAGGACTCTCCAAACAAACAGCACCGATGAGAGAGGAGACAGAGATGAAGAGAAAGGGGGATTGATTTTAAGGAAGTATGGGGCTACGCATTTTGAAGATTTTATTTATTTATTTGAGAGAGGGAAGGCACATGAGGGAGGAGGGTCAGAGGGAGAAGCAGACCCCCTGCTGAGCAGAGAGCCCAATGTGGGACTTGATCCTCAGACTCCGGGATCATGACCTGAGCTGAAGGCAGACGCTTAACTGACTGAGGCACCCAGGCGCCCGGGCTAGGCACTTTGAAATCTTTAGAGCCGGCTGGAATCTCAGGCAGGAGTTGATATTACAATCTTGAAGCAGAATTCCTTCCTCTTGTGGAAATGTCAGTTTTTGCTCTTAAAAACTTTCAGCTGATTGGGGGGGCCCACCCACATTATTGAGAGTAATCTCCTTCACTTAAAGTCAACTTATTGTAGGTGTTAACCACACCTGTAAAATACTTTTATGGCAACACATAGATTAGCATTTCATTAAATCCTTGGGTGCTACAGCCCAGTCAAGTGGATCCAGAAGACTAACCACAGCTCTGCCCAAGCCAGCTATGTGAGCCATAGAATGATTACGCCCTGCAGGCGTCTGAGCAGCGCGCGTCTGAGCAGCCCTGTTACAGAGCAGGCAGACTCACCATCATTAACGGTACCTACTGACAACCCATGCCCCAAACAATCAGAGAGCTTCACCTGGGCCCAGTTAGTGCAAGGGCAGGGTTTCCCATGTAGTGTCTGAGGACAACTGATCTTGAATGGTGCTCCTTAACCAACCCCCCAAACTGACTTATGTTTGGTGTGTGCTAAACCACAAGACAGGCAAATAAATGCCATTTGAAAAGATTTCCACCAAAAATAGCAGAACTGGGGCACCTGCGTGACTCAGTCTGTTGAGCCTCCAACTCTTGATTTCGGCTCAGGTCATGACCTCAGGGTCGTGAGATCAAGCCCTGCCTCGGGCTCTGCACTGGGCGTGGAGCCTGCTTAAGATTCTCTCTTTCCCTTTCCCTCTGCCCCTCCCTGCTGCTCGTGCATGCTCTCTCTCTTTCAAAAGAATAAAGAAAAGGAAAAAAAAATTGCAGAACCAAATTTGTTTGTCACTTGCAAGGTTAAATGTTGCTTCTCTGGAGAGAGTACTTAGCAAGCCCATCTTCCAGAAGCCCATCTTCCAGAAGCCCTGTTTGGTTAAATGTACCTGCTGTCTTTTGACCTGAAGATGAACATTGTCTGTCCAGTGCTTGGGTCATGTTTTCCTGGGGCTGATGTGGGTAAGGTTGAGCCCAAAGAAGTGATTTTGGGGACCCAAACAATGCAAGTGCCTCTGGTCTTGGAGTTCATCAGATTCCCTCGGATAAGCACATTTCTTTCTGGCACGTCTGCCAGGAGCCTGTCTGAATTTAGTGCTCGGGGGATATGCATTTTCACAACCACCACGTGCAGCAACCATCTCTTGCTTTTCAGTCGCACGGAGCACTTCATGATACTGTTCAAATCCTCCAGCAGCACGACTAAACTCTGGTTTGGTTTTTAATACGGGGATTGATGCCTCAGAAATCTAGAAGCCAAGCCGGGTTTATTAGAACCTATCCAATGTATTCCCCCTGCCTCCAAGTATGTAATCAAGTATTCTGGAGGGCGAGCCTCCTTTCCTTTACTTAACATACAATGTGAGCACTCTCGTTATGCTTTTTCCTTCCTTCCAGCTGCCAGCCCAGGACTCTGTGCTGTTCTCCTTTAATTGACTGGAGCAGCTTCTCCCCAAAGGACTGACACACATCGGCTTGTATTTGAATTAATGATGGCACTGACTCACACGGAGAAAGGGTACAAGCGAGATGTTGCCCGGGAAGCTATTCTTGCAAAAACATCTGGGACCAGTCTGGCCCATGCAGTTCTCTCCCTGCCACGTGCCCACACTGATGGTGCAGTGGGGTTTGCTCTTACCCTGAGCATGGGGCCCAGCCTGTTACTGGGCAGTCTTGCTCTTAAATCACCTCAAATTCCTTTAGAGGAAGCAGGAGCTCGGGTTGCACAGGTGAAGGGAAACTTCTGGGGTCACCTGCAGCCCGGGGTCCTTGACAAAGCTGCATGTGGATAAAGGCTCAGGGCTCCCTGGCCTTCCTAATGCTGTCAGGGGTCTGGGAAAGGGCCTCTGGACCTGGGCTGGGTTGGCAGCTGTCTTGCCACCGCTGGTGAATCCAGGGAAGGGAGCAGGGACCGAAGCCAAAGTATCTGTTGGTTCCCGAGCTATTCAGTTCATTTCCTTCCCTGAGACATTCTTGGAAAATGTAATTCCATTTCCAGCCTTTGTCTCTGCTGTTTGTTGGGGGAAAGTTTGCCTTGAGAATCTTTGAAAGGAATGCAATGTGTATCACATGTTTTGGTCTGCGCTGGGGTCCTCATAACCTCACATACACTCCTGGGAGAATGTGAATCAGCTAAACCCCATTTTCTTCTGTCATGTGCCAGAAGGCTCAGCTGTTGACAGTGGCCTCTCCGCAAACCGGGGACTGAGGGGCAGAGCAAAGGGGGACTTTTTTTTTTCCTGTAGGTTTTTTTGAGCTCACTTGGATTTTTAAAAGAATATTGAAAAAAAAAATTTAAACCAAGTACTTTTATCGACATACTCTTCTACCCCGTCCCAAAAAATGACATTAAAAAAACATAGTTCTTAACACTATTGAGTTAAAAATTCTACTTCCTGTGAATGTAAATCTGATTTTACCGTATGTTGTGTAGGATATGCGATCTGGGGTGTCGTTTTTCCAGCATTGTAGCATGCACTGCTTGTCACTAGAGATCTTGAAAAGAGATGAGGCTGAAACCTGCAAAAATTTACATGCTGCCCAAGAAATAATCACTGGAAAAGAAATCACTAAATACTCAAGCTCCCAATAAGTGTTTGGTTCAGGCCAAATACACTCTTCCAGTGTTTTGTTAATAATGTACCAGAAGTGATGTTTCGTGGCTGTGTCTACCCCTTCTGCTTGTGCTGGCTACGCTGTAAGCTCTCCAAGACTCTCTTGTGTTTGTCCCCAAACCACTTTCTGCTAGTTGCTGTTTACATAAATTCTAAGTCGAATGTTTTTAAAAACTCGGTGAAGAAGAGTTGTCTTATAAAAGAGCTGTTGAATTCAATGTAGGGGACGCAGCTCTAAAAGCTCAGAGAGGAAACCAGCAAAAATCTAGAAAAAAAAATCAGCACAGAGTTTATACTATAAATTCTTGTTACTTGAATAAAACCCAGACTGAAAATCATAAAGTTTGCATTGCCGGGGAAATTCCTATCCGGAGACTCACATTCATCCGACATTAAGGATGTAGGAATCTGCAAAGCAGTGTCCCTCCCACCAGCGAGAAGAACTAATTAGATAACAGTGTTATGGCTTCTCTTGGGCCCACCAGAGAGCTGAGCCTGCAAAGTAATCAATTCCACAGAGCGCCAAGCCCCTCTGAGGAAAGACAAGGGACACACAAACTATTTCCCCTTTGATGGTCTGGTAAAAAGAAATCACTGAAAATGCTGACAAGCTCTTAATGCCAATTGTGGGCTAGCACGTCTACTGTGGGTCCAGAAGGCTCAGAAACAGTAAGGAGTTTGCATTTGCAAACTCCAGTGGGTGCTCATGAGAGCGACTGGGGCAGGACAAGTGATTGGAGAAAATCCTCCTGGTGGTATAGGGATAGGTATACGTAAAGGGGAGGTGAAGGGCTGCAGCTGGGGACAGGCACGGAGCCTGCATACTTCCCTAGGTCTTTCTCTCCAACAAAGCAAGAGTCTTAGAGCCGCTGAGCAGGAGGGCAGGGAAACCTCTCAGTCCTCTGGCCACGGCAAAACTCCACTATTCCTGGGATAGGGGTAAAAGCAAAACCCATCTGCCTATGGAGAAGAAGTTGGAAACTCTCCTAACTGTAGGACACAGGTAAAGGCTTATTGCTGTTGGGGAACAGGGTAGAAGCAAAACCCCTCTGTGTTTGGGGATGAAACCACTCTCAGGCATGTTACCATTAGGATGACAGCAAAACCACGCTCCTTCCTAAGACCAGTACAGATTCCACGCAAGAGTTTGGCTGTCATGGGAGAAGGTACAGGAACAAAGAACGAGCCCCACTCCCACTCCCCAGGCTCAGTGGGACACGGCCTGTCTATGCCTGAGACCGGACCAGGACAACAGAGTCCCCCCTGCCTCCCACCATGAGCCTGGCACCAAGTGACAGGAATACCACCATGGGAGAAGGAGCAAGAGGCATGGGCAGTTCTACACAGGGTGTCCAGCATTCAGTAAAAAATTACAAGACACACGCAAAAAAAGAAAAAGAAATGACCCATTGTCAAGAGAGAATCAGATCCAGAGATCATTCAGATGTTAGAGAACTTTCAGACAGGGATTTAAACAAAAAAAGGTTGTTAAGGGGGTGATTTACATTTGTATTTCAGGGCAAGATAAAATGCTTCAGAAAAGCATGTAAAGTTTTTAGGATTCCCAATATTTACCAACTTTAACTAACTATACCAGTCATAAACACATTGAATCAGAAGGCTCTATTCTCCCTAAATTAATCCCAATTTTTTTTTTTTACCATAAATCAGTGCAGTAGCAATTCTCTAGAAATTATAATAACCTGTCTTGTTCTGCCCAAGTCTCCAGCCTGTGGATTTTATTCCTCTACCCTATATTCTAACTTTCTCAGCATGCCTTAGAAGAAAGGGAGGGGGACGAGAAGAGAATATTAATTGTCACCATGAATCACCCACTGAGCTAAGTGCTTGGGGCCACGTGGCAGAGCAGGAAGAGGAGCGACTGGGAGTCAGTCGGAGCTGGCTTCAAGGTCTGCCTCCCAACCCTTAGAAGCTCTGCGACTGGTTTGAATTATGGGCCAAATTACAAAAACTCTCTGGGTCTCAGTTTCTTCATCTGTAAAATGGAAAGACAGCAATTGCTATCTGTGGGCTTATTAAAAAGATCATCAATGACTCAAGGTGGCTGTCTCCCCTCCCAGCAGTCTAGTAGGAGAAGCAGCATCATTCCCATTCCCAAATTCCCTGGGGCTTCGGAAGGCTGAGTAGGCTGCACTATGTCACTCAGTTAACGAGCGATGTGGCAGGAATTCAAACTCAGGCTCACTTTCCTCTGTGCAACCCTGCGACGCTTCAGAGTCCAGGGCCAGCCTTGCTGCCTGCGGGCATGTAGGGAGACTCGGGCCACTGACTTCAATTCTCTGTTTCCATCTCCCCATCTGCGAAATGGGGTAATCACACCCACCTTGCATGCCTATTCTAAGCAACGTAAATACTGTGTGCAAGGCACTTGGAAACAGTACCTGACACAAAATAAATGCTCGCACATCATGCTGGTGATGGAGGTGATGGTGGTGGTGGTGGGGGAGGGGTTGGTGGCCGCAGTGGTAACTTAGGAAAAGATAGACCTCTGGGCTTTCCAATCCAAGAAAAATATTGGCCAAGCATCTCTTAGCAGCGGGGGAGGGGATAAGACCTGGACATGAGAGACTTTGGGCTTAGCTTTCGTTCTCCATTTACCCGCTCCACTATATTTGGTAAGTCCCTTACCCCCTTGGGGTCTAAATTTTCTCCTATGTAGTGAGAGGGTCGCACTACATACTTACGAAGATACTTAACCAACATGAATATGTCCCGGACCCTGTACCGGGTGCTAAGGTTACAGAGCTGAAAAGAGGCAGTCCATGCTGTTAACGGGCTCACAGTCTGCCGGGAAGACAGGTAAGGAAATGAAATGAAGTGGGTGTGCTCGAATGCGGTCATCCGAGTTCAAAGTCAGCAGGCTGGGAAGGGTGGAGAGCTGTGGGGACTAAACAAAGACTCACCAGAACAGGTAATATTTGAGCCGCGTCTTAAAAGAGAAGTAGAAATGTATTAAGGGGAAGGAAGGAACTTCAGGGAGAGGGAACGCAGCTGGGACCCAACTCCCGACCCTGGCTTAGCGAGCCCGGCCCTCGAACACTCTTCCAGTGAGTTCTTCCTCGTGGAAAGCACAAGGGCAGTCACAAACTCAGAATTAGACTGGGATGAGCAAGAACCCGGTGGCCCCCCAAAAGAACTCCCCAAACCCCAATACAAGCACAATTTGCTTATTTGTTTCGAATCTCTGTTACATAAACTTCCTAAGTGTCACAAAACAAAGCCCTAAATGAAGAGGAAGGGAGCAAAGCGTCCAAAAGCCGCCTCCTTTCTATTAAAAAACAAAGCAAACCAACTTCTTTTGGATCCATACCTATGCCTATTTATTAGCCATGAGGCCAGGAACCCTGCAGCCGGTGTGGAGATGAAAAGGAATGCTTTATGATAGCTGAGCCCGAGCAGGTGAGCAGTCGTGAGCCCCCACTGAGAAAGTGCGGGCTAAATAAAGCCTCCCCGGCAAGTGAAGAAGCACATGGCCCTTCCTCCTTCATTTCCACGTCTGTGTGGAGAAACACGCATTTGCTGCACTCCCATGGAATCCAAATCCCTGAGCTCTGTCCCGGCCACTCACAAAATTACCGCTGAGTCCCTGGGAAATCCTAGACCATGCGAGTTTACCCATCTCTGTAACATGGCACCAGAATGCTCCCGACACAGCAGAAAGCCCACAGCGAATGGAAAAGAGATAACAGGACATTACCATTTTACAACCACCACAGTGATGATTTATTAAGGCAAGAATAATCTGCGGATGCTAACAGCGCTAGGCAAATGATGGCTGGGGACCAGGGTTGGATATGGAAGGCACCACCTTCGCAAAATCATCAAACTTAATTTCACCAATAATGGGACAGAGGGACCCCAATAACCTCTTGATGGGATGGATCTCCCGAGAGGATACCGCATTTGTGTGGTAGCCCTGCAAAATACTTAATTTGAAGCTAATCATGAGAAATCAAGATCAATTCAAAATTGAGGGACATTTTTGGGGCAAAAACGGCTTAGGCTCTTCAAAAAATGTATATGTCACACACAAAAAAAAGTCTAGGAAACTGTTCTAGATTAGAGGAGCCTAAATCTCCACAGAGCAAGCAGGATTCTTGACTGAACACTAGATCTAGGGACTAAAAACTATAAAGAACATTAATGGGAAAATTTGAGAAATGTAAGTATGGATTGTAAATAGAAAAAAGTGTCTTAATACTGTTCGGTGTCTTGAGTGGAGTGCTCACATGTGGTTATATAGGAGAATGACTTATTCTTTTTTTTTAAGATTTTATTTATTTGAGATAGAATGAGAGTGAGCGAGGGAGAGAGCAAGAGAGCACAAGCAATGGAATCAGCAGAGGGAGAGGGAGAAGCAGGCTCCCCTCTGAGCAGGGAGCTCGACGCGGGTCTCGATCCCAGGACCCTGAGATCATGACCGGAGCCAAAGGCAGATGCTTAACCGACTGAGTCATCCAGGCGCCCCGAGAATGACGTATTCTTATGGGATGTGGGGAAGTACTTAGTGGTGTGGCAAAATGGTAACAATTGATGAATCTAGGTAAAGGCTCTACACGCATTCATTTGTATGATTCTTAACAGTTCCAAAGGTTTGAAATTATTCAAAATAAAAACTTGGAAGGAAAAACATTCCTAGATCTCATCCCATCTTTCTCTGAAATCATCTTCCTTTTATCAAACTCTATTTCCAGTTAACCTACTTTCTTGTTTACTAAGCTCAAAGCTTTTTGATGGTTTCAGAGAGTCACCATGTTTTTTATTCCTTGTCAGGATTCTGATTTAAGGGAAGAAAAGGATCAGTAAATAGCTAATTGGGAAAGTGTGGATATTAAACCTAATGAGAATTAATAGTAAAAAAATAACAATTCTTCTTAATTTTTGTAGGTTGGTAATGACACTGTGGATAGTAAGAAATGCCCATATCTTTAAGAAATGCACACTGAAATGCCAAGTGAAATGATATTACGTCCAGGTTTGCTTTAAATGTTCCAGCAAAGAAAAATGTAGAGAAAAAAAAGGACAGATGAAGCAAATACGACAAAACCGGGTAATTTTTCAGCCAGACAACTGGTATGGGGATTCCTTGTATCATTCTTTACAGTCTTGGGTAGGTTTGAAATTTTTCACTGTAAACTACTGATAGGAAATCTTATTCCCCTCATACTCTGTTATCCAATCCAGATCTTCATCACACACCTAACCTACTTTAGTGAGGCTGCCGACTAATTACTCCTTTGGTCTCTCATCGCTCTTCTCTTCCATTCCATTCTACACAGTGCAGTCAGATGAATCAGTCTATAACCTCCTTTATGTGGCCTCCACTAATTATCTTCAGAGCTATCCCTCATGTCACCCTATCTTTCCAATTAAAATCAAAGTGAGCACAGGCTTTGGAGACAGGGTGGTCAGACGTATTTCTTGATTTGCCCAGTCAGTCCTGCCTCATCACACCTGTTGCCTTGGCCTAATCACTACCAGTGTTCCCTTTTACTTTTTAAATGCCCTGGTTTAAATGATGGACTAGATGGTCACCCAAATCAGGTGATCCTGAGTTCAAATTCCAGATCTGATACGTAATGCTGTATGGCCTATTTAATATCCTTGGGCCTCAATTTTCTCATCTGTAAGATGGAGGTAATAATACCCATTGTTAAAAACTAATATGTGAAAAGCCCTGAACAATAAGCCTAACACATATTAAGCAATCAATAGGCAGTTGAGATAATTCTATCTCCCTCCAAACAAGACCCCTCTAATCCAGCCAGGCTTCTCCCCTTGTCCCCAAAACCAAACGTGTTGCTCGTGACCGCCTGCGTCTTGCTGATGCTATTCCTCCACCCATCAAAAACCTCCTTCTGTCCTTCAAAGTTCAAACTTGAGGTCCTCAGCTGACTTCCCTCATCGCTAAATACCTACCAGTCGTCACTCACTTGTGACATTTAATGATCCACCCGCTTATGTGTTCCCTGGACAATTTATTCTCTGCAAATACATTTGTCTCCTCAACTACAAACTATTCTTTCCTTAAAGCAGGAAAATTCTCTCTCCCACATAAATCCTGTGACCCTCTAACCCAGTGCCATGCACCTGTGTCAAGCACTTGTATTCCCTAAACACCTGTATGCTCTAAATGAGATCCAGGAAGCTAGCATTCTCCTAAGAAGAATAGTTTCCTTGAAAAAAGAATCTAGAGATACAATCATGGTCCTATTCATAAGAAGTTTTGCTTTGTTTTAAAAAATTCCTTCTTGATTAAGTCCCAAAGGGAGTGGGGTTGGGAAATCAGACTTCCTACAAACTAAAACACAATTCCAAATCATCATTATTGTTAAATTTTAAGACCCCAGTCCTTCTAATGGCACATTAAACATCAGACAAATATGATTTCCCTGCAGCTCTAAGTCCTTAATTCAGTCTGGTTTTTAAATGTGCAACCTATTTTTTTTAAAGTCTCATTTATCATAATAAAAAAAATTAAACCCTCAAATACAGTCAGGTTAGGTAATCTGCATACACAGGAGACCAGTGGGTAAATGGTTCGAAACCAGATGATCAAAATATCTTTCTGGTTTTCTTCTAGGTCTTAACTTTATGCTTCCATCTTATATAGGGGTAGAGTGTGACTTTAGCTATATAAGAACAATAACAACAACAAAAAAATCTTTGCTTAGGGGAAAAAAAAGTCCAAAGACAATAGATCAAAATATAAACAGAGGTTATCTTTGGGTGGGAGAATGGATACTTCTTTTATTTCTGCTTCTGTGTATTCTGTATGAATATATTCTACTTGTAAAATGGAAATAAGGAGTGCCTGGGTGGCTCAGTCAGTTAAGCATCTGACTCTTGGTTTCGACTCAGGTCATGATCTCAGGGTTGTGAGATCGAGCCCCGCATCCGGGTCCGTGCTCAGTGGGGACTCTGCTTGGGATTCTCTTCCTCTCCCTCTCCCTCTGCTCCTCACCCTCTCTCTCTAAGACAAATAAATAAGTGTTTAAAATGAAAATAAATAAAGGTATGTCTATTGTGTTAGTAATGAATGATACTACAAATGATTAAACAATTCGCTTAGTCAACAGAGACACATTCATTCAATGACAGCTCCTGGTATGCTCCAAGGATCAGGAATCCATTTGAACAGCAAAGGAGGCACTGCCTTCCGTGTTTGGAGAATCCTTCCTGGGCCCCTTTCCTGCTTGCTTATCCTACCAGCTCTCATTTGGCCGTACTGACTTAAACAAGCAAGCTTCCTATTTCTGGGCCTTAGTGGTCTCATCTGTACAATGGAACTAATACATTGGATGATTATTTCTGACCTGATGGTCTTCCCCAAATGACAATTTCTCTAAATCCAAATGGTCTAGTGGCAATTCACAGTAAACAGATTAGGTAAAGTGTTTCTGCTCTCATGGAATCAATACTAAAAGGACTGACTCTGCGACATAACTAGGTACAAGGCATTTCACAGACAAACTCCCGAAAACGGGAAACAAACAGATGGAAACACAATCAATCTCACGAGTAGTCAGGGATATATATTAAAGTACTAGCATATTATGTCTCTTGCAATTAATTCTTTCTTTAAAACGCCCAATACATTTCTGGTGGTGGCATAAACCCTCACAGGACCTCCTGGTAAATTGATAACTCTTTCTGAAACTTTGAAAATGATCAGATCTTTCCACTAATAATAATTCTCCTTGGGGCAAAGAATTCTAAATGCCTGAATAACCCTGAGTGAACAACTGGAAATCAAAGTAGGGAGGGAGGGGTTGGTTTCTAAGTGATTCCATTCATTTTCTCCATGAAGTCTGAGGTCACTGGCTGATGGAGGAGGGCATTGGGTAGAAGTTGGAGAAGAGAAGAGAAAGTAGGTAAGTAGGAAATGGGAACGTTCTTGGATGTACATTTAAAGTGAGTCCAGTAGGCACAGTTAGCCGCTCTGAAATCAACCTGAGAAAATGGCGCAACCAGATTTGGAATTCTGTGAGAAGAGAATCAGGTGGGTGGGGTGGGCAAGGGGAAATGCCTATAATGCCCACAAAGTGAAGGTGAGGGGCTCCCAGAGTGAAAGTGGGGGTGCAGAGCCGGAGAAGAGTAAGCGAGGAGGTGGCCTGCTGTGTTGGGTCAGGGAAGACCACCACTGAGGAGGAAGCCCGGGCAAGAGATCTCGAAGATGCCAGGGAACCAGCCGCGGCTCAGAGGATGCAGAGCATGCAGGTGGAAGGCACCACTGTCGGGAGGTGGCTTAGAGTCTAGGAACTTTCTAGGCTAGTAATCATCCAATGTATTAGTTCCATTGTACAGATGAGACCACTAAGGCCCAGAAATAGGAAGCTTGCTTGTTTAAGTCAGTACAGCCAAATGAGAGCTGGTAGGATAAGCAAGCAGGAAAGGGGCCCAGGGAGGAGTCTCCAAGTAATCCCACAGTGAACAAGTGGGCTGCATCCCCTTACGCACACAACCGAGATGTACTGAGCACGCGCTAGGTCCCAGGCACCGTGCCAGGATCCGGGGACACGGTGTCGGAGGGGTGAACAAGGTAGCATAACACGGCCCCCCATCGAGACGTTTAGAGTTTAATAAGCAAGATACACAAATGTTTACTATTATACCAAGATATGTGCTGCAAAGGAACACGAAGCAAGGGAAGGGAGCAGGGAGAGGGGTCCTCCGTTGGTATGGCCGGAGACAATCTCTTTGAGGAGATGATGTTTGAGCGAAGACCTGAGTGGCGTGAGTGACAAGCCAAGCAGAAGAATGGTCCAAACAAAGGGAACGGTAAGAGGGTAAAGGCCTGAGCTCGATGTGGTGTGGTGTGTTCCAGGAAGAGCAGGGAGGCCAGCTGGTTTCACTATCCCTCCACACTGTGTGAGTCGGGAGGCCACCACCACGGTCCAGGTGATGCGCAGCCTCACGAGGGGGACAACAGCCCCGACACAGAGAAGGGGCCAGATTTGACACACATGCTCACAGCAGAAAATCTGGCTTTTCCGGCCAACAGACTGGTTCCTGGGAAGCCTGGTCTGTTCCTGTTATTGCAGTGCATTTCTCGGGAGGCGCTCATTCCTGAAGTCAGCTATGAACTTGAATTTCAGCGCAGATACTCATTTCTGCCTAACCTTCCTTCTATTGCACGAGTTATATCTGGAATGACTCTTTTAAAGAAATGCAATTCCCTGCGACACAGGCCTCCAGGGCAGACTGACCTACTGGGGCGCAGCAGACGTGGCTGCCTTAAACGAGGCATGTCACAATAATTCCCCTCCTAGCGGCCCGCTGTCCAAATCTCATTAGGCTGAGTTTCTGGGTCAGCCAATTTCCAAGAGGCTATTACAACACACAGCGCCCTCTTCCCCAGGATATACAAGGCTATTTACTTCCAATCAGGTCTGAAGAGAGCTTTCATCTCAATTAGTAAACACGGGCCATGGAATCAGCGACCCCATCAAATTAAAATATTTTAAAATTGAAATTCAGGAACTTCCAGATTCCTCCATGATGTCATCGATGCTAAAGAAATGCCAGACAAAAAAATACACAGTTCTGCCACCACCTTTTGGCTCCCAGGGTGGACTAAGAAGCTTCCCCCCACAGAATGACTAACCAGAAGTCTTATCTCTCAAGCTGCCATCTGTAAGCTAATCACCACTCTCCTCGGGAGGCTCCAGAGACTTCTTTCACCTCGGCTGCTGCCCTGGGTCTTCTCCAACCCTCCTCCTCTAGTTTGAAATTATGTAGTTCTTATTTTTCTTTAATCCCACTCAAATAAGAAGTTGGCCTTTGGGGATTTCTTATTTTTATTCCTACTCTGTAGGAGAACATGAATAGGACGAAAGAAGAAAGACAAGCTAGCCCAGGGACAGAAGCTGCAACTCCTTAGCTCCCTGTAGACAGAGACGTTCTGATCTCTGGCTCAGCCTCCCCCACCCACCACGTGCTTTTGGCATTTGTGGAAAAGGAAGACGTGAAGCAAGGGGCATACGGGAGAGTCCTGTCCCGGTGGCTAGAGGCAGAGCCGTTTGTTCTAGAATGCCCAGAAGCCACCTACAATCGCTTAGGCCTGTTGTTCAGGAAACACTCAAGACTAGAAGGAAGGCTTTTTCCCTCATGTGCTGTCACCAAAAGGAAACTCTGAGACACAGTGGACAGCTGCCTTAACAATGTCCTGATGGAACTCAAGAAAGGCCAGAAAATTCCAGAAAGCAATGAGGACAGATGCATGAGAGGAGCGCTCACCAGCAACCACTCGGGTTCGCAGGTCACTCCAGGCTGCAGGAGATGAGCATTTATAAACAATGTGACCGTAACAACTCGCACTTAGCCTTTCTCACTCATTCCGTAAAATTTACCCAATTGACATGAGTCAAACTGGGTAAAAGAGGAACTCAAAATGATAGACTATTAGAAATTACAAATGAAAATCTGTATTTCAAACCTGCAGGATATTTCAAAAGCTACAGGATAAAGCCAAAACTATTCTCAGGGGATATTTTACAGACAAATCTATTAGGAAATGAGAATAAAAATGGAACAACTATATGTTTAACCCAAAAGGCTAAGGAAGAAAATTCAGTAGACTTGTGAATGCAGAAGGGAAGAATTCTTAAAAACAGATTGACCAAAATGAACATAATTTTCCATTTCAAAGGCACGTGGGGAGCCGGTAAAGACCAGTCCTTCGTTGCGAAGTTTTTTCTTGTTGTGGCAGAGAAGACTGATGTGGAAAGCAAGCAATGCAATGTCGGAAAAGGCACGTGGAAAAGATCTAAAATCCATGAGTAATAACTGGACTTGAACCTACATATCAAAAGTTAAAATCATCCTCCTTATTTTCCTTCCTAGACTTCTTGGAAGTAGAACTTACAAAGTGAGGTGCACTGCGTGATCCCACTAAAAGATATCATGCAATAGCCTAGTCTAAAAGCATGCATGACAAAAAGAGTAAGATCCTGAAATCAGACAGACCTGAGTCCAAACTTCTGCTCTGCCCACTCACAAGCTGTGTGACCCTGGCTAAGGGCGTTCCTCTCTCTGAGCATCTATTTGCACATATGTAATAGAGAGATGATATCTGCCTTACAAGACACTAGACAACATCATTAAGATTTTTTTGCATTACTAATGTAGGATTAAACTGGATCAACCTTTATGGAGTGCAACTGGGCAACATCTATTATGGGTGCAAATTCATGAAATTGTAAGTTAACCTGGCAATTCTATTTCTAGAAGTATATCCTCCATACGTAAGTTGCACATTTATGAAATAATTAAAGTGATTTATAACAGTGTTTGTAGCAGTAAAATGGCGGAAATGAGTTAATCAGTAATGGACTACTTCTACAGCAATAAAAAAAGGAATGAGGAGTTAGCTCTTTATATACTAATATAAAATAATGACCAAGTTGTATGTTTAAAAAGAAAGCAAGGTGCAGGGCGCCTAGGTGGCTCAGTCATTAAGCGTCTGCCTTCGGCTCAGGTCATGATCCCAGGGCTCTGGGATCGAGCCCCACATCGGGCTCCCTGCTCGGCGGGAAGCCTGTTTCTCTGTCTCCCACTCTCCCTGCTTGTGTTCCCTCTCTCGCTGTTTCTCTCTCTCTGTTAAAAAATAAATAAAGTCTTAAAAAAAAAAAAAGAAAGGTGCCAAATAATACATACAATACGTTATCACTTGTGAAGAACAGACCATATACACATTTTTTGCTTGTGTATGTAGAAAAGACGTCTGAAAAGACAGACACACAAATGCACGCACAAAACTGGTAACAGCGATCATCTGTAAAGAAGCTAGCTGGGTGGCTGAGAACCAAGAAGGGGACAGAAGCTTCACATTGTATATCTTTTTGTACTTTTAAATTTGGAGCCACATAAATATATTGCCTATTCAAAAAATGAAGTATTTTTAGTATTCAGTGAGATACTGGAGCAAATCAAAGTGGAAAATACCAATAATTCAGCTGGAAAATAAGCCAAGGCAAAAAAAGGGAAGTTCTTTGCAAAATAAAAAATATAAATGTATAAAAGGATATGACTCAACCAGTGATTAAAGATACACAAATTAAACCATGATTTTTTTTTTCCTATAACGTGTCAGACTTGCAACGATAAAAAATCTTAATAACCAGAGTTGGAAAAATGTGTGGGTGAGCTCACATTTTCATGCACTAATAATACTGGGAGTGCAAATCGGTATACAAATTAGGGAACCACTTGGTAATATCAATCAAAATTTTAAATACACATACCATTTGCCACAGCAATTCCTTATCTAGAGGTTCCTCCTATTGGATTTACTTGCCCAAGTATGCAAAGCTAGACATTCAAGAGCAGTCTTTGTAGCAGTGTTTGAATAGCAAAAAGAACTGGTAACCTAAATATCCATCAAAAACAGTGAAATGCATTGTCTAATCAATGGAACACTGTATAGCAGATGAGGAAAGAGACTTAAATACCATCACTAGGGAACAGAATAAACACAACGTGGCTTACTCATACAATGGGATGTTGGTACAACTCAAATGAATGGATTAGAATTGATGGGTTTCAACATGAATAGAAACCCAAAACTTGGGGCGCCTGAGTGGCTCAGTCAGTTAAGTGCCTGCCTTCGGCTCAGGTAATGATCCCGGGGTCCTGGGATCAAGCCCTATGTCGGGTTCCCTGCTCAGTGGGGAGCCTGCTTCCCCTCTCCCTCTGCCTCTCTCCTCTCTATCTTGCTCTCTCTGTCTCGCTCTATCAAATAAATAAATGAAATCTTTAAAAAAAGAAACCCAAAACTTAACAGCGAGTTAAAAACAACAACAAGCAGACACAAAACAAGACTCACACACAAAACAATATTTTTTGGATATGTATAGTGAGTACATAAAAACCTGCCCTGAGAAGAAATAGTGTCTGTGGAGAAGAAAAGGAGGGAAGGCAGGAGGGGAAGGGGATGGGGATGGTATGTAAAGGGGATTCCGATTTTGTCAATTATGTTTTCTATCTTTTATTCAAAACAATCTGACTACTTATTTATTCTGGGAGCATGAGAAAACTACCAATGTTTTATAAATTTTTTTTTCTCTGTACTTCCCTGCATTTTGTGAAGTTAAAGAGAAATGAAATGGATATCTAGAATAATCTATCAGATATATTAAGTTTGAAAAGCAAGGGACAAAGAGCATGTTGAATAATTCCTTTAAAAAAATGTGTGTGTGTGTAAAACATTCTGTAGATGTTTATTTTCACAGTCTAGAACACAGCCTGGTACTTGGTAAGCACTCACCAAATACCTACTGAATGAATGAATGAATGAAGAAATGAATGAATAGCTACATGCAAAACTTGTTAGAATCATGACCTTTAAATGTTATTTGCTTTTTAAAAAAAAATATTTTATTTATTTATTTGAGAAAGAGAGAGCAAGCACATGAAGGGGGTGAGGGGCAGAGGGAGAAGCAGACTCCCTGTTGAGCAGGGAGCCCGATGTGGGGCTCCATCCGGGGCTCTAGGATCATGACCCAAGCCGAAGGCAGATGCTTAACCGACTGAGCCACCCAAGCACCTTGTTATTGCTTTTAATGTGTATATATTGCTTTTATATTTAAAAATAAAATTAGCTCTAAATTATTTTAATAAATACTGGGCACGAGAGCAATGTATATAATTGGACTCATGCGGTGATTTGAATTTAATTCAATATTTATTCCTTCTCAGTCCAGGTACCTCCAGGACTTCTGGTCACCTTTAGTCTGGATCACACATGATGTTCCTCACATCGTAGCTGTTCCTTGCTCTCAAGCTCTTCACAGATATTTAATCACTGTTAAGTTTGGGAATCCTTTTGGCTAAAAAATTATAAACTTGAGTTTTCCCATGAAAGTAAAAAAGCAGTAGCCTCAGAGATAAAGTAATAAGTGTCCGAAATACATAGAGCTATCATAAAGTCCATGCACTTTGAATTCTACAGTAAAAATGGAGCCACCCACTGCAACTCAGGTATGTAAAGTGAAGCATTAGGATTCCAAGAAAGCAGAGCTGCATTAACAGCTGACAACACAAGAACAAAAGAAAAAAGTTGCAAAGCTGACTGTAAGGGAAGTTATAGAAGAAAATTATAAAGCAAAGCAACATGCTCTAGAAAGACACACAGCCCCGAGGGTTTTACTGTATAATAGCTCAGTGGTATCATCATGACAGCAGTATTTCAAGAAAGTACACATAGCAAGTGCTCAACTTTTGTGAATAAATAAAGAAATTTGGTAGGGAGGGAAAAGTAGAATGTTTTTTCAAGTTCAAAAATACCAAACCAAAAGCAAGAGATTACGAAGGATCTCTGGAGTGCCAGGCACTGCTGGCATCAATAAGTTTATAATCTAGGACTGCAAACTATCAAGAGGCAGTGTTAAACATGGAACAGTGGGAGTGTGCAGGTGATATAGAAAGAGTACGGACAAAATAAGGAGTTGAGAGGTTCCAGATTTCCAGAATAGGGATCACACGGGAAAGGTTTTAAAGAAACAACAGGACTTTTTTTTTTTTTTTTTAAAGATTTTATTTATTTATTTGTGTGAGAGAGAATGAGAGACAGAGAGCACGAGAGGGAGGAGGGTCAGAGGGAGAAGCAGGCTCCCCGCTGAGCAGGGAGCCCAATGCGGGACTCGATCCCGGGACTCCAGGATCATGACCTGAGCCGAAGGCAGTCGCTTAACCGACTGAGCCACCCAGGCGCCCGAAACAACAGGACTTTTGCCAGGAGGCAAGGGAACGAGGTGTCTGATCTTGAAGGGGCTTGGGGCCTCACGTCACGCAGGGACTGCAGTGAACAAAGAGCAGGTAGAGAGGAACGACCTGTGAAAATGCTTTAAACCTCTGGCCTCCAACAAGCAGTGCCAGGTTTTCTTTTAAGCGCTCATGGAGGCGGGAGCTCCTTCCAGCGAATACTGCGTCATGTGGTTGTAGACTGGCAGAGAGACCCATTTATACTAGTAATTTCTCCTTTTTTCCCCCATTTCAGCACATCTCGTTGAATCTTCATGAATGAAATGATGCTGTGCTGCAGATCAGAAATGTATAAATGCACACTGAGACCTGGGGAGCTAACCCCCACTTTCCAGCTGCCCAGACCACCCAGCCATCAGGTCCTTACCTCAGAACACATGGTAGTGCACTGTCGAGCACCATGAAGTGACCGCCTCTGCCGGGCACACGTGGCCCTCTGCAACACCAGGTCACATATCTGCTTACTGGGTGGATGCATTTGCTAAGCCTGTGGCAACCAGACGTCACAAATGGAGTGGCTTAAAACACAGGAATGTATTGTCTCGCAGTTCTGGGGGCAGAGGTCCAAGATCAAGGAGCGGACAGGGCCACGCTTCCTCCAAAGGTCTCTCCTAGCTTCTGGCAGTTCCTTGGCTTGTGGAAACATCCCGCCAGTCTTCACCTGGCATCCTCCCTGTGTCTATATCTGTCTCCCAATTTCCCCTCATAAGGACACGAGTATTTTGGACACATTACTTTATCTCTGAGGCTACTGCTTTTTTACTTTCATGGGAAAACTCAAGTTTATAACAGGGTTAGGGGTCCACCCTACTCCAGTATGGTCTCATCTTAACTACTGGCATCTGCAACAACCCTGTCTCCAAATGAGGTCACATTCTGAGGTACCAGGGGTTAGGACGTCAACTTCAACCCAAAACACTCAATTTGCGGGCGCCTGGGTGGCTCAGTTGGTTAAGCAACTGCCTTCGGCTCAGGTCATGATCCTGGAGTCCCGGGATCGAGTCCCGCATCGGGCTCCCTGCTCGGCAGGGAGTCTGCTTCTCCCTCTACCGCTCCCCCCTCTTGTGCTCTCTCTCTCTCTCAAATAAAGTAAATAAAATCTTAAAAAAAATAAAATTAAATTAAAAACAAACACTCAATTTGCTCCCAAACTTCTTTCTGTCTCTTTATTTATAATAAGTTCAATGTGTAATTAAATATTACACAAACTGAGGAAATATGCACATAAAAACAATGAGCACAGAAAATGAAATATTCTATAAAGACTTAATAAAGACCAGCCAATTAGATGAAATCACGTGTGAGTCAACTGTAAAAGTTTTTGGGAAGAAAAAGCAAACTAAAAATACACAACTCTGAACTCTTAAGTGTTTTCTTTGAATTCAAAGAAATCAAAACAAAGAAGCCAAATTACAGAGGATACATTTTGGCTGCTATTTCATATCAGAAACACTAATCATGAAACTTCAAACAATTAGCTCATGCTAAAAAAAAAGTTTTCAGCCTTGGCTCTACATCAAAAGGTTGGTGAATGAATGTGTCAAGTTCCTTGTTTAAAAAACTTTTCTAGTTCAGGCAACACCCTAACAGGGACAGACCTGGAAAGATGTCTATGAAATACTACTAAGTGAACACTTGCTGTTACGGAACACGCAAAGTATTCCATTTTGTTCCCTAAGATTTTTAATAGACCTGAAAGCATGTTTGCAAACAACATGGAAAGGACTGGACCCGTTATGAATGAATGCAACTAGACAGTGATCATCAGTGCTGCTAACATCACAAAAAGGGAGACAACCAGACAGATAGTATCCGTATCCTGGTGCAAATGTACAATACCACCTATAAAGTGCCTTTGTCCCCAGAATGAACTTGTATCTGATCTTTATAGGAAATGCAGAAGACAGACAAGTATGTTAAGAACACCATGAAAATGGAATCAGTGAAGTTCAGCCTATAAGAAATAATACAGGGAAAATAACTAGGTTCTTCAGCAAAAAAATTGCAAGGAGGAAAAAGACCTAGAGGTGCATCCTAGAAATTAAACAGAGACAGGAGACGTATCAACCTATTGCAATACATGGACATTATTTGGATCCCAATTCAGCCAAACTGTATTAAAAAATTACATTTACAAGACAATCAAGAAATCCGAACACTTCGATACTTTATTATATTGAAGAACTATTGTTGACTTTCTACAGTGTAAAATCCAGCATCTTTATTTTTAGGCATAGGTACTGAAATATTTACAGATGATATGATAGAAAGACTGAGACTTGCTTCAGAATGAAGGAGATGAGTAGGAGGGACAGGTAGAGGTAGAAACCAAACAAAATTGATCATGAGTTGAAAGTTACTGAAGCGGGCGCCTGGGTGGCTCAGATGGTTAAGCATCTGCCTTCGGCTCAGGTCATGATCCCAGGGTCCCGGGATCGAGTCCCGCATCGGGCTCCCTGCTCCTTGGGAGCCTGCTTCTCTCTCTGCCTCTCTCTCTCTCTCTGTCTCTCATGAATAAATAAATAAAATCTTAAAAAAAAAAAAAAAAGAAAGTTACTGAAGCTTGGGTGATGGGAAATGAAAGCTCATCAGAAGGCCTTTGGGAGGTAATTAGGTTTAGATGAGGCCTGGAGGTGGAGCCCTCATGATGGGGTTAGTACTTTATAAGAAGAGGAAGAGACCTATGTGCATGCGGGCTCTCTCTCCTCCACGTGAAGATACAGCGAGAAGGCTCAAACCAAGAAAACGACTCTCGCCAGACACTAAATCTCCTGCACCTTGATCTTGGACTTCCAGCTTCCATCATGGTGAGAAATAAAACGCTGTTTATGCCCCCCAGGCTGTGGTATTTTGTGACAGCCGCCCAAGCTGACTAAATAGGCCCCAACTGGAAACCTCCCAAATGCCAAGCCAGTGAGATAGATAAATAAATTACAGTATATTCATGTGATAGAAGAGTATGCAACAGCAAAAATGAATATTTCCAGCCATATGCAACAATCTGGGTGACTCCTACAAATAAAATATTGTGCAAAAGAGGGCAGAAAACAAAGCGTATGTACTGCGTCCCAGCAGGTGTAACTCACCTATGCCATTGAAGGGCAGGAGACGGGTTACCCTTGGGATGAGTTGGGGGATAATGAGCAGGAAAGAAGACAGGGTTCTTCTGGGAGCTTGTTCTTTTCCTTGATCTGGGGGCTGGTTACACAGATGTGTGCAGTTTGTGAAAAGTCATCAAGTTGTAGATGTAGGTGCACTTTTCGGTATGCATATTATGCTTCAACATAAAAATATTTTAAATATTTTTTAAATTAAAAGACAGACTTTGATTTAGTAGATATGGGGTGGGACCTAAGAATCTGTATTTCTAATAAGCTTCCAGGTGATGTTGATGCTGTTGTTCCAAATGTCACATCTGGGGACATCACCGCTGGAGACTAGAGGAGTGGGGAGCTTTTCTTGTGTCTTTTTGTGGGCTTGGCACACATGTCCCAGAAAAGCATAGCCTGCCTCTGTTGATTACACGCATAAAGTCAGGAGCACATTCCAGCAGGACCTTGTAGACAACGTTACGGGAATATGGTCAATAGGACTGGGTTTTCCGTTTAGCTGCAAAAGCTGTTCTATGAAGCAGAAGACACGCGAGATGGATTAGAGCAGTGCCTGTTACAGTCTGGGGACGTGTCACCTCCCCCCCAAACCCGCCCCACGCTCACAGGTCACTGGGGACATATGAATGCAATCTGTACAGCAGATCTCCTCCATAGAGGCAACATGGTGCAGCATTTGGGGGCAAAGTCGTGGGCCCTGGGTCAAACCCTGAGTTGACCCCCTGTCCATCAGTGTGTGCGACCTTGGGACAGTACCCGAGTCTCTTGAGTTCCTGATGAGCAAATACAAGCAGCAACTATGAGCCTGGAAAATAAAGCCTGGATTCCAACCCTGCCTCCACCACGACCCCAAATTGTTGTGGACCTCAACTTCCTCTTCTGTAAAATAAGAATAATAGTACCTAGCTCACAGAGTTACTGAGTTGTTCAAATCCCGGAAGCAGGCACATGATAGCTGTTTGCTCTTACATAAATTAGGATGACAGGTGATGACAGTTGAACCCTGCCCAGCACAGTGAGTGACACCTGGGAGGAAGGATCACTAGATATTAGTTCTTTCCCTCAGTGACCTTATCTATGGCCAGGCCCATTGCCAATATGAGTGCTGTGATCTAAAGGAGACAATGCTGGCTTTGTTTGAATTAAGTAAGAACACACAGGTGTTGGATATAATAAAACATCCTGATTCCCAGCGGACATTGGCAAAGACATGCCTACTGGGCTATCCGCCCAGCCATCCCCTTTCCTGGGAAGCACCTCCCTACCTGTGGCGCCATGGAGACAGTGACGACTCCCAGTGTCAGGCCCACGAGGTGTGACTGTGGCCACCATTACTCAGTGGGTCTGTGGTTGGTGACTGGCCCAGGCAGGACTGGAACTGGGGCTTGGGACTTAAAGAGAAGAACCCCCAACCGTTCTCCAGGAAGTTGGCTTGAATTCTGCGATGCTGGCATCCTGGTTCTCTGCCACGAGGATGGCAGGAGTGGAGGATCCCAGAGGGAGGGGGGATGGGAAGGCGGAGGTGCAAAGGGATTGGGTGCAGAGAGGAGCCAAGGTGGGAGGCAAGGAGGTCCCAGAGTGAGCGCCAGTCCCAGTGGCTGGGTAGCACGAGGTAACCGGAAGGCATGATGATAAACTCCTTTTTGACACCTTAGCTAACAGGTTTCTGTTATCTGCAACGGAGGGAACTCGCACTTACTGCAACAACCTGCCCGGATCTCATACTCGGCAGAGGACAAGCTTCGCCCTTCCCTCCTCCCACCTCCCGCTCACCCAGCTCCGCTTTGGCACCTGCCAAAATCAGATTAACCCAGAACGCTGTTAGAAACAGGTCAACCGGCCTAAAAATCTCATTTAAAAATACACCCAAAACAGAGCAGAGAATAATTTTAGAGACTTTCTATAAAAATAAAAGCAGAAGATGCCTTTTTTTCACTTGCTCCAATAGAATAGCTCTGGTCTGGGTCATGATTTATACCAAATTCATCACAGACACATGAAATTGAAAAGGCACTGTTTACCATCCACACGGGATAATCTTCTGCAACACACACTCTTAGTGTGCAGAAATTACCATTTTTTATAGCAGCCTGCAGACCTTTTTAAAGCACTGTGGTAAAGTAAAAGGGAAAGAAATGAGCCACAAGGTAAGCTGTGGAATATAGGAGAAATAACTAGTATTGGAGACAGAGGTTTCTCAATCTGCCCCAGGCTAGCCATGTGCCTTGAACATGTACTCTTGTTCTGACTTAGCTTTCCAGTCTGGAAAGGGGGGTATAATAAATAGAAATAAGATGACCATTTACCACCATCATTTATCTCCCAAAGTTGTCAGGGGCTTCGAATGAGCTAACACTTCGCAAAGAATGCCTTACAGCAGATTCTGGGGACAGTGGCAAAGAACAAAGAAACAGAAGAACGAGAGCCTGTCAGACGTAGATGTTTTAGTGGAGGAGTAAAGACCACGCAGTGGACTAGCACTGCACCCAAACCCTGCCTTCTAGACCTGGTTCCGCGACTGTGGGGCTTGCAGGAAGACACAGCCTGCTGAACTTCAAAAGTAATGGAATGGCTTCTTACAAGGTAACTCCATAGAGAATATTCCTGATGGAGCAGCAGTAAGGACATTTTAGTGATCCCTCCTGGAGACATCTTCTTTTTCCCATGTCCCTTTCTGGCACCAATCTTGGCGTCCAATTTGGTCAATTCTTCCTCTCAAATAATAATATAACTAGCAGCTACCTTTACTGAGGATTTTTATCTGTGCCTTTCAGGTTTTAAACATGGTTTTATGGTTTTAAACATAGGCTTTACATATGTCATCTCATTTAAGCTTCACAGCTAAAAGCTACAGAGTGCGTTATGATTATTGTCATATTACATCTATGAGAGCAGAGGCTCTGAAAATTAACTTGGCCAAAATCACCCAGCAGGTAATAGGCAAGAGCTAGGATTTGAACCCAAATCCTTTGAAATGAAATCCATGAAATGGATCCTGCCTCTGTTTCCCCCATCACCTTTGCCTCGTGCTAAGTTAGGTGCATTATTACCTCCCTCTGGACCACTGTAGAAGACTCTACCTCCCTATGACCTTTCCTACCAGCTGCTATCGGATTCTTTTCCCAAAACCCAATTCCCCTTCCACCCTGGCTCCCAGCTCCCAGCAGGTACAGCACAAAAAGCAGGGGCTCTCAAGAAATGAATGAAACTTTGCTCATGTTGCCTCAGCTTCCTTCTCTCTATAAAACTCTCCAGCCTGCCAGTCAGGGTCTGACCCTTAGCAGACTTATTCCATGAATACCCATCTCATGGGTCCACTATGAACCACTGTCTCCTCCACTCTCTGGGCACGTGGTTCCCTGTGCCGGAAGCACCCTTCCCTCAACTCCCCCTGGTCATCCTGCCATCAACACCCTTTCTAGGTTGAATGAATAGACAAGCGACCCCTCCCGAATGTAAGCCATCACTCTCTTCTCAGTGTGTCTAAGCCCGGGACTCGGCATCCCTCTTGCAGCTTCAGACGGGGGATAGGTGTTTATGAAATGCAAAACGCGTTATGCTGTTTGGCTCAGACACAGGATATAAAGTGGAAAACTCCCCAGTCAAATAGCATGAGAAAAGGGAGCCCAGGCTCGAGGGTCCTCCCTTTCTCTTCCACTCCTGCACTGGACTGGGACTTTGCACTCAAAACACTCTACTCTTTCAAATGAAAGAATATACCTTGGGGATCATTCCCTCTGTGAAGTTGTTACTTCATAGAGGACTTGTCCAGAAGTCATCTGTTTAGGTTACTGTATTAAGTTAGTTAAGCTAATGAATAGGATTCCATTTCTCTCTCTCTCTCTCATTGTTGTTGTTTTTGCATCTTCAATTATGAAGATGTCTGCCTATGATCTGGAGCTCATGAAACGCAATGGTCCCAGCAGGAAAACCCTGTCTGGTATATGTCCTTTATGTGGGAAAGCACCTAAGGGTACTTTGAGACCATTATGAGATCTAGTAACTGGATGAAAGAATTTAAAAAATGGGATGGTGGGAAAAAACCAACACTCCACAATGTCCCCTATGAAATTCAATATTATATTCTTTAAGCAACCTAATGATTTTTTTTTTGCAAGGGGTAGTGCTACTCTGCTCTGGTCTGCTGTTGAGACCTTCGGGAATTTCTTTTTCCAAAGTAGTAAGTATTGATGAAGGTCAAGGGACAAGCAGTGCTAACACCCTCAGATTACAGCAGGATTTAAATTCTTCAGACACCTCCTTCTAGACTAATAATGGCGGTGGAGTTCAAAACCTGAGAATGTGTTGGATGCAGGATGCCTTTGATCTGATCGTTTGAATGCAAACTTTTAAAAATATTGCTTTCCTTTCTAAAATAAGTGTGAGGAAGCCTTCCTCTGAAACCTAGAGGGAGCAAAATAAAGCAACATATGGGAAGAGATTACAGGATTAACTAATTACATGATATGCCTTAATAACACATGGATGCTTTACAATCTTTTTGAAGATGCCATTATAAATGCATATAATACAACTGAATTCTATTCCTTTTGCATAAAAAAAAAAACAAAGAAACTAAGACCTAATAAAAAAACACTAGTAGGTATTTGATTATTCAATAATATTTACACCAAGTCTACAAATAAAGGAAGAGGTATCTATTGAGAATAGTGAACTTGTATCCAACATTAATAAGTGAAATATTTTCTACTTCCATCTTTTGGATTTTCAAATTTAGTCTTTCAAGCAGGGACATAAACAGTACGTAGTATTTGTTCAGGTTCTCTTCAAGAGCAACAGGGTTCAGAGTGATTTGTTTCATTGAATTGAAATTTAAATTAACAAAAAATTGAGAACTACACTTCAAACTTTTGACTGCTTAATCTGAGACAAAAAAATGTAAGACAATTTCAATATAAATGTATCATAATGAAAATCTATAAACTGCCCATAACATAAACAAGTATTAAAGCTCACTAAATACATTCTCTCTCCCTCTCTTTCTGTCTCTGTCTCTGTCTCTCTCTCTCTCTCACACACACACAGACACATAATCCTCTTATGAATAATAGCTGACCAGCTAAAGAAGATGATAAGGATTACTATAAATTTTATAATTTGTATATTGTATAACTTGTATTTGTATTTGATAATTTGTATATTGTATATTGTAAAATTTAAAATTTGTATATATATGTACAAATTTTATAATTTGTATATATCATTTGTATATTGTAAATTGATACATTTGTATATCAGTAAGAGCATTCAAATCTTCACAGTTTAAAGAACAAGCCTAGAATAGGTCTAACATGAAGTCAATAAAAATTTAGACTGCCAAACCCTAATAGCAGATACTTCCCACAGACCATTTAAATTTTCATAATCTCTTTCCTGAAAACACATACCCGCAGACTTCCCAGGACAGGGATTAGGGCGAACAGTAGCAATACTCACCATGGGTAAGGCACCATGCCATCAGAGTTCCCACAAGGGGCCATCCCTCCTTTCCTTACACTTAAATTCTTAGAACTGAAGCAAAGAGTTAGCCAGGTAAACACGGCGGGTCAGGCCTGCCCTTGTCCTCAGCAATGTACTTTGTGGTGGGTCAAGGAGGGGTCAATCTGTAAGTCCTGGCCTAGCCACCAGAGGTGATTATTAACTCACCTGAGAGAATTTGCATTTTTACCCTAATTTTTACCTTTGGTTTGCACTTGAGAGTAATTCATTGCTCTCACCAGGAAAAAAAAAAAAAAAAAAAAGAGGGAGGGGGAAAAAAGATCAAGAATTGGAAAACCAGCATAGCAACGTCGTTTGATTTCACTTCTTATAATCACATTCCTTGACAACCTATTCAACCTGGCACCAGTGTTCCTAACTTCTGTCTCAATACTTTCTGCTCCTGTAAACTCCAATCACTTTGAATCTTAGGCTTTAAAAAAACAATATATAAATAAAATACTGAATATAAAACATATTTACTGTATCTTGATTAACCAACAATATCCCGTGTGCGCAGGTGAGTGTGTCTGGGGACAAACTCCATCTTTTCCCCGCAATGGGCACTTACCTTCGGGGAAAGCATTGGGCTGCACCACGCGGAGGAAGACGTGCACCATTTTAAAGAGAACGCCAATGGGCCCAGCTTTGTAAGAGTGCTTGGTCTCATAGTTCGTGGCAGGCAATTCAAATTCCAAAACATCAGAACCCTTTGTGGATGACAGCGGCCCCAGGGCGGAGGTATCCGAGCACAACTCCAGCAGCAGCAGGAAGCCTAGGAGGAGGGCCATGGCTAGCAGGGTCCCCCACGCATGAGGTAGAGCTGGGGGCCTCCGGCCTCAGAGGTTCTGGAAGCCTTGGTCGAGGCAGGAGCGTGCGTTCCTGCGCAGAAGAGGCTCGGCAGCAAGCGCTGGGTGTGCGGAGTCCACTCCCTTTCCTGGCCGGGCTGGCATGCAGCGAAGGGCGTCCGAGAGCCTTCTGCGGGTCCGGGTCCAGGTCCGGGTCCGGGTCTGCGGCTCAAGGCACCATCCCTGGTGGGAGAGAAAGACAGCGCTCAGTTCGCACGCAGCCCGCCTGCCCCAGGAGCTTCTGGAGAGAAGGCTGCAGAGCTTTAGAGCCCACGCATCAGCCTAATCCGCTGGGTGGGAGGCAAATGCAGAGCCTGCTTAGAGCTGCAGGGGCACGAAAGCCAGAAGGTCCGACCCCAGGGGCCAGACGCAGAACGCAGACCTTGATGGGTTCCGGAAACACTCTATGGTGTAGAGAAGGCTGTGCGGCCTGAGAAACAGACACTTAGCGAGCACTTGCTATGTACCCAACGCTGCTGTACGTGCTGGGCCGGCTGGACCTTGTTGAAGGCATTATCCCATTTACAGATGAGGAAACCGCCCCAAAGAGGACTTCTGGGGACGTGCCCAGGTTAGGGTTGATTAATGGTGGGGTCACAATTCAAACCTGGGAGTTTGCCTTCAGAGCCCACACAAGACACCAGAACACTGTTGCTACAGAGACCTCTCTCTGGGGCTCCCCACAGGTACCCAGAGGCCGTAGACTAGATGCCTATTTTTTTCTCCAAGCTGATGCTGCTGTCCCTGCTTCTGGAAATATATCTTATCTGCTTTTTATTCTACTTATTTGCTCACTGACCTTGTTTCAGACATCGCCCTCTCCACCTCACCCCCAACCCAAACTAGAAGGCCTCAAGGGCAGGAGCCAAGCTCTCTAAGGCTGGGTCACACTGGAATCTACCTTTCTAACACGTTCACCAGGTAATCCTGATGGAAACCTTCGCCCCCAAGTCACTACCTGAGAATTACGGGTCCCAGTGCTGAGAGATAGGGCAGAGGGAGATTCCCCACCACCCTTTCTGGGAGAGAGAAAGAGTCAGGAATGCGAGAGGCAGCTTTCAAGCCAGTGTCTAGCGAGGGCAAGAGACGGAGAGGGTCTCCAAAGTGGACCCTGTCCCCTTGTGTTTTGAGCCCCAGAACTGAACACAAGGTAGGGCACACAGTCGGGGCTCAGTAAGTTCCACTGAATATAAAACTGAATAAGCCAAAATGACTGCTTTGCTTGTGCCACTGTGTGGAACGAGGTGTATCAGAACACAACATCAGAGGGGAGGTGGGGTGCGCGGCTCGGACTCCATTCTGGGGTCAGGAACACCCTGATTCTCTTCTATTTTGTACATGAGATACATACTTAGTACCTTTCAAAGTAAGGACAGGGTGCTCCTGAAACCACTGTGAAATGGGAGAAGGAAGGTCATCAAGAAAGTAACACGTTGCACAAGGGGCCGTGATCCACTAAGTGGAAGAAAGCTCCAGACAAAAGGTGCGAATGCGTGAGCTGTTTGAGTGAAGATGTGAATTCGTATTTAATCTCCTGGATACTGCCTCATCTTCCAAGCCCTGTCCCACCCCAGTTACTTCTGCACAGAACTCCCAACAGAATGACCTAAACCCTCTCTTTATCTAACCATGGGCTGCTCCGAGCCCTTACCGCTCCCAGTGCCAACCTCGTGAACCCCGTATCAGCTTCCTGTCTGCTCTCCATCTCGCCCACGGATACACCAGGACCCTGGTAACCGTTTCCAAAGGGCAGTCCCCCTTCCAGGCATGGCTGCTGCAGCCCCCTGCTCGGGCTCCGGAGCGCTCTAGCCTTCCACCGGTTCTAGTCAGAAGTCACCGCTGGGCACACTCAAACACGGGCCTGCTCTGCTCCATCTTCAAATAGTCTCCAGAGAGGACAAATGAGAAAGAAACAGAGCCAGCCAGCGTTCCGGGGCCACGCTCTGGAGGTCTCCGCGGCGCACGGGGCAGAAGAGAGAGCTGACAGGAGAGGGTGTGGGCGTTATGCAGGTGCGCTAGGACGACTCTCATGAGACCGCAGGCAGGCTTGCACACGCACATTACGCACACCACACACACTGACAACTGCCACACACACACCACACACTAACACACAGCACACATACACCACACCACACACACACATACACACACCACACACACGAGCACACACCACACATACACACCACACACACTAACACACACCACACATACACACACCATACACACCACACACACTAACACACACCACACATACACACACCACACACACTAACACACACCACACATACACACACCACACACACTAGCACACACCACACATACACCACACAAACACACACCACACATACACCACACACACTAGCACACACCACACATACACACACCATACACACCACACACACTAACACACACCACACATACACAC
>NC_138370.1:167785572-167850454 GCF_054177405.1 Leptonychotes weddellii | reverse complement strand
ACACATACACACACCACACACACTAGCACACACCACACATACACACACCACACACACTAACACACACCACACACACTAGCACACACCACACATACACACACCACACACACTAGCACACACCACACATACACACACCATACACACCACACACACTAACACACACCACACATACACACCACACACACACTAACACACACCACACATACACACACCATACACACCACACACACTAGAACACACCACACATACACCACACAAACACACACCACACATACACACACCACTCACACTAATACACACCACACATACACACACCACACACACCAGCACACACCACACATACACACACAGCACACATACACCAACACATTAACACACACACGACACATAACATGACAAACGTGCATATAACACACCCTAACACACATATACAGCACATACTAATACACTACACATATACACACCACACAGACACATACCACACACACTCACACACCCCACACACGCACAAAACATGCATACACACAAAACGTATGCTCATATAAATATCCTGTACAATACACACACACTACACACAACATGCTCCCGTCTTGTTTTCTGCTAAAGGACAGGCGGGGAGCACAGCAGCTGAAAGGATTAAAGGCTCAGCTGCTGAGAGAGGCTGACTTCTTGCTAATGCCACCGGGCCTCAGCCAGTGATGGAGAGAACACAGCAGGAGAGAGATGGCAAGAGGCCTGCGGAAGAGCTATGAATAAACAGTTTCAAACTCTCTCCATGAAAAAGCAGGGGAAGGCAAATCCCAAGTGAAATGCAGCCCCACTCACGGCTGCGAGGCTGGAAGTGCCAATTGAGCTGGCCGGCACCTAGAGCTACGTGTCCAGATTTCTTCACTTCTTCCTCCAAAGTGTCGGTCCCTCTCACATTTAGAGTAAATGTTAATACTAAAATCTCACGACTTAGGAAACACTAGATAAAAAAGTCAAGCCAAAAGGGATGGTCTGGGTCCTCACCCGTTAACCCCCCTGGGTGGCAGGAGCAGCTGGGAGCCGCTCCTGGGACAGCCAGCCTAAAACCCAGGCCAGCTCTCCTGGACCAGGAGCTGCATTAGCATAAAATGTATATTTATTTAAAATGCTAATTATTGGACCGAATTTCTGGAGATGGGGCCCATTAATCTGCATTTTCAACACTCTCCCTCGGTGACTGATTCTCAAAACAACTGAAGTCTGAGAACCGGCACTGTTCCTGAGTACTCACTCACCTGGCTTATTCAGGCCACTCTCCAAAGACACCTTTGGCTTCTCAAATACAACTGCAAGACAACAGATTCAAGGAAAAGTCCTCCAGATGGCCTTCCTATAGTGCATTAAACTGATCTATCCCAGCTGCTGTGTGGGGGTTTACTCATCTCTATGCCCCCAGAGCCAGGCACACAGTAGGCACTCAATAAAGGATTGCTGAAATCAAACGGTGAGGGATAGAGGCAGAACTGACATGAAATGGTCATTTTTACCCATTTCAAGATTGTATCGAGCATTTATTAGCAGTCCCACAGCCTCTGGAAGGGAGGTGCTGGAGGGTCTGTAGCTATCCCCATGATATAGGCAGCAGACTGTCTCTTTACTGGTTTTGCACATGGCAGAGCAACTGGTCTACCATCCTGGGGCCATGCCTTCCGCTGGAACCCTCAACTTTGCAGGCTTTTGGAAACTGCTCCCTCAGAGGCTAGCTCCTTACACAGGCACTAGACCAATCAATAAAGGCGATCTCACCATTTTTCTGATTTATGGGGTACAGATTCCTGGTTTCCATTCCAAATGCACTGAGTTCAAACTGGAAAGGGGGCCCAAGAATGTGAATTTTGAGCAAATACTTCACATGATTCTGAGCTTGGAGTCCAGAGAATGGCACTTCCACAGACACCAGTTTAAAAGCAGACATGGTGACTATCTAGCTTCATTTCTCCTTCTATCAAAAGGATCTTTGTAGTGGATATTTGTCACCTGGGATTTAGTTGCGGGGTTGGGGGGGGGGTGGTCCCGCAGCCCGGGAGAGCCTCCTGCCGAGGAGGGAGAGCTGCGGGGGAGCTGCTTAACTTCTGAGCCTACCCTTGTGAGTCCTGTGGGCAGAACCCTGGCATTTCATTGTGAGGTCAGCCGAGGTGCCCAAACTGTGCCCTGGGGGGTCCCTCACGCTCACCCAGCAGATGCTTATTCCTGGGCTTGTGCCTGGGGCCCGCACTCAAGCAGAGGCAGTTTCTAATTCATTCTAGCAATGATGGCACAGTGCCAGCAGCCACATCCAGAGTCTTGTGGCGGCAGCCGTGGCCACACACCAATCGGGGGACCTGTTGCATGTCCTGCATGAGCTCCTGAGTCTGGCTAGCCAGGCTTCCTGTCACTTCTCTAAGCTACGCAGTCCCTTTCCTGCTAAAATTACCCAGCGTTGGCTTCTATCGTTTGTAACAAAGCATCCTGACCCTTAACAAATCTGAGATAGCTCTTGGTTCCCTGCAAAACCTTCATCCTTCATATATTAAACAGTACCAATAAAATAATACTTGGCTTAAAGTCTTACTGCTTTGAGCCAGTCCGTTGATGCACTTGTTTACTTCACTGTGCTGGAATGCACAGAAATAGTCCAGTGTGGAAATCATAAGGAAGTTCATTTAAAAAAAATTATGGGGACATATCAAGGAAGCAAAACGAAACTAAAGGACATTGCTGAAGTGACAACAGGCCACACGTTTGAGACGGGGCAGGGGTCTCTAGTCCCATTCATTAACCCGGTAACTTGAGCGGTTGCTTACATTCTCCCTGCTTTGCTTTGCTTGTCCATAAAGTGGGGTTTTGAATAGTGCTGGAGGGTTAGACACGGAGTAGGTACAGCACCAGGCAGAGAGCTGACAGTCAAAAAAGGGTCCCGAACCACCACTGCCAGCATCAATCCTTCACACTCCTCCGTGGCCCTGGGCTCACCTTGACAGACAGGACAGCTCCCGGAGGATACGCAACAGAAAGTGAGAAAGAAAAAGAAGTAGTAACTTCACACAGTGTGAATCCACAATGATTCCCATACTCGTCTTTGAGCCACAAAAACAGCATTTGGGTACGGTTCAACCCAACATACAACGGCAGACGTTTGAGTCTCCAGCGGGGCGTTCAAGGACCCCCGATCGTTCACCTGCGTGTCTTAACGAAGGTCAGCCGCTGCCCACAGGCACCCTGGAAAATCTTTCTGGATCGGAGCCGGGGCGGGAGTTACAGGAGCAACCTGTTGCTGCAAGAAGCTTGGGGCGCCGGCTTCCCCCAGCCTTTCCCTCCCACCTACCGCCGGGCCGGGCCCCTTCCTGCCCTCTCTCCCTCCTCGGCAGGAGGCTCTCCCGGGCTGCGGGACACAAAAGAATGGGCGGTAGGGCGGGCGCGGGAAGCGAGGAGACTCGAGGAATCCGCCGCCGCCTGGGGGAGGGGGTTGCCCGAGTAACTTGGCTGCCCCCGCGCGTCCGCACGGGATCCCTGCCACCCCCGGAGGCTGCATCGGGGTCGCCAGGGAGAAGGGGGAGCGGAGCGGTGTGCCACCCCCTCGAATCCCCTTCTCCTCTCGGAGCGGGCTTTCGGGGAAACTGACCTGGGACACCCTGCCTCTCCCGCACCTCGAAGCTCGTTCTTCCGTCCACGCTTCCCTTTGTTGTTCCAGCCCGCGGCGCGGTACTGGCGAGGTGCGCCCAGAGCGAACTCAGTTCTCCACCCGGCAATTGCCGTAGGTCCCCTAACTGTGCACACAAGGGGGTGGGGGCTGCATCAAGCCCGGGGTGCGTGAGGCTCTCCCATAGACGCCGGGAGACCGCCTCCCGTGGCTCCCCCCGGGCCCCCCTCCTGCTATGGTCTATTGCACCGCGTATTCCATTTGGAAAACCAGGGGGAGGTGACCCCTTTCCATCCCCGGCAGGGGAGGCTCAGTACCCCGCGCCCCCGGGGCACCCCCAGCACTCCGCTCCCCGCAGAACAGTTCCCAAACCCCTGACGAGCCTCCCCTCCGCCCTCCGCCTTCTCAGAGAGCGAGCCCGCGGCTTCGGGGGTCCCGGTCCCGCTTGCTTGTGTCCTGGTACCTGGCGAGCCACAGCCGCCGGCTCCCCTCCTGTGGCTGGAAAGAAGACCCACCACGCAGCCACCAGGCAGCAGGCAAAGTTTGCGCGCGTCCGCGCTCTGCCCGGAACTCCCGCTGGCCTGGCGCCCGGGCCACCTCGGCCACTTTGCAGCCGCCTGGCTCCCCGACCGCTCTCGGGGCTCGTACTACCTGCCGCGGGGCCAGAGCGAGCCCCTCCGTTCCCGATTTCCCGACCCCACCTTCCTGCAGGAGGGTGCGCTCCGGCCCCCACCGTCACCGATGACGCCTCCCGGGCTCCGGGATGAGGACGCCGCTACTCACCGTGCGCCGGGTCCAGCTCCCGTGGCGGCTCCCGCCGCCGCCTGCCCTCCCCTTGCAGCGGCGTTCGCCCAACTCTGTCCTGCTCATGAATGATTTATGAGCCGCTTCGGGGACCACCGGGACGGCTTCCGGAGAGGCGGCCCCGCTGCCCGGCGCGCCGGCCAGCCCCCGGGGCGCGGCGGGCGGGGAAAGGCGCCGGCCCTGGAGGCGGGCGAGCGAGGCCCGGGGTGCCCGCGGGGACCTGTTGCGGCCTCCCCTGCTCTCGAGCAGGGACTTGCGGATGGAGCAATGCTACTTAAGTCTATACTCACCCCCAGCCGGAGAGCTGAGCGCGCGGCCAGGTGCCTGCCTGGGACCGGCTCGGTATTTTAAAGATAGCTAAGCCTGGGGTTCTGGACACGCTCCCGACTGGACCAGCAGGGCAGCTTCACGGCGACGCCGGGAGGAACCCACCTGGCCTGGGCTGCGTGCATTTCCTGAGGCGGGAGTCCTGCTCACGCCTGCACGCCCTTCTCCCAGCACCCACGCCTCCTTCACCTGCGCAGAGCCCTCTACTTGGAACGCCACCACCCTGCTAAAAACTCCTCCTCTCTCTGGTTCTAGCCCAGACAGGCCTCGGTGGACCCCCACGCCACCGCACCCCGGCCGCTTTAGACCTTCTATTGCCGGGAACCAAGAGACTTCTTTTCTAATTTACCCAAACAAAACCAAACCCAAATCATTTGGTTCCCTAGTATATTATGTACCAATCACGACGCTCGTGGCTGGAGCTGTAAAACCTGCACGAAGCAGTCCTTAATCCCATGTATACATACAGGCATGCGCTGTAGCACGAAGCACGATGCGCTTTAATTATTCGGTTCAGATGTGGGAGAGTCCCCGGACATCCCCTCTTCACCTCTCTGCCAAGCTGCCAAGCTGAGCGGGTGGAAACCATGCACAAGTACTCACTCCCTCTCTAACTGCACTCACCAGTGTGCACCTCACACCTCACTCACCACTTCCTGTCTTGAATTGAGTACTATCTGGTAGAAAACGTAAGACTTACAGAAGAAAAACACCGTCAGGATGGTGTCTAGCATGCAGTAGGCGTTTCATGTTTGTGATGCAGGGGATGGATGGATGGATGGATGGATGGATGGATGGATGGACAGGACCATTTCCACCGTGGCTCTTTCACTAACCCCAGAATCTAGCATAAAACCTGTGCTGGAAGGAGCATTGTTTATCTAAAGTTTAAGTTGATCTTGTATGTGCATACTTCTAGGACAACAAATGCCAGGTAAGGAAACTTCTGGAAAGGACACCAGAGGCATGGCAAGTTTAGGTGGTAGTCTAATCAGGCCTGAGGTTTCTTCTCTGGAGCCCCTGCTGGTCAAGGGCCTCTGCTTCAGCACCCCCAGAGGCCCCTAGCACTTCTCCAAGGCAGCCCTCTCAGGGAGTCCTCCCCTCCTGAGAGCAGCCAGCTCTGACTTGCGTCAAATGTTGACCCTGTCCCTTTTTATCACTGTGGCTTGAGCTGCTTAACCTCTTTGAGCCTCAGTTTCCTTGTCTGCAAAATAAAGACAATTATGTCTCCCAGGGCTCCTGTGTCCTCCTAATAATAATAATAAAAATAACAAAGACAACGGCAGTAGGAGTGAGCGCTAACACTCAGTGAATGCGTCCTCTGAATGAGGCACTATGCCCAGAGCTGTAAGTGCATTATTTTGTGTCATCTTAGCAAGAAAGACAGCATATTATCTCCATCTTAAAGATAAGGCTAAAACCAGGTTCAGTCATTTGCCCGAGGTCACTGAGGTAGTAAGCGAAGCGCTGAATTGGAACCCAGATCTGGCTTCCAGAACCCATCATTGCCCTAGTGCACCCACGTACCAAGCGATAACATAAAACCCTCGGCCCTGGGCTCCCCTGCCTGGCAATGTCGTGTGGCACTTAGGCATCGCATTCAAATGATTGGCCATCTGTCTTCCCATAGGCACCGAATGCTTCAACTGTTTTTATCCATTTTCATATGCCTCCCTCCCTCCAGCACCTACTCTATGTGGACCAGTGGAGGTGTTCAATAAGTGAATGAATGAATAATAAACAGAACACAATATTAAGATCTGTTCTGAGCAGCCTTAGGCAGACAGTGACACAGGACTTAATGATTTATTCTGTTCAATTCGGCTTGGAGTCCTAATGCTACAGTCCTGCTATCTAGCACAACTGAATTTCTCTGTCATCTGTTACATGCAAGGCTGGAGGAGGTAATATTATTCCCATATATCCATTCAGTTATTAGGTGCACAAATTAGGTCTCCCTTTCTGAAATCGCTCATTTTTCCTGCCCAGATGAAATCTAAACACGAGGCAGTGTGACATCCTAGGGAAAGCCAGGAGATTCATTCAGATGCTGTCACTAACTACCAATGTGGTCCCTGGTAAGTCCTGTAACCCCCATGGGCTTCACATTCCTCATCGTCCAATAGCCTTGCTTAGTGACCGGATACGGCTACAGGCTACCATTTTGGACCCTGCAGATACGGGACATTTTCAGGAACACAGGAAGTTCTATTGGATAGCGCTGGTTTAAATAGTGAACCATAATAAAGGAAAAAGGACAGCACAACTGGGGTAAGAAACTGAAGTTTCCACAGAAATTATCAGGGTATGGAGCATCATAAATGAAGTGTTGAGATTAATCATTGTCAGAGTATACGACACTCGATTCATTCAACAATCTTCAATTTTTGACAAGCCCTTCCTTATGAAGGACTTTGGATAGTCTTCTCTGAGTCACTAAGACTAAAACAAAATAGGTTAGTGAGTATATTATTCTAATTAACCTGACATTTTCTACCATGAATAATGTGCTTGTGTGACCAACAAACATGGCAGCGTGTGACCCTTTAGAAAATCAGGTTTGTGTCATCTCAACATGGGCTGCCCTGCCTTCTTAAGCCTGAAATTTGTGTAAGAGACAGCTAAGGAGGAGAGGGAGAAGTTGGGGGGGGGGGAGATTGTTCCAAATCGAAATTCTACTAGTTTTGAAGGGAATGGCTTCATGCAAGCCAGGGTTCGCCTATAAATGTTTTACCTCATGCTTTCCTGTCCATCTTGCTTTCTCTCCCCTTGCCTCTGGGCTTAGAAACCAAACATAGCTTTGCTGATGTTTACTAACCAAAAGCCAAAAAAACATGCTTCCTGTAGTTCAGCAACCTTCAGGCAAGATTTGTAACTCATTCATCAAGCCCACTTGTACTAATTCAAAGGCAGAGGAAGAAAACTTCAACCCAGTTTGGACAAAGAGGAGGAAAGACAGAGCAGGGGCCAGACCAGGGCCAAGGCCAGCACCTTAGCGCCTAGATTCCGAACCTGGGAAGTTGGAAAACCCCGTCACACTTACTGGAGGCTGGCACGGGGTGGTTTTATATTTTATGTGCTGGATCTGCCTTCCAGTAACGGTTTCAAATAAATGCTTCATCTCTAGGGCTGGCTTTCATCTGCGCCTTTCCCTCTGACATCATTTTTAATATTCACTAACTCAAACGGGGCTTCCTAATTTGCCTTTGGTGACTGTGTGGGGAAAAATGAGGGCAGCAGAAGGAAAGGGAGCTACAAAGCGTGAGGATACTTGATCTCATTTTCTCAAGGAGGGCGAGGTTCTTTCATCTAAATGTTTGGACTGAGATTGAGGAGGGAGGTAGGCAGGGAAGTTCCACAATTTCTGGTTCTACAGTCATCAGTTTTTAAATCATATCCCCTAAAAGGCTCACCCCAGGAACTTGTAATTTATACAACAGTAAAACTTACGACTCTGCTAAGAAGAGTTTTACCCCTCTGGGAATGATTGCTATTACTACTTCCTTCTATGAATTTGCACTTATCCCCTTCTCATTATCTGAAAACATGTATTAGCCGTCTGTTAGTCATTCATTCAGTAATATTGATTCAGCCCCTACTATATAGGTCAGGAGCTAGAGAGTCCAGTTACTCTGACCCAGAATATACTTATGGGAAAACAAGAAAACTTTTATCAAACACTTATTTACCCCATGCCTATTTCCCTCATCATGAGACTTTTTTTTTTTTAAAGAATTCTCTTTTGCTTCATACTCTATCTGCTACCTAAGCTATAATCAGATATTTATTTTAAGCACAATAAACTGCTAATTAAAACATTCACTTGGGCCAGAGCAACTAAAATGTTAAATTATAGCCCCACCCAACCTGAGGGCATTATGCCAAGTGAAATAAGTCAGAGAAGAGAAAAACAAATACTGTATGATGTCACTTACATGTGGAATCTAATAAAACGAATTCATAGAAACAGAGGTCAGATTTGCGGTGGCCAGGGGTGGGGGCTGCGGGTTGAGGGGGGAAGGGTGAAGGTGGTCAAAAGGCACAAACTTTCACTTATAAGTAAATAAGTCCCAGGGATGTGATGTACAGTATGGTGACTCTGGTTAACAATACTCTACTGTGTATTTGAAAGTTGCCAAGTGAATAGACCTTAAAAGTTCTCATCACAGGAAAAAATTTTTCTCAGTAGAACTGAAAAGCATAAAATGAAATAAAAACTATGAAATATGATATAAAGGATTATAGTTCCATTCAGCTACTTATTCCACAGGGTGAAGAAGAAACAGCGATTCTTTGTGGTATGGTGGGGGAAGCATGGGATGCAGAGCTTGAATAGACATGAGGACAGTTCTCGCTCTGCTCATTCATTCATTCATTCATTCATTCTCTCCCACATTGCTTATCCAAACATTCCACAGATATTGACTGAGCACCTTCTGTGGGCCAGACTGAGCAGAGATATGGCAGAGAGTAAAACTAAGGTGTAAGCCCTTGCCCTCCCAGAGCTCACTCCCCTATAGAGAACATGAAACATGAAAGCCACCAAATCAATACACATGTTCGCTATATACCCTTGAATAAGTTACTTAACTTCTTTGAACTTCAGTGTCCTCACCCACAAAACAGAGGTTTTGCAAAGATTAAATGAGCCAACATATGCAACAAGCCTGGCACAGAGTAGGCGATAAATGTCAGCTCTTATATCTGCGCTTTCTATTTCTTTGCCAAACTCTCTCTCACCCCCTGCCCCCACCCCTCTTTTTATTTCCAATTTCATAGATTAGGAGTGTGGGGCTATTGGATCCACAAGCTAATGCGCATCCCACGGATACTTACATATTATGCCCCAAGGATTTGCAAGGATCCAAGTCAGAAAAAAACATATTTGGGACATATTCTGATCTCTGCCCCGCAGAAGAAGTTGTCCGACACTCGGAAATGGGCAAAGGAGATGACTGGCATTTTTTCCGGCAGAGTGAGCGGCATGGTCTAAAGGACCTTCAGGGAATTGCTAGATTCTAAGAAGCGTGTACCTTTCATTGTATTTTTATTGACTACTCTGTAGTACAAATCTGTAAGGATAGAAGTAAAATTGTAGAACATGGATAACAATGCAAATGAATGTTCTCTACGAAAGATAATTTCATTTCTACCCTGTAGAAAAGATGACCCAAACACAACATTTTGGTACCCTATGGCTGGTGACAGGCTTTGCAGCTACTGGTAAATATTCATTTCGGCATTCCCGATTGTGTATACGAATGTCTGCTTTTCAATGTGTCCTCTGAACCGGTCATAACATCTTACTGGTTCTCTCACTAATTACTGAGCTGAGTAAAACCTTTGACATGTATCCACTATATATTTACATGAAATGTTTTTAATTCCTTGAACCTTATAATTTAGAAACCCTAATGAAGCTTATGATCTCTAAGGAGACAAATAACAAATTTTAACATGAACTGATTTTGTTAATGAAAATTTGAATAAATGCTGGAAAGATGAAATTCTAAATATTTGTATAGATTCCAATATTATAATAACAGCCCCTTCACTGGGGCAGAGATGCTGCAAGCAGCACCCCAAATTTCCTGCCAATTTCTCTCCCAAAGCCTCCCTGCAACAAACCCATTTAGAGCAATCTTTGACCCAAGTGCCAAGAAACTGCTAGGGACAAATGGGAAGATTTCAAAAAGTTAGATCACAATAAACTCTTTTTGACTGCTGGGAACCCAGAATGATTTGTTTAATTAAGAGGTTTAAGGTTCTTAAAGACCAAGGAACGTGGTCTTTAAGAGCACGTGTACAAATGTGGTTCTTGGCTCCACTCTCAGAATTCAAGTGGACACCCCCCCATGAAAGATGGGGGTGCGTGGAGGAAGGACAGGCTCAGTGGAGCATGTGTGCAGGAACTGTGCTCAGAGACGGGTTAATCCCTTCCAATAACCTGGGTGAAATCTGGGAGAGTTCCAGAGTCACTTTCATTATGGAAGGAGGAAAAAATTACAAATGAAGTAAGAAAATTGTTCCAGATCAGGGTTTTTTAACCTGGGCACTCTTGACATTTTGAACTGGATAATTCTTCATCATGGGTAGTCCTGGGCATGCGGGATGTTCAACAGCATCTCTGATTTCTAGCCACCAGGTATACGTAGCACCCCCCTCCCAGTTGTGACCATCAAAAATATTCAAAACCTGGAGTTCGATTTTTTTTTAAAGCATAGGAAAAATTATTTAGTTCGGGCAGATCTTATCAGATGTATTTAAAGAGGGACTTCCTCTTAAGCATTTGGCAAATGTTAAGGATTTTTGGACATAAACTGAAACATATCTGGCATCCAAGTCACTTGACCCATTCATGTTATGTACCTGGCCCTGGGGAGGCAGCCCTCACGTCGACCCCACATCACCCCCAGTGACAGCCTGCCCCGGAAGACTTGCAAACTGAGTAATTTCAGGAAAGTAAATTGCCTACTTGTATGCCTCCTAGAGACATTCACAAATGTCCCGTGCTGGGTGCTGGGTGCTTGTTCTGAGTATAACCTAGCCCTTGGAGAAACTCGACAGTTTACTTAGAACTTTGAGCAGAGAAGCATTCCGAAAAAAAGAATGGGACTGTTAATGATATTTCCCATGACCTAATGGGAAAGTGCCTGACACATTCCAGGGCCTCAGTAGATCTCAGAGAAAAACAAGGGGAATAGGTGAAGCTCGAACCTCATAAGAAGGCAAATAAATGAAGCAGCAGTAAGACGGTGCTGCAAGGTAGGAAAAGTATGTCCAGTTCGTATGCTTGTTACTGGCTATCTGCTATCTGTCAAGCACTGAGCAAAGTACTTCCCATACGTTCCCTTATTTGATTAACCCTCCTAAGGGGGCATCGTTACCCTCATTTTCCAGAGAAGGAAACAGGCTCACTGCCCGAGGCCATCATTTTGTTGGTTTCATAATAAGAATAACAGTTACCATTTACCAGGGTAACCGTTACTCTAAATACCTCATTTAATATTTAAGGTAATTGTAGGAAGCAGGTACTAACCAAGCAAATCAAACAAAGGTCTGTTGTGCATTTGTTATGTGTCAGGCTGGCACTAGGTGGTAGGGACACAGCGGCAGAGAGCTCCTGCCCCCACCAAGTGTACAGTACAGGAGGGAAAAGAGACACGGACAAATGCTTACAGGTGGGATGATTCGTTTCACAGTCCCGCCTTCTGCCTCCCTGCTGGAAGCTCTTACGAAAGAATACAGATGGCAGCCTTGAGACCTAGGACTGGAAGCAAGTGAGCTTTTAATGAGCACCTAACCTGTGCCAGGCAAGATCTGTCCTTGGAACTCTGGGACACAGAGGTGACTTCAGCCCTATGCCAATGAGAAACTCTTGGCATGGACCTGGCCACCCTCTACTGTCATTGCGCTGTTAAACTCTATTAAATGGCAAGTAAGAGTGGTGGTAGAGAAATAATTTTAAAAGAAAGTATAAGAGGAACGAACAACAAAATCCTGGATCTGTTGGATTCCAACAAAGCGATGCTGATAAACCTGGGGAAGCAGGCCCTTGGAAAAACTGAGCTGAGGTTAGGGGATTCTAGAGCTTAACTGGGACAAAAGACAGAATTACGGACTTGAGGGGAAAAAAATTTTTGTATGCATGTCATTCTGCAGAACATTTCAGAAGCCACCTAACGCTAAAAGTGCTAAGATGCATAAAACCAAGAAGAGGATGTACTGCTTTTAGAAGTCTCTAATTTGAAGAAGTGGGGGGTGGGGGGAGATAAGAAAAATAAAATTAAAGTTGAATCCTAAGGAAAATATCCCCTGGTAAGGAGCCCTATAGATGCAAGGAATACTAATGTATTCCATTGTAAGCATGCACTGAAGTAAAATTTAAGTCAGTAAAATTACTGAAGCTGAGTAATAGGTATCAGGGGTTCTATTTCACACCAGTTTGAAATTTTCCACTATAAAACAGGTAAAAAAAAGAAAAAGAAACAAGCAAGTCAATGGCTTGTTGGGAAATAGGAAGTGGTACTGGGGCCTGTCCTTGCGCTGCAGCAAGGTCATGATGGTTGCTGGGGGTGAGGCCTAAGGGCTGAGTTGAATGTGGGGTGAAAGGCCAGTCAGCAGGCAAGAAGAGCGATCTGTCTCGTCTTGGCTACTTTCTGTCACATTAGTTCTTATGGAAGGACAATGGCAAATGCCTGGGAAGTTTAATAAGTTAGGGCCAGCTCCCTCTCGGTTGTGGACCGGAGAGTAACACAGATTCTGGAATCACGAATTGTGGAACAGATCAACGCAGGCTGGAGTCTGGCCCTGGCACCCCGAACTCCATGTGTCACCTTGGCCATATTACCTAACGCCCGTAAGCCTCGGTTCCCCTCACTTGTAAAGTGGAGTTAACACTGGGTTTTGAGGGCATTAAATGACATATGGTATATACTGGAGGGTTTCGGGAGAGCTGGTTCTTTCCTCCTGACCACTGCGCCCCTGATTATATTTAGGGCAGGACAGTGATCCTTCTTCAGACTCTACCTTGCTTTCTCCCATCCCACAGGTCTGTGGCTGGTTGGATTAATCAGAGAAAGGGGTATCGGAAAGACACCGGAGCTGTAGGTTATAGGACGGCTCTGACACCCCAACCCCCACCCCTAGCCCAAGAAGGCAGCTCTTCACTAAAACTGTACTAGGACGTATAAGAGGGTCACATATCTCCACAGCCATCACCACCATGGAAAACAATCCGAATGTGTCCTACTGGCCTCCACATGCACCCGTAGACCCAATACACGTGTTTGAAAGCAAATCCAATTTAGTATTTTTCCTTTTGCCAGAGTTTTCTATCTCAGTGGCTCTACTACACAGTCTCCCAAGAGAGAAATTCAACCTTGCCTATATTTAGTATTTGCCATTTGTAGAGTTGCCCAACACGCATCCCCTTTTCTAGGTAACACAAACACCCCTTTGTGGGGAGCACTAGTGGGCCAATCCAACATCTTCCACCGCAAAAGCCAAAAGATTATCTTCCCATTGACCTGTCATGCACTCAAGGCATGGTCCTACCCAGGCCCGGCCACTTGGCCACTCCTGCCCCTGACTTTGATTCTGGAGTGTGTGATGCAGCAAAGAGGGCCAATCAGACCAACAGAGGGTAGCAGTGATGGCGGTGTGGGGGGTGCCGGGTGCCAACAGCCACGTCCTAACCAGACTGTGTGCGCTCACCTTGGTTCTGCATCTGCTCTCCAACCTCCTGACGAGGCCAGGAGCCAGCCACCCTTCCAGTATATTCCTTCTCTGGCTAAGATTGGCCAGAGTTGCTTCCTGTTAGTGCCTGGTTGATAAAATTGCTACCCTACCATCTCCTTCGCCTTCACTTTGCTTTCCAAGCCGTGTCTTTCTTGCCGGTCCCATGGTAACAGTGCTAACTCAGCCACTTGCACGTGTGTTGGGAGTCTCTCCCTTTGAGCAAATTGCTTAGGCCAGGACTCGGGGAAGGTGAATGAGTCCTAAGGCACAGGGTCAGATCCCATCTTTACTTAACATACTGATTTTATTCCTCATGGAGTTGGGCATAGACATGAATTTTTTAAATATTGCAATAAAATATTAGTTATCTTAATTAATGAGCTTTTGGGCACCCCCTAGTATTTTGGGCTGGCCCTTGCATGGCTCTATGCAATACTGGTCGGGACCAGAGCTCACCCACACATTTCCCTTCACTCACTAAACGAGTTTTTTAGGGCTCTGCTCTGCACCTGATTATACTAGGCTTTAAGCATGCAGAGATGATTAACATCAAGTCCAGCCCTCAAAAATGTCACCATCTCATGGGGGAAACAAATAACGGGCATTTTGAATTCTAGGTGCACCAATAGCGGGAGAGGACAAAGTAAGTGTGGGCATGAAAATAGCAACAATAAATACTGAGTCCAGCCCTTAGTGGATCATGAAAAGGCTTCCACGGGCTTTAGTGCTAATCCTTTGGAATGAGATGTTCACCAGAGGGAGAACAAGAAGCATATTCTGAGCAGAGGAGTGAGCATACCTGGGTATATTCAGATTCAGTCCATGATACCATGGGGCTGGATTGTAATGTGCCTGGAACATAGTGTTAGAGAAAATGAATAAAGAGAGATGAATCTAGAGCAGGAGATTGGAAGGGGTCTGGGTTGTGAAGAGACCCATATGCCATGCCAAGGGATCATTTCAGACAATGTTAAGAACTACGGAGAAAATCAAACTGAATGAAGTAATAGACCAAGGAGACGAGGGGGGAGTTTTTCTGAAGTCGTGTCCAGATTTTAACTTAGGTGGAAATCTCTTTGGCCCTGGGCCTGCGGGCCAATGCTCCACGCCAGCTGGGGTCGGGAGCTGGGAGTGCCGGACCTGACCCTTCCTCGAGCCAGAGACATGGACTTAGGGAGCTACCTCGTGCCTCTGGGCTCCCACTTCCTCATCCAAGAGAGTAATCTGAGCTTCTTCCCGGGGTCTGACAGTCTGTGATTCGTGGTTCTCCCCAAGTTCAGCACCATGTCCGAGCCACGTTGTGACCTGTAGGGAGCTTGATATTTTCATTTAGGAGACAGCCATTAAATTACTTGTTAATACACACACTGTCCTGCTACTTGGCAGCTTCCTTAGTCAGCCCATCCTGAGTCTTAAATCGAAGCCAGGAAGCCCGGGGTGTGACTGAGTGTTGGTATCTGGATATCATTAAGAGGTTTATAAGAGCTTATCCTGAGCTTCCCGGCTTCACTTCTTCTTGAGTCGGCTTGCGCTCCGGTCTAGCTTTCTGGACACCCCTCAGAGCACCCCATGCTGGAGACGACTCTGATCGTGGTGTTTCAAAGACATTTAGAGTAAGCGTGCACTCTGGGATCCACTGCCGTGCGGTGCAGGCTCCAGCCGCCCGTTTGATAGGACAAGTGTGTCCCCTGCAGGGTCAGTTCTAGGTGAAAATGGGAAGTAGGTGTGGGAGGAAAACTGCGGGCTTTGGAACCAAACAGACTACGTGTATGGCTTATTGGGTGGTTTTGGCGTGTAGTCTGATCTCTCAGAATTTGTTTTACAGTGGACAACATGGGAATAATGACGCCTATTGTACGGTTATTACAAAGGGTTTGTGAAAGGACATGCTTGGTGCTCACAAATACTTCCTCTGGGCTTCCTCTTGGAGGCTGCATCTCCGTGTTGTTCTTGGGGTGCTCTGCACTCCTCTGCTTTCTCCACCCCCCACCGCAGGTTTGCAATACCTGCTTCTTCCTCTTTCTCCTTTTGTCCAGCATGCCCCCTTCCCCGGGCATTCAGACATTTGGGGATCATCTCTTTTGCCCTGGTGATACCCTCTGTTAAAGGGCTAGACCACAGGATGCCTGGGTGGCTCAGCTGGTTAAACACCTGCCTTCGGCTCAGGTCACGATCCCAGGGTCCTGGGATCGAGTCCCTCATTGGGCTCCTTGCTCAGCAGGGAGCCTGTTTCTCCCTCTGCCTGCCGCTCTCCCTGCTTGTGCTCTCTCTCTCTCTGACAAATAAATAAATAAATCTTTAAAAGAAAAGGGGGGGTGCTGGACCAGTAACCTGGGTTAATTTTCCCAAAATTAACTTGCTCAGGTTTCAGACCTTCTCACTGGGATCTCATTAGGTGCTCATGACACCCTGCTGTGTGTCTCTGGCTCTCCCGTAAGGCCGGGCTGTAGTCGGGGGGTGGGGGTGGGGTGGCCCGGGAGCCCAAGTCTGGGCAGCACCTGGTGGTCTCAATCCCTCCCCTTCTGCTCTCAAGAAGGCTGGGCGGGCTGGGAGCTGCCTGCCTCACCTCCATCACTGCTATTTCCTGGGGTCCATGAGGATTGTCTACACCCTTTAAGGTATCCAGGGACTTGGGGCACCTCTGTCCTTGATGTGACCCTCTGTTGAAAGGACCCCAAGCTAGCACTGCCCATCTTTCTCCTGAGGACAATCGCGGGAAATGCTTCTTTTGTTTTTACCCATCACCGCCCCTCTCTGGAGATGACAGACATGAGGCCCCAGGATACTGGGTAGGACCAAATGACAAGGAGGATCGGAGAACCAGACTCGAATCCCCGTCTGGGACTGCTGCTCTGCCTGGCTAGTCTCCCATCGATCCCTGCCCCAAGCTTGAGTTACCTCCTGGGGGCGGGTGGGTCTCGACCCTCCAGCCGTTGCCTCCAGGGACGTGCCCACCACCTCAGCAGCTGGCCTGCACGCGTCCCATCCCAGCCTCGCAAATGCCCCCAGCTGCAGCAACCACCCGCAGGGGCGGACACTGGAGATTCTGAGATTGCGTATTTGGCCTCTTACAGCAGAAGGGTTCAGTGCCGGCGTTTTGGAGGCAGACCGCTGCGTATTTACCGCCCACTTCCGCTGGACGCCCTGGATCCCTCTGTGCTGGAGTTTCCTGGTCTGTGAGCTGTGGCTAATACTACGGCGTCAGACTGTGAGGATTCGGTGACTTAATAGGCACCAAGAGCTTGCACGGGGCTGCCATATACTATTACTCAGCAAGCATGTACTGAGCACCTGCCGTGTGCTGGCTGGAGTCTTCCCTGACCTCACGGTGTCGATCGGTGAGGGGGAAGGGGAGTGATTCAATCTCGGGTTTCTCTGACTCAGAACCACTGCTTTGCCCAGGACACAGGTGCCTCCGTCTTTTCAGGCAGAAGAAAGAAAGGAAGCCTTGAAACACACCAAGCACACCCTCCCTCTTCAAGGTCAACACCGAGCTTGGGCTCCGCTACTCCTGTTTCCCAGATGTGGTTCAAAGAGTCCCTGGGCCTCTGACTTCAGAGTCAACTGAAACCGTGGAGACCAACATTGCTGCAGAAGGTTCCTGTCCAACAGGAGACCTCGGGAGATGTCCCGCCCACCGCCCCCGCCCCGGGTCTCCCAGCTCCTGGGCACCCTCTGTTGCTCAGGATAGAGGAAGTGAGGACAGGGCACCCAGAGAGCACCCAGAGAGCACCCAGAGAGCACCTGGCCCACTGGGCCTCCAACTCTGGCCCACCCATAGCTGAGACCTGGGCCTGAGTTCTCCCACTAAACCCACTGTAACCCAAATAAACCTTCCGGCCCCTTGAGGCCTGCCTTGACACACCCTGGAGTTCCAGGCACAATACACACTTATATCGGCCTCCAAAATGCCCTGCATGGTGGTTGCGGCCGGTCTCCTGAGGGATGCTGGAACATTGCCCAGCAATAGCCCGAGAGCTTCTGTGTGGTGGTGCCCTGCCCTCCCCTTCCCGCACAGCGCCCCTCAGGTCTCACCCTAGCTCTGCTTTCCTCGGGCTCCCCTCACGTGTCCCGGTGCTGATGCAGAAGCAGCAGGATCCAGGAGACGAGAGCTAGAGAATTAATAGAAGATGGGTACCAAGGGTCCTGGATTCCTCAGTTCAGGGGTCTTTCCTTCAATCTCACAGTAGGGGACAAGAGAATATTGGGAAAAGACCTCTGTCGGCCCCTTCATCGTGGAATGGGGGGCAGCGTGGGGATGGAAAGGTGGGGCTTGGGCCCACTGGCTCCATGACCCGGCACAAGTGATTTGCCTTCTCCGAGCCTCAATGTCTGCTCCACAACACAGAGCATGACAGGGCTGTGCTTCTTACAAAGCTAGCCCCCCGTAAAAGCCTATTTACATCTTTGTTACCAGAAGCCCTCTCTGGAAGGACTTCTGGTCTGGGAACGTGGTTTTCTGCCAGTGATGCACGGGGACCCTAGAGTTTGCGTGGATGTTGCCCAGGCTCCCAAGGCCTGTTTCAAGGACAGCAAACGCCCAGTGTCAGTTACACGGGGTAGGTTACTGAATACGATTCCCACTTAAAAAGAAAAAGCATTCTATTCTTTACCCCAACGCAACATGTAAAAAAGGAGGGCCTAAGGAAAGCTCTGGCCTTGATGAGTATTCAAGAAGCATGCAAATCCCAAGGATGTAGCCCAGACTGCTCTTTGTCCACCAATATCCATTGTCCCCTTCTTCTTGCACCCGGAGATGTTGAACTAAGCCGCACGTGTGGCCTCCTCGAGTAAGAATACATTTCCCAGCCATCCTTGGAGCCAGCGTGCCCATATGACTAATTCTGACCAAGCAGAATTATGCAGGAGTGGTGTGTGCATTCTCAGGAAAAGGTCCTTAGAGGATATATTAGTCAGGGCTTGCCAGAGAAACAGAACCAATAGGATATCTATATGGAGAGGTGTTAGCAGGAATTGGCTCACGTGGTTGTGGAGGCTGAAGAGTCCCTCGATCTGCCGCCTGCGAGCTGCAGCCCCAGGAAAGCCCGTGGTGTAATTCAGGCTGAATCTGCAGGCCTGACAACCAGGGGGGCCAATAATGCAAATCCCAGTCCAAGGGCAGGAGAAGATGAAACGAAATGTCCCAGCTCAAGCAGGAAATAAAGAAGAGAATTCCTCCTGCCTGGGCCTTTGTTCTGTTCAGGCCCTTAACAGATTGGCCAGTGCTTAACCACACTGGGGAAGGCGCTTTCCTTTACGGAGTCCACTGATTCAAATGCTAATCTCATCTGGAAACATTCTCGCAGACACACCCAGAAACAATATTTAATCTGGGCACCTGTGGCTAGTCAGGCTGACAACTATAATTAACCGTCACAGAGGGAGAAGTTGCCCCCTTCATTTTTTCCTTATACCTGCTGGCCAGAATTTGCACTGATGGCTGGAATCCAGCAGCCATCTTGGGCCATGAGTTGACCTTGAAAATTAGAAGCCACCCACAGCCTAGCAGCAGCATGGAAGGAACAGCAGAGCACCACTCCAGCCCTGCACTGCCTTCCATTGGGATCATGACTGACAAATAAATCTCTGTAAGGATCAAGTTACTATTATTTGAGATTCCTCTATTACTTGTAGCCAAACTTCCTCATAACTAGGTAAAATGCAAACATACCACACTCAGTGGCAGATGGTGGGTTCTGTGGGGGCTTCTTTATTTGCCGTTCATTTCTGCCTTTATTTGTCGAGCATGTTTGGACTTACACTCTCCCCAGCAGCCACAGATTTCATTCAGGAAAGGTCCAGCTACAGCTGCCACACACTCGTGATGGAGAGCCAGAGGCTGGGAGGAAGGGGGATAAATTCCAAATCCAGAGCAGAAGATGATTCATCGAGCATAAATCTGTTTGACTAGTGGGAGCTCGTCTTGGGTATTCCATAGATCGACTCCAACAAGGCAGGGAATGTAATCATCTGAAAAGTGCCCTGTTTCCAGATCAGGATGGTAAGCGGGTGGGGTTGGTCAATCGGTGGACCCCTGGTTATTGTGTGCATACTATGAGCCGTGTTTCCTTGCGGCTTGTCATCACCGAGGTGATGTTTCTGGGGTACCTGTTTCTCTGAAGTGTGAACGTCACGGTTTCCTGTGCAAAGCCCACAAGTCAGGGGCTCGGAGAGCTGGGGCTGGCTCCATCCCTGCCACCTACCCACCGTGTGCTTGCAGGTAAGTTGGTTAACTGCTATGGGCTTCTGCTACTTCTTTCAGGGCCGTTGAGAGTTTCCCCACCTTTGCGCATGCTCCCTGGGAGCGTTCCTTCGTTCAAAGCAGTGCTATTTAGGGTTGTCCAGGAAATTACACTCTCAGTGGAAATTCAGGAACCTTCCGTTAGGCCCCCAAAATAATTCACGTAAATAAATATGAGGTTTCAGTTGCAGTTTCTTTTTATGAAAGAGAGGAGACATTCATTATAGTTGAAATAGTCATTGTTACCATGTTTTTATGTCCTCTTCGACCTTTTTCTTTTGGGAACTTCTTTGAGAAGCAGTGTCATTGAAACGTGTTTCCAAAACTTATTTGGTGATAAAAATCACTTGGGGTTCTTGATTAAACTGACAAACACACAGAACCAGGATCCCAAGTCGATCTTGGAGTTGCGATTCTAGAGGTTGGTGTGAGGCCAGGAATCAACACTCGTAAGAAGTGCCCAGGGCCTGGGAGTTTCTTGCGGTCAGATGAATTTGGGGAGCACCTGCTGGGCAAGTAATCTGAAAAGTCTGTCTCAATGTCTGATGCTCTCTTTTTAATGATGGAAAAATCGAGGGCCAGAAAAATGAAATGGCTCATTCATGAGCCGTCAGGTGCTGGGCCCACATAAACCAAGACTTGAGTTCAGGTTCTGAGGCGACAAGGAAGTTGGAGAGAAATTTGAACCGCAATCTTCCCGCTTATTATCTATGTGATCTTGAGCAAGTTTTCTATTCAACTCACAAAGTATTACTTATCAAGCATCCATACTATGTGCCAGATCATGTGCTTGGCTTAAGTGCCTATGGGTGAACAAGAGAGAATCCAACCTGCCCTTGGGTGTTCCAGAGCCCAGAGGGGAGACCAACAAAGAGCTCTCAAAGGTGAGGACGGCAGCTTAAGTGGAGGGGGACCCTAGAGAGGTACCCAGCCCACCCAGCTTGGTCTGCAGGGACAGGATAGGCTTCCCTGAGAAAAGGTGGTTAAGGGCTCAGAGGATGACTAGGATCTGCCAGGTGAGCAAGTGGGTGGAAGGCACTGCAGGTACCAGGAAAGAGGCAAAAAGACCAGGTAAGGACCTGAACCCAGGCCTCTTGAGGAGTCAAAGAGACAAGTCCAAAGGCGATGGGCCCCCAGGGAACTGGGGAGGGAGGCTGGGGCAGACCACGCAGACCATGCGGGATCTCTTCTGTGCGTACGTGCTCTGTTCTAAAGGCAAAGGGAAGTCACTCAAAGATTCCGACGGTCCTGGTGCCATCAGGTTTTGAAGGCTCGTTCCTGAGCCTCTGAATCTTTATCTGTAAATGCAGGGCGATAACTTGCCGCCCTGCTCTCCCTCTTGCCCGCTCGTGGGCTAATTCTCCACCCCAGGGCCAGAGCAAAGCTCTCACAATGGAAGCCAGATCCTGTCACTTCTTTGCTCAAAAGTCCCTGGTGGTCCCCTTCTCAACCCACACTCAGAACGGTGTCCAAAGTGCCCAGTGTGGTCTCTGATCCTCTGCCCCCCTCCCTGGGCCTCCCTGCTGCTTCCCCTCAGGCTGTGCCCTGACCCGGCCCTCTGCCTGGGGCTCGGCCCTTGATAGCCCTGCACTTCCCAGGCCTTTCCTGACCACACCCCTCTTCGGGGCACTTCCACCTGCTGTCTCATACATTTGTGTGTGCAAGTCTCTCTTGTGCGCTCCCCCTATGAGAGGGCGAGCTCCATGGGGGCGGGGGGCTCAGTGTCTGTTTGCTGCCGTCTCCCCAGGCAGAGCTACCAGCCCATGATATTTGTGGGTAAATGGTGGAATAAGACCATAATACCCATCTCACACGGTTAATGAGAAGCTCGAATAGCAGAATTACTGTATACATAGTACCGGCTGCTGAAAGTACTTAGCAAATGGAAGCTTCCTTGTTTCTTTCTACTCTATTCCCTCTCCTTCCCCAGACTCCCAATTAGAAGTCCTTCTCAGGGCACCGTACACCCCTGGGCCCCCAGTTGCCCCTAGCCCCTTGCCCTGCCTGCCAGTACCAGGCTCTGTCCCTGACTGCCTGGCCCGATCCGTGCTCCCCAGTGCTGGCTTACCTTTGTCCCTAGAGGAGGAGAGGGGTGTGCCACGTTTACAACACATGGAGCTGAAGGGGTTTGGAGGTTGGCAACTCGAAACTGTTCATTGTCCTGCTGCCCCCGGACCCTGTGTGGTCAGAGGCTGGGTGTGGCCATCACGTACGGGGGGTATCAGATGCATGCCAGGGCATGCAATGAATCGGGACCATTTTGCAGGTGCAGAAAAAACTAAGCCCTTCCCTTAGGCCTTGCCTGGTGGCTTCTTTTCTGCTGACCCTGACACAAATAGACTGTGAGTCCAGCACTGTGGACTTGGGATCCCGTGCAAAAAGCTCCCTTCCCTAACCTAACTGTGAGGTTCACAGAGCTGGCCGAGCAGTCTGCAGGGGGGAGGCCCAGGCAGTGTCCCCGGAAGGCTCTCCCCTCCTTGCTTCTTGCTCAGACCTCACAGGGGTGTAAGTAAATAAATGGGGGCCTGTAAAAGCCTCTTCAAGAAAGCAGAGCTGTGAGCTGCCAGGGAGCCCTTAAATCCACCTACTTCAGGAATGTTGAGCCTGGGGCTCTGGGTTGGCTAAGGAGTTGGGACGTGGGCACTGAACTTGGATGCAAGGTGTTCTGGGTGTCTGTGTGTTTTCATGCTGGAGAGAGTCTGTTGCTTTTTTCGATTCTCAGAACCCACCTGTATAGACGTCCTGGAGATGAGAATGAACTCACGTATGAGCATAGGGTGGTTGACAGCTCAGCCTCCTGCCGTCCCCAGGACCTCCTGCCAGGTCACCAGTATTGTTCAGGATAAAACAAGCGGCAGATAAACAACAGCAAACACAGAAACAATACAAACCGAGCTTAAAAAGGCAAAGCAGAGCAAAAGGAAATACCCCAACACGTTAGCCATGACTGTCTCAGGGAGCAGGGGGACGAGTCTTTTCCTTTCCTGTTCTTTTTTGGATTCTTCCAGATTTTCTATTAAAGAAACATGTGGTCCTTTATCATTAAAAGAAGGAAGCTTTCTTTGAAGGGAAAAAAAAATCACTGTAATTGTATAAGAGTATCTCTATTCCACCCTTTTTTCATATTTTTTTAGGTTCTTAAAGTTTTTTTATTGTTCAAGTTTGTAGGTGAAATATATTTTGTTAACCAACTTTTCTGGAAAAAAAGCATAAAAGTTAAAAAAGCATTACCGTTCACTCTGGAAGTATTTCGTTTAAGAAGTTCATGGAAATGCTCTAAAGGACAATTGTCATGTTCTGGTAAGTTCCAATAAAAGGCAGAGTGCATTATTTGGAAACATGCTTTTTTTATGGATAGGTTTTTTTTTTTTTTTTTTTAAATTTCATGTAATCAACTGTAAAGTCTTATTTCCTCAGGGACTGAGCTAAATTCAGTGAGCTAAATTTGCCCCGAGATACCACTCCAGGGCAACTCTCTTATTTTTCTATTCTTAGCTTCAATGGGGGCTTTAAAAATATCCATTTTAAACGGTGGCTTCAGCTGATGAGCCCAGTGTGTTAGCTACTGAACTTGGTAATTATAAGATTTCCTAGAATAAATTTAATTGGCAAACAAATTCTTAAAATCAGCTGTTATTGTTGCTTTAAATACTTCTCTTGCCTTTTCAAGCCCTGGCAGAGCTACCCTAGTTGTTCCAGCCTCTGGAAAAATGTGAATTAGACATCACCAATTTATGGGACCTCATTGTAGCCAATTGTTTTGATTTGTCTGGGGCAGGTGTCTATGTAGTTCAGAGTCTCCTAGCACAAAAAGAATACAATATAGGTTATTTTCATCCTTGTGGGAAAAAGGCGTGCTGTTTTTATTTACCTTTTGACGTGTTAAAATCAGATTTACAAATCCATGCCTGTTTATGTCTAGTGATGTCATCTTCTAGAATTCTATGAATTTATAAGGATTAAAATAATTTAACTGAATATAAGCCATTTTGTCTTTAAATAAGTTGAGATTTTACTTACTTACTTGACTTTAAACCCTGGTTCTGTATCTTACTAGCTGTGTGACCCGGGGCACTTCACACAGTGTCTCTGACCCTCATTTATAAAACAGAGATGGTAATATATCTCTGCAGTAAGACTGCTGTGTTTTGGAAATAAGGACTTTGGAAAATAAAGTATGTGGTGGCATTTATTAGCACAGTGCGTATTTAAATTTACTTCCTTCCCCCCAGCCAATTCTCAGAGAATAATGTCAATTATATTCAATTAAGCAAACACTAATTGAGCACTTACAGGGAAAGTATGAGAGACACCAACACTCTGTCCGTAGCTTTAAGAATCCCACTGTCTTGTAAGGAGGACAGAGACCTGCTGTGTCCTAATTACTCCAGACTGTGAAAACTGCTTTAAGTGCAGTATAAAGAAAGAGCTCTGGTTCTAAGGGAAAGGAATATTCGTGTTACCTGGTGTGATTTTACAACAAGCTTCAAGAGCCTCAAGCTGGTCCTTGAAGGATAAATAGTTCTGGTCTGAAGGAGGAGCCAGGTTTTGGAAAGCAGAGAATGGGGAAAGAGCACGGTGAGTCGCCAAAGCAGGAGCAAAGGCAAGGCTGGAGAAACGTGTGGGGTGTGTGAGGGAGCCCTGCCGAGGGCTGGGTCTCCTCAGGGGAACTGGTCAGGCAGTGGACAGACGAGTGTGGACGCCATGGCTCACAGCTCGGTGGAAAGAGCTGTGTTGTCAGAATCACCTCTGCCATGTTCCCCTCCCCTTGAAGCGGCCTGACCCTCCCTAAAAGCAAGGCTTGGAACTCTAGTAGAAGCTCAGCAGACATTTATCACCTTTGATCATTGACTCAGCAAGTCTTTATTGAGTATTGACTACGTGCCAGGCCCTGTCTGAGGCCCTTGGGAGTCAGTGGCGAGCAAACACACAGTTCTTGCTTTCATGGGGTTTACATGCTCCCAGGGCAAATGGGCAGCAGTCACATAAACAAATGCATGTCTTGTAGAATTTAATTTTAGGCAAGTAGTGCTGCAAAGTAAGAGAAGGTGTAGGGAGACACAAGAGTTGCTCAGGGGCTGCTCAGGGACGTCTCTCTGAGGTGATACGTGAGCCAAGCGAGTGTCGGTGGGAAGAGGGTGTCTGGGAGAAGGATAGCAGGTGCAAAGGCCCAGCTGTGGAGCTGCTTTAGGTGCTAATGGGACAGTAAGGAGCCTAGGTGATTTCAGTGCAGTGCTAGAAAATGGGGCCAAAGAGGTTTGAAGACACAGAGGAAGGTTTCTAAACCCAGACTTGAACCGGCCCCCGATCCTGCTCTGACCCTCTGAGCTTGGTCCTCCTGGAGTTTGAAGCCCTGTTTTGATTTTCCAGGACAGGTTCTCTTGGCCCCTGCTGGCTCCCTCTGCCCTGACAGGACCCTCTAACCCCTATGTGACCACAGCACACACTCCTGGACACCAGTCTTGGGAAAGGAAGCCCATGGAGAGGGGCGCCTCCCCCCCTGGTGTCATCAATCCTCATCTTGGTTTTCCGGGGTTGGTAGCAGGGGGAGGCTGTCCACCATGGGAGGGCCATGCTCAGTCTCACCCCCGAGACTCCCCTTTCCCTCTGGGGTATCCCTGGACATCCGCACCCATGATGTCCAAGGCCCTGCCCATTCTTTATGCTCTCTGACTCAACCCTGTACACAGAACTTTCCCTCAATTTGTCCCAGCCCAGCTGACACAGGGCTGGACTGTTCAGCAACATTTTATAGGGAGTCTTGGGAGCACCAAGCTTTGGTGCTTCTGGGAAGCACCAAGCTTCTGCTATAAGCAGAATAACTGACAACTACCATCAACGAGACTGCTTCCAGAACCCTCAAGGCCACACACACTGTCCCCTGTCTGGCTCAGCCTCTTCCTGGGCAACCGCCACCACCCTCCAGCACTTGGCACCCCTCCTTCCTACCCCCAGAGTCCAAGTCCCCACAGAGGGGCCCACAGAGAAGAAGATGGCAACTCCTCACCAGTTTAAGGCCCGCGTTCCAAGCTACTTCCTGTCCCAGCATCCTTTTCTTCCCACCTGACTGACATCAAGAATGTCCACTCCCGTCTGGGAGACCCTGGCCAGCACCCCCAGGGGTGTGGCAGCCCCAGCTTGGCCATATCAGAGCACTGTCCCTTCAGTGTGATTCAGAGGTCTCAGATACTCCTGCGGGAGGGTTCCTCACAGCCGCACCTGGTACACCTGCACTCGGTCTGCCCCTGAGCTGCTTGGGGCAGGAACTCCCACCTGGTTATCTCTGCCCACCAGCCCAGCACGGCGGGAGCCAGGGAGCCTGGCAGGGCTGCCTTCTTGCCCCACTTACCATCTCTGTTTTACAGATTGGGAGCATGAGGCTCAGAGAGGTGGCGCGCCCCCCTCGAGGGGCCTCACCTCCGGTAAGAGGCAGCGATTTCGGCTTCCAAGCCTCTCCCATGGGACCCAGCTGCTCTTCTCGGGGCTGGGGGGAGTTCAGGAGCTCTGGGGTTTCCCCACACCCGGAACAGGCTGCACCCTCGAGCTGTAAGCACAGAGGGCTCTGTCTGTAATTATGATTATTCGCTGCCCTTCTGTGGTTAGGTAGCAATGGTGACCGTCATCTCCCTGGGTGCCCGGGCGGGGGGGATGATGCATCTCGTTCTCTCTCTCTCTGGAGCAATCTGATTCCCGGCAGCCAGAAGGAAGAAAAGCCCAGTAGCACATTTCCTTATTTTAAACCGGGGAGCTTAGCCTTGAGAAAGTAAATAAGGTGGCTGCAGAAAGTTTTGGAGAGTGAAAATGCGTGGCTCTGGGTGGCTGTCCCCTTTCCCACACTGGCATCGTCACATTGAGGCTCTGAGTTAACTGAACCCCTCCAAGGGGTCTGCCAGCCCATGTTTGTTCACCCATCCCAGCCTGTCCACACCTGTGGGAGGCACACGCTGCTCTCAAGGACACTAAGCCTCGGGATGCCTGGGTGGCTCAGTCGGTTAAGCGTCTGCCTTCGCCTCAGTTCATGACCCCGGGGTCCTGGGATCGCGTCCCTGCATCGGGCTCCCTGCTCTGCGGGAAGCCTGCTTCTCCCTCTCCCACTCCCCCTGCTTGTGTTCCCTCTCTCGCTGTCTCTCTCTCTGACAAATAAATAAATAAAATCTTAAAAAAAATAAAAATAAAAAGGAAACCAAGGCTCTAGGAAGCAGAGACAGCCCAAAGTCATCCAGCTAGTTAGTGAGGAGCCGAGAGTCAAGCTCGTGTTGTCTCTCCATAGAAATCGTCAGGAGATCATTACTGAGAGCTTGCCATTAGTATGAGGGAAGAAGGGCCGAATGTAAACACAGCCAGACCTTCTAGACTGCCTGGAGTTGACTCTTCTGAGCCCTCTCTCCTTCAGGGCTGCCTCACCAACTTGGTTTCCCAGTTGTTTCCAAAATCAGGAATCAGGATGGTCTGGCCACCGAGGTCCCCAGACCACAGAGCAAGTCCAGAGCGACCCCCATGCCTCGCTGGCTTTCATGGAACCATCTTCCGAAAAGCAGCAGAGCAGGGAGAAAAGTCCACGTTATAAGATGGCCTGGGGGCCACCAAATTCTTCTACCTCATTTCTATCTTGTTAAGCCTGTGAAATCAACTTTCCAGTTTTGTGCTCAGGGAGCCTCAGGGGATCAGATTCAAAGGACAGAGGGTGCTTATGGGGGGGAAGGGATTTACCTCGACTGACGACATCACAGGTAAAGAACAACGATTAGGCCCAGAACAGGGGCCAACATTCAATCAGCCACCACACTCCCCGACATTGCTGGGCCCTGAGGGGCCGCACCAGGACCACTGCGGAGGGCACTGTGGAGCAGAACAAAGTGGGAAGGACAAAGTTGTCATCTAGAAAAGACCCTCCAGGCTCCAGGGGCCTGATAAATCCCTCCTTCTCCACAGAGGGCAGTGGGGCCCACAACAGGGGGCTGGCCTCTCTCCAAGGGGCCCTGGAAAGCCTCGGAGGAGGAATTCTTCATAGAAGCTGCCTTGAGGGGGGCAGGTGGGGGAGTCATTCTAGCAAATTTGGCTATTGGACAGGAATGAGCTACAGGTACGATCCCACTCTCCTTTTTTTTTTTTAAATTGAGGTTAAGTAAAATTAATATTAATCATTTTATTTCTTTTAAAGATTTATTTACTTATTTATTTGACAGAGAGAGAGACAGCGAGAGAGGGAACATAAGCAGGGGGAGTGGGAGAGGGAGAAGCAGGCTTCCCGCCGAGCAGAGAGCCCGATATGGGACTCAATCCCAGGACCCTGGGATCATGACCTGAGCTGAAGGCAGACGCTTAACCGACTGAGCCACCCAGGCATCCCTAAAATTAACCACTTTAAAGTATACAGTTCACTGGCATTTAGTACATTCACAGTGTTGTGCAGGTATCACGTCTATCTGGTTCTAAACCAAGTACATCTTCAGCACCCTCAAAACAAAGCATGGTTCTCTGTAAGCAGTAGCTCCAGATTCCCAACCCCTGACCCCTCCGCCATCTCCCCCACCCCTGGAAACCACCAGGCTGCATCTGTCTCTGTGCATACTTGATGTCCTATAAAGGCCCACAGAGCATGGGCTTGAGAAGGGTGGGACTGTGGTTTTGGTTTTGATATATTTTAACCTTTGTCGAGACTTCTATGTGCATGATAAAGTTGCAATTTCACGGTGGAAAAAAACCTGGAAATGGACAAAAGCCCAATGCAGAAACTTGAAATCTCTCCCGGTCCCATCCCTCCCAATTTCTGCACTAACATCTCAGGGGAAAACCTCCTGTTTCACCCCCATGCAAATGTGGGCGAGCATCCAGGCCACGTCCCCAGTTGCGTGCCTTGGGCTGGATTCTTAACCTGTTGCGTTCCCTCACTTGCAAAATGCAGATGTAATAGTACCTACTTCACGGGTTTACGGAGAGGAGAAATGGGGGAATAGTTCGTATGAAGCATTGAAAGTGGGGTGAGCCACAGAATGAATCCTCCGTCAACGCAGACACATCAGCTGTTACTGTGTTTTTCCCAACTTAGTGGTTTGGGGGTTATCATATCTGCAGAAGAAGAAACCGAGGGTCAGGGAGCCCGAGTAACTTGCAGAAAGGACGGAGAAAGCAAATATATATATATTTTTGAATGCTGATAGGCGCTGATATCAGTGCTATCAATCAATTGATATCAATGCTACCAATGCTGATAGCAAGGGTCATTATCCTTGCTCCATTTCACGGAGAAGGAAACTGAGGCCCCGTGGGGTTAAGGTCACACAAGGTCACACAGCTGGCTAGTGAGGGGCAGAGCTGCTTGTTTCCGAAGGCCTTGCGTGTTGCTCCAGCCCACCCCAGTACCTCCTCCCATGTATCCGAGGCCCCTAATCTGGGGTTTAGGATCACGTGGTCAGGGCCCCTCACCTCTGGATGGTTCCAAGCCTCTAATTCCGCCTTCCTGGCTTCCCAGGGCCGCTGTTTGCTTCCCGCCTGGCTTGGGGCCCTGCTCATCTGGCTGTGCACGGAGACACCCATGCGGGCTGCCGAAAACAGAGCTGGGGAAGCAGGTTTTCCAGCCCCGGGTTTCTGCCGCCGGGGCCGCTCAGGTCCTGCTCAGAGACTGTACGAGGCCTTCGGGTGATGCCTTGCCAGGAAACGCTACCTGCCCCCGGCTCGGTGCTGGGCGCCTGGCCCGCCCTTACGCGCACCATCTTGTGGAAGTTTCCTGACTCCGCCTGGAGAAGGGAAGCCCTCCCGAGGACGAGGAAAAGCCCCCAGCCTGGTGGAGCGAGGAAGAGGTCTCAGGCCCGGCTTCTGGTGCAGCGACAGCACCAGCTCCCAGTGGTGGGTATTTGATCCCGTTACCAAAGCGATCGGATGGGCCGTGGAGCTTTCCGTGAGATTCCACAGGAGGACTGCAAGGCTGCAGCCTTTTCCCAGGATGCTAATTAAAAATACAAGCCGACCAATACATACAGCATCGTAAATAATTCAACCTGGAGGAGCCCAGGGACCAAGGTTCACACTGCTGCTCAAATCCCTGCAGAGCACACTTGCTTCTGCCGCTCTCAGCCCTCCTGCACTCATCCCAGAGATGCCGGGGATGTGGGGAAAGCTTTCCTCCCTGATGAAAAGGGCTATGTGAGGAGAAATCACCCTTCCTGTTCTTGGACATGATTCTCTAAAGATATGCTATTGGAGCGCGGGGGACCCCAGGGGAAGGGAGGGAAAACGGAATGGGAAGAAATCACAGAGGGAGACAAAACATGAGAGACTCTGGGAAACAAATGGAGGGTTGCAGAAGGGGAGGGGGGTGGGGAGAGGGGGTAACCGGATGATGGGTATTAAGCACGTGCTGTGATGAGCACTGGGTGTTATACTCAACTAATGAATCACTGAACGCTACATCTAAAACTAATGATGTACTATATGTTGGCTAACTGAACATAATAATAATTAAAAAGAGATACACTAATGGAGGCCCAGACCACCATCTTTTGGCCGTGAGACAAATGCCAGTGAACCCAGCTGCAGCGTAGGAAGCACCGAGGCCCTTGACCAAGCAAACTTAGACAACCTGCTCCCAGCCACCTTTGTGCTACTTGTTATAAGAGATAATGAACCCTTTGTGGCTGAAGCCACTGTGTTTGCTATAGCACAGAAATTCTGGCTCAGTGGGGCTGCAATGAGGTTCATGAATTTGCATTTCTAACTCCCAGTGACGCTGATGCTGGTCCAGGGACCACACTTGAAGTCGTCGTTGCTTAAATTAATTTTAATTGCATGCTCAACCTCTTGCAACCAAAAGCATCCTAGCTGATAAGTGCTTTTGGAGGGCACATGACAATGGATATTGGGCTTCATACTTGCAAAGCCACGAGGCAATAGTAGTCCATCCGATCCTCACAACAGGCCAAGAGGCAGCTGATTTTGCAGAAGAGGAAACTGAAACTTAGAAAAATTAATGTTTGCCAGAACCCTTGTATTTGCCATTGACAGAAACTTGGCTCCAAAGGAGTTTCGGGATGAAGGGAAGGTTGTTGACACAAGGATGTAGATAGAATCAGTGCAAAACCCGGCACAGCTGAATCCAGTGGCTCAAATTGCGTTGCTGGCTTCTTCCTTCAAGTACCAGACTACCTGACCACTAGCTACCCAAAGCTCCCATCCCGTGACACTGGATTGGGACTCCAGAGGACAGTGTTTCTGTTGCCCACTGACCACGTATAACCCTCGGCACCACTTGAGGAGAGTGAGAAGGGAAACCACGAGAACCAGGGTAGAGGCAGTCACTGCTAGGCTTAGGATGATGTGGCTCCCATCAGGTGGGAGGCATAGAGGTTGTGAAAAGCGGTCGGCTGCGTTTAGATTCAGATACTGTGGTAAAATTTCCATTTAAACATATTTAAAAATCAGAGAAGCCTGCTTTCTTAGAATTCTTGTTGCAGGGTTTGATCCTGAAAATGTGGTCCCTGTAATTATAGCTCATATTTGACCTTGCAGCTCATAAATGCTAATTATGACCTCCTCCACTAGATTATATGGACCCTGATGGCAAGAAATATTTCATTCATATATTTCCAAACACAAATATTTGTTGGCCCTGCTGTGTGGCTCAGAGAATGTCACTGATAATGTTGAGTTTGTTCTAGTTAGGAGATGGCATCTGGTCAGTTTGGTTCCCTGTGGACTGGGCATCCTGAGAGGGGTAGCCTCATGGCAGAAAGATCCACTTCATCACACTCTCCAGAAACAGAAATTTGGTTGATCACAATTTTGCTAAACACACACACACACACACACACACACACACACACACACAGCAGTCAAGAATGAGTTTGACTACACATACCAGAAAACCCAACATAGAGCTTAAACAGATAGTGAGAAGGAAGGAGGGGAGCAAGGATGCTGAGGAGGCCACCAGGAACGTCTACCATGATCTATATCTGTAATAAGATGCTCTGAGATTGGACTTGATATTTTTGAAACTTCAATACATAGAGGTGGGGACAGACCACTATTTTTACCTGAAAGCTGAAGCCTTCTTATTGCTCTAGGGAAAACTTTATCTTTTGACAGAGACTGCACACTGATTTTGCAAAGACCCTGTGATAAGTCTCTTGTCATCCAACAGAAAAGGGCAGAACCTCTGAAGAAATTCTGAGCATGTTGTTGCAGACCACTGGTTGTAAAGTGCCATAAGCAGATGTGTCCCTTGAAGGCAGAGTTGCATTTTTTTTGAGATTACGTTTGACCCTTCCTTTTGGGTTTAAGACTGAAGATCCCAGGAACTAGCAGGGAGAAATGGCAAAGGCTGTCCTCCTGTTTCAGACACCAAGTTGGTAAGAGGTAGGATCCCTTAGGGGACTTGGCCTCTGGATTTAGGGATCCATAATATTTTGTATCCCGTTTAAGTGTTTTCTTTTCTGTTTTTATTACTTTTTCAGAATGTTACCTACAGGAGTAATTTATTAACTATCTGAACCTGGTCTCAGCTGGGGTCTGGAGATTAGGGAGAAAGGAGCCATGCTTGGGAAAACAGCAGTTATAAAATAGTAAGAGGCTATCGCCAGGGGATGAGCAAGATGTGCAGAGGTTGTTGTTGAAGTGACAAGTAACATGCAGGACAGATTTTGAAACATGCTTGTCTCCCTCTGGGACCTCCCGGAGGGAACCTACTAAAACCCTGTATTTCTCGCTAAGTGGATGATTTGAGGCAGGCCCTAACCCTGGCTATTTAAGGGAAGGGTTTCTCATTGGTTGAGCAACTTGGTAATACCTGGGTAAACACTAAGTGTTCACAGAAGTTTGACTTTGGTCTCAGTGTTTGCTCACATATAAGACTAGACTTGGCCTTGCCATTTGGGAGGCTAAATAGCCAAGTCTACCCCTTTGTCATATCTGGCATCTCTGAGCTGATTTAAAGATTTATTTTATTCTTCTACACGAAGAAAAGGCTGAAATTTGTGTGCATGCAAAGAAAACAGATGTGCTGGATCCTCAGGTATGATTTTATTCTCTTGAAAGCAAATGATATTGGTCCGTTACCACATTTCTAGATCCAAAATCTGAGAACAAATTTTTCTGAAAGGATAATGGAGAGCCATAAGTATACCCTGAAATGTAAGAAATAAAAAATGCAAGAAAGGGCAGTAACCTGAAGGGCATTTCTGCAAATATTCATGAAATATCTTCTTTCTTTGGTTCTGATCTGTACGCCTTTAATTTCTTTTCTTGTCATATTGCACCAGGTGGAAATTCGGGTACGATGTTGAATAGGGATGGTGAACAAGAACTTCTTTGTCTTGTTTCCAGTCTTAGGGGGAAACAGTTCAGTTTCCCACCATCAAATATGATGTTAGTTTTTTTGCATATTCCCTTATGGTATTAAAGATGTTCCCTTCTATCCTTAGATTTTTGAGAGTTATCGTCATGACATTTATGTTTTTTTTCCTTCAGTCTGTTAAAAATTACATTGATTGATTTATAAAGGTTGAATCAGGCTTGCATTCCTGATTCCTGAATTACACTGATAATACATTACACAGTTGTAATGTATTATCCTTTTCATATATTGCTGGGTTCCATTTGCCATTATTTGGTTAAGGATTTTTGCATCCATATTCATGAGAGATTATTGGTTCACAGTTTTCATTTATTGTAATGTTTTAACTGCCTTTGGTACTAGGGTAATTCCGCTCTCTTAAAGTGAGTAGGGAAGTATTCTGTCAGCTATTTTCTGAAAAAAAAAAAAATGCAGGGAATTGGTATTATTTTTTCTTTAAATGTTTGACAGAACTCACCAGTGAAAGTCTAGTGTTTCCTTTTTCTGTAAGAGCTTTAATTATCAGTTCAATTTCTTTAATAGATATAAGGCTATGGAGGTTATCTGTTTTCCTATGGGAGTTTTGATATCTCTGTCTTTCAAGGAATTAGTCTATTTCACCTAAGTTACCAAATTTGTGAGGAAGTATCTTCTTTGAGTGCCCAAAGCTTTAGTTTGTGAGATTGCTTCTGTGAGATTGCAGAAGCATCATAAACCAAATTCTCAAGTCAAGTAGGTGAAAAGATGATAAATCTTTATTTTAATCACTACTCTCAGAGTTTGAGGAAAGCCTGATAATTTGTTGGCAACATCGCCATCAGCCATATTTATCATGACAGAGTTGGCCTAACATATCTTCCTGTCCCAATAGTTCAAAGTGAGCATCTATTTGGTATAACAAATGTGCAGGATAGTGATTTAGGAGCTAAATAGCAGCTGGGGATGATGGTACATGGTTCCTATACTATCATTTCAAGCTTTAAAATTGATTACTGAGTTGTTTTAATAACAAAAATGTGAAATCAATGTATTTTGGATAAAATACCAGATTTATTTTTTATTGCCTGACTTTATTCTACCATGATTGTAATATTCAGCTTTGGCCTTAACTTGGACCAAAGACCGATTTTACCATTTGCCAATATAGAATCTAGCCAAACACATAATCAGGGTGCCTCCAAAAATGCACACACTTGAACACACACACACAAATACACACACACATTCATTATCCCAAGGTCACCAAGTCTCACCGGGCTATAGTTATGATCCCATTGACAATAACGTCTATGGTTTGTAAGTAGTTCTTCTTTTTACATGTACATTCTGAGCTTTTCCCATCTCAAAGTGCATATTAACTGGGTTAGAATGAATCTCAAATATTAACTTCCAAACTATTTTCAGGTCCCCAGGACCCCCCTCTGCACCCTAAATCTTGAATCTGATTTGTTTTGCAAAATCCTACTTCTCTTTTTAATTCTCTTACACAGATCCCCCAGCACTTTTGATGCTGTGTAAACTCATCCACAGAAAGATGGGGAAATCATCTGGAGTTCACCTGCCATATCTGGGACTCATTTCACATCTGTATCATTTAGGCCTTAGGATTAGCTTTCCCACATATGACTAAACCATTAATTGACAGTGGTTTAAGCAAGACAGATGTTTATCTCTTTCTTATGTAAATGGAATCTAGGGGTGGCCTTCTCAGAGGCCAGAACAAGGGACAATAGAAGAAACAGAAGGGTACACTCTCTTCCTTGCAATGAGCTTTCTTGAAAGTTCCACATAAGACTTTTGTTTGTGTTACTGCTGTAGAGATGCTTGTTGTCTGTGAACACTAACTTCCTTAGAAAGAACATCCCCATCTTTAGCGGGGTCATAACTGTGTGAAACAAAAACTGTCTCTTGTAGTTCAGACATCTAGCCAATCAAAGGAGACAGAATGTCACGTCTAACATCTAGAAATTGTCCTTAAAGACATGCCCTTCTTCCTCTTTCCCTCTCCTGCTGGCTAGAATGAAGAAATGTTTGCTAGAGCTCAGAAGACATTTTGGACCATGGGGTGGAGGCTATATATTACGGATGTGGAACAACAAGACAGAAGGAGCTTAGGTCCTTAACCATTACGGAATGGCTCTACCAGATTTGCTTTGCATCCATGCAGACTGTTTTCTTCTGAGAGAGCCATAAACTTCTCTCCTGATTTAGTCATTGTTATTTTGACCATTGTTACAACAGCTGAACAAATATCACAACATACACAGATGGCTATCAAGTCCTAGACAGTACATCTAAACTGGAAGATTGGGGTTGGAATTGGAGAGCCATGCCCTATTTGGGGCACTTAGCAGAAGCTCTAGGGAGCTTTTGCTAACTTAGCGTACCTTTCCAGCCCAGTCCCCTACCCAGAGATTCTGCACACCTTCCCATCCTATGGGAAATAATTATAGGAACTATGTCACTGATGGATATGCCTTAGGTATGGTAATAATGTGGAAGCAGGAAAGAACTTGAGATGAGCTATGCTGGAAGGCTGATGTTGAAATGGGCAGAATCAGGACAAGAGCGGGGAGGAGGATGTGGTCTGAGCTGATGATATCCATCTGGTGATGCCCATCAGCCAGCAGAGCAGCCATCTTGGAAGCCTCTGGGCTTCCAAGGGCGTTCTGTTTGAAGGCATGAGAGGAAACTGGTGAATCTAGAGAGGAGGGCAGACTCCAGAGGGAACTCACCCTGGAATGATCCAGGGTTGAAGGACTGAGAGGAAGTAGAGCAGACGCCGTCAATGGAAGAGACAAAGAAGCAGCAGCCTGAGAAAGGGCAAACCAGGGCAGTGTAGGATGACCAAGGTCCAAGGAGGAGCAGGTCTGGAGGGAAGGAGAAATGAAGGGGACATACCAAGGACTTAGGCAGGTAGGGCTGGCGCCAGCAGGGCAAGTGAGGAGGTCTGCTGTTTAGGAAGCTTTGGTGCCCACAGAGGGTGTTGCTCAGGGCCTATTACAAGTGGGACAGATGGTGGTTTCACTAAGTCGAAGTCAAAACAAATACTGAAAACATAAGAGGCAGCTGTGAAAATAACTTTGATGGATTGGACCATTTGCTAGTAAAACAAAGGTTATAGCCAGCCCTTACATTTGTATGATGCTCCGTGCCTTCTGGGCAGGATAGGCAACATAATTTGCAGGGCCTGGTGCAAAATCAAAATGTGGGTCCCTATTTGAAAACAATGAAGGATTTCAAGATGGTGAGAGCAGAGCATTGAAACAAGTGTGAGGCGCTGTGGGACCGCACAGATTGCACACCCACAAAGCTGGCCTGCTTCCAAGCAGTCTCCTTTAATTTCCGAGAGAATTTTCGAGATGCTCTGACCCATCCAAGTCATTTGGAGTGGATAGCTTTTTTGGCTGCTCAGCATTAGATCACCCTTCCTATTTGAGGGATGGAGGGATTCCCCATTGTATCGGTCCAGGTGGGAGGCATGGCCCCTCCACCGTGAAAACCTTCTCCCAGACCCCGGGACACCAGGGAACAGGCATGCGATCCAAGCTCAGCTAATCAGAGGCTTCCTCCCAGGATTTCAAGGGTTTTTTTTGCATCACTCATAAGCATGCAGGATCCCAAGAAACACTTCCCTGGGGTGGTCAGAATCAAGAGGCTGGGGCAGAGGTGAGGGTCCAGAAGGAGCAGCGGTGAGTGTCCAGCAGGAACCAGGGGTAATGTCCCATCCCACCTTCCCTTGGGAGCTTCTCCTGCATTCTCTGTCACTGATCCCCCCCTTTATGTTGCTCCTTCTCCAACGTGTAAGTTCAGGGGGGTCCCCAAGACCACCCTCAGGTTCAGCAAAGCTGTCATACTCCCATTTTTGCTTTTCGACCGTGAAAGCTCACAGGTGAAAAATCAGCACTAAGAGGAGCAGAGAGGAGGGTCTGGGAGAGTTCCAGAAGCAAGCAAGTTCCAGAAGCAAGTTCCATGTCATTTCCCAGTGGAGTTTAGGGCAGCCCTTACTTCTCCCAGCAACCGTGTGTGACAATACTATGCTGAGTCTTGACAACCAGGGGCACTCACCCAAGCCTTGGCGTCCAGAGTCTTTATGGTCGTTAGCCGTGTAGACACAGCTGACCGCCCTGCCCACAAGGCTAACTCTCATATCCAGCCCCCCTGGAGGATGAGCTGATACTGTGTGGCCCAAAGCCCCACCAGAGTTCACACGGTTATTTGTAGACTCTCTAGGATGGCTCAAGAGCCCCCAGGGAAATAAAGACTCTCTTATCAAGCAGAACATTCCAAGGGCTCGGTGGTTACCTCCCAGAAGCTAGACGCAAAGGCGACACCTTTCTCTGGGCAAGGTTAAAGCCTCCCCCCAGATTTCCCATCCATTTCCCCCGGTGCCCCAAGCCCTTTCTTGGCAAACCCTTCTCAAGTCCCCAGCTGCCTAGATCCTCTTGATGCCTCCTGAGGTAAGCATGGCTGATGCTGTGATCTCTGTTTCCCAAATGAGTCAGCCAAGGCCCAGACAGATCGAGGAACTTCCCCAAAGTCACACAGGTCATTCCAAGGCGCCACATCCCGTGACCCAGCCCCGTGTCCTTTTGGCTTCACCCAGCGGCCAGGGGCAGGAATCACTGCAACGGGCTGCAGCTGCCAGGAAGACTCAATCCTTGGAAAGGCCGGGAGATTGAGGTCAGCTGAAATTCAGCATAAATATTTGAGGTTGTGAATTTTTTAAAGCCCAGATAAGCCTGCTGAAATGAACCCAGCCTTGGCCAGCCTTGGATGTTCTCAGGAGAGCACAGAGGCAGTTTGTGGATACATTTCTGTAGATCTTTACAAGTTTCCAAAAATAGTCTCCTTTTTCTATGTTGGGGAGGCTGGCCAGTCTTCCTAGGAGACGTGGCAATACCAGGGGGCATCCAGCATCCGCTAAGTGGAAACAAGCCTTTAGCCCTGAGGTGGCTTCCCCCACCCTGACCTAGAGGTAAAAGTCCTTTGTGAAGCGCAGGATTTGTCTCCTAGCCAGGGGACAATTTTACCCTCAGCCGTACCACCAGCTGGTCCCATCTGCAGCGGGGAGCCCTGGGAGAGCGATGATCACTAAGGTGAGCACAAGGCCCCGAGGGTGGGCGGATGCAGACACACAGCAGTTCTGCTGCTGGACACACAGCCTGTGCCCTCCTCTGGAGGGATTCCCATGGGCCCCTGGGGCCTCAGACCCAGGGCAAGCACGGTTGCTTGGAGAGAGCTGCTTGCAGAGAATCTTCTTGGTCTTTGCCGTGCTCCTGTTGGATCCTAGAAAACCCAGGGACCTGGGAGACCATCTCTTCCAACTGGGGAGGCCGAGGCCACAACAGGGACCTGACATGTAGCTGCAGAGCTGGGACTTACATACGATGTTCCGGTACCTACTCCTCCTTTAGGGGTGACCCCTCAATGCAGTGGGCTCTCCAGGATCTCAGAGAAAGGGGCAGGGTGCTGGGGCCGCATGCATGCGTTCATTCAGCAAACATTTACTGAATGCCTACTGTCATAGTTTCCCAGGGCTACCATAACAAATTACCACAAACTTGGTGTCTTAAAGTAATGGAAATGTATTCTTGTATAGTTCTGGAGGCAAGAAGTCCAAAATCAAGGTGACAAGGCTGTGCTCCCTCTGAAGAATCCTGGGGAGAAGGCTTCCCTGCCTCTTCCAGGTTCTGCTGGCTCCAGGTGTCCTTGGCTTGTGGTTGCATGGCTCTAAGCTCTGCCTCTGTCTTGATGTGACCTTCTCGCCTGTGTCTCCTCCCCTTCTCTTGTAAGACACTTACCCTGGTTTTTTTAGGGCCCATCTTAATCCAGGATCATCTCATCCCAAGATCCTTAGCTTAATTATATCTGCAAAGGCCTTTTCCCCAAATAAGGTCACACACATAGGTTCTGGTGGACATAACTTTTTTGGGGGGGTCGAGGAGGGGTGCTCCATTCAACCCACTATACCTACCACGTGACAGACTCTGTTCTAAACCCTGGGTGTGGCAGGAAGTGTGGCAGACAGGGCCCAGCTTCACAGGGGAGAGGGAAACAAGCTACGATTTATTATAATTTCCAGTACAGAGAACTTCTCTGAAGCGCACTTGAGAAGGGCAAAGGGGTAGAGATTGTCCGGGTTGGGGGGTGTTCTCTTCAAAATAAAGTGGTCGGAGTTGCCCTCTTGCAGGACCTGCGGACACGAGAGGGCACGTGGTCAGTGCACGGCACTCGCACATGCCCAGATCCCACCTCCCCCTGTCCAGGGGCCTGGGAGGCAAGAGGGTAACTTGAGCAGAGTGAACACCTGGTAGCTTGTGTTTCACAGAGCATGCATTGGAGGAGTCCAGCTCTTTTGGAAGCCTCTGTGGCTGCAAATGTCTGCTCAGTAGCAAGAAAAGAAATGGTAGAGGGTTAGCACGGTAGACGGGGGAATTTGGACTTTTAAGACTGTCAGTTACTGAGTACTCGAAACGAGGCACTGCATCCATCTTCCAGGATGCTAACTAAGACTTCTCTTGCCCGCAGAGAGTTCCTGAGTCCCCCCAGTCAAAAGCAGTGGGCTCTCACATGTTCTGAAAGAAGCCTGCTTCTCCCTCTCCCACTCCCCCTGCTTGTGTTCCCTCTCTCGTTGTTTCTCTCTCTCTGTCATTGATCATAACAAATGTACCATTCTGTGGGGAATGTTGATGAATGCCTAAAACTGCAAAAATTTGTGACTCTGGTTCCCCACACGCCTCCTGCATGAGCAGTTCAGAGATTGATCAAAGACGGTCTTTTAAAGCAAATTCACAGATGTGGGGAATGTTATGGTGTTTCTCTTCCTCTCCTGAGGAGCTCCTCATCCCCAAAGGGGGAGGGGGCCAGAAGAGAAACCGTGGCTGAGGTGAGGGGCGCAGGCAGGCCATTCTGGCGCCCTTGGACTTGGCACTCAATGTCTCCTGAGCTGCCGGGGGGGGGGGCAGGCCGGGGGCCACCGCAAGACCAGAGCACAGTGCAGTGACAAGTGGCACGCCCTTTCCTGGAGCTGTCCTGCACGCACAAAAAGGAGCGAAGGCAGCAAAGTGAGCATCTTGCATTCCCAGAGGCCGGTGGGGCCAGAATCGTGCGAGTCTTCTTGTGGCCAAGGGAGTGCCAAGGAAGGAACCAGAGCAGAGCCACCCTGGTGAAAACCTTGCCCTAGGGGGCTGCTTGCTGAGCCAGGGAACCTCCATGGTGAACCGTAGGGCAGGAGGTAAAGAAATGGAAAGGAGGGGCACCTGGGTGGCTCAGTCGTTAAGCATCTGCCTTCAGCTCAGGTCACGATCCCAGGGTCTTGAGATCAAACCCCACGTCGGGCTCCCTGCTCAGTGGGAAGCCTGCTTCTCCCTCTCCCACTCCCCCTGCTTGTGTTCCCTCTCTCGTTGTTTCTCTCTCTCTGTCAAAATAAATAAATAAAATCTTTAAAAAAAAATAGAAATGGAAAGGAGCTCTGAGAAGTCAGACAAGGAAGATATCTCGCATGCCAGGGGGCCCAGGTGGTGACAGTTGTGGGAGTGAGCAGGTGGGATATCTCTCAGCCCACAAAAGTGCACCCTAGAAGAGAGGAGAAAGAGGGCTGTTGTGGGTTGAACTGTGTCCCTCCAATAGATATAATGAAGTCCTAAACCCCCAGGACCTGTGAACATGACCTTACTTGGAAATGAGGTTGTGGCTAATGTAATTAGTTAAGGTGAGGTCATACTAGAATAGAGTGGGCATTTCATCCACTGTGACCAGTGTCCTTATAGGAAGAGGGACATTTGGACACAGACACAGAGAGGAACAGGGCATATAAAGACAGAGGCAGGGACTGGAGCAATGTGGCCACAAGCCAAGGGACGCTGAAGCCACCAGAAGCTGGAAAAGGCAAGGAAGCATCCTCCCCTAGAGACTTCAGAGGGAACATGGCTTTGCCCAAACCTTGATTTTGGATCTCTAGCCTCCAGAACTGTGAGAGAATACATTTCTGTTGATTTAAGCCACCCAGATTGTGGTAATTTGTCACGACAGCCCTAGGAAATTAACATAAGGACCAACCATTGGGCATCTGCCCCAGCAGGTACCAGTGGTCAGATATTCCAACAGGAGTCCAACAGGACTGGCTTGTCTTCCCACCTTCTGCCCCTCCTGCTCACCCTTCTCCCCCCAATTCCAGAGAAGCCGAACAGCAAGGCATATGGGGGAGAGGAAAGGAAAAAGATGAGCTGAAGGACACCCCATACCCCGTTCCCGCTGTTCTTCTGCCTGGGCTGGGGGGAGAGGCACTGGTTTGAATGGGAGGTGAGATGAAAAAAAAAAAAGAAAAAGAAAGTTCTGGCTTAGGTCGGACTGGAATCTTTTTACTACCTGAAAATGACCAGAACAAGCTCTAGGATCCACCTTTAATGTGGGAAGTTGCCTCCAGGAGCCCAGACCTGAGAATCCACAGGAAACACACAGGTAGAAATATCTGACGGCCCTAAGCTTCCTCCGGAGACAGAGCGCCTCTCCAGCAGACTGTGGGGGGCAGCAGGAAGTCACCTTGGATTCCCCGCCATCCCTTGGGCTTTTCGGTAAAAGGAACCTTCAGTTCAGCTTCACGGAAATCTCAGATTCCTCTTCTCCCAAGGACTGAAACCTAACCTGGAGCTCAGGTTGCTGTGGGGAAATGGTCTAGACTTCAGGGGATTTGCCAAACCCTTGCTCAGGCAACCGCTTCCCCTGGAGGCAGGCCAGCCAAGGTCACAGACTGGCCAGGGCAATGTTCTGTAGTGGGGAAGTGCTTTCAGCGGGGGACATCTCTGAGACTGTAGATAGTGACACCAATGCCAGGGTAAATAGAGTCAGCCTTCCTGCTCGAGGCAGGGGGTGTGGCGCTTTGTTCCTGGCCCGCCGTGCAGTCTGGGGTCGGTGGCTTTACCTTCAGGATTAACTGCAGGAAACAAGAACCCTCTAGCCGTTTCTAGGCAAAAGAGAGACTTTGTACAGGGAATTAGGTGCTTACAGAATCCCCTGAAGCCTGTTGAGGAGGGAGGGGCTCTAGGCTGGGTCTCCGGGAGTGTTTAAAGAGTAACTGGGGGGCGCATGGGTGGCTCAGATGGTTAAGCGTCTGCCTTCGGCTCAGGTCATGATCCCGGGGTCCTGGGATCGAGTCCCACGCCGGGCTCTCTGCTCCTTGGGAGCCTGCTTCTCCCTCTGCCTCTCTCTCTCTCTCTCTGTCTATTTCATGAATAAATGAATAAAATCTTTAAAAAAAAAAAAAAAAGAGCAACTGGGATTTGTTTCAATCAGGGATGGCAAGACATGCAGGCCTGGAAATGACCGTCACGAAGGAAGATGTGTGTTGTCCTGAACGGAGCCCCAGAAACAGGAGGCTCAGCACAGGGAAGTACCTGGGTCAGTAGAGAGGTAGAAGGAGCAAGGGGAAATGTGGACAAGAGTCTTTCTCCTAGTTTCCAGGAAAGGAATGTGCTTCTGGACCAGCAGACTTGGGATTGGCTGGTGTGCATTAACTTCAGCAACTCTGGGGCGTAGGCGCTGGCCCACGTGTGTCTGCACAAGAGCTCGTACATGATTGTTCTTAGCAGAATTAGTCATAATGGCCAATAAAGAGAAAGTACCCCAAAGGCCCATCTAATGATGAAGAGAAAAAGAAAATGTGGTCTATCCATACAGTGGACATTATTCAGCAATAATAAGAAATGAAGTACTGAGACATGTCACCACATGGATGGAGCTTGAAAATACTATGCTATGCTATAGGAATTATATCTCAATAAAGCTGTTACAAAACAAATCATATAAACTTATGTCCACACAAAATCCTGCACCCGGATGTTTATAGCAGCTTTATTTATAATTGCCAAAACATGGAAGCAGCCAGATGTCCTTCAGGAGGTGAATGGATTAAACCAGCAGTACACCCAGACAGTGGAATATTCTTCTGTGCTAATGGGAAAAGAGCTATCAGGCCATGAAAAGACATGGAGGAAACTAAAGTGCATATTACCAAGCAAAAGAAGCCAATCTGAAAAGACCACACACTGCATGATTCTTAGATGACATTCCGGAAGATACAAAATTACAAAGATAGTAAAAAAGATCAATGGTTGCCGCGGGTTGGAGGGAGGGGTGAACAGAATGAGCACAGAGGATTTTTAGGGCACTGAACCTATTCTGTATGATACTATAATGGTGGATACATGTCATTATATATTTGTTTAAACCCATAGAATGTACAACACTAAGAGTGAACCCTCCTGTAGATTATGGACTCTGGGTGATAATGATGTGTCAGTGTAGAATCATTGATCGTAACAAATGTACCATTCTGTGGGGAATGTTGATACTGGGGGAGGAGGTTATGGGGGACAAGGGGATATACGGGAACTCTGTACTTTCCACACAATTTTGATGTGAATCTAAAACTTGTCATTAAAAAAAATAAGGCCTGGGGTGCCTGGGTGGCTCAGTCGGTTAAGCAGCCAACTCTTGATTTCAGCTCAGGTCATGATCTCAGGGTCCTGGGATCCAGTCCCGTGCTGGGCTCTGGTGCTCAGCACAGAATCTTCTTGTCCCTCTCCCTCTGCTCCTCCCCCTGTTTCTGTGCTCTCTATCTCTAAAATAAATAAATAAATAAATAAATAAATAAATAAATAAATAAATAAATCTTTTTTTTAAAAAGGCCTATTTTGGTGGAAATGCAAGCTGGTGCAGACACTGTGGAAAACAGTATGGAGGTTCCTCAAAAAACTAAAAATAGAACTACCATATGATCCAATAATTCCACCACTAGGTATTTACCCAAAGAAAATGAAAACACTAATTCAAAAATATATATATGCACCCCTATGTTTTTTGCAGCATTATTTACAATAGCCAAGATATGGAAGCAGCCCAAGTGTCCATCCATCAATGAATGGATAAAGAAGATGTGGTATATATACAATGGAATATTACTCAGCCATAAAAAGAATGAAATCTTGCCATTAGCAGCAACATGGATGGACCTAGAGGGTATTAAGCTAAGTGAAATAAGTCAGTCAGAGAAAGACAAATACCATAGGATTTCGCTCATAAGGCGAATTTAAGAAACAAAACAAGTGAACAAGGAAAAAGACAAACAAAAAACCAGACTCTTAAACACTGAGAACAAATTGGTGGTTGCCATGGGAGAGGTGGGTGGGGGGATGGGGCAAATAGGTGATGGGGATTAAAGAGTACATTTATTGTCATGAGCACTGAGTAGTGTATAGAATCATGATATTTATGCCTGAAATGATAATAGTGTATATTAATTATACTTGAAAAAGATAAAAATAAGTAAAAGGCAGGTATATGAATAGAAAAAAAAATAAGGCCTATTTTTTAAAAATCACATAAGGGAAAGAAATCCCTTAGAGTTTGATCACACATACATGATCACTCAACAGTTTGACTCACATACTTGCAGTCTCTGTAAACACTTTTTATATAAACAGTTTCATGTTATAGTGTTTTAGCCTGTTTTTCTTCACCTAGCAATATGCTATAAACATTTTTCTATGTCAATGAAGATTTTATTGCATTTTATGATATCTGCATGGAAATCCATTATGTAGATAAACTACAATTTATTTAAACACTCCACATTCTCAGACATCATCTTAATTTGTGTCAGTATAAATAACACTGTGATGAACATCACATGTTCTTCGAATAAATTCTTAATGACAATAAAATAGTGAATATTTGTTGAATGCTTAGTAAGAGCCAATGACTGAGCTGAGTGCTTCACAAATGTCTGGATTAAAGAAGTCTCAGAGAACCTTAGGAAGCAGGTATTATAATTAATCCTATTTTACAGATAAAGTAACTGATGTTTGGAGATAGTAAATAACTTGCCTGTGGATAAACAGCTAGTAAATGGTCAAGGCTACACCCTTAGGTTTATCTGATTCTAGAACTTGAATAATTATTTCTGATGCCTACATATACAGAATTAGTTTCTGTATCTTTTAATTCTTTTGATACCTTTGTTAAATAGCCCTCAAGAAAATTCATTCTAATAGTCCCCACCAAAAATGCAGGAAAGTGGTCACAACCCTCATCCACACTAATGTCACGGTTCTTTGTAGTCTGCAAGCTAAAAATGGCTTCATGTTATTGTTTCAATTTGTAATTTTTAAGTTACTTGAGAGATTGCATGTTTTTATATTTATTGGCTGTATTTATTGTTCAAGAATCAATTTTTCATGTGCCTTTTTTCTCTTTCAATGGGCCATTTATCTTTTTTCTTATTGATTTGCTTAGCAATATCCTAGCTATCATACACTTTTCAAGTATTTTTCACACTTCATGCTTTTTTCTTGTAACTTGGCAATTTCCATTATTTATTCATGGACTTTTAGGCTTAGACTTTGCAAGTGTTCCCTTACTAACTCCTCTAGGCCCAAGTACAGAGTCAGTAGGTATGCAGACCAGAAAGCTGACACGGCCAGCCAGCCAGCAAGCCCCCTCCTAAAATGCTTCAAAACCAGACTCTGCTCTTACTTTCTCTCTGATCAGATCCAGAGTAACTAACCACAGTCTTGGCTCTCTGTCACAAAAGGTCAGAAGACATGTCAGATAGAGAAGGCCAGTATCCAAAGTACAATTTGGAGCTGACATTTGGTGTAAAATACAGCACAAATCTTAGCAGTGTCCTCCTTAGACATTTGCTAATTGATTAAATTTGTTTTTATTAAGATTTTTCACATACCATAAAATTCACTATTTAGAAGTGTAAAATTCAGTGGTTTTTTATTCCAGTCCCAAAGTCGTACAACCATCCCCACTATCTAATTTCAGAAATGTTTCATCACTCCAGAAAGAAACTCCATACCCATTAGCAGCCACTCCCCGTTCCCCCTCAGTCCAGCCCTGGCAACCACTCATCGACTTTCTGTCTCTCTGGATTAGCCCATTCTGGATACTTCCTAGAAATGGAATCCTACATTATGTGGTCTTTGGGTCTGGCTTCTTTCCCTTAGCATCATGTTTTTAAGGTTCATTGCTCCATGCCGTGGGCTTCATTCCTTTCTGTGGCTCAATAACATTCCATCAGATGGGATTTTGTCTAGCCATTTCATGTGCATGGACATTGGGTTGTTTCCAAGTTTTGGCTATTATGAATAATGCTGCTATGAAAAATCCATGTCCAGGCTTTTATGCAGACCTATGTTCTGTTTCTCTTGGGTAGATGGACAAGAGACAAGAGAGTGGCTGCATCATTTGGTACCGCTGTGTTTAATGTTTTGGGGTACCTGCTGGACTGTTTTCCCCTAGCTCCTGCACTGTATTTTCATTCCCACCAGCAATGCGTGAGGGGTCCGATTTTCTCCACATCTCTGCCAATACTTACATATTTTTATTACGGCCAGCCTAATACAGGGAGAGACTTTTATACTGGGTGGACTTTGAGTCCATTTAAATAAAGACAAGACTTTTGGGGTGCCTGGGTGGCTCAGTCAGCCGAGTCACTCTTGATTGCAGCTCGGATCTGGATCTCAGGGTCGTGAGTTTAAGCCCTGTGTTGGATTCCACACCCAGCGTGGAACCCACTTAAAAAAAAAAAAAAGGCTTTAGAGTGGGTCTTCTAGGGAACCTGCAGTCGGGTCAAAGAATGACAAGTCTTTGGGAATGACATTTTGGGAGAATTCCAGCTCCCTTTTGCTCCAGCCAGTACTGGAAATGTGGATTTATTTTTCAAGACTGCTGCTGAGCGGGCGAGTGGAGGATGGGACTAGAGCAAGTGAAAAACCAGAAATGTGGGGCGCCTGGGTGGCTCAGTCGTTAAGCGTCTGCCTTCAGCTCAGGTCATGATCCCAGGGTCCTGGGATCGAGCCCCGCATCGGGCTCCCCGCTCGGCGGGAAGCCTGCTTCTCCCTCTCCCACGCCCCCTGCTTGTGTTCCCTCTCTCGCTGTGTCTCTCTGTCAAATAAATAAAAAAATAAAATCTTGAAAAAAAACCCCCCAAAAACAGAAATGGTATTCGTACGCAAAATTTTCAGATTTTTAAAGCACCTTTTGATGGGCCCACCTGAAAATACTCTTGCGTCAAAACCATCTGTGGGCCCCAGTTAGGATCTTGGGCGTAGAAAGAGGTGGTTTGGTGGGATAGTATGGTTTTCAATTGTTTTAAAGCAGGAGAACCTTTTTGTCAGGGAGAATTCCACTCCGTACCAAGGGTAATACGTAAAATATTTCACAATCCAAAGGCAGAGGCTCCCGCCCATCAGAACAGACTCGGGCCTTAGCTGTGCTGGGTGCCGCCCTTTGAGTGGGCTGAATGGTGAGGAGATGGCAGGGCATCCGGGAGGGGGTCCCTCCGGGAGCAGCCCCCAGGGCAGAGCTGCCACAGATTCACAGATGAAAGTGGAGCTTCTCTTTTTAAGTGGTGCTGGGCGAGGAGAACCTGGCTGCTGAACCCTGCTGGGCCCCAGGCTCTCCAGCCCAATGCGCCGGGCCCAGGACTCCCCTGACCCCACCTTCTGCGCCTCCCAACCCCCTGGGCTTTCCTTGTGCTCCAAATCCCCTGTGACCTCACCCCCTGCGCTCTGGACCCCGTGGCCCTCTCCCTCTTGGGCCCCCTTGTGCCTGAGCGTCCTGCACCACCCCTACCTCCTACCTTGGGGGGCCCAGAGCTCTGGAGAGGAGTCTAAAGAGCTCCTGGGCCTCCTTTGGTTTGATCTTTTGGATGTGTGCCTCTCACCCCTCGGAGGGTGGGAAGGGGAGTAGTAGGCCTGGGGCACAGGGACTCTACTCTGGCACAGGGGTGGGGACTCTCGGGGGTCCCCCCATTCTCCCACAAGGGTGGCTGCCTCTTTCCTGGGACCCTCGGGCTTGCTACTCCCACTGCTCCTCCGGGAACCTCATGGGGCCCGTGGTGGGGGGGCGGGGGTGCTGTTGGGGCTGCGGTGGGGACTTCCGCCTTCATTCCTGTAACCCCACCACTGCCATGCCTCATGCGGGAGTGCTTCTGGGGGAGGGGTGCCTCCCTGGAGGGCCCCCATCTGTGCCCAGGCTCTCTTCTCATCACCTCTTCCAATGCTCCAGCCCCACGAGCAGAGCAATTCCGCCCTTCTTGTGCTTGAGATGCTTTCTTCCCTCCCCGCCTCACCCTTCGAATGTGTAGCCTGGCTTTGCTGGGTGCCCTGCTCTCCTGGGTGGGTCCCTCTGAACCAGGTTCAGTCTCCCTGCTGGATGGAACTGGCTGAATTCCACACTCCTGCCCCAGAAGGAAGCACCCTAGTCAAGGTGAGTACTGATTTTTCATGGAAACAATGACATCTCATCTCCCATAAGGAAGGCATATTAAAAAAAAAACAAAAGTAAAAAGTGGAAAAAAAAAAAAAAAGGCAGGCATATTCACCTGTCGTGTGTCTTGGAGCCCGAGGCTTGAGAAACAAAAGCCTTGGCATTACTGGGGTTTTCACTCAGGAACCTCTGACTCCTGTCTGAGCCCGGTTTCTCCTGGGAGTCTCATCAGCAGGTGACAGGCTGCTGGACTGTCCTTCTTGATTGGCACCCGTCCTGGCTGGATCGTTTCCTGCCGTCGTTCTTCATTCGGCTTCAAGGGCACGGTCTTTGGGCAGCAAATGGGGTTCGATTCTCATTTCCACAGCTGCTGAATGATCTCAGGGGCTCACCTGGCCTCTGCGGACCACAGACTCCTCAATTGTGAGCCCGAGAGAAGCCAGTCCTCTTTGCCGGGAGGGTCGAACCGGCTGATGTCCATGCCATCCGGAGGGGCCCACAGGAAAGGAAAGTACGATGCTCAGACCCTGCACGGCTCGCTGGCCCCGTCTGCGCTGGGGACAACACAGCCCTCCAGCGGGCACCCACGGCCCTGGGGCCGCAGGAAGGCTGCAGATGGAGCGGGGCGGCCTTGTGGTTCCCAGGGGCGTCGGAAGGCAGACTGTCCAGGTTGGAATCCTGCTTCTGCCCCTTACTGTGTTCCTTTGCACTCGCTGCTTCTCTGTGAGTCTGGGTCTTACCTGCTGGGAGTAGAGGGACCTAGCTCAAAAATGGTCTGTGCGGCGTGAATGACCTCAAGCACCTACAGGACTTTTAGTAGAGTCCAGGTGAGGTCACAAGCACCCATCAACACAAACCAGTCCTGCCTGTCATAGCCCCTCGGGGCCTCCGCCTCCAGGAACAGCTTAAGGGAGCACGGCATGTGGGCTCTCAGGAGTTGTAAATGGCACTTTAAAACTAGAAGCTTATCATTTGATCAAAACAGCAGACAGGGAAAATGGCCTCTTCCAGGATGAAACCCAGGGCTCTGGGAGGCTGCCTTTGTGAGTCTAGACGGAGTTCAGGAGTTCATGGAGAGAAGACTCTAACTCCCAGTTGGGGTCCTATTTCCACACTGAGATACAGCCTCAGCTTTTCAAATCGGGTCAGCAGCTTGCTGGGGGGGATTATCCTGATGCCTAATTAATTAGTTGGAAGTAAAAGGACTTTTGCAAAGTGGAGGAAAGACATCACTATCGGGTCATCTGTGTTAAAGTGACAGCTAATTAATGCCATTTTAATTAGGACATGACAGCGATTTAATTTGCTGTGGCAGTAGGGTGCTCTCCTCGGGGGTGTGGTGGGACACCGCCAAAGCTGCGGGTCAGAGACCTGCATTTGGGTGCGTTCCATCTCCATCACCAGCCACAGGTGTCACCCAGGGCATGTTATCTAACCTTCTCAGGGCATGTTTTCCTTCGCTGAGAGATGAGTATTATTAAACCCACTTCAGCCATTAAACACTGTGATTGATGAGAACACAGTCTAGAAGATATTAGGTCCATCACATCGTGATCATTTCTCTCAGCTACAAGGCCCAGGGAGCCCAGCTTTACCAGAGAGGGGAGATTTTTGTCTCGGTGTTCCTTAACCTTTTACCGATCACCATTTTCCAATAAGGACTCAAAGAAAAAAAAAAAGTCTGAAATATTGTGATGATTACCAAAATGTGACACAGACACACAAAGTGAGCAAATGCTCTTGGAAAATGGTGTTGATAGGCTTGCTAGAGGCAGGATTGCCACAAACCTTCAATTTGTTAAAAACAAAACAAAATAAAAAAACACAGGAGCACCTGGATGGCCCAGTTGGTTAAGCGTCTACCTTTGGCTCCAGTCCTGATCTTGGAGTCCTGGGATCGAGCCCCACATTGGGCTCCCCGCTCAGCGGGGAGTCTGCTTCTCGCTCTCTCTCTGCCCCTCCCCCTGCTTGTGTTTGCTCTTTCTCAAATAAATAAATAAATCTTAAAAAAAAAAAACAAACAACTCACAGTCTCTGTGAAGCACAGTAAAGCAAAGTGCAATAAAGCGAGGTATGTCTGTTCCTTCTGCGGATCTGTGATAACCGGTTGGATAATCTCTGCCTACAAGCGTGAGCCAGTCACGAAGGCATCATGGGACTGGGATGCCTCCTGTCCGCATCGTCCGTCATCACTTTATGACAAAGGCTGACCCGCCCAACTGACAGGAGCTGGGACTTTCATGAACGTATCAGGATGTGGCATGATCAGACTTGGGGAGGCGCCACTCCAACGGGATGGGGAAGAATCCCCAGTGAAAACGAAGATGCTTTATTTCTGAACACCAAGAAAACCGAGCAGAGCCCTTCTGGGGGGAGGAATTCTGTGTCCAGTCTAGACAGGAAGGGGGTAACTTCATAGCCAATTGCTGGGTCGTCAGCCTTTTGGGGCAACAGTGGTGGAAGGAAGCACTGAGCGCCGTATCCCAGAGGCCGGTCTGGTTCATCAGGTGCTCTGTGCACTGAGGGCCCATCACAGATGACTCCTGTTCTGCAGGACACGGCTGTCCCAAGCCACTTAGCGAAACCTCCAGATGATGAATTCAAAGAGAGCCTTGGGGGAACATTGGTAACAACTGCATACTTGAAGACACATGAGGAAAATGTAGTCCACTGGAGAAAAAGAATGCAGACCAACAGTTGAGACCTGAGTGCACCTGTGGAGTACCCCTGAGTGGGGTCAGCCTGTTGCTGAAGACACGAATCCTGGGAGGAAAGGCCACTAGGCATCTGAGCACTCTGGCCCAGGGATAACCGCCCCCAAATTCACCTGTCAAAATCCTATCCCCCAAGGTGGGGCCTGTGGGAGGTGATTAGGTTATGAGGGTGGAGCCTCGTGAATGGGATTAGTGCCTGGATTAGTCAGGGTTTTCCAGAAAGATAGCCCATTAGGAGATCCACAGTTACCGATAAGAGGAGATCTACTAGGGGATTTGGCCCGCATGGTAATGGAGGACTGGAAGCCCGCAGTCTGGTCTCCAAGCCGGAGAATGAGGAGAGCCGAGGGTATAATTCAGTCTGAGTCTGAGGCTGGAGGACTGAGGAGCTTGCTGGTTTTAAGTCCTGCAGGCTGAGGGCCCAAGAACCAAGAGCTCCGGGCTCTGAGGGTAAGAGAAAACAGACATGGAATCTCCAGGACAGAGAGAACTCACACTTCCTTCCCCTTTTTGTTCCATGTGGGCTCTGCAGAGATTAGGTGATGCCCGCCCACGAATCTCCTCAGCCTACCGAATCAACACTAATGTCTTCCAGAAACACTCCCACAGATACACCCAGAAGTAATGCTTTCCCAGCTACCTGGGTCACCCAAGCCCAGTCAAAGTGCATGTGAAATGCACAGTTCCCTTATGGACAGAGAGCAGCGAGCTCGCTTTCTCTCCCTCTGCTCTCCACCAGGCCAGGATACCAGAAGCCGGCCATCTGAAAGCCAGGAAGAGGGCACTCATCAGATCCTGGATGTGCCAACACCCTGACTTTGTTCAGGGCCAGTATGTTCAGGCAGCTGATGATGTTGGGTCTAAGCCAATGTTTTTCAATCTGTAGGACACAATCCATCACAAGAGTATGGGATCAATTTAGTATGGTATGACTAGCACTTAAAAAATATAAATAGAAAATATCTGAAAAAAATCAGAGTAAAGGTAGGCATTGTTTGGTAAAAGTTTACTTTTCAGGCATATATGTGTGTGTCCACTGCGTTTTGATGTAAAATATACTTCCTATTATGGGTCTCTATCCAAAGTGTTGAAAAACACTGGTCTAGGGCAATCACGAAGCTCCCACGCCCCCCATCCCCTGCCCTACTTCCAGCTAACACTGAAAAGAAAAATTAAAGATATGAATATGCATGTTGCTAAAATGAAAAATATCGAATAAATGTATTAAAAATATTTAATCATACGCTTAAAGCTAGGTACCCTTTTAAAAACCCTTGTAAAGTTGGCAAGATTAGGATAGTCATCCAGCCCAGGGCTGGTGAGAGCATTCATATAATGTGTGCCTCTGGAAGGTTATTTTGTGACAACACAACACAAGTGATTTGGAGTCTTTGCCCAAGTAATTCCAGCTCTAGGAATTTATCTAAAGAAATGATCAAACGTGCAACAAAAAGGAATTGAGTAAAGGAATGATGATATGGTCATATATGGAATTCTATGCACGCATTGAAAATATTTCAAATTGTTGCATGGAAGAATTCCCACCACATGTGAAGGAAATGAAGCATGCTTCAAATCAGCATGTGGAGTGTATTTGAGGAAACCTATCTCTGTGTGTCCCTTTGCCGAAACAGTTTGAAAGAACATGCACCAAGTTAAATGGTAAAATTATAGGTATTCCTCTCTTCACCCCATCTTTTTCTTAATAGCCTTCTGACTTTCCAGTAATGAACGGATATTACTTGAGGATCAAAACTAATAAAAAGCTTTCAAAGTGAGTGGTATTTGCCATTGCTGGAGCCAGGAAGGAGATCCTCTCCCCACCCTCCCTCCTTTGCAAGGGGCCAGCAGTGCTGGGCACATTATGACCACGTGTTTTGCAAGCACATGCCCGGTGTGTGGTGGGGAGCCCACCTGTCTGGTGCAGGCATGGCCTCCAAGTGCCTGGAAAATCAGGGCTCTCGTTTCCTGGTTGGTACATGGACATCTCGAACCCTATTGTATCCACCTTGTAGGGGTGAATGAGAAGCCAAGGAGAGACAATTTAAGAAGTGTCAGGTGTCACATAAATCCACGTTGTTATGCCTCGTCATGACTCAGCAGAGAGAAAAAAGGTGATTTGGCAATGAGCAGAACCAGAACAATCCATTCATAATCCAAATTCTAAAAATAGCACTCAGCAACGCCAATCTAGGGAGAATTAGAATCATTCGAGAGTCTGGAAAATGTGAGCCAAAGGAGGTCAGAAGGAATGGAAAATTGGTTATGCATACTTTTGTTAGAAAACTCCTTTTTTAAATTTAAATTCAATTAATTAACATATAGTATATTATTAGTTTCAGAGGTAGAGTTCAGTGTTTCATCAGTCTTATTAAAATGCTTTTTTTAAAAGATTTTATTTATTTATTTGAGGGAGAGAGAGAGAATACAAGAGCAGGGTGAGGGACAGAGGGAGAAGCAGACTCCCCACTGAGCAGGGAGCCTGATTCGGGGCTCTATCCTGGGACTCTGGGATCATGACCTGAGCCAAAGGCAGATGCTTAACCAACTGAGCCACCCAGGCACCCCGATTCATCGGTCTTATATAACACCCAATGCTCATTACATCACGTGCCTTCCTTAACGCTCATCACCCAGTTACCCCATCCCCCCCCTCCAGCAACTCTCAATTTGTTTCCTATGATTAAGAGTCTCTTACCGTTTGTTTCCCTCTCTGATTTAATCTTGTTTTATTTTTCCTTCCCTTCCCTCATGACCCTCTGTTTTGTTTCTTAAATTCCACATGAGTGAGGTCATATGATACATGTCTTTCTCTGACTGACTTATTTCGCTCAGCATAATACCCTCCAGTTCCATCCATGTCGTTGCAAATGGCAAGATTTCATTCTTTTTGATGGCTGCATAATATTCCATTATATATATATATATAATGTTATATATATAACATCTTTTTTATCCGTTCATTTGTCAATGGACATCTGGGCTCTTTCCATAGTTTGGCTATTGTGGACATTGCTGCTATAAATATTGGGGTGCAGGTGCCCCTTCAGATCACTACATTTGTATCTGTGGGGTAAATACCCAGTAGTGCAATTGCTGGGTCATAGGGTAGCTCTGTTTTCAACTTTTTGAGAAACCTCCATACTGTTTTGTAGAGTGGCTGCACCAGCTTGCATTCCCACCAACATTGTAGGAGGGTTCCCCATTCTCTGCATTAAAACCAAAGACCCCACCAAAAAGGAGAATTACAGACCAATATCCCTAATGAACATGGATGCAAAAATTCTCACCAAAATACTAGCCAATAGGATCCAACAGTGCATTAAAAGGATTATTCACCATGACCAAGTAGGATTTATTCCTGGGCTGCAAGGTTGGTTCAACATCCGCAAATCAATCAATGCGATACGCTGCATACATAAAAGAAAAGACAAGAACCATATGATCCTCTCAATAGATGCAGAAAAAGCATTTGACAAAGTACAGCATCCTTTCTTGATTAAAACTCTTCAGAGTGTAGGGACAGAGAGTATATACCTCAACATCATAAAACGCATCTATGAAAAGCCCACAGTGAATATCATTCTCAATGCAGAAAAACTGAGACCTTTTCCCTTAAGGTCAGGAACACGACAGGGATGCCCACTCTCACCACTGCTATTCAACATAGTACTAGAGGTCCTAGCCACAGCAATCAGACAACAAAAAGAAATAAAAGGCATCCAAATTGGCAAAGAAGAAGTCAAACTGTCACTCTTCACAGATGACATGATACTCTGTGTGGAAAACCCCAAAGAAAACTCCTTGATGAAGAAACAAACCTTGTGTGTGTTGCTAAGAGCTGTCGTGTAGGGCTGTGCTGAGGTCCATGCTCCGTGGATTGGGGAAGGGCCAACATTCTGTCATCACGGGGATCCGGCTTTAAATCTTGGCTCTGTTCCTCTCAGCTGGGCAACTTGAGAAAAGAGCCTCCTAGCCTTGGTTTCCACATCTGTAAAATGGGGACCTTGCAGGGACATTGTGCAGATCAAAGGAGATAGGAATTAACAGGCTCTTGTATGATGGTTTGCTGTAGATGTCTAATAGGTACTGCTTTTAAAATTACTACTCTTACTCTTACTATACTATTACTACTACTACTATTACAGTTATTTCATGTCCCAGGTAGATGACAACCTATCAGGGGTGCAGGAGAAGGCAGCTTGCCCCTGGGGGAGAGGTTGGGTGCCCTGTGAGACCCCTTCAAGGCAAAACCGCCATCAGTCTGGGACTTGGGCCACCTCTAAACATGCTACGTTCGAGGGAGAAGTGAACAGTGCACTTATCTCCATTCTATTCACACGGGCAAGTCATGTTCTCTCCTGCTGTGTTTTTCAGTTAAAGATGGACAGAATCTGAAAGCGCATGGCTTTACTTCACCTGCCAACAGCTCCTTCCCTTCCCAGGTCCAACAGCGGGAGAGCTGAGCCCAGTTTCCTGCTTCTCATTTGGTGCCCTCTGTGCTCCTTTCCACTTCCCCGTAAGGAAATGTGGTTTCTGTTGGTTTCTCTCGTGGACCGATGAGCCATCTAGCTTGCCCCAGGGAATCATTTCTGCAGGGAAGCGTGTCTGAAGGCCACTCATCACCGGGATCGTCCAATGAGAAGCAGAATCAGACAAAGATGGACCTGGCCTACTCGGTAGTGTCAGCATGGAAGAAACGAAGCACCAAGTCTAGGCTGAATGCTCTGTTCTGTGTTTGTATCGCCAGGGGAGGTTTAGAGGTTCCTGCAGACTACGGCTGCTTTGCCCCTCCCAGGTCAGTCTGGGGTCAGTCTGGGGGCCTCCTGGCCCGGCCCTGGTGTGACGCCAGGCCTGCCTCAGCCCAGGGTACTCCATTCAAAACAGCCCCCTTGGGGCGCCTGGGTGGGTGGCTCAGTCGTTAAGCATCTGCCTTCATTCAGCTCAGGTCGTGATCCCGGGGTCCTGGGATTGAGCCCCAAGTGGGCTCCCTGCTCGGCAGGAAGCCTGCTTCTCCCTCTCCCACTCCCCCTGCTTGTGTTCCCTCTCTCGCCGTGTCTCTGTCAAATAAATAAATAAAATCTTAAAAACAAAAACAAACCCCAAAACCAGCCCCCTCACCAGTATCCCTGATTCCATGCTAGCCACGCTGCAACCCAATCTCCAGTCAGAAAAAAAGCAATATCCTAACTCCTTACCCGGTCCTTGGACCAACAATACCCTAACTCCCGTCCCTGGGCTTGGATGACCTGGACCCCAGCCCCATGACCTCCGACTCTGCTAAATTTCCTTCTGCTGGTAGAGTACAGCCAGCTCACTCTCGTGCCAGTGGCTTTGAACTTGGCTGCTCCCTGCCTGAATGAGGTTCCTTCTAGCTCAGGCTGCAGCGGACACCTTCCTGGGTGATCCATCCAATTTCAAGAAAGCATCCTGCCCCTTTCTCATTACCTTGTTTTCTCTATGGTCCCCATTACCTTCTGCAAATACTCAGCCACTCTTGTATTCCAGTGGTTTCTCCACTGGAATATTGGAATAGAAGCTTCCAAAGAGAAGACCCTGCATGCCCTGTCCACCATGTCACCAGCTCCTGGAAGAGTGGGGGTGCTCCGTTGAGTGAATCTGCCACAGACAGTTGGGAGCTCAGGTGCACCACTTAGCGGACTGTGTGTCCTTTCTTCCTCAGCTTTGGTGATTGAAGTTTTGGAGTCTCATGTGATATGTTGACCCAGTGCTTTATGATTTCTGCATGACTCGTCTGGAAGATTCTAGTGCCAGGGGATGGGGGCGGAACCTTGAGGGTGTAGTAGGCAGAAGAATGCCAAGCAAGGTTTGAGGAAGATCTAGAAGACCCTGCTTCTAACCCTGCTCTGTCTTATCTGGCTGCCTGGCCTTGAGCGAGCAACAGTAATAAAATACAGATTTTCGATAAACTGGAAGTATATGCTAAAGACCAAAATTCTGTTTTAGTCTCTCCAATCTTTACCTTGGGAAATGCAGATGGGGTTGTTTTGAGCCCCATAATTCTGAGATCTAGATCCTAGAGAGTGATGGCTCTAGGCCTGGGTTCTCAAACTTTTAACGAGCTTGTAAATCACCAGGAGAGCTGTAAAAACAGATTGTCGGGCCCCAGTCCCAGAATTTCTGTTCAGCAGGTCTGGGTGGGAGCAGAGAATAATCTGCATTTCTAACATGTCTCCAGGTGATGGGATGCTGCTGGTTGGGGACCACACTTTGAGGACCACTAATCTAGGCTGAGGTCTCAGGCAATGAGGGTCACCAACTTAGATTTGCACAGTGAACAATTCGAGCGTCAGATGCACTTTTTTGGGGGGAGAGGGGCAGAGGGAGAGAATCTTAAGCAGGCTCCACGCCCAGCACAGAGCTTGATGAGGGGCTTGATCTCACGACGCTGAGATCAAGAGTCCGACACTTAACTGACTGAGCCACCCAGGCGCCCCTTCAGATACACTCTTATTCCTCCCAACAATCCCGAGAAGTGGGTATTATCAAGCCTGATCTACAGATAAGCAGGTTTGCAGTGTCATAGAGCAAGTCCCTGCCTCCAATCCCACACAACCAGCTGGCCCTTCCCGAGCTTCCCAGAGGGGCAAACGTCTTAGACACCCAACATCCTGAAAGGTCACCATGCCCCACATCCGCTAAGTCCTGTTCCTCTGGTGGGAATGGCCACGGTCGCAGGGTCTCCTGGTCTCTGTTTCTCTCTCCTCCCAAAAGCAGCAGACACCACAGCCTTCTCAGGGGAAGGGGTTTAACTTTCTGTTCTGATATGTGCTACCTGTGTGACCTTGGACAGGTTACCTAACCCTTTATAGTTTACAAGTAGCTTTTTTTTTTTCTTCTCATTTATCCTCTCATTTGATAGCTCCAATGATCCAATTGAAGATCCCATGTAAGCTCCCCCCATCGCCTGCAGGATCAAGTCCAAGATTCTTGGTAAGGCATTCAAAGTTCTCCAGATCTAGCCCCTGCCTCCTTCTCCACCTTCCCTCTGGACTGAAGCTCTTCCTTCTCGTATTCTCAGCATGATGGCTGGCACGCAACACTCAGCCATGGGAGGCCATGTGGGGCCATGCTGTGCTTTCCTCCTTCGTCCCTGTCTGGCTCACCCTTCCTTTCCTTCTTATCCATCTCACTCCTACTCTCTTTTTCAGGCGGTCCGAGTGAACATTCCCCACAATGGCTCATATGTTTAGTCATCCAATAAATATTTACTGGCCACCTGCTCATGCCAGGAACCATACAAGATAGATGCTGGGGCCCTGTCTAAGTTAGATGTTCTGCTGCAACCAGTACCCATATTCATGGCAGCACTTAGGTCACAGGACTGGAATTGCCCAGCCAGTTCAACCATCAGTCTGCCCGCTAGAACTTAGAGCAGAGCAGAGCTTATTTACATCTGTGCTTTCCACAGTGACTGTGCAATTAATATGTGTTAAATCAAGCCCTACAAGATATTTATGCATTTTTCTTGTATTTCACTCTATCTGGTTAATCTTGATATTATAGCGATTTCCTAGTGTTTATATTCTTATGCAGACATATCTAAAATGAAATAGAATACGCTTACTAAAAATAATTACAATTCACCCTTCAAGAGCTTATACATTCTACAATTCCTGATTCAATCTTTTTTAAAGGTGTCACCTGAACCCCAAGACTCCCCTCCCCCCACTGCCCTTAACTTCCCCACCTGCCAAAAAAAGTTGTAAGTTGAGAGCGAAATATGCTGTGCAGATACTTACCTTTCTTTTTCATTAAGTATCAAACAACTTCCAGTACACCTTTACTGCACTATGCCAAAAGGGGCCTTCTACTAACTTGCCAAAATGTGTTATCTTTTCTTATTGAAATTTAGACCAAGCAAGCATGGCTGAACATGAGCTGTTCCCTGTAAGCCAACTTTTCAGATCACTAAAACTCTCTTAGAATGCCAATTTCCTTAACAACTTCCTCCTCAATTGTAGACATGTCTCAATCAGATTAAACATGACCTAAACCATCCTCTCTGTCTCAGGCACTCACGAATGCCGCATATCACACTGAACCCTAACGCAGGGATATTTCGAGCAATCACTTGCACAGAACCATTTGCCTCAAACTGGCCCCAGATGACTATACCTTTGCTGCTCTTTTGATGTATTAACTCCTTTATTTCCACTTCTCTGTGCTGTTAGACTAGATCTATCATTCACTCTTCCTGTACACAATTTCCTGAGCGATTAGGAGCAAGGCCTATCTCGTCAGTAGAGTATATGAACAAATAGGACTTTGCCGTTTATGTACAAATTTTAAGGTTCCGTTCAAGATGACCAAGAGTGCTGGAGTCTGACCTCTGAATGAGTGGGACACAGTCATCTTTAGCTTTTCCCTACAAAGAGTACGAATGAGAATCCAGACTGTTTTCAGAAGTACATGTTTTAGAGGTCGAACACCTCACATTTATGTGAAGATCTCTAAATAGACCCTTCCAGATTTCTTAGTATATTAATTTGGGCTGATATAGACCCTCTGGATTCAGTACCTTAGAAACAAAGGCATTTATTCCTCTCTCATGTGTCGTCTGAGTGTTCCTAGTGGACAGGCGACTCTGCTCCACAGAGGCTTCAGGGACCCAGGATCTGTCCCCCTGCCATCCTATGGACGCGGCATTTATCTGCATGGTTGGGGCAAAGTCACACCTTCTCTGGGTTACAGTTGGTGGGAAGGGAAGAGAAGGTGTAAGGGGGTCCATATTGGCATATATCCCTTTGACTTCATCCTTTGGTGGGAATGTCATGAGGCCACAAGCAACAGCAAGGACTCAGGGATGTAGTCCCCGACTGTCAAGGCAGCTACGCGCTCAGTTGCAACTCTGTTCATGGAACAGAACAGATTCTGGTGGACAATTGGCAGTCTTTAGTTTAAAAAAAAAAAAAAAAAAATTATTTCCCTGTTTCTATTTTATAGAAGTATTGTGAAACTGCTACATAATTATTTTATTTTACGAAAATACAATAGGGAAAAAATCAGACTTCTATAAAATGTTAAAGGACCATATTTATTTTAGATCTTAAACAAACCTGGAAGGTCTTCTGGTCATTAGGCAACGTGTCTCCAGGAGACGCTATCTTACTGATTTGTTTACTACTGGTCTTCCCCAGAAGAGCTGGAGTTGGGCTCACTGCTGATCCCAGCATCTTAGCAAAGCCTCCTGGCATATAAGGTGATTCGTAAATCCCTGTTGGAAGAATAAATGAACCTGAAACATATCAAAATGTAGTGATTTTAAATGATTTTGTGAACTTATATTCTCCGCTGCTGAGTTAGCAGCAGTGGCAGAAATGTTTTGGGGATCTAATTACAACACGCTTCTTCCATGTATACATATAATGAGTGTACAGTTTAAATACTGGCCAAAGTACAGAAGTACAAAGTACAAAGAAAATTTGGACAAGCTCCTGAATGACCCTTGATGCTTATGCTTCTGTTCCAAAGGAAAAGCTAATTAGAGTCTGACCTATGTTGTGCCTTAAATTTTTTTTAAAAAGCAAAGTACTGTCTTGAACTTGACTCTCAGATGTGAAAAACACATTGTGTGACATTCAAAACATCTGTCAAATGCAAGCGCCTCCATCGGCTGAGAGAGAGGAAATGGTCTGTGATCAAGTACTGGCCTTTTTTTTTTACCCCCCAGAACAAAAATCCAACATTTTGCCACCATTAAGACCAAGAGAAGAATTCAAATTAGACAGTCTTGTCACTTGTAAATTAGAAGTAAATTCTTATTACAGAGTGGGAAATTTACTCCAGCGAATATAACAGTAAACGTTATTAAAATAAGTTCAGTGACCTTTTTAAAAAAGATTACAAAATTGAATTTATTGAGTTTCACACAAGATGCACTTATAAAATTAGTACTGAATGCCATTTTAACAGAGGAAATGAACATCATTCCGAACTCCCAATAGATTCTGCAAAGGAAATGAAATCTTCCGAAAATGACAGCACAATAATAACAGGATAATTCAAGCCGAATTGAAAGATATACCCAAATCATATTCTTGCTCTGATCAGGGCTACGTTTGGCAAAGTTTCCCCCAAACTATTCCATTCACGTGGACACTGTTCCTTTTGGTGGTGAAGAGGAGATGGATATAAGAAGAATTCTAAAATGGGGCTTCGTTGAAACATACACAAAATACGAGTCTTTTCATTTTTAACTTAAAATACTTCCTGGTTTCACAAAAGCATTTCAGTAAGATATCCTCTTTTACCCTACGTGAACATTAATCTTCATATTTCTTTAGTTAATGCAAAACATTAAGATTCAGTTCCATATTTCTACAGAAGCCAAAGAAGCCAAAACATTAAAGCATGCTTTGTATTTCACCCAGGAAAGAGTTGGATCCCCTAAAATTTATCTTCTGCATATCATATGCCCGAAGGGTCAGCACAAGAGCTGAACTTCAACATGAAAACATGAAAGGAAATGACAGTTAACAGTTACATCTGCACATTTTGAAATGAGACGCTGTAGAATTTTTATAAAAATGCAGAAAGGTTTCTCAAGATAAAACTGTGGTGGGAAATGACTTCTCTTATGATGTGGGCCACAAGCTAGTAATTAGCAGAAATGGAATCTTGATCTCAAACAAAACCAAAAAGCACCTTTTGGTTGCTGTTCCCAGCGTCCATACACACACACCTCCCTGCCCCCGACAGCCACGTTCGCGGCCCAAACACATGGCTGCCGGCCCCCAGCACAGACACCCCCACGGACGGTCCAATCAGCAGGACTCCCGCATTTGTAAGCCCAAGCAAGACGCTACCCAAACCATTTAGAATATTTGCTTTAAAGCTGCCACTTTAAAAAACTGTTAAAGTTGACACCTTTGAATTTTGTACACTGACAATTCTTTAGCCCATTCAACACCAAATCCTTTTAACTGTAACAATTTATGAAGCAATTCGTTTTAAAGCGAAACCAGTTAACCATACATTAAAGTTAACACTGCTCTGCTTTTTCAGTATAAAAGAGTGCCTTTTTGTAAGGGTATTTCTATTTTATCCATTGCAATGGAACAATACACAGCTCACATTTTGCTTTAAAGAGTAAACTGAAAAATTATGAAACGTTTTTCTCTGTGATGCAACCTTCATTAATGAATATTTTTTAAATAAACAAACCGGGTTAGGGTTTTTTCCTATAAAATGCTACTATTCATCATGAATTATTTTAGGTAGCCTTTTATTCTGATTAATTCAGATATATCTTCTTCAAGGATTATTCTGGTGGTAAGAACATTTATCTTGACTTAAGCTTAATTATTTTTTTTTTAATGCTTTGGCAGATGAAGGACAGTTTGAAAACTGTTTGTGAAAATAGTATGGGACTGGAAAGGTAATGTCATGGGAAAAGCTTCACAGTTTTCCAGGTATATCCTTGTACTGAAGAGGCCTCAAGGCAATTTGATGTTCTGGAAGCGCGGACTGACGAAGCAGAGTGATTCTGGCATTTCGCCCGTGAGGCCTGGGGGTGACTGCTCTCTACCGAGCAGGTGGGGGTCCTCCAACCCGTCAGGTTTCCAGAGTCCAGGCTGGAGGTCGCTGCTCTTCTGCGACCTGACCTGCAGCCAGACCCCATTACTGGAAGAAAGATATTAAGATTCGCTTTCCATTAATAATTTAAGTTTTTAAATAAATACTTAAGTGCCATTTTTCGCATCTGTCCGTCCCGGGAGCAGAGCATCTCCCACCCCGGGACTCCGCTGGGCACGAGAGGCCACAGAGTTCAGTCGATTCGGTTTCCACAGATTGTGAACCTGTCTACCTCTAACAAATCTTTCTTTGAGGATCTGTGCTTTAATTCAGAGCTTTCCTGCGTTATGTCCTTCTCATCGCCATCTGGAGTTGTGAGAAACTGATCAGAACTGCTTGCCACAAGTAATGGGATGACATTTTCCTTTGGATGAATAGGCTGGCTGGTGACCGAAGCGGACAGGTTTTCTTCTGTGGAAAAACAGATCCAGCTAATTAGAAAAAGATTTCCCTCCAACTTATAATATATACAAGCTTACCAAGAGAGTGGTAATGGAAGGAAGTGTCCATCACCCATATTTTAAGGTAAAGCAAGTCAACACCAAGTAGCCTGGGGCATATAAGTGGCCATGGTTTATAATGAAACTCAGGGGCTACGCCATTTGTTTGCTCAATTAAAATTTTATAGAAGGGCTATTACGTGGATAGTATCTCACAAATAACACCACTCCCTGATTTTGGGAAGATCAGAACTCCTGTATAACAAACTCCCTCCTACATGACCAAGTCCTAATGATTGTTGCCTGAAAAGTTAGCATTGGCTCCCACACTCAGGACGTCAGGGGCAAGCGGACTCGAGGACATCCACCCTCTTCGTGTAATCACTTTAGCAGCCCTGAGCATTCGACCCACGGGAAGTCCAAACGGAGGCCCCTTCCCCTATGCTCACTTCGTCTACCCTTTGAAATTTAGTTCAGGCATCACCACCTCCAGGATGGGAGCCTCTCCTGTCCCCTCTACCCCCCCATGCCTGCCGACAACCAGCTCCCCTTTCTGGATTACCCGCTTCTGCCATCTCCCCTGTCAGTCTGGGAGGTCCTGCAGGCATGATTCACTATCTCTGTATCTCCAGCGTCCCGGATATTACCTAGCACACAGCAGCTCCGCGTATTTAAAATTAAGCCATTTAAACAACAAGTCCTATGAACGGATAGGGAACAGACGGGACTGCCATCTAATGACACACACGGTATCAGTGTCCCACTTCTGCCTCCAAATCTTCCAGGCCAGCAGCCCTGGAATCATCCTTCCTCTCTCTCTCACACTGTGAAACTTCATCAGCAAATCCTGTGCTCTTCCAGACCTATCTGGAATCTGGCCAGTGCTCCCGGCTCACACCACTAGCCCCAGTTCTTTTTTTTAAAATTTTTTATTGTTATGTTAATCACCATACATTACATCATTAGTTTTAGATGTAGTGTTCCATGATTCATTGTTTGTGCATAACACCCAGTACTCCATGCAGAACGTGCCCTCTTTAATACCCATCACCAAGCTAACCCATCCTCCCACCCCCCTCCCCTCTAGAACCCTCAGTTTGTTTTTCAGAGTCCATCGTCTCTCATGGTTCGTCTCCCCCTCTGATTCCCCCCTTCATTCTTCCCCTATCTTTTTTTTTTTTTAACATATATTACATTATTTGTTTCAGAGGTACAGATCTGAGATTCAACAGTCTTGCACAATTCACAGCGCTCACCATAGCA
>NC_138370.1:167757051-167785072 GCF_054177405.1 Leptonychotes weddellii | reverse complement strand
AATGGCAAGATCTCATTCCTTTTGATGGCTGCATAATATTCCATTGTATACATATACCACATCTTCCTTATCCATTCATCTGTCAATGGACATCTTGGCTCTTTCCACAGTTTCCACTAGCCCCTGTTCTGACCCAGGCGGCCTCCCCGCTGGCCTCTGCCTCTGGCTCGCTCTCCTTGAGTCTCCTTCCCACAAAGCTGGAGAGTGATCCAGCTAGATCACATCACTCCTCTTGCACCACCTTCCTTCATGGTGTCTGGCCTGCGGTCTCCTGATCTCCAAAACACCCAATAGGGGCCCTGAGACACTTGTCTGAAATGCACTTCCCATTCCTGAAACAGAGCCTTCCCACACAGCAAGAGACGCATGGCAGACAGCAGGGTGGCCTCTCTGACTCCTTCTCTAGTTCCTCTCCCGTGGGATGGGTCCACTCCAGCCACCCGGCCGTTGGGGTCCCTCCACACGCCCAGCAGGTTCCCACCCTGGGCCTTGGCACATGCTGCTGGTGCTCCTCCTCCCAGGAAGGTGCCGCTTCCTTGGCTGGCGGAGTTTTGGACTCCCAGTCACACTTCCCTTTTCTGACCCGGCTGTCGTTTTCTCTACAGCACGACTGCCCCTCGCTTTCTCCCCGTCTCCCCAGCAAGTCAGAATCGGCGCTGCCCTTCCTCCCTACTGCCGTATCCCCAGGCCTGTCCTGTAACAGGTGCTCAACGATCATCTCCTGGATAAGGAATAAATGTAAAAACTCAGAGCACTGTGTTAGGTGTATCTGCGATGAGATCTAAAATACAAATATTAAAGACAACTCAGCAAAGTGAAATCAAATCTTGAAAGCACTGCGAAACACTGACCAAACAGTGATTTACTAGGGAAAATTCAGATCATTAAGTCTTTGGAAAATGATTCACACAAGGGATGGAAGGAACCAAACGTACCTTGAGAGGGTTTACATTTGTTCTGTGATTTATTAGGTGGTTTGCCTGGTGCACTGGCTGGAGGGGGATTAAACAACTTGTCTTCCATCTTGGCCTCCTTCACATACTGGCATGATTTCCCCAACAGCACAATGCTATTAAGTACTTTCAGGGATATCAACCTAAAACCAGAAGGAAACAAACACCCATGGTTGGAATTCATCTCAGTCACAGAGAATGTCATCTTCTACCGCTGCTAACGAGAAGGCACAGGGCCAGGTGAGGAGCGTGGGCCTGGGAGCCGGAGGCCCGAGTCTGGGATGGGCGAGTTTCCCATGAGGCTTCTTTACCACAAGGGAAAATGCCTGATCGATTCCTTAGTTCTCATTACAACAAGAAATTGTACCACTATGAAGTTTTACCTGGTACAAATATTTAACATTTATTCTTTCACTGCAAAACAAATGTATTTAGTAAATGTAGATGAACAAAAAATAACTTCTAATTCCAGAGTCCAGCACTACTCACTGTGATATTTGGTATGCTATGTTTCAGTCGCTTTTATGAATTTATACCAATCCGTACTTTTCCACTGTTTAGAAACAGAGTCTATATTACAAAGCAGTAGGGGCTGGAGTTCGGGGCCAGGGCAGATTCTGGGTGCCAAGTGTTTGAGTTCAAATCCTGACTCACTGCTTAGAACCTGTGTGGACCTGAGTGCATTTCTTAGCCATGAATCCAGTGGTGATTCCAGTCAGTGCTCAGAACAGTGCTTGGCACACAGCAATGTCCACAAATTTTGCTAAATGCTATTTTTGTTTTACATATATATTATTATGAATATTTTCCCTACCAGTTAATATTCCTCAGGGACATTATTTTAATGTCTTATAATATTTCACTGTTTGAGTTACCATATAACAAAGCCGCCGGAGGCCCTTACCCTCTAAAGCCCTTAATTTCTGGATATTTAGGTTATTTCCAATATTTTGTTTCTATTTAAAAGTTTCTAATTAGGAAAACTTAGGTTAAATCTGTATCTCCTTAAGATAAATGCATAGATAGCTATAATTATCGAAGTGGAATTTCTGGGACCAAAATGTATACGACATTTTAAGGCATCTGATACAAATCTGGCAAAAAAAATTCTGAAAAACTACTTTTCATGTTGGTATCTTCTCATGTATGGGGACCTTAAATGACAACCACGGACCCCACTCCAGTGTCACATGAGTGAAGAGGCGGCTGCTATCTCTATGGCTGAGGTGAGATCCTCACAATCACAGGAAACTGCGAGTCAGTGGGGGCGAGGCTAAGGAGGGGCCTGGCAGGGAGGTCAAAGAAAGAAGCAAACAGGTTTCCTTCACTGCCCCTAGACTCTCCCCTCCAGGAGCTAAGAATGCAAACATCCAGGGAGGACCTCACATTAGATCCATGGCCCCCAGGATCTTCACGGCAAAACACTCCCCAATTTATCCCCAGACCCGACTGTGCTCGGAACTCCTCACTCGTACCTTCCCTTGCTTCCCTGACCCTGCCTTGGGGATATCTAACAGGATTTCAAACCTACTACAGCCAAGCCTTCCAAAACACAAAAGAAAACAACACAAAGTCACACCCGCATGTACTTCTCACAGGCTTCCCCACTGCAGTATGGCGATTCCACTACCCTCCTTGCTTGGGCCCCAAACCCTGCAGTCACACCTGATTCCTTAGGTTCCCTTACCCCTCACATCCAATCATTCACCGGCAAGTCCTGTCTGGCTCCACTTTCAACAAAGCCACCAGCTGACAAATTGTTAGCACTCCAACTGCTACCACTGGCGTGGCAGCCGCAGTTCCCTGTCCCTGGGAGGCCCGTGACCGCTTCCTGACTTGGCCCGAGGTCTGCTTCTCCTCTTGCCACACTCCAGGCCGTTCTCCACACAGCCGCCAGAGTGGTCCTGGCCGGAGGCCAGCTGGATCTAGCCCTCTTCTGCTCTGAAGCCTCCAGGGGTTCCTCCTTCCCTCAGCCGGAACCCGAGCCCTTCCCGGGGCTGCTGGGTGTCCTCTGCGATGCTCCGTCTCGACCGCTGTGCTCCTGGCGCCCGGGCTCCCCGCTGCTGTTCCTGTCGGGCCTGTCCTGTGTCGCCTCTGCCGAGTCTGCTATCCTCCCAGGCATCCGCATGGCTCTCTCCCTCGCTCCAGCTGGTCTCCACTGAAGCTCACCAGAGAGGCTGGAAGGCAGGCACCTCCGCTGTTCTCCATCTCCTTACACTACCCTATTTTTCTTCCTGACGATTACTATAAACTCTCCCTTTACAGAGATTTGCTTTTCTGGTGGTCTATTTTTCCACTAGAATTTCAGTGCTACAAAGGCAGGGCCCTAGTCTTGCCCCAGGCCCAGTACCTGGCGCCTAGCGGGTGCTCCCTGAGGAGTGCTGATTGCAGGAGGAGGCAGAGGCCTTCCACCTGCAGCTCAGGCCATGGCAAGTCTGGGGGGAAAGAGGCAGAACCTGAGGTGGTGGGGAGAAAGCCCAGCACTGTGTGCCAGGAGGCCCAACTGAATTCTGACTTGTCCACACTCAAGGGAGAGTCTTGGGCTTGGTGAGGTCACAGAATAAAGAAAGCTTCAGGGACAAGGTGGTTTGGGAAAGATTTTGAAGGAGGAGAGGATAATTTGGGCACTACCCTGATATAAGGTAATAAGGAGAAATGAGTGGAGTGGAAAGGTCAGTGAGCAGCTGGGCCTCTGTGGACTATCGAGGGGAACAGTGATGGGGGCGTCGTGAATTTTCAGTCATTCAGCTTAAGGCATGTCCACTTCGGTGATTTACACACACACAACTGTAACTAAACAAAGGTTTTTCAATGTTGCATACACATGCTTCACTTCCCAGTTTAGGTCAAAAGAAAAACAAAAGAATATTTTGTTAAACAAAGATGGAAGCAATTATAGCAACAGCCCTTGATGAACAAGGCACAATGCCAAGAACTTTGGAGTGCTATGTGAGCATTTGCACCAGAGATGCAGGATCTCATGGTTTTTAATGTCAAAAAACTGAGAGATGTGTATGGTTCCTTGACCTTTAGAAGCTGTGAGTCAGTTCCTGTAGTATGAAAAAGGGGCAGGCTCTAGGAGAAATCAAGGCCCCGGGCTCCCTGCCTCAACACAATTTCCTATGTGCCCAGTGTCAAACCAAAGCCACCAATCAAGGTACTGATGACATGGCTTGGGACACTGCAGGGACAGAGGCTTGATGGCCAGGGCGGGCATCCTGACTCCTAGAACCTGAGCAGAACCTCGGTGGGGAGAGCCCCATGGATTCACTGAGTTAAAGATGTTTTTAAACACAGGAAAATGTCTGATTGTAATGGCAGATTTTATCGTGAAAGGAAATAGGAATGCAACTGAAACCCTAAGCAGAAAGAGCTTTAACTGATTCCACTAAAGATTAAAATAAAATCGACAGTGCTATTAATACTAGTACCAAACAGCAGCATATTTCACTGAATGTCACCAAGTCACGAACACAACTGGAGGTATGTGCTGTTAAGGGAGCCCCGGGCCAGTGAGAATGGATGTAGGGTGCTTTGGTTGCAAGTAACTTCCATTACATCTTGCATACATACTTTACTGTACAATCAAAAACATATTCAAGAACAGTTAATCTTACCCAAAATAGAAGAGTATGACACAGGCATAAGACAGGATTCCTTGCACTTTAATTGAGCTTGTTACAACTCTGATGAGCTAGCCAGAAACAAACCAACAAAAACACACAAACAAAACATACAACCACAGAGTTATTAGTTAATATTTAAATAAAGACTTCTCCATGCTGATTTCAACATTTTAGATACACTCCTGCAGGCTTTGTCTAAATCCAAGTAAGCAGTTCTAGATTTTTCAATTTGCATGAACATCTGGCTGCTTGTGAAAACTTCTGTGGTCGATTTGGATTTGTTCAGGCAAATTTAGGATGCCTGTGGCTAATGTCATGTTCAGCTGTTGCTGACTCTCTGAAGTCGGGCACTGTATCTAGGTTCGTGAATGACCCATTTAGTTGTACCCCCCCCGAGATGCAAATCAGCTGATTTTTTAAAATGAAAAATCACTCTGGAAAATACAAATAAATTCATCTTGCTGCATGTGTGCCCACCAGAGCTAGAACCATGTAGCGCACCCTTCCCTTGTTCTTGCTTTCTTTGTCTTTCCTTGAGAGTCTTTTTAGGAACCCACAGTGACTTCCGGGGAAGAGAGGGAAAAGGGAGCCTTAGGAGCTGTGTACTGCTTGAAAAAACGGAGTATCACAGCATTGTCCTTGGAAGTGTGCTGAATTAATCTGGTGGGTCTGTCACTGGAAAATATTTATACGTTACAGGTTCGGCTTAATAATGTGTCTACATCTCAGGGTCTAGGGGGACTGCTACATGTAAATGGAAAGTCTGGGAAAATAACAGACCTTATCCAGCAATGTTAAGTTATCATCAAGTGGAACTCTATTAGAGTGTCTTAAATAAATACTGTAAGATATATTTTAAACCATATTTTACAAATGCTTTTAGTAAAAGAACAACTGGGTAGAGATCGAGGGAACTGTCACGTGTTCCCTGAAGGTCCACTACGATTAGACCGATATGGAAGTCCTTGTCTGTCACAGGCTCTACTGGGGAGATGACCTGCTGTACAAGTATTCGTGGTGGACGTTAACGTGGCTCTAGGATTTTACTGATTAATATGAAAGGCAAGCCAATTGCTGCATTCAAGGCTTAAGTGATTTCATTTTTACCTAATATATTATTAGGTAATTTTAAGGTATGTATGTCTAAAGCTTAATTTCCATGAGACCTTAATATATCATTTCTTTTACTTTGCCTGGATATGATTTCATTTTAGGACGTAAGGTAACATTTAGAGAGAAACACTGCCACTCGTGAGCCTTAAAGAGGCCTCAGAATATTCCTCAAGGCTCCTAGATGGCTGCCAAAGCTACGGGGTCACTTTGGAGCTCTGCAAGAAAAGTGTTACAGGAGAAAACCCGCTGGATCACTGCCTAACTGCATTATCCCCTCTGAAAATGCAGGAGGTTCTCCAGAAGCACTTCATTAATCAATTATTAGCTAAACTTAAATCTTTTGGTACAACAACCATAAAAACTCATTTAAGGAATAAAACAAAGGCCAGAGAAAAATTTAAAAATACTAAATTAAAAAATCCATACTAATTATGAATAGAGTTTTCTGGCAAATAAATTGCTACTAGTTAGTTATTATTTGGCAAAGCAGAGCCACATTTAAATCCAATCATTTAACCAATCCTTTAAAAATAAAAGAAGTCAGGCAACCTAGGTTTATCCTTATTACACTATATGTATCATGTTTCCAGTTCTAGGAAACAAATGCAGAAAAATTTTAACATTCTATCAATCTCTTAAACAATTTTACTCCTTAAAATACTCTGTTTTTCCACAGTTCTAGGAGTTCCTTTTCCCAAACAAAAGAAAGCTATGTTATTATGTAACAAACAAGTTACTAATAGAACTGAAAACATTGAGGATGCGGTTGTCTGGAGAGTCACAATGAAATTTACATAACATTAAATCTATTAATCTTCCAGTCTTTAAAAAAGGTCAGGCAAGCTGGTCTCAAATACAGGTGGTATCACTTACAATTTCTTTATACATCTCTTAGTTGACTTCCATGACACTTTGCATCTAGGGGGAGAACTCTAGATGTCCTTTGGCAAAAAGACGGTTGCATTTGTTTTGGTGTGAGAGTAGGTAGCCAACGAGGAACATAATCAAATACAGGTACAGCCAGCAAACCTTAATTAACATTATTACAGCCTGATGTGGCTAGTAACTTCTTGCAAGACTGTTCTGAGCAATTCATTAAAATATTCAAAGTTGGTGACTATTTTTTGGATTGATTTAATACATTCCAGTGCTAATATTTAAAATATATATATATATATTTTCTGAGTATAACAGTAAAAATGTTCATTGTAAAAACTCTGGAACAATTGTAAAAAGTAATGACTATAATGGATAGGGACTATGTCTTCACTTGAGCATAACAAAATTTATTTAACCTATTTTATTTCTTTCCAAACTTTTACTATTGTAAATGCCATTGCAATGCATAATCTTGCCTATAAATGATCATGTGCCTTTTATAACTATTTTCTTAGGATAAATTCCTAGAACTTCAATTACTGCATCAAAGCAGTCCAACTGCCTTTTAGAAATGCTGGATCAACTTCTCAGACTTCCGTTAATACACGCTACAGTGGTCGCACATGCCTACCACTAGGCATTTCCATTCAAAAAGAAAAATCTTTGCCAAATGAATAAGCAAAAATGAGTACTCTCATTACCAGGAAAGCCATTACATAAAATATTTGTTAAAATTACTTATCTGTTGGACAGCTCAAAATCCAAAAGAATAATACTGTAACTTAAAATTTCCTTCCAGATCATTTACCCTTTAGTTTTTATATCAGGTCCTTCTGAAACAAACTTCTTGATTATTCATTTATTAATACTTTATCATAATAGCTATCTCATTGTAGAAAAGGGAAAAAAGTATGAACTTACTAGAACAGCTAGTGGGAGAGGGATGAACCCCATCCTCCGTGCCACGGAGTCACTGTAATCAGTATATGCCTGCACAGAGAAAGGAGAGAAGGATTTCTGGAACTGAAAAAGTTCACTTCCACTTACCACCAGCAAACGTTCTCAATGGGGGAAGCTATGCACAAAAAGAAAACCCGGCAACTATTATGTAATTGAGTAAAATGTGGAAATCTAAATATGTTCATAAGAAGTTTTAAATCCGAAGTTGTATAACTGTTAGTATGCTACAGAAATCATACCTTATTTAATACTAAGTACTATGATTATTTTACTAAATTACATAGTGTTGAGAACAGAGATAAGTAGGAAGTTGAAGTTTATGCAACTTTCCCTTAACCAATATTCCACACTAAATTAAACCATTGTTCAGGTAATTTCAGACTACTATGTCTTCGATATAATGCTCACATTTTTCTGTCGACTGCTAACAAGGTCAAAAGCAAGGCTGGCTCTATATTCACTGTAGACCTAAAGACAAATAAGAGTGAAATATTAAGTGATATAGTACAAATATACAATATGCAAAGATTTAATTGACTTTGTAGATGAAAACGTTTAATAATTAACCAGGAAAAAGGTGCTGATAGCCAAGGAGACATCTGGGTAGTGCTTCTCTGTTTTCCTACAGTAAAGGTAAAAAAGCCTCAGCCCCAACTGTTATGTTCACAAGCTTTTTAAAGATTTTTCTTCAAAGAGGGATAAATAGTCAGTGATTATGATCCTGAGAGTTTAGAATTTGGGGAAGAGTGGCTATTTTAAGTAGCATAATAAATATAAAATAATTTTGAAATTTTAAATGCATAGTTTAAAAATTATTACTGTCTATATAACGATAATGATACCTCAATTCAAACAATGGGTGCTAAGCAAGATGTAAAACTGAGTTTGAGAATGTAACATTTACGAAAGCACTGGAAACTGTCATTTCACTAAAAACTGCACTAAGTACTTGAATCAAGTTTATTAATTTTGACTTCAGATGCTGAGAAAATGATCCCATGAAAAGGGGACCATTTTGCACTGAGGAAACCAAGAGAGTAAACAGTGAAATTACTTGATCAGTGCTTTATAAAAGAGTGCAAAATCTTATTTAAGTTTATTAAAGCTTTCAGAAGCTCTTAATCAAATCATCACATTGTAGCAGTTGCAACCACGTTAGATTTCAAATCTCTGCCTTTTGAAATAGTACCACGGTAAGACAAAGTACAACCCAAATAACATCTAGGAAACTGTCCAAGTGAATATTCATTTAGGGGCTGAGGTAGGAATGCAGAGGGCGCCGGAACTCCCAGGCTTTGTGTATGATGGGCCTACAGCACACATCTATTTGTGGCAAGTCCACAGAACAGCTGGATGAAACATAAAGCAAATCTCCTGAGTGCTTTCACCAAAAAAGCTGTCTTCTACAACTTTTCAGAAATCTACAGTCACAGAAAAATAATCAGTTTTTAAATACAAAATACTTAAAAAAATCTAGCCAGAGAGAAAAGGTTTGATAGTCTATGCTTAAATAAAAACAATGTGATTTTCAAAAGTTTAAGTACACAGATGATAGTATTAACAATTTATAATGATTGAGTTAGTGACACTCTACTCCGACCTGAACTATTGGCCAAACTACACTTCCACCCAAAAGTATGGAACCAGGATTGTTCAATACTGAAATAACATACTTTCTGTAGTATAATACTTTTTAAAAATTTAAAATTATAATTCTAACTTCAAAGTAGTACTCTTATCTTAATAAACAGAGTAAACCTAGCCTTATTTTACATCTTTATAATATTAAGCAGAAGTCAACATTATTTTTTTGCTTTAGAAAATATTACTTTTCATAATTATTATTTTTTTATTTTTTAAATTTAAATTCAAGTTAGTTAACACATACTGTAGTACTGATTTCAGGAGTAGAATTTAGTGATTCATCACTTACATATAACACCCACTGCTCATCCCAACAAGTGCCCTCTTTAATACCCATCACTCCTTTATCCCATTCCCCGCCCACCTCCCCTTCAGCAACCCTCAGTTTACCTCCCTCTAGGTTTCTATCTTATTTTTCCTTCCCTTCCCCTATGTTCATCTGCTTTCTTAAATTCCACATGAGTGAAAGCATATGGTATTTGTCTCTCTGACTTATCTTGCTTAGCATAACACACTCTAGTTCCATCCACGTCATTACAAGATTTCTTTTTGATGTGTGTGTGTGTGTGTGTGTGTGTATACATACATACACACATCTTCTTTATCCATTTATCAGTCAATGGACATTTGTGGTTCTTTCCATAATTTGGCTATTATTGATAAAGCTGCTATAAACACTGGGGGCATGTGCCCCTTCGAATCAGTATTTTTGTATCCTTTGGATAAATACCTAGTAGTGCAATTGCTGGGTCATAGGGTGGTTCTGTTTTTAACTTTTTGAGGAACCTCCATACTGTTTTCCAGAGTGGCTGCACCAGTTTGCACAGAAATCAACATTAAACACTGAATTGCTTATTAAAATACATACATCTGCGGTAATGTCATTGAACTTGGTGATAAAGGCGTGTTTTACAATATCCACAGCAGTTTCTGATGCAATCACCATACAGACATCTGGAAACAACACCCAGAGGTGATCTAGAAAGGACAGGGGAAAAGAGACAATTAAATCTCTTAATATGAATAGAACATCATATACCACAATATCACAGGCTGCCATAGAAATCTGAAATCTCCACAGGGCTAACCTACAATGTTGTCAATAAATGATAACAGAGACAAAACTAGCATTCAGTTAATTATCAAAAGAGCTATATTTTATCAAGTTAAAGGATAACTCACTCAATAGCTATTTATTCTGTATTTTCTCTGTGCTAAACCCTTGAGGGGCAGGACACAGAGGTGAACAGAGCCCCCAGCTTTCTTCATGGAGCCAATACGCTGGTAGAATGGCTAATTAAGCAAGATTGTCATAACATCCTTTAATTCTATAGCTGCCTAATGTGACAGTAAATAGCTAGTAGGGACAGGTGCTGAAGTCAACTGAACAATCTCTTCCCTTCTTTATTACTATGACTTAAAGATACTGATCATTTATTTCACTGTCACACTGATGCAATCTGTCACATTTGCTCATCTTTATCATATTTATTAAAATGTCAATTTGGTATCAAGTATCTGATAAAAAATGCAAACAAATAACCTCCTGAGACCCTGAAGAAGGATATAAGGGCGGGACTGAGCAAGAAAAGGTTAGAACCGTTGACAAGGACTAGGCAATTTGGGATCTGGGCCCTGGAGGGCGGGGTGGAGAGACTGTAGCTCTGGCCCTCTGTGCTGGCAGTTTCAGTGGGCCTGGCATCGTGTTGGGGTTTTGGGAATCAGGAAACTTCTTTCAACATTGAACTCTGCCACTAACTGGCTCCATGACCTCGGGCAAGTTTCTTAATGACCTAAGCTCCAGTTTCCTCATCTACAAAATAAAAAGTCTCTATACTTGGCCATTATGAGAATTAAATAAGGAGATAAAGTGCAGAATAATGTGCCTGGCACACAAAATAGCTAGTATTATTTTTATGTTATTCATGATCTTGGAAACTTACAGGAAGCTTCCATAAGTGGTATTTTGGTTTTTAAGAAAAGAAATTAAAGAAATCAAAGAGTAAAAGATTAATATTAAGTGTTCCTTTTATCACACTCTCTGCCATAGCAGTAATAAACAAGACCTAAGGTAATTAGTTGAAAGTCACAATACAAATGAGAAGAGGATTTCAAACATCCAGTGGTCAGCAGGCTCAGGATTACTGTCCTTTGGCACAACAGCCCTGCTCCAGGATTGCTGATCCCATGTGAGTTCTGCCGGGACCAGCCGCACATGCCCACTCCCCTGCCTCTCGTAGATACCATGTTAGCTGCCTTGGTTATAAACGGAGAATCCAGTGTGTGTGGAGGAGGGCTTTGCTGCCAAAAGTCAGGCAGACTTTGGGTCTATTCAGACAGGAACTCAAGCCACTGGAAAATAGAGCATTTGATCTTATGCCTTCTATAAGCAAATAACTTCTGGAAATGTATTTCCAAGATCATATATCTCATTTAACACCTGTTTCTGGTTTTTCACAGGTATCTGAAAACTAGCAACGAACCAAAATAAATGAACAAGAAGTTATTAAAAGCCTGGAATGTGCATGGCATTGAGGGCAATAAATAAAATGCAAAGTATAATCTCGGTCCTAAAGAACGAGGTTGCATAAAAATGTCAAGACATAAAAAAACTCAATTACTTGAGATACCCGAACACTTGACCATTTCCCACCAACCTCACTCAGCATTACCAGACTGTGTTATAATCACCTGTCAATTTCTACTATGAGCCTGGGAGTCCTACATCTATCTTAGGACTCTCTACGTGTGCTACAGTGCCTGGCTGTATGGAAATGCCTGCTAAGTGAATGGATAATGAAAATTCATAGAATCTCAACAACTTCCTGTCAGCCTTGATTTAAAGATGTATAAGTAACCAAATGTACTTCCTTACATGATATTTTTTTCAATTTATCCTTATTCAAAATGCTAATTAAGAGACAGTGAATGAGTAAAAAACAAATGTTAAGAAAGAACAAAAGTTCTTTTGGCGAACCGTGAAAATGAAAAAGAGCCGACTGCATTTAGATAACCCCAGTACACTACAGTTAAGAAAACAAAGAGGCTGCAGTGCTGAGCAGTGTCCACTCAACCCAGCTCTAGAGACACTGTGAGGCTGACAGGAAATGACGGGCCAAAGACTACTTCATGCGGTGTGGCATCCTACCACCCGCCACATTACGGGGAACATGATCAGTCCCTTCTACCCAAACAGGTATTTCCAACACCCAAGGAGCAGAGCAGCTAAAGTTTTTGAAGTTCTCTGCAATATTCACTTTATTCCATGTAAAAGAATGGTTTTTGGTTCAAGAGTAAAATTAGAAGGCACTGTATCTGTTAAGAGTTACGTACCTGGATTCCAAGAAAACTGCTCCATGTTTCTTAGACACACTATTAGCAAAAGCACATAATTCGTGAATCGTTCCTTAATATCTGAAAAAAAATTAACATATACTTTACTGTATATAAATAATAATATAGTTCATGTATAACTTTCTTTTAGTCAGAAGATTATGAAAGTACAATTACATATAAATGTCTGCAAAATAAATATACTATTTTATATATAAGATGGTGTCACATTGGTAAGGCATTTATGTCTTTCACTGACCTAATTCAGGTATGGAAATTCCAGTTTTGTACATGGTTGAACGTATCAGTGGTTTTGTCTGTTTTAATAGCTGAGTGGTGTTCCACAGCATGACCATACCACCATTTGTTTATCTGCTTTCTTACTGACAGACATTGGGTTGTTTCCAGTTTTTGGCTGCTATGAATAAAGCTGCCATATTTCTTGTACAAGTCTTTTGTGAAAATGTGTTCTCGCTGCTAAATTATAGGACAAGCAAACCTTTAACTGTATAAGAAACTACCAGAAGGTTTTCCAGGGCAAATGTAGCATTTCCCACTCACACCGTCAAAGCATGAGAAGGCCAGTCACTCGGTACTCCTGCTAGCGTTCACCAGCGGCAGACTTCGGGAACAGCCATTCCGGGGGTGGGCTCTTCCACCCCCATTTTCCACCACAGTACAAATGTCAACATGGTGAGAGATAAATTATGTCTTCATATTCTCATGAAACAGTCTTGACTTTGTGAACTTCACTCCAGGGTCTCAGGGATGCCCCTCCAGGCTTCCATGGGTTATACTTTGAGAACCAAGACACTATGCTGCTTTGATTTTGTAACTATGAAAGATAATGTTTCCAGGGATAGATGTTGTGCTTTCATTCTTCTTAGGGTTAGTAAGGAGCCAGTAAGGCATAACTGAAAAAGCTGAGCACAGAGAGACAACCTGAGGTTTAGAGTCATAACTCTGCTCTTGGCATCTGCGCAGGTGACCTTGGGGAAGTCAAATTACTCTCTCTGTGCATTGGTTTCCACATCTATAAAATGGAATATCATCTGCTACAAAGAAATTTCTGGATTAAAAAGAAGCTCTGAAAGTATGGTATGGTGCTATACAAATGTTTGTCATATTTTATTATCTTTTTAAGTATCTTGAGATTACGATAACCACAATAATAAGAAAACCCAGTAAAGATGTTGAGGGAGTTAGAGAAAGCACAGCTAAGTCAAAGAAGCAGTAGCCCGGAGGAAATGTGACACAGAGTTTCAGAATGAATTGCAAAATCATACTGCCTAAAGCTGCATGTAGAAGCTAAGTGTACTTACCGCTATTTGACATTTGAAAAAGATTGTTCTTTTCAAACTTCTTGAAAACACTTCCTTTAATTTCAACAAACTGAAATAGTAAACAAAAATATCACCTTTATCATTATAACAGTTTAAAAATGGACAAAGCTATATATAAAACTTCCTGGACAGTAAATAACACTTAAAAAAAAATAATTTTATTCCATCCAGAATACTGCCATTAAAGTGCCCATATAACCTCAAAAATACAAAATAAAATCTCATACTTACATTATTAGACATCATGATAGTAAGCAGTGACTTGTTGTGGGAGTTAAAAGCCACGTTGAGAGTTGTTGCTTGAACCATAATGAGAATTGCATGCAAAACTAGCAGTGAGTGATGTCAAGGAAAAAGCTTGTCTGTTTTCATATTAGTAGATAAAACTATGTAATTTAGAAAGTGAATAATGGGGGTGATGATCATGCTTTCTAAATCCAGTCTTGTGTTAGTGTTTTATTATCTTATTAGCTATAGTTGATACAAATTTGACAGGTAATATGTACGGGACCCATACGAAACAAAAGCAGAAATGAGCCTCTGGGCATCTATGCACTTAGACTGTGAGTCCGGGAAGATGGTTACCTTGTTCTTTCTGGACTTCTGGCATTTGGCACAAGATCTGGGAAACAAGCCCTCAAAAAAGTTTCTAGTAAGTGGAATAAACTATGGTAAATACTGAAAAAAGAGACTTAGCTAATTTGCATTCTAAAATAGAAAAGAACACAAAGTAAAAGTTAGTCTGGAAGCAACTGGCTTCTATAGTTCTGCAGGGGGTGGGGGAGTGGGGATGTCAGATGATAAGAAATGTCTGATAACTGAGATTCTTCTTTACATGTCATTTTTGAAGATATTCACAAGTTGCAGAATTATATTCATATTACACATGTAATAGTTTATTTAAATGAGAATAACTGTTTTACTCCACATACTTGGAACAAACTATTACACTTATAGATATCTTATCTTTCCAAGTATTAATCCAATGTTTTCAAGTACAACACTTTCAGAGTCCGTACACATTCCTGTGAATGAGTCTGGACCCCATATGGAACTTCAGTGTAGCTATGCATGTGTGTGTACAAATATACAGATGGGTACATACACACACACACACAGTTTATATAGTGAAGCCTTTAACTCTTCAAAAGATAAGCTTTAAGAAGGGGTGTGGGGGGCAGAGGAGATAAAACTTCCAAAATTCTTCCCCAATCAATTTCATATTTTACCTCTAGATGAACCATATATATTTTAAGCCCTAGGCTTTAACAAAAAATTCATAGGCTTAAAGATAACTTCCAAATAATTCCAGTATAGGTATGAAAGTTATGTTGAGCTCTATAAAGTATGTATAAATACGAACCTTGCATTCTCAAGTTCTTCCATCTAATCAGTCACACTGGGACTAGAACTGCTTTTTACCAGTTAAAGGGAGCAAACATACATGAGGCTCTTTAATTTACAATTACTACTATAACCAATTCATTAAAAGAAAGCAGACATTTCACGTTAATCTTCAGGACACACACACACATACACCTTTAAATCTGAGAAACAGCTAACCAAATAAAATAATGTAGAATACACACTGACTTGAAATTTCCAGTAATTCTAAAGGATACAGACATAGAGAACAGCCATGAAAAAGTGAGGGATCACTCCAATATGGGCTCTTTTTCTTTCTTTAGGTTCTGTTGCTGTCCAATAGAGAGCATCTAATATGTCTTGTCCAAATGATGAAAACAGACGATCTGCTACCTAAGGAGAAAAATCATTGGAAAAATGTTTCTTTTTTTTTTTTCTGAAAAGTGTTTCTTAATATTCCACCTAAATATGTTACTAAAACTCAGATGCAACTCAAAAATACTGGAGCTCTGACTTTAAATCCCACTAGAAGGCAAGCTACAGAAGAGCAGGGATCTCTTTATTCTCTGACACACAGTGAGTGCTCAAAATCTTGTATTATTTGAATTAGACTTTGTCTAATTAGCTATATATTTATAACAAGGAGAGTCTTACATAGTGGCAAAAATAAAAGGGAGAGGCACATCACAATCAGTCTGATTTTAATTCTTTAAATTCAGATTCAGGATTTGAACTTAAGTCCTTTAGGATAAATATATCATTTGACCCACTGTATTTGCACCTAATATTTATAGACAACAGTAGCTGTAATTTGTTTTGGATTAACAACAGAGTATGTAATACACAGATTTACTTCCTAAAGACACTTTGAGGTATCGATCTCCATGAACAGAGTATGATGAATAAAAAGCAGCAGACAAAAAAGAAAGGAGGGCATATATTATTCAGGCTTTGGCTAGAATGTTACATCCACACCCAGACTGTCAATCTCTGGCTCCCATAGTCTCTAATCCATCACCCTGTTCTTTTTCATCACGGTATTTATCACTTCCAAATACCTCCCGGTCTACAGTCTCTTTTCCACCTGCAGAACATAAGCTCCTTAAGAACAGGCTTTGCTCACTTCTGGATCTTCAGGATTTAAGGCAATGCTTGGCATGAAGTAACTGTCGATTAAATATTTGCCGAACGCAGGCATAACAGCGACCCACTGTTTAGGGAGCACTCAACACACGTCTGCACCGCGCTAAACCCTGTCTCTACACTGCTTCCCTGCACGCTCGTGATTCCCCTAGCACCTGCATCCACAGATGAGACAGTAAGAGTTAGACCCACTCAGCAACTAGCAGCCATGTCCAGGGCAGCGAGGCAGTGACTGGAAGAAGTGGGGTTCGGTCAGAGATGGCTTATCTCTAGAACAGAGCCAGGACTCTTGTCCACTATGCTGAAACCACTTCAACAAGTATAGTCTGCAAAGCGAATACGCATTTCAGCCATTCTGATCAGCAATTCATGGACCCTTTCCCTTGAGGCCTATTCTCTAATAACAGTGTTGAGGCCACCCTACAGGGGGCTTTGTAAACTAGAGGGCACACGCATTAAGTGTGGGGGTAGGGAGAAGCCCGCATCACCTGCAGTCCCCTAAGAGGGAAGGGAATGAAGGAGCCTGATAGGCCACAGAAGGAACGAGAGGAGCCCAGGCTTTTCTCTCTGTGAAAGAATGGCTACTCTGCCCTGCAAACTTCACCCACACTGTCTGCATCCTACTTGGTGGGGCAGAGCAGGAGCACGGGCAACGAGCCTAGAATCAGGAAGCTGGGGTGTGGTTTTAAATCCTATTGGTCAACGATTTTAGGAGGAACCAGGACGGCCAGAGTTCCGTGGCTTCTGGGAAGAGATGGAAAGCTCTCATCCACCACAGCAATGCAGCCTCAGAGCGGAAAGGCCAGTAGCCCCTACACCCCTCCATCTGCCCACTCACGAGGAAAAATCCTTTCCCAGCCAAGTTAAAAGATAAGTAGACCTTATTTGTGTCCCTAAAAATATAGGAAACTGCATTTGAATCTCAAAAGTTTTCTCATATAACCTAACTTGCTATTTTAAGAACTGATTAAAATTCTGCCTATAGAGCAAAGCATGTTTTTTTTGCTTTGTGTAGCTGCTTCATTTATTTTTTGTATGAAAGCAGAGTCTCACATATTGACTGCTTTAAAGTGAAATATATTGCATTAAAAATATTGGGGCGCCTGGGTGGCTCAATTGGTTAAGCGTCTGCCTTCGGTTCAGGTCATGATCCCAGGGTCCTCGGATCGAGTGCTGCGTCGGGCTCCCTGCTCAGCGAGGAGTCCGCTTCTCTTCTTCTCCCTGCTTGTGCTCTCTCTTGCTATCTCTGTCTCTCTCTCTCTAATAAATAAATAAAATCTTTTTTAGAAAATATTAAGTACTTGGAGAAATGGGGAAAGTTATGTTTACTTGCTCTATGTAAAAATTCCAAAGCACTTTAAAAGTAAATCTATTATAGCAAATATATATAAGATCCTAACATTTTTTCATAATTTTTCAAGTTTTAGTAAGAAGTATACATGGGTTTCCAGCGAATTTGCAAACAAATTTCCCTACCATCTGACAATTTACATTCTCAAGGGGGTACTGACTAAAAAGTCTCTGGACAGCAGGTACTCTTCTCTCCTACTTGAGGACGTGTCATGCCCTGGGGACCCAGGACCAGCAGCAGGCACCATATCATGAGGACGAGAGTCTCCAGTCTCAGCCCAGAACTACTTAATCAGAATCTGCATTTTAACAAGGTCTCCAAGTGACTGTATGAACCAAGGCCAGCAGTCCCAATACTAGAGTTGTCAGATGAGTGTTCTGTATCATTGGGCTCCAAATCTGTGCCTCGATCAAGCCTGTGCAGGTCAGGAGGCTAGGCTAACCGTGCAGGTACAGGAGGGCCTTCACTCACCTCAAGCATATTGTAGATGATGTAGAGCTTAATGACTGACTGCCCTCTTATCAGGTGATACATCATGGAGTAGTCAACATAGTGCATCATAAAATAGCAGATTACCAAAATGACACCCTTCAGAATGTCACACACCTGAGCAGGCTGAAGCAAACGTCTGTCCCTGAAATACATAAGAAGTAATAAAAACATGAGTTTTACTTTACATGCTCTTGAAATAATCTTTACTGGACATACACTGGAATACAGAGATAATGAGAATTAAGTCGCTCTTTTAAGAACTAACAAGTTATACTGACTACTCAACTGTGTGAAGTTTTCTGCCAAACCAAAAACAAAGGTGTTAAACCAGAATTACTATTAGAAGTGGGCCTCTTCCCACTTCTAATAGTAATTAGAGGGGAGGGGGAAGGGGGATGGGTTAGCCTGGTGATGGGTATTAAAGAGGGCATGTATTGAATGGAGCACTGGGTGTTATACACAAACAATGAATCATGGAACACTACATCAAAAACTAATGATGTAATGTATGGTGATTAACATAATAAAAAAATTTTTAAAAAATTTTTTAAAAAGTGGGTCCTCTTAACAAAGGGAACACAGAGGGCGGCGTCTGCTGATAACGCGCTTTGAAACAATGGATTTCCATGATTCTGACCTAAGCCTCATCTTAAAGCCCTGTAGCCCACTGGATCAGCCCTTTCCACACAGGGGTAGCGCTCTGCCCTTTCCATTTACCAGGAGAGCAGGTTTCTCCATGTCGCTTCACAAGGAGTTCATGTTTCTATGACGGCGTCGTGCTCCACTGTGTGGATGCGCTGTGATTTACAGACCACCCTGGCAGATGGCCAGTCTTTTGCAACTACAAACCATGATACCATGTGCATGTCTTGCCTCATATATGAAAATGCATCTGTAGGACAAATTCCTACAATCGGAGGGTATGTTCCCTCAGCAGAAGCAGTGAACTGCCCTCTCCGATGGCTGTGCCAATGAGCGCATTCACTAGCAGCTCCTGAGGAAGGCTGCCATGCATGTGCAGCAATCGGGATTCCATGGGCTGTTGGATCTCTCCCAATCCCACTGCTGAAAAATGGCATCTAGCATAGTTTCAGTTAATTATTCCCGTTAAGATAGTGGCATAGTTCTATATATTTAAGTTATTTATATTTTCTGTGGAATTCTCCCCTATCTTTTTCTTACTGGCTTGACAGGAGCTGAGTTTTTTCCTAATTACCACGAGCAGAATCATTGCTTACTTCAATGGGGTTCAAACCAGTCCACTTCAAAATACGCTACTGTGGCATCTTATTTTGAATTAAAGTTACGTAAGAAACAGCTGGTGCAAGAAGGACACTCTGACCTCCTCTGTCCTCTTCAAAGTGGGAGATAAATTCCCCAGGGAACGACAGCCTCCCTGCACCTGGGCACAGAAGACACCCTTACCACCAGAGATAAGAAATTCAGGGCTGAGAAGGCTGTATGAACCACCCTTGTTACTTCTTCATTAACTTGCTATCCCAAGCCCAAACTTCTTTGTCTTGTTAATTCTTCACAAATTTATTATTTCTTTGTCTTAAAGGTATAAAAGTGTCCTGCCTGGTCACTTCTTTGAGTTGCCTATTTTTATGAGTTCTTGTATGTATGAAATTACATTTTTCTCCTGTGAAACTGTTTTATGACAATCTAATTATTGGACTAGCAGAAGAATCTAGGTGGGAAAAAAGAAGTTTCCTCCCTTACACTTCAAGGTCAGAGTATGAAGAGCAAAACCTAAATTGTGCATGGAGAGAAACATCTGACTAAGACACAGCAAAAAATATAAAGAAGAAATTTATGATTTCTTTCAGTGGATATGAAACTCCTGTGGCTAGAACGGAAGGCAGCTTGCTCTATGTCTACTGTAGGCAAATTCCTCAAGACAGGAAATGCTCCATCTCCTGTTTGGGAAGCTTTTACATAATCAACAAAAAGCCCCCAGTACTTTCTTCAAGAGTTGCAGAATCCCTTCATTCCCACCATCGTGACAACATTCTAGCAACTACCTCAGGGGTGAGCTCATTTTCCAGCTGGCCCTCGGCATTCTGAGGTCTTCACGTCTTCACTATTCCCTAACCATTGTCCACATTCAGATCAGGGGCTCTTTTCTTCGAGAGAGCCTTGCAGGGCTCAACAAGGAATCTGTAGGTCTTCCAAACCGTTACCTGAAACACTGTTTTACAAGAACAGTGAAGGATTATTTTACAAACGAGGCTTGCAATACCAGCTCTGTGAGCAGGTGATACAGAACCTCATTCTTATTTTTCACAATGCATACTGCACATGGTTTTCAGTCAGATATGAAACTGATCTGTTCACAGAAAGAATATAAGAATTGCAAAAATCCTGAAAAGAGGTAAATTCTGTGAGAACTACGTCCATAAAGGTTTAGAAGTAGATGGGAAGACACTGGGCTGAACCAGCGAGTCTAAATGGGGAGACAGGTTAGAATTTGTCTATGTCAGACCTTGTGTCTTGAGACCAGCACTATAAACTAATAATTTCACTACCAAAGTGAAATTATTCTTAGCAGCTGAGGTTTTGGGCAAAATTGCATCAAGGACAAAGCTGATCAATCTCTAGCACTATTGCCCTGTCCCCCTGACTCTTCTCCAGTGCTGTTCCTTTCTCCCAAGTGGACGCTGGCCTGTTTCTCCTCATGGAAACAGAGGGATCTTCACCTCCCATCTCCTAAACACCCGCCCAGAACACAGATCTGTGCCAAGGGCTATTTCATCAAGGCAATTCTCTGCTCCCACCCTACAAGATTAAAAACAGAAGAGGTAGTACATTTGTCGGGAGTGGGAGCGAAGCAGGTTTTTCATTCAACCAACGAGAAGAGGAGGCATTTTGAACACTCCTGGGCTGCTGGCCCGTGTGTGAATGTCCCCTGGGACAGCCGGGGGACAAGCTAGTATCAGTACGGACTACGGCAGCCGTCCCTGCCTGCGAAGTGCCGGGTGCAGCTCTGCATATGCTGAATGCCACAAATCACCAAGAGGCGTGTGCCTTTGTAGTTAGGAACTACAGGTCACGCTTTATGAATTAAAGAAAATGACAGGTACCCAAAGTAGGGTAGTATTAATTAATATACATTAATTACAATGGTGACTTTGATAACTAATTAAAGAAAACTATACTTAGAGCTTTTGGTACTAGATTGGCAGCTACTTAGTTAAGTGATCTCAGCCAGAGTAACTTTATTTAAGAGACAAAGGGTTTTTATATATATCATATCCAATCGTGTGTCTTTATAAATACATACAACAAAGGGCCAATGTGTTAGTGTGTGTCTATGAAGGAATGCTGTATTAATTACAAGTCATGCTGCGAATTAGAGCTAACAAACATTGAAATATATATCCCCAAATAACACAGTATGACATATTTTGAACTAAGATGATAAAAATTTAAAATCAAGGGGCGCCTAGGTGGCTCTGTTGTTAAGCGTCTGCCTTCGGCTCAGGTCATGATCCCAGGGTCCTTGGATTGAGCCCCATGTCGGGCTCCCTGCTCTGCGGGAAGCTTGCTTCTCCCTATCCCACTCCCCGCTTACGTTCCTGCTCTCACTATCTCTCTCTGTCAAATAAATAAATAAATAAATAATCTTAAAAAAAAAAATTAAAATCAAGCAAGCATAAACAACTTTAATTTAACTTTATCTTGCCTAAGATCAAACCAGGTTGTAAAACCACAGAAAAGTCGTACAAACACTTTATGCTACAATTTTTAGTTACCATGTGGCAGGCACTGTTCTAGGCACTTGGAAAATACTCATTTCAGTTTTCACAATAATCCTATGGGCAAGGTACTATCTAGACCATCTCAGCTTTACAGATGAGGCAAGGTGCAGTCAGGAGTGTGCCCACAGCTGGACAATTATTAAGTCAAGAGGTGGAGGAGCGGGGATCTGAACCTAGGCAGTCTGGCTCCAGAAGGCACGTTCATTACTACCATCTACCATTCTAGACTTTTCTTTAAAAGAACTTTTAAATCAACAACTCCGTACCCTTTCTCTTTCAGTATAAGTTAATATAACTTATCACTGTACTGACAGCTCATCTGGAAAAATTTTGTGCTAAAAAGCAAATATACCCATCATTTTTGTTATTTCTAAAAAGAGAAAAAAAACAGGACCATATTTCACTGGATCCACTGCTCTCTGTGTGCTCCCTGCTCTGGTGAAAATCTCCTTTGCTAACGTCCTAAGTGGTTGCTCTAGAGATGACTCTGATTTTAAGCAGTATTATTCAAATAAAGAATAAAAGTAGCAGAACTCCTAAGAAACAGAGTCTTGTTTTCCTATAAACGTCCCTGTTAATAAAAAAGGAAAGTTGCAAAAATAAAACCTATTTCTAAGGTGGCACCTTAAAAGACATCTGTATGTCTCACAGCATCTCTGAGTAAGAAAAGACCTGACCTCAAAATAAGTTCACAGGATTAAAAGAACTTGAACCAGTCCCAGTATTTGTTTCCTTCTCTGTCAGGGTATTTTTAGATGACTATCTGATAAGTATTTCCAACTCCATAAAAAGCTTATCCACAGCCTTGCCAATCGACTTGGAATTGGCTGTCAAACAATACTTTTAAGGTTCAAGTTCTTCCTTATAAATGTCTGTTAAACGGTAGTTACTAGCAATTCATTTTGCAAATGCTGGAAATCTCACATGAACACACAAATAAGTAGAATAAGCTGTTGGACAAAGTGAAAAACCCACTAATCTAATTCATAGGTTTGGCTGTGAGTTACGGCAAGACAAGTTAACATTAAACAAGATATTCAACAGAACTTAAAATATATTTTTTTAAATTTTCATGTTAAGCCACTCATACAGAAACCACATTTTCTCATTTTTAAGTTTCATCTTTTACTCATTCAAATACTTCCACTGGATATGAGCAATTGTCAATTAAAGCACTGCCTGTTTTTCAAAGGGCTCCTAGATTCGTGGTAACAGAACAATGCAGTGGGCAAAGATGATCTACATAGGCTTCTTCCTCCTGCTCGGTAGCAGAAGGTAACACGCTAAGATTAAAGTAAAAACTGGTAGCATAGAGAAAGATCAAGAAAAAAGAAAGGGCAACACAGATGAGTAAGAAAAATGGGATAATCCCTGCCTGGTTGATTTTCAAATTGGTGTAGAAAAGTGTCAAGCTATCGGCATGAGATATTTCATTATAAAATACATAGACTGAATCTTTCTTTCTCTCTTTTAACACTTTTAGCTCTTTGTAGTATACCTGAAACAATGTAAAATAAGAAAAAGTAAAATATTCAATATGGTTCCCATTTTTAAAAAAGAAGTCCCTTTATAATTTTGAAGTAAATTCAAATAAAGTATTGAGATTAAGATATTTTCCTTAATTAGAAAATGGTATATTTGGGGCACCTAGGTGGTTCAGTCAGTTAAGCATCTATCTTTGGCTTAGGTCGTGAGCCCAGGATCCTGCGATCAAGCCCCGCATCGGGCTCCCTGCTCAGGGGGAGCCTGCTTCTCCCTCTCCCTGCCCACTCCCCTTGCTTGTGCTCTCTGTCAAATGAATAAATAAAATCTTAAAAAAAAACCAAAAAAACAGTATTTTAAATCTTAAGTTTTCCTGACATACAGTAGAAAAGTAATTACTAAGTGCTGAAACTGAATGATTAAAGTGTTTCCTTGGGCTTTAAAATAATTTCAAACTACACTAGAAAAAAACCCAACTGATTTAATAAAGCTATGGAGTAATGTAAAACAAAAACTGCTTATATGGAAGGAACTTATTATAAGCTCAGTTGACTACTGTGGCATTGGGGAAAAAGTACTTGCTCTCAAGGTCTAGGACAGCAAGTGTAATTAAAGATCATTTGAGTGATTTTCCTACGTTAGATAAGATCATGGTCAAATCTTGCAAAAATGTGGACAAAGCTTTAGGACCAAGTAAGGATAGAGACCACGTTTTCCTCAGGTGTCTGTCCTCAAATGGTTATGTCTGCCTATGCTGTTTTTGTTGTTTCCATTATAATTAATATCTGTTTGCACGGATGTCAATTTGGCCAAGAGTAGAGAACGAAAAATCAGGGTTTACTCACCACAAGGAGTCCCTGTGACACCACATTCCATTCTATAAAGGAAGTGAAAGTGCTCCTCCCTTCGGTCTGATTCACGAGAGAGAAAGAAAGAGAGAAGGTTGTAATGTTGCTACGCTACTTAGAGTGCCATGGTGAGGAAACAGGGGACAACAAAACCTGATTTATGAAGACTCTCTAATAAAACAAATATATTGCTCTCTACCTATCAGCCACGCAGATCAACCTGGTAAGAGGAAATCACAAACATACTTGTTTCCCCAGAGAAAGCCACCAAGAGCTCTCCCTTCATGTGCTATAGGTGGATATTAAACCATTTAGGGCACAATTGAGGCTTATGTTGAAGAGAAAAATCGTGTGTGTGTGTGTGTGTGTGTGTGTGAAGTGAATTTTGGGTGAAATATCTTGAAGGAAGTAAGGCATACAGAGGAAGGTTGAGGTGAAGAAATTCTCAAGCATTTGAAATTCATCATTCTTCTGAGAGATAAAAGCCTTCCTGTGGGGTCAACTCTCAGAGGAAAAAGACACTATTGCCTCTTTAAACACAAAAAAGCCCACAAAGGCTCATGTTAAGAGTTCTTCTGCCTAAAACAGAAGTGCGATCAGGAAATTTGCTGGCACAGATTTTATTTGCTCTGATAGTAAAAGAAAAACACTCTGGCATTTATTAAGCCTACTCTATACTTACTACCATCCAAAATGTTTGAGCAAAGTTTTCAAAAATAACTCAGTTCTTGGCACCAGATAGCACCATTTTCTCTACAATTTCCTTCAACTTTTAACTTAAACATTATGGAGAATTCTAAAACACAAAATGAAGTCACAAGTTTGAGCAGGAAAGAGGATTCACAAAAATGCCAGGTAAATAAAAAACAATTCCACAATTGGTTATTTTATTTATTCTCTAAGTAAACTTGGAAAAATGAGGTCTGATACCTCTTTAATATAATACAGAGCAGTCTACTCTTCTAAAAAATGAAATACTTTCATTCTTCCAAGAAACACAGGTACCTCATATAATGAATCAAAATTTAATTCTGATTTCCATATCATTAAAAAATTATCCTAATTCAGGAAGTTTCTCAAATGTCTTTCTAAAATGATACTACCCTACATGCAAGAGAGGGAAGAAACACAGGGATCTGCTTTTAAACAATTTGGATATATTTCTTTACTTATTTTAGTCTCCAACAAAATATCTGGGAGTGAATACTTTTCAAGATTGTTAATTCATTAGTAAAATGTTTTCAAATAAATATTCCTGAGATTACTAAACTTTTTATGGAAGCAGTGATCCTTTGTAGGGAACACAACACACCTACCAAGTCAAGATAATCACCCTGCCAACTTCTCAGAAGAACAACATTGTAACAGGACCAAAAGCTGGCAAAGTGCCTGCCGGTGGGCAGTCACAGTGAAGGCTGGGTTCTCGTAAGGGTGCGCAGGATTGCTCTGGCCTTTAGCTTTCGTGAAAGGCTTGTGTACTAAGTTGTCAAAAGTGGCAAAACCCAAACCCAAACCAAAAACCATGGCAAGTCTACAGAATATTTAGAAATTGGTCCAAAGAATAAATTCTAAAGCAGAAAATCTGGGAGGCTGTCAGTTTTCAAAAGCCTCTCACACATGCTGTACCAGATGCAACTCTGCAAGCAGAGGAAGCAAGCACACTAATCACAAATACGGAAAGAAGGCAACAACCTGACACAACTATTGATGTGATACTGAAAATAGACAATATTAGAGACTGCAAAGTCATGGTTTTCATGTCAGCATCTTGATTACTCTGATGAATATCCTTTTCCCCCCTTTTGGGGGGAATAATTAAAAAGAATTAAGAGAGTAGGAAGATAGTGACTTTCTTATAGTAAAAGACATATAGGAATGTAAGGATAAGGGAATAGTTGGAAAAAAAAAACCACAATCAACTTCTTTATTGTTCTTTTAATTTCTTTCTATCCCTTTGAAAAAATAAAGGTCAGACTGAAGGAAAGAGCACTTTTTGCTTGCTGAAAAAGATAGAACATAGCACAGCTACAGGCGAGATAAATCAACCTTTAATGGAAGTAGAAAATGTTGAAAGAAAAGGTATAAGAAGGCAGAATTTGGCTACTTCTAAATAATAATTTTGTTAAAATAAATGTATTTTTATATTCCTAAAATATTGAAAAGGTCTTAGACATAATATTAACAATAGCTTTGTTACTATAATTTTTCTTATTATAGTTCAAGTTTTAAACACTTCAAATTTGGTGGTTTTAAAAATAATGCTCAAAAAGACACCATTTTCTAAGTTGCTCTAAGAAAATATAAATTGCTACACACACTACTGTAAGCACAAATCACTCAGTTTTGATAAAGCATACTTTTACTAAGACAGTAAGGCAGTATTTTCATATTCTGTGTATTCTGGCCTACACTTGCACAGAATACTGAAAGTTGCTGAAGTTCTACTAGGTAATTTTAACTGCATTTCACATTTTATATATATACATCATATATTTATTAGTGACTGCACAAAACGTAATTTTTCAGTTGGTCCAAATTGCAGAAATAGCAAGAATGGTTTACAAAGGACAAAGGAACAGAGTCTTGCATGTGGGGTGACACACTGCCCTCTGGTGTCATTTTAGCTCTAAACCCTTGACAATAGAATACATTTTAATTTTGTTTTGAAATGCTACTCAATTTAGACTGAAATATTTCAAAGTAATATACAAAAGCAACCACCTCTACTTTATATCTAAAAAAAAAAAAAATCTTAAAATATCTAGAAAAGGTTGGCTCCAGGGACCATCGGCCACTCACAACAAAGCAAATGGGAGGAGAGGACTGAAGATCGCCAGCTCTCTGCAACACCTCTTTTAGTTTTCAGAACAAACACTGAAAGACTTCTCTCATGCTATTTGGGTGCCCTGCTTCTCCCAAGTGACAAGGAACACTGGAAATGTGTACAATAACCAGATAGGTCTTCAAACAGAGCCTAAAAAGGGCCTTCAGGAACACTGACAAATCACCGCTGTCACTAATTCAGTAAGCAGCCCCTCTGTGCTAACACACCCAGGGAAGGACCCTCTCTAGAAGGAAGAGAGTTCTTAGGATATTCCCTATAATGTTTTATCTCATCATGCCAACAGCCATATGGAACATCCTATGTCTTTGAAAGCCATTCACTTAGAGATGGGCTGGAGCACACTGTTGATCCAAGAATAACTAAAAAGTTAATTTAGCTCACAGTGTAGACGTGAACACCTCCACGTGGCATTCGTTATTTTATGTCAGGTAGCTTCACCTGGCTCTATCCAAATTTCTATGTCCATCCGTGCTATGCAGTCCACATGAAGATTTATATTTAGTAATGTTTTATCAGATACTTTTTCTGGTCTTCTGAAAACTAAAATAGCCACAATTTTTTTTTTTTTTAAGATTTTATTTATTTATTTGACAGAGAGAGACACAGCGAGAGAGGGAACACAAGCAGAGGGGGTGGGAGAGGGAGAAGCAGGCTTCCCGCGGAGCAGGGAGCCCGATGTGGGGCTCGATCCCAGGACTCTGAGATCATGACCCGAGCCGAAGGCAGACACTTAACCACTGAGCTACCCACGTGCCCCTAAAATAGCCATAATTTTATTGAGCCCCCAATAGTGATTAAAAAAAAATATACGAGTGGTGCCTGGGTGGCTCAGTCGTTAAGCGTCTGCCTTCGGCTCAGGTCATGATCCCGGGGTCCTGGGATC
>NC_138370.1:167738853-167756551 GCF_054177405.1 Leptonychotes weddellii | reverse complement strand
GATCATGACCCGAGCCGAAGGCAGACACTTAACCACTGAGCTACCCACGTGCCCCTAAAATAGCCATAATTTTATTGAGCCCCCAATAGTGATTAAAAAAAAATATACGAGTGGTGCCTGGGTGGCTCAGTCGTTAAGCGTCTGCCTTCGGCTCAGGTCATGATCCCGGGGTCCTGGGATCGAGGCCTGCATCAGGCTCCCTGCTCCGCGGGAAGCCTGCTTCTCCCTCTCCCACTCCCCCTGCTTGTTTTCCCTCTCTCTCTGTGTCTCTCTCTGTCAAATACATAAATAAAATCTTTAAAAAAAACAAACAAAAAAACAAGATTAGGCTTTGCTAATGTTAAAGTATCATGTTACAAATGTCTTTTTAAAAAAAGGTTTGCTACTAAGAATAAAGCATTAAAAACTCTCCCAAAGGTATAAAGAATGTACGTGACTATCCTAAAGCTGATGATTATATTCCTAAAAAGTCTTCCACTTCACTAACATGTAATTAATAAACTATGTAACATAATTCTCTTATCCTGGTAGGCAGGGCTACAGCATGTTAAGTATCACAAATAACAGCGATGTGATTTAAATTCTTATCGTTTTACCCCATGTAATCTGGCAGAGAATTTTTCTCTTTTTACAATATGATCATCATGACCAATAAATTCCTCCAATTTGTATTGGAAGGATTTCTTCCTTATTGAACCTGGTTACGGGGGCGCCTGGGTGGCTCAGTTGGTTAAGCGACTGCCTTAGGCTCAGGTCATGATCCTGGAGTTCCTGGATCGAGTCCCGCATCGGGCTCCCTGCTCGGAAGGGAGCCTGCTTCTGCCTCTGACCCTCCCCCCTCTCATGTGCTCTCTCTCTCTCATTCTCTCTGTTTCAAATAAATAAATAAAATCTTAAAAAAAAAAAAAAAGAAAAAAGAAACTGGTTACGGTTTATTTCTAAAGGGACCATATGTGTTATTCAGTGCTTAGTAAGTATTTGCCCATTGACTACTTTAAAAGAGACTTTTCTAAGACTTTAGTCATTTAAAAAAGACTCTACACATAATTCTGTATATTGACCATTAATTTTATACCTCAGTTTCCATGGTTAAGTCACTGATAATCACATTAATTATATTTTTATATACCATAGAATAGTCACCTACTTTGTAGTTAAATGAAGTTTCTTATTATTGTCCATTTCAGCATTTTAAAACTTTTCCAGAATGAAATGTGTCTAGAGAAGTGATCCATGTAAGAAACGTCACTTGGGCAACTATGCTACGTAAGAACTGTATAATAATATTCTAGAGAATGACTCCACAGAGTGGAGACATGTTGACATGTCTGTACAAAAAAAGAAAACTGTAAAACCCAAACTTCTAACCTCAAGACCAATAAAGCATTAAGATTCACGTAAGCTTACAACATTTTCATCTTCTTGTTCCTAGTTTTGGTAGAAAAGGAAGGAAGGAAACTAATATTTGTTCTGGTCTACTGTGAACCAGGCACCATGCTGGGTATTCTTTTTACACCTCCCATATTTGTGGTAGAAGATGCTGGGCTCTCAACATCCCCTTTTTACTGTGATGTGGAAACAGGCTTAGAGAATAGAGAAGTTAAGCAGTTGCCCACACACCTCACCAGCTAAGCAATGTGGGGCTGGGTTGTCTGAGCCTTCCCACTAGGACAATGGCCTTCAAGAGTGTTCCGCGTTCACCAATTGGAGGGAGTCTCACTGGGAATCAGTAACTAAGGCTCCCCAGGCCACTAAGACAGTGATTCTTAAATGAGAGGAACAGGAGCCCCTGAAGAGCTCCTTAGGAGATTCTGGTAACTCCCAGCCCAGAACCCAGTTCTCATTCTACAGACGATGCCCTGGAGGTCAAGGGACTTCACGAACACAAAGGTACTGGGTGAGCAGCACAGTGGCCACCGGGTCCTTGGCTCTCAGTCCCCATGCCTTCCCACTCTTCTACGTGGCCACCTGCATTAATATTACTGTACTGGCCAAAGCAAAGTTCTAGTTCAAAACCATTTGGGAAAAAAGTGTGCATGGAAAAAGTACAAATATTATATAAACACATTATATAATATTCATTAAAAAGATAAACAGCATTAGTTCATGCATTAAGGGCCAAAGTATGAATGAAAATGTATAAATTATCCCTATTCTGCAAAATCTATCCAAGTGATTATTTACTTTAACAACTACAAGTAGTAAAAACTACTTTTATAAGTAGCAAAAATAATTTAAACATTTGAAATAGCTCACGATCTTAAACTTACCTTAAGCCATAGCAAGGCAGAGTGAAGAGCCTGAATAGTGCCAGGAAAACTCTTAAAGGAAGCAGGGTGAACACATACAGAAATGCATCCAGGCACAGAAAGATTCCAAAAACCATGAGCTGGATTTTAAAAGGAGAGAAGAAAACAAGAAACAAAACGTAAAATAAATATTCTCTAAATAATTGTAGATGAAAATTTCAAAAGAGGGATTTCTAAACATTGTTGGGATTCATTTCTCGATACTTAGCTACGTGAATTACAAGTTAGTAGTTGGACTTGGGTACATGTGCCACATTTAATGAAAAATCCTCTTTAAGTGCAACTTTGTATTCTTCTCCCAGAGCCTTTGGTTTACCACCTAGAAAAGTCAATTACTCAAGAGATAATCTGCCCTGACCACAGCTTGGAAACACCTGATATGGACTTCCTCAAACTTTAAAGATACTGTAGAAAATCTTTCAGATAGAACCTTTAACTCTAACTTGACTCTTTATGATTTTGCTGTCTCCTATTTGTCAGAGTGCTTCAAGGGCAAGAAAGACTGAGACGTATATTGAGTTAAAATACTGTCTTTATGCCATAAATGTGTAAAATGATTATTACTTTTAACATAATTTCACGTGCACTCAAATTTGCTGTATTCCGAAGGCATTATTCTTAACTGGAGGAGTAGCTGCTAACCTTTGTACCTCTTCCCCTTTCTTATGCGCTTGCCCCATCCTTCCTACTATTCTGTAACATTATACCTTTGTCCCATTAAATGCAGGACTATATTTCACAGGAGGGTGGAGTCTTTTGATGGCTTGGGGAAGTGGCCACACCCAGGCTACCACACTCAGCTACTGGACGAGCGGTGACTTTCTGTATGTCTGATATGCAAACATGGTACGCTCTACATGCCCTCACACATAACACTCCATGTAACCTCAGGCAATGAATTGTCCTACGTAAATTTATCAAGTAGTTAAAATCCACAATGTAATGCGCAGAACTGTGTCTGCCCAAAATTCATATGTTGAAGTCCGAACCACCAGTACCTCAGAATGTGACCATGTTTGGATACACGTTCTTGAAAGAGGTAATTAAGTTAAAATAAAGTCATTAGAGTGAGTCCTAATCGAATGTGACTGGTGTCCTTATTAGATGAGAAAATCTGGACACAGACAAGGACAGAGGAAAGATGATACAAAGACACAGGGAGAAGACACAATCTATAAGCCAAGGAGAGAGGCCTAAGAAGAAATCAACCCTGTTGACACCCTGATCTCCATTCCCAGCCTCCAGAACTGTGAGAAAATAAGCTTCTGTGGTTTAAGCCGCCTGGTCTGCAGTACTTTGTGACACAGCCCTAGCAAACCTTTAAAAGAAAGGACACATTTTATTAACCTTTGGCAAGAATGTCTCAAAAGAATATGTACATATATGGGCCAGATTTCTCAATCAGAATATAGAGAACCTAAGAGCTTTTTTGTTTTTTTTTTAAACAAATGAGATTCACTATGAACACCAATGAAAGTACCAAGTCATGTGCTGCAAATCACTTTCCAGTCTTGCCTCCAAGGCTGCTGGCCAGTCAGGCATCCTGTGTGTGGCCAGCACAGCTACGGTCCTGCATCTGCTTCCGTGTTCTACATACAAAAGAGTGTTGTAGAAGACAGCATGGTCCACGGAAAGCTGGTGGTCCGTATTTATTACTCTCCCATCACCAAGAAGCCTTTCCCTGTTCCCTGGTGGACTGCTGGCTGCACTCCAAAGGCAGAAACTGCTAGAAACCCACACATCCCAAAAGGTATCTCAGTGTGCATGCAACAGGAGATCGCATATTGGGAGGGAGAGTAAGTGGCTGTCTTTCTCCTGACCTTCCACTGGGGATGAGCACATTACTCATTCATCCAACATCTACAAAGCTGCTAATATGGGCCAAGTAACACGCTCAGCCCAGCAGGCACAAAGCCAGGCAGGACACCAGGATGGGGTTTAAGCTCATTCACATTTGAGCACAGAGCCACCCACACAGAGACTGCCACTTTAACAGAACTAAGTTTTCAAGGAACAGGGGAGCCCTAGAGAGAGAATGGCCAAACCAACTTGGGGAGATCTAGGAAAAGCTCCAGAGGAGACCCTTGAAGACATCTGAGAAGAGGAGGGCTACTGCCACAGGGAGAGGGCAGACTGGGCAGAAGAGGGGGTGTGGGGGGGAAGGGGGAGGAAGTTTCCAGAGGAGGAAGCAGAGCAAGAGCACAGAGGAGGAAAGAAATTATGAAGACTAAAACCTCTTAAAGAACAGTACAGCTACCTTTCTCTGGCTTTGAGGAATTTGTATTTGCATCGTTCACGGTGAACAACAGTAACAGAAGTCACATTTGAAACCAGCCCGGCAGACCAAGTGGGCAAGCAATTATCTCACACGGTATGCTGACCGCGGAACTGCCTGGGGCGGTCAGTGTCACAGACTGTCACATAAAACTGGAAGGAAAGCAAGGGGCTGCGGTCTGGGGACACCGCAGCTGGGTGGAGGGAAAGCACTTGTGTCATGAGAACACACAATGCACAAGAAAAGCAACAGAAATGCCTTTCAGGTTCTGGAAACGTGGGACTGCGGACTCGACTACTGCACCTGCTACTCACATGGTGCACTTTCTCATAAGGCTCAGGCTCTTGTTAATTCCTTACGGATGAAAATGAGAAAATCTCCTAATAAAGTAAACAACACGTAACCACAGAAACATTCATCCTTGAAGGAGGTAAAGAAACCATGCCAGGTGCAGGGTGAGCCGGGCGCCCCGCAGGACATTGCATGGGCATCTCTCGGTTAATTCACATGCCACCCCCCCACCCCCCGCCCCGAGTTTGGAGGGCCCGGGCAGCAGTGGCTCCTGCGCTCACATCTTCCAGGTGTGGTGGTAAGAGCCTGCTACTTAATCCTCCTGACGGCTCTTTGAAGTGGTTATTACCATCCCTACTTGACACTTGAGGAAACCGCAGCTCTGAAGCTGAACGCCTGCCCAAAGCTGGGGGTCAGAGTAAAAGAACTGGCGTTTGAGCCCGAGTCTGCCCAACCCAAGGCCCTGCATGCTCTCTCTAAAGCAGTTTAAGCAGAGCAAAGAGATCCTACTCCCTACTTTTACTAGGCATAGGGGTTAACACAATTTTCTTTGTGCTAACTCTTGCTAATTTGCCTAGTGTCATAAAAAACGCAAACAGACATTTAATGGATCAAACTTATAAAAGGCAAATAAATTTCACATATTTAGATTTATTGCTGACTTTGAAAATATGTTACTAAGAATTAAATGCTTTGGGCATATATTATGAGAATAATATGTACTTTCACACCTTCAGTTACTTTGCATGGCAAAGCATGATGAAAATATTTCAAGAAGAAATCGAACATGGAGTTTCTGGCTTTTGCTCCTCCATTCTGTGCATCTTCCCAGGGATGGAAGAAGACACAATGCTGTACATGCTTTTGTGGGAAACCTTCCCCGGGCTAACACTCATTCTTTGAGTTGTTCCTCCTTTTCTCTTAATCAAATATTGTGCAGCTTTCACGGCAGAGACTATGATAGCTGAATAAAATCTATGACCACTATTTTAAGAAGGCCAAAGTCTTAAAAAGAAAAAAAAAACAAAACTCAAAGTTTTGTAAAGGAGCAAACTGCCCAAAGAAGAGGATTCAAACTCTAACCATGATCCACCATGAGAAAAATACTATGTTTTCATATGCACTCAAAACATTCATAACCACGCAAAAACCCAAAAGAAAAGTTTCACCAAAATAAGGTTAACTTTTAGTCCATGGAATTCAAGTTGATATTTTCTACTTCCCCTTTATAAAACAATGTCAGTCTCACTAAATTCACAACCCACTAAAGGGTGGTAACTCACTGTCTGAAAAACAGGTCCCTGGAAAGGCAGGCTGGTTGGAACTCAGTTCCCTTCATGCGCAGCCACACGGGCAGTGAAGACAGTTCAAAGTGGCTACAGGGAGCTTTGCAGAGAATTTCGGAGTCAGAACACACTGGAAAGCTCTTTGTACAAAAATGAACGAAAAGCACTGAGACACAAAATTACAGATATTCAATTTGAGAATACTTCTCTTAAAGTTCATTCTCAGAAGTAGGGATTTATTAAAATTTACATGGGCAAATAATTATTTCAAAATAATCTGCTTAATTAATAAGACAGCTCTTGCGAATCTTTAGAATAAAAAACCTGTAAGAAGGAACACTGTAAGGAAAGAAATGTCAGCAGGCCTTTCTGTCTTGCAGGAGCTCTCGTCTGGAAGGACTTCGGAAGCCTTCTACAGGTGCTGTGCAGTGCACCCGGGCACTGCACCCACAGCCTCAGTCCATCCTCCCTCCCCCACCCAAGAGGCCAGAAGCACCCCCTCACCCCTGCTCTGCAGTGAGACTCAGGAGCTTGCCTGGTTTGTGAGCAGCAGAGACAGGGCCAGACGTCAGCCTGCGGAAGACACAACTCTGAAAATGGAATCACTGTTTCTATTATGACACCTGTTACTCATCCTTCCAGCCTCAACCTTGCTACTGTATTTGGCCTTATACATATTTTTTTAAAAAAGATTTGAGGGGCGCCTGGGTGGCTCAGTTGGTTAAGCGACTGCCTTCGGCTCAGGTCATGATCCCGGGGTCCCGGGATCGAGTCCCGCATCGGGCTCCCTGGTCGGCAGGGAGTCTGCTTCGTCCTCTGACCCTATCCCCTCTCATGTGTTCTCTCTCTCTCAAATAAATAAATAAAATCTTTAAAAAAAAAAAAAAAAGATTTGACATAGCTTTTAACATCTGAACTTCAATGTTAAGAAAACTACAAAATGGCACTGATTCTGCAACATTGGTCAACAAAACATCACAGGCTAGTGAACATTTCCACAACCAGCTCTTCCCACATTCATTTTGGACCTACTACTATTGCTCTTCATCATTTGAAAAAGACTCACCTCAAAAGAAATAAATAAAAAAAAACACCTCTCTCTGTGGAGAATGGAGCAGGGTTTCTTAACCTTTTTTAAATCTGTCCCTTTTTAACAAAAATATCCTGCCCTCCTTTCAAGATTTCAAAATAAATAAAATTTTATGGCTAAAATCAAAATAGCACAATTCTGGAATACGCCTCTCTCAATTACACAAACCATCTTCTGGCAATTCTAAATACCATCTCCTCCACCATGACCACCACACAGCACCCACTGGTGGGGGGTGGCTGGCCTGGAGCAAAGCAGGAAGCAGTGTTTCCCTTTTCTTCCCTGGCCTCACAATTTATAAAGCTCAGGGTCTCCTCCTGAAAGAGCTGAGACCATATCTGGCTCAATTCTACACTGGGGATCAAAGGTCATTAGGAAGGACATGTTCCCCTGGGGAATTTACAATCTAGTGAGCTGGACACAGTGCTGGTGAATGACGTGCTCTGGGCAGGGTGGGCAGGAATGGAGTGTGGCATTGGGGACTGTGCACCAAGGGGAAGAGGAACAGAGTTAGCAAGGATCTCCCACAGAGGAGACAAGAGGGGCACTAGATTTTGGCAGGCACGGTAAGAAGGAACAGAATTTCAAACAAAGGCAAGAGTAAGAAGGAACAGAATTTCGAACAAAGGGAAGAGCATGCCCCGGTGCAGCGTGAGTGGGAGGCTGAATGTGATCACTATACAAGAGGGACAGAAACCATCTTCAGTAATTACGAAGGAACACATACCTTTATCCTATGTTCCAGGAGTTCTCAACAAACCCACATGCAGAGACCCATTATTGGAAGAATGGATTATCATTCTTAGGAGAATAAGTTATCAATTTAAAAAGTTTACAAATGACTGACTTTGAAAGCAATTACTGCTTCAAGGTCATCCCTATAAAAACTTTTATTTACCTGAATTCAAAAATTCGTACCCCCAGGAAGTCTGCAGTCTAGGAGGAGGCAAACAACGGATTACCGTGACCCAGGGACCTTTATAACAAAGCAACACTGCATATACATATGTAACTGCAGAAAACAGAGGAATGTGGATGAAAGCCTTCGCAATAATCACAATCTACACCTGACATATATTTCAACATGAGGAATAAATTTCTTAAGAGGTAAATAAAGAAACAAATTAAAGATTCTAATTTGTAGAAAGACTAAGGTCCTGGATTTTCCTGCTTCTTTTACAGCCATGTTGAATACTGTTATACTCTAAGCACTTGACCCGCATTGATTTCCTGAACGCTCCGAACGCCCCTTGAGGCAGGGACCACTACTTGGTGTTTGCAAAGAGCAAAGAGCGCTGTAACACAGTGGGCTGGGCGGGCCCTGTGGACCCTAGGGCACATCTGAGAGTCCCGCTGAGGAACAGAGGTGTGGCAGCTGCTGCCGGCCACCATCACACCACTTCTCAGCTCCAATCTACTTTTTTAGGGAGTGATCAGAGCATTACAGCAAGCTGAGTAAGCAGAGAGGACAGTGAAGGAGAACAATGGTCTGAGTGAGAGATCACAATGGCCTGCAATGGCACAACGGAAAGAGAGAGGAAGAGAGAGACGTAAAACTGTTTCCAAAGCTAACGCGACAGAAATAAGTTCCTGATTCAAAAAGATAAACACAGGCCCACAGTGGCGACTTCATAAGTTGTCTTTTAACTACATCAGTGAATGCGGTAGAGCCTGAAGTCTTCGGCTGGTTGTCCTAGAGCTGTCGCATGGGTCCTATACGCCCAACAGGTAGCGGGGCCTCCACCAGGCCACGAGGCCCTGGATGCCGGGCCGCTCCGCCATCAGCTCCAAGCCCCACTTCTGGAGGGGGCTGCCACTGCCATTGCCAAACGGGTCCTGTCCTCCAAGAGAGTTAAGAAAGGTGAAGACTGTTGCAGAGGCGTGAAGAAGCCTTGGCCACTGCCACTCCAAGCAGGGGGCAACAAGCCTCAGAACCTGAGGAATGTCAGCCTGGGCTGCCCAGATTCTGGATTCTGAAAAATGCAGATCCCCATGGCTTTCCTGCTTCTGAGCAGCTTCATGGTGGGACATCTGAGTCAGGGTGTGTCACAGACAAGAGCTGTATCATGAGAAGAACTTAGGGGAATGATCCCCCAAACACACTTCCTTGAAATGAGCAACTGAGCAGGATGCCCCAGAAATTGCTGCCATACACGTGGGTCTGGGTAAGTCCTCAATACAGTTTCACCATGAAATCCCAGGACTGTTTTCCTGAAATAAAGGCGAAACGATGGCTGTGACTACACTTTGTTAACACACACTCACACTGAGAAACAACGAAAAGGCTTTCTGTGATAATTCTGAGTAAGTTCATTGTTTTGAAAACAACTTGTGGAATTATTTTTTGCAAGTATTACATCCTCTACCCCCACCCTCAAAAAAGCAGATCTAAGTTCCTCCCCTAGGTAAGTACAATTTCCCTTTCTGTGAAGCTTTCCATTTGCTCCTGTTTCCCCTGCTCCTCGTACGCAAACTCACTCAGAGTCATGGATGATCAGCTCTCTTAAGATGCCCCAGTCCAACCCCATAATCTCTGACAAAGAAAGTCAAAGCCCAAGGAGGTTCAATGCCTTGATCAGGCCACTCGCCTATCACTTGCAGACCTGAGAAGAAAAGTTAACATTACTGAATCTTGACCCCCAATCTTCCCGTGTCACAGTAACATTTGTCCCTTTCAATAATAGCAATTGTCTATGCAGAAAAATAACAACATTCTATACCCATAGCAATACTTATACCTTCAACCTGACAAATTTAAAGCTTAGGAAAATTTACTAGGTTCTTAAGACAACTAAGCAGTTCCACTGAAGTCTAAGCAGTTGAATTCCATTTTTGAAAAAACGTATTAAAAAACTACGGTAACAATGAAATAAAAAATTGCCAAAAAGCATAGAATTACAAGGTAAAGAAAAGTCAAAAATGTATTTTTGTTTTAGTTCTACCTTTTATGATAGGCAGTTACATAAACATATGGAAGTAACGGAAAGGAAGTAATTTTGATAAAAGGATTTGTAATCATCACAACATACACCTGACATGTATCTAGCACACTTATTTCTTAAGAGGTAAAATAAATAAATCAATTTATTTTAATTTGAAGAAAGATTAGGAACATGGAAAGATCTTGAGCCCTTCCTGCTTCTCTTATTGCTAATCCATGTTGAACATGGCTATACAAATTTTTCAGAAGCACAGTTCTGAGGGGTGGCTAACCCAATCACCATTCTCAGTCTGCCCCTCCCTTCGTTGGAAAAGTATCACATCCACTGTCCTAGTCTCCTGGGCAGCTGGGGATGGCTGTGCAACTCACTCTGGCCAATAAGATACACACTGAAGGAAGTGTGTGGGGGCACATCTGGGAAAGCTTTTAATTCTTTATAAAAGGGACAGTCAAATGGTGGCACTGTCTGTCTCCTCTTCTTTTGGGTGATAACGCAGAGGCATTGCCTGAGGTCGCAGCTGCATCTTTCTATTAAAAGGCAATGAGCAAGAGGACTGAAAGCCAATTTGCCAACGATGGTGAAATGGAAACATAAAAAGGACTCCGAGTCTAGGCTGGCTTCATTAATTGGCTGGAACAAAGGAGATCACCTTCCTCTAGACTCGTCAAAACAATTTTCAAACCTGTTTAAGCCACTGTTAGGTAGTCTGTCACATATGCAGGTAAAAGCATTCCTAAAGAAATCCTCCCAAAGCTAGTCTCCACTGCTTAGTCTGACCATTCACAGTTACCTGGATCCAGTCTCTCCTCCCAGTGTACCTGTCCTTTCCTGTCCCTAACAGTTTCCCACCTCCGGATCTTCCTAGCACAACCCCCCACACCCCCAAGCCCTAAAAATGCAGGTGCAAAATCAACCTCCTTTTCTCATCACCTTGCAGCGCATTACCTTCGCAAGTCTGGAGGTGAGCACTGTACTTGCACGCTGCTGAAGTGCCTGGAGTACAGACGGTATTCAAAACAAACTGAGAGGGCGCCTGGGTGGCTCAGTTGGTTAAGCGACTGCCTTCGGCTCAGGTCATGATCCTGGAGTCCCTGGATCGAGTCCCGCATCAGGCTCCCTGCTCAGCAAGGGAGTCTGCTTCTCCCTCTCCCGCTCCTCCCTCTTGTGCTCTCTCTCTCTCTCAAATAAATAAATAAAATCTTTAAAAAAAAAAAAAAAACTGAGAAAAATCAATAAACAAGTGAATAAGTGACCTGTAGCTCTCTAAACTAGCATTTAAGTGTATTAGGGAATTCTAAAGAATACTTTGGTGAGCACTTCCTTACTATTTCTTGCAGTTTGGGATTCACACAGATGACAAAATTAGCTCTTGACAAGGATCCTGTTCCCATGGGGTGCAGGATAAATTGTTCCCATGGGGTCAAAATGCAGCACAAACATCAACACAACTGCCACGTCGGTGCAGATGGAGAAAACAAGACTTGAAGAGAACATGTATCGCATGAGGCCGTGGGGGAGATGGAATGCTAACTCATTTGAAGTGCTTGGGACAGTGCCTGGCACCTAATCCTTATTTGATAACTGCTATCTGTTTTATTCACACAGAAATAGCTGCCAGAGGTGGGATGTAAATGGACAAGTCAAGGGGGGCTATGGGGCAGTAAGCACTTACCAGGAATTGTCTAAGAAACTGGTGATCCTGCCCTGATTTCAGAAAGCTTCTAAAGTGTTGCTGTCTGACCTAACCATGAGCTCTAAGTCATGTGCCTGCTGAGGCCAGACTCTAGAGGGCCTGACAGAAAATGTCAGGGTGACAGGGTGTGCTATTATCTCTTTTGACCACCAGCTAAATCCTTCATGAAAGAGACACGCTTTACTCTAAGACAGCATGGTTACAAAGACAGAGGGAAGAAAACAGTTCTTCCCCAAACTGCCTGTGGTCAACAATCCAAGAAGGAGGAGAGTCAGAAAACCATGTCCCTTGCTGGGTTAGAAAAGTCAAATTTAGCAGCAAGTGAAGCAGGAAGATTAAAAGTCTAACATAAGATCAAAGTGGGACATGGGGGAGCCATGGAAACCACACCGCTCCCGGTCACCCCTTGCTGTCCAGGGAGCCCCCAGATGAGAGCTATCCCTCCTGTGAGGGGACATCCCCTGGAATGCAACCTGGAGACAAGAAACCTTTCCAAATTTCTCTTGCTCTCCTAGGGCAGGGCATTCCTCAAGTTGCTGAGGTGAGGACTATAAAATATTTTAAAACATTTATATGGGGCTCACCCATAATTAATATACAGATGAGAAAACTGAGGCAAATGGACAGAAGTGAATGGCTCAAGGCCTCACAGCTAACAAATGGTGGAGTGGAGATGCTGATCTCGGCAGGCCGGCTTTAGCGTTCATGCCCTTGACCCCTGCACTATCCTGCTCTCAGTTTAGACCGCAGAGAAAGTGCAGCTCGGTGTCCTCCGCTGTACAAAGAGAACAGTACAGACCCCTCACAGATCACACACGGTGAGGAACAGATCTAGGATGAGGACCCAAGGGGTGTGTGGGTGCAGGTGCAAAGGGATTTGTGGCGGGAAAAAAAGGAAATGCTCCCCAAGGCCAACAAAACACTCCAAAATTTCATCCTTTCACATCAGAATGAGTTGTTCAAATATGAAAAAAGTACCAGCCACTGGAAATACTATTTTGAATATATAAGCAATTTACCTGTTTTGAATGTCAAGTATGTGTTTTTCCACTGAGAAAATTACACAAAAATTCTGAAATTTTTTTCACATTAGTAAACAGGTTCAGTAAGAGATACTGAGTTGACCACTCTCTTGACTTGAAAATATAAACATTAATTAGGTGTTTTATAGCTCGTGCAATCCTTGTAGAAGCAAAGTGCTCTTTAACTGTCAAGTTTCTCCTCCTGGAAAGGCTACATGAAAATATCATAGCATTTACCAAAAAATAAGGAAAAAAAATGAATACAGTGTTATATATTAGAAGTATTCTATATTCTATATCAGGGAAAGATATTATATATTAGGTATTACCAATTAAACAATAAATTTACTGACATGAACATCTAGATAGCCCCCCCACCTCTTAAAATAAAAAATAACATAAAGGTCTGGGAGACACCAGAAGGAACTCACCCTGCTACGAGAAATTTACGCCTGTGATTAAACTGAAATAAACTCTGGTTTCCTCTATATTTCACTTATTCTGAGAAGTTAAGAAGAAATTGCTCTAAACTGAAAAATGTGCACCCTTTTATACATTTTAAGCAATAAATATGCTTCTGAAGTGTTGTTCTAAGAGACTAAATCAACTTTTCCTAAATAGGCCCAAAGCAAAAGCCTCTGTAATAGGAAACAGGATTAGAAAATAATTACAATTGTGCATGAGCAGTGTTAATTCAACTTTTCTGATGTTATTCCCCTTACATACACACAAATAAAACCAAAGTTTCATGACAAAATACTTACCCTCCTACAGGCAATGCACTCTGATAACTTTTCTATTCTTTTCTTTAAAAAGAAATTCCTAATTGGCTGCAACCTACCTCATCGGTTACCCATCCCATCAGTGGTCCCTTAATGCACCATGGTTTGAAAAACACCCTGGTTCATAGTGAAGTCTTACCAAGGCCTGTGGGCATTTTCCCCAGAAGACAACACTCACACTAAGAAACCTGAAACGGTTGCAAGTTTCTGTGAGAAATCTACCGAGAAACTGCTTGGCATGTCAATGGTGCCAGTAAAGAGAAGAGGATATGTGTATTGACCCTCCTCCGATGAGCTCACCATCATGAGGGCTGTGGCCGCTGCTCATCATTTCAGCCCCACGTCGGGTAATAAAACGGGTCAGACACACACACTTCTTGTTTTGAAGCAATCCCTTGGGTGTGTCCAGAGTTTGGCTGTGGACTGCAGGCAAATCTCTGTGCACGCCCCACAGAAAAATGGGAATCCGCAACTGTTCAGGCAGGTGAGAGAAAAACCTTCCCTCGAAGAGACCAGGTGGGTAAAAGCTGACTGTGGCTGGCACTGTCCTGTACAAGGACACAGATCCCAGCAAACCTCCCTCCAATTCCCTCTGCCGTGTATCCTCACATTTCCCTGTCTTGGCTTATCACCGGAAGGAAAAAGGGAGCTCAGAAAATAAGTTAATGTGTTTAAGAAAGACCTAAGAATTACTATTACTATTACTATTAGTATTATTGGCAAGCAAAAGAAACACTACCCCCCTTCGCTGGCCAAAATCTTAAATAAATTCCAATGTACAAAATCAAGGTGCTGCCGCACTGGGGGAGCAGTGGTGCCCAGAGCGCCCCCACACTCCTCCGTCTCACCCCCCAGGCCCTGACTCTTCCTTGGAACCCGAGCCTCCCGAGAGAAGCAGCCACGCAGTCATAGCCAAGGCAGCCACTGTCTCACTGTCAGCACTGTTCTCTCTCCAGGCCGCGCTTGCTCTCATCTCTCCCCACCCGAGCCCAGAACGCCCTGGAGCTGCAGCAGGCGACCTGCCACCCGAGCCCATGCGAAGCAACACTTCTCGAACCGTCACTCTCCGGCTGCCTCCCTTCCCTCTACCACACTGATGGGACCGCTGGAAGTAGAAGACTATCAACCCGACCGGCTGGGTCCTCGCTGCTCACTGTCTCCCGCCCCTCTTGTTCTGGAAGACTCTGACCGAGCAAACCAGCAAAACTCCTCTGACAGCCACTCCAACAGAAAGTAAGATTCTAAGGAACTGATCCAACTATTAAAAGTTTTAAGCTACTAGAAAAGCGCAAAACCGTGTTCTAATACAGCCAAAGCTGAATTATTTCTTAATGCCTCCTTTCCGGCAAGAAATCTTGGAATTGCTCAGACGTACCAACTGCAGCAATGCAGAGGGAAAAGAGCGGCCCTCCCGACTTCTCTGACTGGTCCTGACCGACCTGAGACCCAACCGCGGGAACACAGCGTGCACGGAGTCAGTGCTGCCGTGGCCACGCCCACCCCAGCGCGTGAGGTTTTCTGCGGCAAAGGGGCAATGAATTGTCTTTTCCTTTGAAGAGCCTGTCATCTATGTTTTAGATATGAGGGCTTTCTGAGAAACTGAAACCTTTAAAGGGGCTGAAATTAAATACTTTGTCATGTTGAACGGAAAAAATACTGCCCCTGGTACAATAAAACTGATGAGAACTAAAGGAGTAGGTAGAAAGTAATTCCTTGGAAAAAGTGACCTGGCTGGGACACAAGTGGAAATACGGTAAGTTTAATACATAGCGAAGTTAAGAAACACTGGATCCTACTTACACTAAAAACACAAGTTTTAAAGCCTCTTCCTGGACGGGAAGTCCTACTCCCAATACATTTAATTACCTATGATCACATTATTTCCAATATTTTAAAAACTCAACTCAAGCTGTTCACAATTTATTTTCATATAATTAACATGTTGACATAACTTTCAAAATGATGTCTTGTAATAGGAAAAAAAATAGTACCTTTTCCAATTCTCTCGGTATTCGCATACAAGTGTATACTCTTTCTCTTCTTTCTGTATACTTGGCCTCATTATGTTCAAGGAAGTACCCTCTTGTTAGTTCAGCACTGAGGAACCTCAACAACGAAAGCTCTACAGGAAAAGAAAATGACACAAAACAAAAAGAACAGTATTTATCAAGAAACTTAAATGCTAGCTGGGGCCAAAGATAATACATATATAAAACAAAAAGAGAATAAAACAAAACAGTCTGTAATTCTGTGCCCAGAACTGAACAGCTACACACAAATGATCAGCAAAAATTATTGACAAAATTGCTACTCTGTGTGGTATAAAGGGAAAAAGCCACAGGAATATAAAAAGAACAATTACTATGAGCCAGAATTGTTAGAAAAGTGTTTGCAAGAGTGCAGTCCTGGGTCTTATAGGTGATATAGGACCTAGACTGATAGACATAAGGGAGAGTAGAGATCAAGTATATACAAAATGAATAAATGTATATATCTATATCTATATATATGATTCTACATAAGCTAAAAGAGAGCCAAGTCACCTAAACAGGCATTGCTCGGGTCCAAAAACCATCCTGGGTGAATTACATTGATTATCAGTGCAACTTCTTTCTTCAGCCTCAGAGATCCTGCAAAAGTACCTAAATAATGCCATTTCCCTAGGTGAAGGCCTACCAACAGGATAATCATCATACTAAGTCATACAAAGTAGAACCGCAACAAGATCTGAAAGACTCACCTTTCCTTGGATTTGTCCACCTGTTCTCTCTGTTCCTCCAAAACAAATTCATCCAGAATCACCTCGTCTCAAATGAAAGTAAGGCCAAAGGAGGTTGAGTACTTTCCCCTTGGCTATAACTGGAGTCTCTGGGGTGAGATGCTAAGGTTCCAACCCCTTCCCTGACAGCCCATCACCTCACTGACTTTTCAGGACCCCTGATTCCCATTACCATCCTATTCTTACTCCCCAGGAGGCCAAGCCCTCTTCCAGAAGTCAGGATACCAAAGGTTTCAATTTGTTCTCTTTGCCCTGAGCTGGCCCTTGTGGTCCTTTTACCAAACACAGTGTTGGTGTTCCCTCCAAAAAATGACAAAGAGGGAAGGTGGATTTCATGTATGAGTACTGACTCACAGAATTGCATCTTATGTGAGTGCCAGGATTTAAAGTCTGCAGGGATGGGGAAGAGTCTAGAGTCAAAAACACCCTTGAAAAGCCCTTAGGAAAACCCAGAAGGAGACTTACTACCTCCTGGGGGCCTAAAACAGCTTACTTCCTCCAGCACTGAACAGATGGTGAGTTCTTTTGAGCATCAGGTCAAATGGGCTGCTCATGTATAAAGGCTATATTACACAAAAAAATATATACATACGTGCACACATTTCTTTAAACTCCAGATTTGTCCTCTCTCTGGAGAGTTAGTGATACCATAAGAGGTATCTAGGGATCGAAACAGACGGAGAGAAAAGCAGACTTCCATCCACCCCAGCTTCGAGCAGGGCAGGCCGAATCATCAAATACACTGTGAGCATCATGCTCTCAGTACATTTACAGTTGAAGCTAGGGACATCAGAGGTGAACTGTATTGTTCACATATTAATAGATGTTCCGATTAGAAGGGCTTAGTATCACCAAATCCATGCAGAGTACAATTTTTGATTGGGAACTTTCTAATATACTGTAGACTGGCTAGATCCAGAACACGATCTGCCGTATGAAGGGGAGAAAAAGAAAGCCTTTTGAGCTGCAAACAAGAACAGCCAAACCAATGAAAGATAAAAATCATACTCTTGGGGCGCCTGGGTGGCTCAGTTGGTTAAGCGTCTGTTGATGGCTCAGGTCATGATCCCAGGGTGCTGGGATGGAGCTCCACATGGAGCTCCCCGCTCAGCGGGGGTCTGCTTGTCCCTCTTTCTCCCCCTCTGCCCGTCCCCCTGCTCGTGCTCTCTCTTTCTCAAATAAATTATATTTTTTTGAGATTTTAATATTTATTCATTTGAGACAGAGTG
>NC_138370.1:167716585-167738753 GCF_054177405.1 Leptonychotes weddellii | reverse complement strand
GAGGGAGGAGGGTCAGAAGGAGAAGCAGACTCCCTGCCAAGCAGGGAGCCCGATGCGGGACTCGATCCCGGGACTCCAGGATCATGACCTGAGCCGAAGGCAGTCGCTTAACCAACTGAGCCACCCAGGTGCCCCTAAATAAAATCTTTTAAAAAATGTATACAGATACTCTTTATTCAGTTCAGTCTTCCAATTAGAAAGCAAAGACTATGCTTTTTTTTTTTTTTAACATTTTATTTATTTATATGAGCAAGAGAGAGCGCAGGCGAACACAGAGGGAAAAGGGAGAAGCAGACTCCCCACCTAGCAGGGAGTCCGATGCAGGGCTCGATCCCAGGACCCTGGGATCATGACCTGAGCCAAAGGTAGACGCTTAATGACTGAGCCACCCAGGCGCCCCAGAAAGCAAAGGAAGTTCTGATTAGCTGATATAGATCAATAAATATGTCATAAACATCAATCCTTTCATGTAAAATCTGAGAAGCAGCAGGCCTCTCTAAAGGCAGGACAGACTGTACTGACAGCAGCGAGCCCCAAAGGTCACTTCACCAGGATTCCCGTCCGCATTCCTGCCTGCCACCCTCCACCACAGGCGCTGCCCTCTCTAGTCGCCCGACTTTTCGGCCCTGGGTGTCTCTGGCAGCTTCTCCCCCACCTGACCTGCAAGGGTTTGCCGGCTCAGTGTTCCCATCACTGTGTCCTAACGAAGCACCAGTCAGAGTGAAACGCCGGCCATCCCTGAAAGCTCTTATTCCTTGGCGTGTCCTTCTCTCTTTTTCCTATTCTCTTTGGACAGTCTAAGGTTAAAACCATCATCTGAATCCTGAAGTCACCATATCTGACCGCAGGAACCTGGACCCCTATTTCCAGCTGCCTCCTGGGCAACTCCACCTGGAGCCCCCCACCCTTACCTTGAACCTCCAAGCGGAGCTCAGGATCTTCCCCCACCATCTACCCTCTCCTGCAGCCCTGACTTTAGCTCGTGCACCACCAGTGACACTGTTGTGTGTTAGAAGCTTGGGGTCACCCTTCTCCTCTCACGAAGCCCCAATGACTTGTCGTCTGGCACATTTATTCACTTACCCCTCTCTCTCTATGCCACCCTAGTTTGGTCCTTCTCATCCCCCCCCACCCCAGTTCCCACCTAAGCTTCCTGACTCATGCCCTTCTTCCAGTCTTTCCTCCCTTCAGCCCTAACCCTGTGGGGCAGCCAGAGGCAGCATGCTGGCAGACCGGCTGCGGGCCCCCTTCAGTGCTCTCAGCCACCTGCAGGCCAGGCCCTACACCTCCGCGGCGGTGACACCCGATCCCCTACAACTTGGCCCCCGGCTATGTTCTCAGGCATGCCCCACACCTGCCTCCGCTGAATCTCTAGGTCACCATTCTCTAGTTACGCTACGTTTCACTTCTTGCGAACAGGGCAGTCGGTTGACACCTATCTCAGGGTTGCGGTTACTCCAGGTGGTTCTGGAACAGAATTCCCCTCCAGTTTCCCACAGGTGACCACGGACAGACGCCTGCTCTGTGAAGCCATCCCCAGGTTTTCTGAACAGAATGCAGCCTTTCCCCACTCGGCTGGCACAGCGACTACCTGTTCTGGCGCTTCTACCCACCACACTCATTTTTGGCCTCGTTTTGTCCTTTCCTTTGTATCCTCGGGGTACAGCACGTCACAGGTGTTCAATACACGCTTGCTCAAAGACTATATGAGATCAAAGGAGGAGGAAAAACCAGAGAGCAGTGTGGCAGAGAGAACAAAAACAGAATCAGAAATCAGAAGTGGTAAAAGCAGAGAGAATACCAGATTCTTGAGAAAACAGCCTGTGACAGACTTTCCCGAGGCTGGGCGTGAGTAGGAAAAGAGTGACGAGCTCTGACGCCTCACTGGCCGCAGCTGCCACTGCAGATAAGGAGCCTCCCGGCTGTGTGTGTGTCTAAGTGACTGGAGAGGCTCACCCACCAGGTATCCGAACGTCCCCCCTAAAAGGATAGGGTGCCATGCTGGCAAGCACAGCCAGTGAGCGCCCTGGGCTGCAGGACAAGGATGCTTGCGTTATCCACAGGAAGGGCAGGGAGTGAAGCTGGGCAGCCTGCTAGTATGTCAGCTGTGTTAAGGAAATACAGCAACAGGCTATTACGGATTTTTAAATTTAAAACAGCAAACTAAATCAAAAGATTGAGACAGCTATACCCTGTTTACTTAGAAAATTATCCTCCGCAGTGGCGTCTTCCCTGATGACGCAGTTGACCGAGTTTTACCATAATAAGAGTTTTGTTATGATCCACAAGAAAAGCAGGGATTAGCAATCAGAAGAAGGGGGTTCTGGCATTCTCTCTATCACACATGAGTCCTGTGACCCTGGCTCACATCACAGGTCTCAATTTCACAGAAGAGAAAACTGAGGCTTGGAGCAGTTTTAGAACCTGCCTGGGGTCCACGCAGGATGGCCAAGGGACCGAGAGAGGATCTGCATGAAAGCACAAAACAACTGCAAAGCATGACACGAGGTCTTGAACTCCTTACTAGTAATTTCAAAGGATCTGAGGTAGTACTCAATTCTGGTTTGGGGGTTCCCTAGTGTTTATTGATGCTGCTTCTGCACTCCTGTTTTCATGGATAAACGGTAATGGGGCAAATAAGTATATTCAACAAACTAGCTAACCTAATAACTAATTTTCTGTAAACAAGTCGTACAATATAAACCTACAAAAGTGTCTTAACTATAATACAAATATAAAACAGTGGTATGTGAGGATTCTACTTCTAGAAATGCAAGAATTTTAGTTATAAACACCCATTTAAATTCCACAATGGAAAATTTAAAAGTATGCACTTAAAAAAATCAAAATGAGGGGTGCCTGGGTGGCTCAGTCGTTAAGGGTCTGCCTTCAGCTCAGGTCATGATCCCAGGGTCCTGGGATCGAGCCCCGCCACTGGGCTCCCTGCTCAGCAGGAAGCCTGCTTCTCCCTCTCCCACTCCCCCTGCTTGTGTTCCTGTTCTCGCTCTCTGTCAAATAAATAAACATTTTTTAAAAAATCAAAATGATAAAAACATTTTAGTGCACAGCTCTCACAACCAGGAGGCATATTCTACTGTTAGGTCCACTTTGCAGATGAAGAAACCAAGGGATAGAGAGGTTAAGGAGGTCTCCAAGGTCACACAGGAAGAAAGCGGGAGAGCCAGGATTCAAAATCAAGCAGTCTATCCTCAAAGCGTGTGCTTTTTGGCACTAGATTATTTTTTAATTTTTTATTTAAATTCAATTTAGTTAACATATACTGTATTATTAGTCTCAGGGGTAGAATTTAGTGATTCATCAGTTGCCTATAAAAGCCAGTGCTCATCACATCACTTGCCCTCCTTAATACCCATCACCCAATTACCCCATCCCACCACCCACCTCCCCTCCAGCAACCCTGTTTGTTTCCTAGAGCTAAGTCTCCTATGGTTTGCCTCCCTCTGTTTTTACCTTATTTTATTTTTCCTTCCCTTCCCCTATGCTCCTCTGTTTTGTTACTTAAGCTCCACATATGAGTGAAATCGTATGGTATTTGTCTATCTCTGATTTATTTCGATTAGCATAATACCCTCTAGTTTCATCCACATCGGTGCAAATGGCAAGATTTTATTCTTCTTGGTTGCTGAGCAATATTCCATTATACTCACACACACACACCCCCCACATCTTCTTTATCCTTTCATCTGTTGATGGACATCTGGGCTCTTTCCATACTTTGGCTATCGTGGACACTGCTGCTATCAACACTGGGGTGCAGGTGGCACTAGATTATTTTGCCTATCATTGTCTCAAGTGCTTTTGTAAACAGGCCACTATGTACTTTCTAGAAAACTGGAAACCCCCCTGCCCCCATCCTCCTCTTTCTCTGTGTTTCACATACAGCACCCTGGGTTTACTTCTGTGAAGTTAACACGGTTAACTGGTCAGCTCCCTTACCAGCTCATGAGCTGTTTGAAAGCAGGCACCACGAATCCTGATCTTCCCAATGTCCAGCCCCCAGTGAGTCCTGAATCTGAGGAGTGCCTGCATATAATTAACACCATACTGATGGGCTAGGAAATGGTTTTTAAAGATACACTAAAGCAATACTAACAAAAGAACCAAGCTTCATGGAGTGAAATATTTCGGAAGCTTTATCTTACCTTCTTCTCCCCCACTCCTGTAAAACTGGCCCTGCTTAAGGGATTAGGATCCTCCCACTTTATGCCAAGAGGCAGTTTACAAAGGTCTTGCACACAGTACTTCATAAAATTCTCACAACAACTGAGAGCTAAAGAGAGCAAGATAATGGTGTTCACGTTTTACAAACGAAGAAACTGAGGATCAGAGAGGTTAAGAGACTTGTCCAAAGTCACTGAAAGGTTAAGATGCAAATTGGGAACATAATCTGGATCTCTGACCTCCAAGTCCAGAGTGCTTTCTCCCCTACACCATAATTAGCATCCATCTACCCCACAAGATAACCTTGCCCTAACCTGGCTTCAACCGGCCAGAAAGAGCCCTTTGATTCATACTGAGGGAGAAGGGGCTTACGTTGCCCTGCAGCTTGAGCTAGTTAAGTTAGCCCTGCTGCTCTGTCAGCCGCTCCACCTTCCCTAGCCATAGATAGGCTTTGCAGGATGCTACTTAATCTTCTGTTCCAAAGTACAGCTGTGGTTCACTGTTTTTGTACTTGTTGTTTTAAACATTGTTGTCTAGCATTCTACAGATTTGTCTGAACTTACTTAACCTGTGATATTTGGGTACAGCTGCCTGGCTAATAGCCTAAGAAGGCTGTTGTTCCTTCACCTGTGGGTGCCACCCCTCAAGAATTCTGGTCCACTTTAACTTCTTCCGTACTGTGGTGGCATTTCATTCCTTCTTAGCAAAAGTCGCTCTCACTTGTTATGCCAAACATCTGTCTTTATATTTTAAAAGCAAATCATTTTCCAAAATAAAATAATCCAAATGTTTATTTTCCGAACACTGACTTAGCTTTTTAGATGTCAACCAATTTTAGTTCATTTATCTAGTTCTTACCAAGAAGAAATGTCAGCACGTCTTTTAAAAATACTTATTAATACAAACAAGTGCTTCTACATTAGAAGAACTAAGTTTTGCCACTTGTGAATATTTCATATATGGAAAATAATACCAATCATAAATCCAAATCAGTTCCTCCAGAGTATTTTAATCAATATTCACCTTTTACTGCAGAAATGCTCTATGTTCCGGTATCTTAAATTGAGAAAAAGTACAGTATAAATTGCTTCCTCCTCATCCCTAAAAGAAGGTTATGTTTAATTATCTTCTGGGATAGCTTGGTTTAGAAATAAGAAGCCAGGATACAAAAGTATTAATTAAAAGTAATGAGTAATCATAAATATATTTAAATGTTAAGTAATATGTCTAAATATATCTTTCTTAAGATAGGACTGACCATTAAAAAATTGGAAAGTAATATTGGTTAACTGTTAGGAAAATATTATAAAACATGCGAATCTCCATAGTCTTAAATAATATAAAATGGTAATAAACTTTACTAAGGTTACGTAAAAATATTACATGTAAGTTTGTTACACAAACATAGAGGTTCATCCTTGTACAAGGCACATTTGAAATCAATACAACAGTGATTCTGTCTTCCTAAGTCAAATAATAGTAAAGGTACCACTCAAGTTTTTAAGACGCTCAAACTGCTTCTAAATAGTCTCACTTAGGGAAGTAAGGAATAGGTAGAATATTCATTAATTTATACATTTATAGATGGAAAACAGGGACACAAAGAGTAGTGACTGTTTCAAAGGTCACAAGGTTTCAGGGTTAAGGACTGAAAGTGGGATCAGAATGTCAGTAATCTGACAGTCAATGCTACAGTCTTTCCAAAGACCTGTTTCACCCAAGCATTCCTCAAACTGGGCCACTAAGGAGCCGCCAAGGATGAATTTTGGAGGGTAAACTAGGATGAAGTTAAACATTTTAAAAAGCCGGGATACTGCCCAGTCAAAGACTAAAATGAATAACTTCATTGCTTGTTTAATTTACATGTGCTAGTTAAATAAAGCAAGTGAGAGTTTTAAAAGCAGAGCAATAGTGTGTCAGAGAGAAGTTAACTCTACCTTACCTATCTCAGGGTTGTGGTGGTTACTCCAAGTAACTTCCCAGTCAGTTTTACAGTTATCATTACTTCCCTTTGTAAATGAGATATTAATTGACTAGAGTATAATTTCAGAACAACAGCCTTTAATCATCCATGAGGATAAGTTTGGGGCCACAGGGATAACCATGTAACATATTCTATGGAGGATAAGGACCAATTAAATGAAAAGGTATTTTAATAAAAATAAATTAATTGGAATAAGAATTTAAATTTTCAATTACACAAAAATAGGGCGTAGAGAATATGAACAGTTAAAACCTCTGTCCCACTCAAAGTCTTTTGTGGTAACCGTAAAAAGGAGCTCAGTTGGCTTTTTGGAGTTTAGGCTTTCTTCCTGCCTCTGCTCATTCCCTCACGGAGGTAAAGCAAGAGGTCTAAAATGGGTAAAGAAAGAGAAAAGCAGCAAAGGAGATGGGTAACAAGTGTAAGCTCTAAAAGTGGAAGAGCCACCATTTAAACAAAAGGAAAAGCACGGGTTCCACAGCACTGTTGAAATCAGACACAATACTGTTCACCCATGACCTTACTTTAAGCTCTTTTGTTTTACAAGCAACACCTATCCCTATGCATATTCCAACACCTGCATCATATAGGTATTGTTATCCTCACTGGTAGGTACAACGCTTATTTTACACCAGTTCTTCTACTGTTAAGTCTTCACGGGCACCAGAGCCCACTTACGTACTTCAGATACTAAACCATTTAGTAGTGGAGTCATGAAACAGAGCCAAAAGAATTAGGCAAGTGGTCTAAGCAAGCACAGAGTCTAAGAGCAATTTAACAACCGAACCAGGCCAAGAACAGATTGCCTAATTCTTAGTTCAAAGTTGACTTGCTAGATGTAGATTCCTAAATGGGAACATGGTTATATAGAAACTCTCCCCCTTAGAACTTTTACAGATGAGTAAAGTGGGGAACGAGTACAAAACTATGGTAATATGTACTTATTATCTGAGCTTATGTCAAAAAGGACAACAGAAGTTGGTAGTATTTTTTTTTTTAAAGATTTTATTTATTTATTTGAGAGAGAGAATGAGATAGAGCATGAGAGGGGGGAGGGTCAGAGGGAGAAGCAGACTCCCCGCTGAGCAGGGAGCCCGATGCGGGACTCGATCCCGGGACTCCAGGATCATGACCTGAGCCGAAGGCAGTCGCTTAACCAACTGAGCCACCCAGGCGCCCCAGTTGGTAGTATTTTTAAGAGCAGGAACAAAAGAAGAAGGAAGAGATGAATCTGTAGTTCTGCACTATACCAAGAGTCCAAGAACTGTGACCACATAAAGCAACAGTGGAATATACAATGAACGTTCTGAGAGAGAGAAAGAGACAGGTATGATGAGTGGAATATCCCTTTCGCACTCTTAGGGTGTAAGTACCAGTACCAGAGGAACAGTTTCAACCCACCGCCAGGCTACATGTAAGCCAAAGTCAGAGCACAGAGAATCAAGTAATTCAGAGTCTGAAATAAGAAACAAAATGAAAGCTTACACTTTATGTAGATACACATACATGGTATATGTAACGGCTTATACACAAATGAATATTCATATATATCTTCTAGACATATAAATGGACAAAGATAGGTATAAAACAAAAATATTAACCTCAAATACTATGGTTTGAATTATTTTACTTGGATGGGGAGGGTGTGGATAGGCACCTAGTCAGTGTACTCATTCATGGTATCCTAGGTTATTGGGACAGGCCAACAAACATTTATAAGACCCCTAAATTCCTTGGGAGAAATAGTAAAAAGGACTTTGGAACTAACTGATGGTTAGGCCACCAAGACACTAAGATTGTGACTTTCAAAGGGAAAAACAAAGGTTGCACTAAACTGGAGAGGAGGAACTAGAGTATCAGGGGCAGCATAAGAATTAAAAAAAAGGACATGTATGGTGACGGTGGTAGCCACACTTGTGGTGAGCACAGCATAACCCACAGACATGCTGAATTACTCTGCTGTACACCTGAAACTAATACAACACTGTGCCAACTATACTAAAAAAAAAATTTTTTTTTAATGGACAAGTAACACCTTAAGTATAAGCACAGAGGCTTGGAAGACATTGGATTCAGGGAGAAATGTTTCCCACATGACACTAGGTGGTGCCACTCAAAGGCCCTCTGGCCCAGGCCAGCCCCTAGGGAACAGTTTTCTAAACACTGCACTAGGGAGGAGGGAAAGGTTACAGAGCAGTAGAAAGGGGCAATGGTAGAACAGCAATGTGAAGCAGAGCCGCTCAGCACCCTGGGTATTTAAGAATGACTGAAAGAATTCTAATCTCCAACCAATGCGGCATCAGTTAGAGGGTGGATGCCAGCAGGGGAAGATCTGTGTGCCTAGCAGAGTAGAGACACCTGGGGCCCACATGGACCGACACTGGCTGGTGACCCCAGCTGAAATATTCCTGAGATTCTTACCTAAGTCTTGATCCCTAAGAGTTGCCACGGTCATCTCTCCTCACACAAGACTGATGGAATTAGGGAAACAACGAGGGCCACCCCAACAACTAAAGCTGGAAGTGTCTCCCGGATAAAGACTTTCTGCAACTAGGTTAAAAGTCCACTTTCCAACAGGTTAAGTAAACCACGCTCAGAAACTCATGCTGATGAAGAATGCGTGCGTGGTGCGAAGTCTGCGGAAGGCCGTGGTACCAGATATTCAGACCCATCTCCGGAAGGGCTAGGAAAGGGGTGTTAGGGGTTATTCCAAAAACCTAACATCTGTGCTCATCAAAAGGCTCCTGACAACTTCATTTTCTGTGTATGCAAACAACAACAAAAAAGGCTTTTATAATATTGGCTTTCCTGAAACTCAGAAATATTTTAAAGCCATTGTAGTGAAACCTGGCCATTCTTGTTTCCATTTGCACCAGAGCGTCTTTAAGGTTGAAGTCCAAGTCAGTAAACAGACAGCTGAGAGATTTAATACTGTCTTACTTAGATCCTGCCAGTTGAGAAAGTAAATACTCTGGAAAGCAAGTATTTGACAACTAAACCAAACAGTTGAGAATTTTTAAGTGGTTAATTGAAAAAGACTGAACAAGGCACAGTCTGTACTTATTTTTCAAAGATACAGACCTCTTCAAAATCTAACCTTTGTCTGCTTCTGACAATTAGCAAATCACACAGGATCTCACCTGATCAACCTTCTGGTATCTGAGTATTCCTACATTTTTCAATATTCAAGTACAATCAGTGATGCAGTAAGCCTTAGGACTTAACATTCATTTGCAGGAACTGAAGGAAATAATGGCTAATAGAGCCCCTACTACCCACCAGAAGCAATTTTTGGAGAAGAAATTTAATGGAGTTATGGCTCAGCTGCTGTTTAAAACTTAGAATTACATAAAAATGTAAATGTGATCACTATACTCAATGAAACATGTATCTCAAAATCTTTTTCGTTGAAGCCTAATATACAACTACAGTATGAATACAAATGCAATTTAAATTTTTTAAAGAAAGGAATCCCACAGTTTAAAAAATAATATTCTAACAAAATGCTTAAAATTGGTCGTTGAAAGTAGGATTCACAAAGGCATCTTTTCCTATACAGCCTTTTTTTTTTTTAAGAGGCTTACGTTTCGGTTTAGGAAAAGTTCACAGGTAACATTTTGAAGAGAGGTTTCTACGTATTTCTGTTCTGGGCAAAAGTACTGAACTTCACGGTCATTACCACATTGCTAGCTGCGGCTGAGGAACACACATTTGGAGGGCAAGTTAACAGGTTTCTATGGCTCAAGTTCGCTTAAAATACACAACGAAAAAGTCACCTTGGCATGAAAATAATTAAGAAATCAGCCTTGAGCTTCTCGGTTTGGAGCTCCCTGCGACGTAGAAGGTGCTCGCCAACGACACCGGGCGGGAGCATAGCCCGGGGGTCTTTCTGAAGGACCTTTCAAAAGCGGTCAAGTGACCCAGGACAGAACTTCCCGGGCCGCAGCTTGGTCTCTCGGACACACCTGGCCGGGCGCGTGCCGCGGGGGCCCCGGGGCCGCGCGCCGACCCCGCCCGACGAGCTGTCAGCGGCCGCGCAGCCACGGAGCCCCCCAGCAGCCTCGGCGGCTCGCGCACCCACAGCCCGGGCGGCCCCGGAGGCAGTTGCGGCCGCGGGGCAAGGGCCCCGGATCGCAAGACGCTGCCCGCCGCCCTCGGCGCGGCCTAGCGCCTCCCGCCCGCCTCACCTGCGCGGCTGCGGCGCCGCTCCCGCCGCCGGTCGCTCTCGTAGAAGCCCAGCGTCTCCGTGTGCTGAGGCGCCGGCGGGGGCCCATGGCCGCCGCCGCCGCCTCCCGGCTGCTCCGCCTCGCCGCCTTCTCCCGGGGCGGCCGCATCGCCGACGCCCGCCATGTTCCGAGCACAACAAACTGTCCCCGCCACCTCCCTCCAGCCTCCGGCCCGGCCTCCGCCTCCGGCCGGCCCCCTCCCGGCCTCGCCCCGCCCCTCGCCGGAGCCCGGGCCGCCGCCACCGCCGCCGCCATCCGCGGTTCGCCGGCCGGCGCGCGCCATTGGCGTCAGCGGCGCGTGGGAGGCCGCCGCTGCCGTCGCCGCCGCCACGGCCGCCGCCATTTTCTTCCTGCCCTCGGTGTGGCGAGAGGTGGTTTCCCGCGCCGCGGCGGGCTCGGCAGTCCGGGACACAGCGCCAGGCTCCATGCGGCTGGGCCGCGCGGCCGGAGAGAGCGGCCGCCTCCGGGGCTCGGGTCGGGGGCCGGGCGCGGCGACGGACGGAGGGTCGGCGGAGGAGCCCCGGGGCGGCGGTCGCTGCGCCCGCTGCCTGTCGTCTGCGAGGTGTCCGGCCGCCCGCCCGGGGTCCCTTTTGCAGGCTCGGTGCCCGGAGTGCGCCGGCGCCGCCTGCCCGGTCTTGGCAGCGACCGCGCGGCCCCGGCAGCGAGGGCCCGGCTCCAGATCGCCGACCTCCGCGAGCCCTGACTCCATACGTCCGCTATTTGGACTCCATCTCTTCTGCATATTTATGGTCGCCCGTCACATTCCCTGGCCTCTGGGTTTCCGTTGACAGTTTCCAAAACACTCGGGCAAGAAGGAGCTCGGGGATGCTGCCCTACAGGTGGGGGCGCGGAGGGGAAGCCCGAGGAGCCGGGTGCCTTGTGCATTTCATGCTCCCGCGGGTGTATTAGGCTGTTTTTCGGGATTCGGGTTGGGGTACGGCCCTTGGCCGCCGCGGTGCCGGTGCTCCATCACCTGGGCGGCCGCTTTACTTGGCCCGTCCTTTGCGGCTCTGGCGAGTAATTGCGCACGGAGCGCGGTGTCGAGACCACCCGCCGCAGGAATGGTGCAAGTGAAGATGCCCCAGTGAAGGGGCCGAGGGACTTTGCTACCTGCTTCCCACGTGGTTGTTGCGTGCTTTATTAAGGGTGACCGTGGCAGGTCGGTTTGCCAACTTCAGAACCGACCTGTGCAAAAGGGAAGTTGTAATTCTTCCCCTAACATTAAGCTCCCCGGAATTTTCCCTAGACCTAAACTTGACAGCCAGATATAAACGGGTATGAATAGAGCAAAATTGAGCTCCTGTTGATTCATCAGAGAACCTTGAGGGTTCTGTTGTCACTAGTGAGTGCCTAAATTTGCAGACCCAGCAAATTTAACAGTGGGCTGTTTGGGGGCAGCATGCCGAAAGCAGCCACCTGCCGGTCTGACAGCAGGGTAAGAGCCCAGGTGAGGGACTAAGATGGACTAAAAGGGCCCCAGAGGTGGGACCTGACCCTCATCCACCCTGGAAAAGGAGGAACCAATCTTTGGAAGATCCTTACTCTCCTTCATAAAACAACAGTTCACAGGAATAGAATTCCAAACATTCCTGTGACTGTCCTCCATGAAATTCTGTTGTGTTATACTTAGTCAAAACTGAGCCTTAATCAATCAAAAACAAATGTTCTGGACAAGTCTTCAGAATCATTTTGAAGATGAAAAAATACTGAAAATTTTATGACCTTTAAGATGCCTTATAGCTCAAATTGTATTATCCTCTGATCTTTTATAGTATAATATCATCCCCATTCCATTGTTTACTGATTTCAAGAAGGAAGTAGAAGTTTATTGCTTGTTTATGTCAGTTCTCATTTACTGCCTCACCGTATTTATTGGCTTATTGCCCCTGCCTTTAACTCAACAGGAGCTGGAAGGGAAAGAATCATTCTGTTTCCTAAGGCAGCCAGTTATAGGAATGGATTTCTCTCATTTTCTTTATCAGGCCCAAGGAAAATCACGGGCCAAGGCTGCCTATCCTTTTTAAATAGCAAAGAGGAAAGGAGCAGCTGTGTACAGTCTAGGTATGAAGGTGTCACACGCTGAGGAGCAAAATGAAGACGGGAAAACTAAGGGATGTGTAGCTTCTCATCAGTTGGGTCTTTTCACTGGAGCTGTATTATTTGATCTAATACTTTGTGAAACTGCACAATTTCAAACCCATTATGAAATCAACATACTAAACATTTTGAAAACAATATAAAATTTTTTTTTCACTTAACACTATCCTTCCCTTGTATAGGTTTTGATGATTAGATAATCAAATATCTCACTGTAATACAAAAATTTATTTTCTTTGGGTTAATTCAACCATCTACAACTTAATTCAGAATCCAGGAAAGGGTGTTTTCAAATGTGTATTCTAAATCCTCAAAATACTGACTTACAAATAATCTCATGTAAGAAATCGTTACACAGCACAGAAGAACCAATTCTCCAAGGAAAATAAATAGCAATTGAGATATCATAATGTTTTTTTATATCAGTTGTAAAAAGATATAAGCCTAGATTTATAATACCACCTTTAGAAAACATTAGGGATATTTTAAAAACATGACAAATCTCACCATCAAAGAGACATCAGATTACATTCTGAGTTAAAGTACAAGGGAAAGACAGGATTTGGATGACAATGAGGTATAGTAATTTAAACCATTAAGCAAACAATGAGCTGGTGTGCTGTTCACATGTCACTGTCCCAGCTGCTGGTCAAAGAAATAACTTTACTCGTGAGAAGTACTTTCAGTGGAGGAAAGGGAAGAGTAAGAACAAGAAGTTGGGGAGAATCTTACATGTAAAAGAGAAGGGAAAAATTCAATAAGCTAAGAAACCTTTCTTAGGAAAGGAATTTATGTATTCAAAGTTACATTTTAATATACTTGCATAATTGATAGAAATTTAAGAGCTTGTAAAATTGCTGCACATATTTTTAATTGTGTATTCTTGTACCTTCTGGTTGTAATATCTATCATGTGGCTATTGTGTTTTGAAGATAGACAAGCACAAAATACCATTTTTAAAAAGAATGGAAATTTGGTGAGTAGTATGCACAATTTTATTCTATTTTTTAAAGATTTATTTAGGAGAAGAGGGAGAGGAGGGCAGAAACTCAAGCAGAATCCCCACTGAGTGTAGAGATGGAAGGGGGCATGGGGAGTGTGGGCTCATTCCCACAACCCATGAAATCATGACCTGAGCGGAGACCAAGTCAGAGGCTCAACCAACTGAGCCACCCAGGCGCCCCAGTATACACAATTTAAAAAAATAAATTGCATAACTCCATATTTTAGTAATTAGAGACAATAATTTTGATTTTGTGACTAAACAAAATAAATTGAACCCATTGTGCATGAGCCATGGATTCAAACTCCAGAAAACTATCTTGTGAAGTCTATAAACTGATTCTCAGTGCCTTTCATTGGTAAATGGGGCAATACCTACCTATTCTGTAGTAGGAGCCAATAAATAAATAAGTTTCCCCTTTTCTTTCTCCTTAATGATAACTTTGAATGTTTCCTTTCATTTAAACTTAGTAGGTTTTATTTTTCAACTATAAAGCATTTTAGCTCAATAGCACTTTATATATATGCCTATAAATATGTTTGATATTAGTTCTATATATTTTTCCTGAGTCCCAAAAACATCAAGTATTTTGATGACTTGCAAGGATCCTGAATCAAGAAAAGGCCTATACTCTCTCTGACTCTCCAGTGAGAGTCTTTTGACCTAAGATAACACATGTGACCTCTCTATGCTTCTTTTTCCCCCCTTATAGCATATTGGACTAGATTACCCTAATGGCCTCTTCCAAAATGTTGGGATAACATCCTTGCAAACCCTTTTGCAGATTCTTGGACTCTTGGGTTAAAAATAGCTCAATATGCCTATATTATGAAGATTTTTATAGAAAAGTATGAAATCCTTAATTACAGAATGACTTTGTAATTTGGGCTAAAATCTGAATGCAGGGAATTAAAATGTGGTAACTTTATTGATAACACAACAAAGATGTATAAGTCTTTAATGTACCTTGTTTATGATCCATGCATTAGTTCTGCATCCCTTTATGAGAACCCATAGTGTTCGACCTTTCCAGTACTCATGACAGGTCTCAGGATAGAAACCCACTTTAAACAAGTTTCCCATATTGTACCTATGCATACCTCAGTCTAAGAACACTGCTTTAAGGTGGCATTTAACAGCAACTGAAATGGTATTTGGGATGATTACTGTTACACAGTTAATTTTGGTAGTATAGATTCAACCACTGGACAGGTAACAGTTTAATTTTGTCTTTCTCAGTCGAAAACTTATTTCAATAGTACATGACTTTTTTTAAACCATAAATGTCACGTGTCAAATTTGCAAAATGTCTTGCTGAATTTAATTCATCATTTTGTCTTCAAAGAGAAAAGTAAGAGTTGATGTTTTTTAAAAATCAGAACAGCTTTGCAACTGATGTTCTAAAGAAATAAAATAGAGTGTTGGGCCCAGAGCAAGGCTTGCAGCAAATTTATATGAGTTTATTGAATCTCTGAGTTTGAATACTAATACTTCCTATCTTCGGCAGTCACTTTTGGACTGCTACTCATTAAGTTTTATCCTGACTGGGCTTTATTCCATGCGTTTCTAAAGGACACCAATGCAGTTTGTTTCTGGAAGATGTAGCACAAATTGAATAATGTACCTTTGATTCTAATGTGCCTTTACAAGATAACTAAAACAGTCATGAGCAAAACCTTATTTCTAAAAGCATTTATGTGGCAGGAGAATATAGGACTGAAACCACTTGAAATAGACCCTATTGATAAGTGTATTTTGTTAAGAGGTATGTTTTATAAAAAATACTCTGTTCTAAAGACCTAAAGTAGGTTATATTTATGTAATAAAAGTGTATGAACACAAATCCATACTATATTGGCTAATAGGACCTTTTATTCATGATCAGATAAAAGGTTTAGATTTTAAATTTCTGGAAAATTCTAAAATACTGATGAAAGGGACCATGGTGATGACTTAGCAAGCTTTCCATTCCAGATTTCTCTCTTTGAAGAGAAAGCACATTGTTCCTTTTTCATTATACACATAAAAATGTAGGAATGTCGTGTTTAGAATGGTTTTAATCATTTAGTCACCTAATTGACAAGAATCTATTTGCAGAGTAAACTCAGACTTTCCAGATAACTGTTAAATCCTTCTTATCACTGTTAAAATCCTTCTTTATAATTCCGGCTAGCAAAGCCTTTATTTTTATAATTCACCCAATAAAGGTGATTTTATTTAACAGTGAGTTCATGTTGGATTTTGCCTTTCAGAATTTTTATTGTCCTGTTTTCATTGTTCCCTGGTGGTGAGTTATTTATTGCTTCTTTTGGCCACTTATCAAATAATTGTTGGTAATCAGAAGATTTTACAAGATATTTAGGATACATTTTTACTTTTTTCTAGTGTTTCTGATTGAATTCTCATGGATCAAGATAAGAGTAATTTTTTCTCTTTACTTGCATGTTTGATAAGTTCTTTTGGGCTATGATCGTTCACTCCTGCTCTTGCAATTTGCTTTTGTTCTGCTCATTCATCAGGGTTTCCATCCTAACATTTTTTTTCTATTCCTCTCTCCTCTTTCTAAATAGTTAAAAGTAAATGGACTCTCTGGGTCTCATAAACATCTATTTTTTTTTTTAAGATTGATTGATTTGAGAGAGAGAGAGGGAGGGAGGGAGCACAAGCAGGGGGAGGGGCAAAGGGAGAGGGAGAAACAGACTCCCCTCTGAGCAGGGTGCCTGATGTGGGACTCAATCCCAGGATCCTGGGATCATGACCTGATCCAAAGGCAGACGCTAACTGACTGAGCCACCCAGACACCATTAAACATCTATTTTTTAAATTTTATCTCTTCTTATGCAAACCTAAGTATTTCTCTGTTTCATCTTTGTTACCAAAATGTATTACAAATGCATAATAGATTTTCCGATTCTCAAAATTATCCTCCCTTAAGCGTTTCTGCTTTCCAGGTTTTAGAAATGTGTTTATCTGAGTTCAAGGCCTTGGGTTTTCAGATTGTTCTTTTATATGCATCTGCTATAACCTTTTCAGTATTCTAAGTTTATGTTTATATGCAAAATCCTTCTGTTGTTTCTGATATTTTCTAATTTAGTATCAATTTCAAATAATGAACATTTTTTACCTCTTACCTTCCGTATGGATGCTCTAACTTAGGTGTACAGTTTTGTGAAGGAGACCAGTAATGTGGCTAATTTTTCAAAATAGCAATAAAAAGAAAACATATAGTGTGGCTTTAGCAAACATTATTTTCTTGGGACAGTTCTGTCCTCCTAATTATGCTTGGTCTAAGCTGGTACTAACATTAATTCACATTCCCCTGAGCAGATATATGCTGCCGTTAAAAATCTGACATGTATAATTCATAAATAAATATTTGATTGCTAAAAAAAGTGAGACCAAATCAGGCACTGATCATTATTTATCATCTCTTTATTTTCACCCTGATCTTTCATCCATATACCTAAATATGTCATAATACCAATTGTATAAATAAAAATTCTTTTCTAGTGCTGTGAACTATTTTTAAATATTCAGTTTTATTGTTCATTATTCTGGAACTTATGATCTGACATGGTTAGATATTCTTTTTCTAAACAATATTAAGTTTCATGCAATTTGATTTTATTTTTACAAGTTTTATATGCTCTTTCACAGTTTCTAGTTTATCTTAACATAGACCATAAGATCAATCTCGTATTAAATAATTAAAGGTACAAAAATAAATTGATGCCATTGACTTTGGGTAACTTAATGTCCACTCTAAATCTTCTGCTACTTGTTTACTTCCACCATTTTAATCATGTTTTACAGAGGAAGCCTAATTGGTGTGATATGGTCTCTTCACTGGTGTTTTATAGACAGTGTTCTGTTTTATGGAGTGTAAATGGGTTCTCTCTTGAAAGCTAATAATTTTCTTTGTATTAAGAGTATATATTTTTTTAAATAACATATCAACAAGGATTTTTCTTCTGAGTCTGTAATTTTTTAAACCAAATACTCAGATAGGCAGTGTCTGTTAATCCTTCAGGGACCCATTGAAGCACACAGGTGGATTCACCCATGCAAACATTTGTTTCTAGCTAACGGATGGTTTTCTCAAAATAATCTGTTTTTGTGTGTCTGCATCAAAGTAGGTAAAATTTTCGTCTGGGCCTAGATCCTAGAATTTAGTCTCAACTGATGGCACTGGACTAGCAAAGGTCTTCAGTAGAAAGCGGAGTAAAATGGAGAAAGCTGTAAATTTGGAGTCCAGAGACCTGAGTTAGGATTCTATGCTGCTGCTTACTAGTGTGAAATCTGAGATGAGACCCAGGTCTTAGTTTCTTGATCCATATAGCAGACGATCCATATAGCTAGATTGTCTCAAAGTTTCCTTTCACTTCTAAGATGATGAGATTTTAGGTACCTCATTATTTTAGGTGAAAGTTAAATGTGGATTTGGTTTAAGTTTGTAATATTTTTCTTCAGATGAACTCCAGCATCCTGTTCTAAATTGCAATGTTTACCCTAAGTTGCTTACCTTTCATCGGCATACTTTATTAGTGCTTATTCAACAAATATTTGTTGAATGTCTTTTTATGTGCCAGGTACTATGCAAAGCCCTAGGGTAGCAAAGATAAATGAGATGTGTTTCCCATCCACAGGTAACAATATTGCAGTGTGGTAAGGACCACAGTAGACAAACGAATGAGGTGCCATGGTAGTTCAAAGAAAAGATTGGATAAATCTGCTTTGGGGAGAACCAGGACAGCTTAGAAAGTAGTGGCATTGACTGGGTCTTGGAAGATGTGTTTGCCAGGTGGGAAATGGGGCTGAGGGAGGTAACAAAAGGGCCTCACAGACAGATGGAGTAGCATATACAGAGTGAAGAGGTAGGAGGATCCATAGTGTTTGAGTGGAACTTCCAGATGGATTCAGTTTCCAGGGCTAAATCATAGGGAGCAAATGGTGAGAGAAGGCAGGGCATTGAATAGACAGAAGAATGAGCAAGAATGGTTGAAGTGGAATGAGGAATTAGGAGATGAAAAGGTTGATATCGATACCTCTGGGCCTTCTTCACAAGTTGAAGAATAACTCAAAAAAAATTTTTGAGCCTCATATATAGTGAGATTTGCTTGCACTACTACTCATAGTTGTTGAGTAGAACAATTAGAACGTTAGTCCATGTCTATTGGGCATTTATTGTGTATTGACTTATTCCCAATGTCCAACTCCAGTATCTAGTTAAGTATTACCCACATTGTTTTATCTTAAATGTAATATTTGCAAAACATTTTTTTAAAGATTTTATTTATTTATTTATTTGAGAGAGAGAGCACATGAGCAGGGGTGGGGAGGAGCAGAAAGAGGGAGAGAGAGAATCTCAAGCAGACTCCCCTCTGAGCGGGAGCCGTCATGAGGCTCAATCACATGACCCTGAGATCAGGACCTGAGCCGAAACCAAGAGTCAGATGCTTAACTGACTGAGCCACCCAGGCACACCGCAGAACAAACTTTTTTTTTTTTTTTAATTTGTTTTGTTTGGCTATATGGCAAAGGAATTTTTTTTTTTTTTTTTTTTTGGACAGGGAATTACAGATACATTGTAATGATAACCAATGTATTCTTCATATATAGAATATCACATTTCACCTCAAAATTCCAGATTAAGTCATTTCAGTGTGTTGAAGGGATGAAATGAGATGATGACTTGGAAGCTGCTTCTCATAAACTTCAAAGGGTAGATTGTGTGAATAATTATAAAAGTCAGAAAGTGCACTATTTATTAAAGCTTACGTCTGAGTCTCATCCCTCTCCCCCCACAGCTATGGGGTGGGGTAAGAACTATATGTCAACTTGGAATCAGACTCCGTTTTGAGCCATTTAATTTAGACACTTATTATTTTAATGTAAGCGCTTTTACTTTGGCAGGCAGCATACAATTTTAATTAGCACTTGGAACACAGCAAAATAGGTTGATGAGGTACAAGACATGGAGAAATACGTTCATAATGGCCTGCCCTAGGACTCTGGCAGAGCCCAGGAGAGAAGCTTGCAGCAGCGTGCTCAACGCTTCTGAGAAATCATCCCACTGGCACTTAAACTCTTATACATTTAATCACTTTAGTGTTTTAAAATGTTGAAATATTGGCATTAGCAGCTTTGTCATCTATACTACACGCAGAGAGAATATTAATTTCTTAAGCTTATTTGATGCAGCAACTGATGTATAAGAAAACTGAACTCATTTCTACATCTGCCCAGAATTCACTTCCCAGCTTTGCCAGTCAAGCTCTGACTCATCCTTTAAACCCTAGTCCTGATACCCCCTCACAGTCTGACCTACCCCCCCTCCTTTCACCCATGGCCATTCTCTTTTTCTTTATATACCCATAGTCCAACACTCTGTTCCAATGATTTTTTAATGCATTATTCTCCCCTGTTGACTCTCAATGCCATATTTGTAGGAACTGTGTCCCCCTATCTGCATTTTGGTTGCATACAATTAAAAAGCACTGCACTGTGGAATAAAAAGAACATGCACTTTTTAGTTAAACTCATGGGTTAAGTCTTGACTGCTTCTTACTTGCTATAGGAACTTGGACGAATTATTTAACTTCTTTGAGCTTCTTTAAATAAGGATAGAAATGCCTGCTGTGCAGGATTGTTGTACAGATTAAATAAGATCCATCCATCAGTTTAGCAGATACATAGAGAGATCCTATTACATGTCAGCCACTGTACTTGGTACTAAGAATATAATGATGAATAAGGCGTGATCCTGCCCTGAGAACTTTATAATTTAGTGGAAGAGACAGACGAGAAAACAGACGATTGCAATTTAATTCTTGAAGGATGGATAGAAATTCATTAGCACAGGAATTCTAGGCGTTGGGGTGAAGGTAGCAGGATCTGGGGTGGAAGGAGAAGCGTATGTGTTGCCTTTGAGCCAGAGAGAGGCTGGCAAGTCAAGACACAGAGAGGCTTAATATAGTAGCTGGGGGGTTGAGGCTGGAGACGTACATACCACGAGGAGCCTTGCAAGCCTGGCATGGGGCGGAGGGAACCTATAAAGAACATGTGATCAGATTTGCCTTTCTGAAAGACCTCCTTCCTAGGCAGCGTGTGGAGTGGTTTGAGATAGTCAAGGCAATCAGTATGACCGGATAAGAGGCTGTTGACTAATCGTGCTGATGGCCTCCACAGCAGGAATTAGAGTGGGGATGGGGAGATAGAGTATATCAAGAGATCTTTAGGAGCCAGAAAAGGCAGGATGTGGTCAGATGTGTTAGGAGAAAGGTGGTGAGAGGGAGAGGAAACAAGAGGAGGGGTGTGGGGTGCATGAGGAAGGAAAAGTGAGTCCAGTTTGGAAACTGGGGTTTGAAGGACCCATGGGGAGCGTGGGACATTTTGACTTCATCATTTTGGGCTCCTATATATTTTTGACCTTCTCGGTTTTTTATTCTAGAACATAAACATTTCTGTTAGGATGATATCAACACTGATGAATTTTGTGGCAAAGATTTATTCCAGGATGAATTCCATAAGGCATTTTAATTCCTTGGTCCATGTTCAATGTAGCATATTTAAACTGTTTCCAGTTGTCACTTAGATTTTTATTTTACTAACATTATTTCCATCAGGATAAAACCTTTCTTGTGCACAATTTACAAGGAAGTTTATTGATTTTCCAACTTCTTTTTCATGATCTTTGTGAAATTTATACAGATTATAGCTTTTCCATGGTAAGTCTTCTTTTATCTCTATTATTTTTACCATGTCAGATTTTACACATGTAAGCTTTTATCAAATTTTTTAAATTTTCCATAAATTTGTGAGCAATAATAATTTTTACCATTTGCTGGTTTTGCTCTTGTCAGCTATAGTTTACGTTTCTTTTTATCAAGCCTAAAATTTTCCTGAAGTAAATTTTGCAGTTTTTAAGTTTACTAATGATATGTAATTCTCAAGTCAGCTTTTCTTCTATAACAAATTTTACTGTGTATCACTTTGGCCCTTGTCAGTTTCGTTTTGGTCCTTAAGACCGAGTTGCCTCAAAATGACAGAATCAAAATGGCATACTTCAGCCCACGGACAGCCAAGGGGAGATGTCTAGGAAGTGGGATATACCCATACAGCTTTGGTGATGTGGAGAGATATCAGGGATCAAATATAAATTTGACAGTCATTTTCATCTGGGTGTTGAGGCCAAGGGAATAGGTGACATCTCACAAGAGGGGTGTACAGCATGAGAGAAGAGCACTCAGGAAAACTTGGAGGAGCACCAACATTTGGGAAAGAAATGGCCAAAGGGGGAGTCCATGAAGGAGAGGTAGGAGGTAGGAAGAAGCTCGCGGGAGGCATCGTCATGGAAGTCAAATCAAGGAACGGGAGTCGATGATGGATGCTGCAGAGGGCACGTGGGATACATACTGAAACATGTCCTTTGGATTTAGCATCAACGACATCATCACTGTCCTCAGTGAGAGCTACCTCATGAGTGGAGAAAAAAATACCCAGCTGGGTGTACTCACAGAGGAGTGAGAAGGAGATGAAGAAGTGGAGACAATTGTAAGCCAACATTGGCTGTAGGAAAGGAAGTTTGTTTGCGTATTCATTGAACGGTTTATTTATTTCCTTTTAATAGAAGAGAGCTTTGAGCATGATTAAGCACTGATTGTTGAAGGAAGAGGATGA
>NC_138370.1:167690094-167716485 GCF_054177405.1 Leptonychotes weddellii | reverse complement strand
CGATGTGGGACTCGATCCCAGGACTCCAGGATCATGACCTGAGCCGAAGGCAGTTGCTTAACCAACTGAGCTACCCAGGCGCCCCTCTACTTTGGTGTCTTAATCAATCCTGATTCCCGACTGGACTCGGAGCTCTACCATGAACTATTTTAACTATTTGCTTATCACTTACAGCCCTCAGTCAAGAGGATCTTAAGTATTGTCCCTAAATCCACAATATGATCACCTGCCCTGACCCTTGAATACTACTACTTTCGAGAATGTCCTGCTGCTGCATATTGCCCATGACATCAGAGATGCTGCAATACCCTTGCTCTGCAATTGCGAGCTGGGGTTTTTTACCACATCTACTTAGATCTGCCACTTACAGGGCAGATAAAATAGAAAACGACACTCTACAATGACCCCGCCTATTCCCTGCTCCTTCCATTTGTCTGCACATGTTATGGCAAAACTTGGGTTACCTCCCAAATAATGGGGCAGTAGCCAACGCACACACCATCTGTCCATCCATTGAGCTCCCACCTAGCCATTCATCCACCCCTTCACTTCTCATTTGTGGGTCACTTAGTAGCACCAGGTGCTGTGGTAAGCAGTGAGGTTACAATAGGAAGAGACAGCGCTCTCAGAGCTCACCATCTAGCAGGTGAGTTAGTCGTTGTTGCAATACTGTGTGAAAGGTGGGCAAGGTAAAGAACCAGTTCGTCTAGGTAAGCAGGGACTGGTAGAGTGCCTTTTTTTTTTTTTTTTTTTTGTAGAATCTATAGCAATCTCATGAGGTCAGTTCGACATATGAAATGTGTGCTTCTTATCCCAATGCAGTTGTTTCACCTGTCAATTCATAGAGCTCCAAAAGTTACCTTTGTTTATGAGGATGGATAGGTTCCAAGCCTGTGATTACCATAAAGAAAACTCATCTCCTTACATAGCAACTAAGATCAGTTCCTGAATTTACAGGATATTAAAGAAAGGGCATTCTCTTGGAATCTTTTTCTGGGTTTAGCTAGTATCCCCTTCTACCCTGTCCCCGTTCTCCCGTGCTGAGCCCCCTATTTTTGTTGTTTGCCTTCAGGACAAAGGGCAGGACAATTTTGTTGGCCGTTGTTGAGTCATGTATATTTGTCTGACCTCCATGGAATTTAGTTCTGGGCACATGAATTAAATAAAGGTGGACTGAGTGGTCATGGTCTGCATCCCACCCTGACAGGTTCTCCACACTTCTGACTTGGCTTGTTTTGCTGTTTCCTGACCCCACTGACAGGCCACTGCCTCTGGATCCCAGCACTGGCACCCTGCGTGTGGATGGGACACTGAAGCGGGACAGCCAGGGGCCGGGGGAGCCCTGGGAACACCAGAGATACCCTGCTTTTGTTTCTGTGCACCAAGCTGCTATTCCTGTGGGGGTCTAAGCATGTCTAATTAGGTGGAGAAAGAATCGGAGGTATTGGGCATACATCTCATCCCCCAAATTGAAGTGTGAAATAAACGCTACAGTAAAAAATGATCTATAAACCAATATAATACTAAGTTTATATCACATTATGGCAGAGAGTTGGAAAAAGAAAAGGGGAGGACACCCTCACTCCCTCCCCACCCCACCACCCCCGCACTCATGCTCTCTCTCTCTCTGATGTGTGTCTTAGTTCCTGGATCTTGTCCTCTGCCAAAGAATATGCGGGGGTCCATTTAATCTTTGTTCACTGTCCCTCAAGATCCCTCTGCACAGCCCTTTACATATAGCGGGTCTCGCTCTGTTTCCCTGTCTTGCCTAGAGCACAGGACTCAGGCTGGGCTGCCCCTGTCCCTCCTCCTGCCCAGAGGGTCCCAGCCACATAACCATTCCTGGCACAAGGCTTCCCCTCCCTGCCTGGTATGATAGGAGGATCTTCTCATTTTCAGGACCCCAGATGTCATTTCCCCCTTCTTCCTCACCCTTTCCTAGGGCAGGGTGGGGTGGGGCGGTGACCGTTAGCCAGGCAGGCTCTTATCTTCTACCCCTCTACATCCGCTCCCCAGTGAACACACAGCTGGGGTGAGAGGGGGGAGCATACCCACAGCCGGAGGAAAAAGACACGGTTCAATGTGATAAAACAGCCCTGCCACACAAGCAAAACTGCTCAGTAGCCTCCTCTAAATATTTAGAAAAAATATTTTTAACTTAAGAAGTTATCTGTGAATGACAAAGATTTCAGGCAAGACCGAGGGAGAAGATTTTGCGGACTGGGGGAGTGGTGGTTTGGGGAAGCAGTGTCTTGTCTACACTGGGGTTCCTCCCTTCCTGTCCTCTTGGCCCTTCCTCTTGGCCATTCTCATCCTGAGCCAAACTGTGTCTCTATCTCTGTCCATTCCCCATCTTTTCCCTGCCACTGTCCTTCATTCCCATCTGACATCCATCGTGGGAAAGGCAGTTAGAGGCTAGACCAGGCACTCACAGGTTCCCCGACTTCGGGAGTTTATTCAGAGGGCCAAACACCACAGTTTGACTTCTCCCTGGGGATTGCTTCTGTAAAATTCTGCATGAAATATCTTCATTGCTTTTTTTTTTTGCATTTAATTTTACGCTTCGAATACGTGTAACATTTATGGGATTCCAAAGTCAAAATTATATCGTACACGGGGCACTCTAGTGTCCTCCACCCTGTTTGCCTCAGCTGTCTACAGGGAATTAATTTTGTTTCTGGTTTATTCTTCCAGCGTTTCTTTTTGCAAATATAAGAATACATATATGAAAGGTGGCATATGATTTAGCAGTTTGTACCTTGCTTTTTGCACGTAACAATTCATCTTTGTATCCATAGATAGGTGCATAGGAAACTTCCTCACGTCTTCAAGGCTGAATATACAGAATCGTGGGAAGGTATCATAGTTTATTAGTCTCTTATTGATAAACATTTGGATTGTTTCTAACCTGCTATTTTAAATAATGGCACAATGAATAGTTTTCTGTATCTGTTGCTGATTTTGTTTTAATAAAAACAAATAGGAGTGCAGGCAGGAGGGCAGGGGAGAGAGGGTAAGAGGGAGAGATGAAGAGAGAGAGAGAGAAATGCTTGACAGTCAGCTGACTGAGCCACCCAACTCCTTTTGGTTTTTTATGGAGGCTTCATTACTTAGGCATAATTGATTAAACCATTGGCCATTGGTGACTGATTCAACCTTTAGCCCCTCTCCCTTCCCTGGAAGTCAGGGCTGGGGGTAGGACTGAAAGTCCCAATGCTCTAATCATATGGTTGGTTCCCCCCCCACCAACCAGCCCCCGTCCTTAGGTACTTTCCAAAAGACACCGAATTCACACAAAAAAAGCACCTTTAATATCCTCATCACTTAGGAAATTCCAATGGTTTTAGGAACTCTGTGCCAGGAGCCAGGACGAAGACCAGATATACATTTCTTATGAAATCACAATATTGCCCATCTACCATGGACACTTCATTGAGAAGACACTTCGACAGAGCAGAGGACAGCGCAAGGGTGACGATGCCCAGTTGTGGAAGATGGACAGGGTATCTTATATAGGAGGGAGGAAGGAGAGACTGGGAGCTTGTCACACATTTCCCAGCGGTTCACCAGGATGTCTCCCAAGCTCTGCAAACGTAGCATACCTTCACTCCTGAAGCTGTGGCACCCTCTCTTATGAGTTCCAGTCCCCTCTCCTTGGTTCGCTGACACTACAAACCTTGGTTATTTGTCCTTATCTCTTTGCCTCACCTATTTTCACCCTGCAGATGTTCTTTGTTTTGTCCCCCAGCTATCCCAGCTACTATTACCCTAGGAGAGTCCTTCCATGTGTCTCTCCTGGAAGATTTCAGCAGAGGGGGGAAGAAAGGCCTGCAGACTCTGGAGTCAGACTCCCCAGGTTTCCTTGGTCGCTCTGTACTTACTAGCTTTGACCCCCTGGCAACTGACTTAACCCCTGAGCTTCTGTCTCCTCCTGTCACTTGAGATGCACAATAGTATTTGTGACCTTCAGTCATAGCGAGGATCAAGTGAAATCCAATGTGGAAAATACTTGGAATGGTGCCTATCATGTCACAAATACACAATAAACCCTAGAGACATTTCAAAAGCCTCCTAACTGGCTTCACTACCTTCTCATTTCTCTCTCTCTCTCTCTCTTTCTCAGTTTCTCTATTCCCACACGCTGGGCAGATTGGTCTCTATAATACATCCGAACAAGGCACTTCCTCCCGGAACACTTTTCATGATGCTTTGGACCTCCTCAAGCTGGCTCCAGGCTATCTGCCCAGTGTCATCTCCTGCCACGTCTCTGCAGCACTCTGCTCACATGGTCCTTGCACCTTCATCTGCGTTCCCATCTCTGTGCCCTGGGTGCTCTTGCCCTGGGATTTCCTTCTTTCTCCTTTCCTCCTTGGTAATCCACCTCCCATCCTTCCAGGCACAGGTCAGATGTCATATCCTCTGTGAAAACTTTCCTGAAACTCCCCCTCCTCATCACCAAGTCATTTTGGTGGTTTCATCTTCTGTAGTCCCATGGCAATTTGTATACATCCTTCCAACTTAACCCAGCTGCCGGCACAATGTGAATGTGCACCCCACGCCACCTGTGCCCCATGGAGGGGACGTCATCCCATCCTGCATATCTTGGTTTCCACAGGATTTCCTCATGACTGGATCCCTGTATACCTGTTAAAGAAAAAGAGACAATAGGCCCAAAATGGAGTTACTTGTGCTAAGCCCAATGTCAGCAAATCAAGGCTTAATACCTACCCTAATTGCAGTTTCAGCTTCTCCCAGGAATGTGATCCTTATCCAGTCAACCTGGAATTACCTGGTCAGCCTTAGTGAGGTGATCCGCACGCTAGACCCCTGCCCTTCCCCCAAAGGAAGCTTGCCCCAAATAGTCCAATCTATTAAAATTTCTTTTCCTACCCCCTTCTGCCTGTAAAAGTCTTCCATTTTGTGCCCTTCCTTGGAGCTCCTCTTTATTTGTTGGTTGGGATGCCACATGATTCATGTATTGTTGAATAAAGCCAATTTGATCTTCAAATTTACTCAATTGCATTTTGTTTCTTAACATGCCTTCCCTCACGGCATCACACAACTCTGTTAGCAGCTCTTGTTATAGTCCCTAAAAGAACTGAGGGAAGGGTTCTTTAGTTTATGGATGAAAGTGCTTGAGAGAGAAAATAAAAGAAATGAGTCTGGGGAAGGGCAGATTTTCAAGAGTTGAATTTTCTGGTTCCTGTGCCCTGTCTTTGCTTCAAAAACTTTCAGAAACATTTTAAATAATACAGCTGTCAAACTCTGGGAGGTCCCTGCACCCGGGATCTGCTGTCCTTTTCCTTTAGTGCTTAATTTCCTTCCCTGGGAGGCAGTCAAGAGAGGACAGAATAAAATCCTATAAAACCATGAAATAGATATGATATTGTACTATTGTCCTGTATAGAGAAGAGGGCGACATGCCTTGCCGTTGTCCACTCTGATGTTGCTTGTTTTAACAATGTAGCACTGAATTCAAATCTAAATCATTGCTGTTCTATGTTGGGTCATCATTCTCCTTCAGGAGAAAATCCAGTAAACCCAACTGTATCAGATTGGGTTCCCCAGAAGCAGAGTCGGAGACCACAATTGCTCTGAATGTGATGTATTGAAAGAGTGCCCTCAGGAGAGGGGACTGAGAAAAGAAAGCATGGCATGGATATGGCCTCGTCAGGGACTAACTTGGGGCTGATTCCCTGGGGAGCTCTGGAGCCTGAATTGCACCACAGAGTTGGTCCCCTTTTGAGACAAGGGTTGTGGTTTTCTAAACCCTTGTGTCAGTGAGTCATTGTCCCCTGTCTTCTCTGAAGGAGGGATGGTAGGAGCTTAATCTCCTGGATGAAGTAGTTCCCTTTTGGTTGAGCACGAATAGCATCCATGATGCCAACAATCTTGGAGCAGAGGAGTGGGGACAGCAGACAGCTCAGAGGATGTGCTGAGCCCCAGAAACAACCTCACTGGGGTACCTTGGAGAGAGTGACACCAGGATGGGGAAAGTGTGTGCATGTCGTGTCTGTCTATGTATGCCTGTGTCAGGGGAGGGTGGCCACAGAGTTTCCCAAGGTATATGGTATTGGGGCCCAGACAGTGTTATTAGGATATTTAAGGAATTATGACCTCAGAAGACACAAGGACTTAGCAGAAGTGAAGCAGAAGATACTTGTTTTTGATAATCCAGGGACTACTTAAAGGCCATACCTATTCTATGTTCGTATCTTGATCTAGCAGCAATTGACTGTGGCTGCATGTTATGCTTTCTACCTAATTTAATTATTTTACTTGGAACTTCCACCCTGGTTTTATAAAGTTTAACCCATATAAATTAGGCTATTCCAAAAGGGAAGTGGGGAATTACTACAGGAAGCTCTGAATTGAGCTCTGCCTTCCATGTGAGCTAGACAAAAATGGGGTGAGTGTTGGGCTAGAAAGTTCTTATTATTATTTGAAAAAGAAAAAAGAGAATTATAATGTGAAGAAAGACACAAAGCTTTAATAATCTCTCCCATTAATCTCAAGCTACATGGGAGGGACTCCTTGCATAACTTGAGTGGTGTACCTAGCTAGATGGCTCTAAACATGACTTCTTGGCCCTCCCAGAGGTTCTAGAGCTCCTTAAGTAAGTTTCTTTTAAGAATAGATGGCCCCAGAAAGCTAGAGCACTTGAAGACATACATATGGCCAACTTTGTATTTTTATGTATTTAAGGGTTTTGAAAAGCCCATAGCTTGTTAATTAACTAGATATCTGTGGGTCCTACAGATATTTTTACTGCCATCAGAGGGTCCAGTATTATGTCCTAAAGTGTTCTCCTATCTGGTTTTTAGTGGAAATTCCTATCTCTGTGGTCATCATTTCCTAGATGCCTGAGTAAGATCTTCCAAAAGTAGGGCTACACATGGTGAAAGGGCTTGTATGGGCCAAGCTTGAACAATTTTCCCTCTAAAGAATCTTTAGGTCTTAAGAACTAGATATTATATTTTTATGTGTGCATGTATGGTTGAGGTCTATAGATTCAGAAGCTGTTTCAACAGCTCCTTAAAAAGGTCTCTGACAAATCTGTAATTATTAGCTTCTCTCCTTCTTTTAGAAGTCTGGTGCAGAAGAAAGAATAAACAGTTAAATGAAAGGGTTCATTCATTTGTGTTCTGGTTAAAGTCAGAAGGCTCTAATCTTAGTGCTATCGACCCCAGGAAATGATCTAGACCACCTATAAAACAGCAATAATATTATTTAAAAGTATTATCAGGAAAGTAATTTTTTAAGCAGAGATATAAAGATTTAATATATATATGTGTGTTCTTATATCTATAGTGAGTTAAACTTTATATAAATCCAATTATATATGTGGGATAGGGTGCCTGGTGTGGTGGAATTTTTTATTTAAAAGTGAACATTGAAAGTCATATTGGAGCTGCATCCTTAACACAAGTATAAGAATTGAGGCATGTCTTGACTTTGGAATATGATATACAATAAACTTAAAAAAAATTCTGTTGCAAAAGACTTCTCTATTTAGAGAGGTTTAGGAAGGGAATGGATATCTGTGCATAGGATCCTAAAAGCCTCCTGGCAGGGAAGAAAGGAAGTCAACCACCCATTCAACCAAATGTTAAAATTAGGAAAACCTGTCACAGTGGACCGTGGTCATCCTGACCAAGGGACGGTGACAAAAGAGAGCATTGAGTTTCCCCAGAGGGAAACACATCACAAGAGAAAGTGGGGTCTGGCAATGATGTGAGCTCCACACAGTAACCCCAAGTCAAGGGGAAGATCTCCATCTGGCATATTATGAAACTGAATTCAGAAGATCCACAGGTAGGAGCCAGCAAACCAATGATTTTGCATACCATGACAAAGAGTGTAACCATTCCATGTTGTGCCAAGGGCCACCGAAGAGTTTTAAGCAAGGCAATGGCTAGGTTTTTGCAGTAGAGAGCTCGTTTCAGTGACTGATGTGGAGGTTATATTTAAGAAAAGCAAGAATAGAATCTGGGAAGCTGTTGACATGGTTCAAAGGAAAAGAATAGGGCCTGGATGAGCGAGTGATAAAAGGAAAAGATTCAAGTAGAAGGAGGTAAAGCTGTCTTGACTTGGTAATTGATTGGCTCAGAGGGAGCAGTGCTTAATTTGTTTGCTATTTGTGCTCTTTATTACCATTAGAAAAAGTGGGGATTGGAATAAATGGCCAGTTATTCCCTTCCTGATCATTTGTTTCAGTTGTTCATCTCTAAAAAGAAAATTATGAAGACGGGGCTTTGATTAGTTCTACTTATTTTTATAATGACTGTGGTTATCATTTCCAGTTTATTGAATGGAGTCATTGTTTTAATTTGCATAAGTGGCGTTTGGATATGCAATTACATTAAAAGCTAGATATCAATTGATGTAGGAGAAGAATTATCTAGATATGGCCATGATATTAAAGTGAACAAATGTCTGACTCGAGAGTTTGCCAACATTTCCATTGAGTTAATGCTGGCTGCCAAAGATTGATGAAAAGAAAATATAAAGAAAAGTATAGATGATCTTAGCCAAATGGTACCTTTACAGATTAGAAGGAAGGGTATATCTTTTTTTGTTTTGTTTTTAACAAAGTGCTTAAAATTAGAAAACCAACAAGTTTTTTGTTACAAAACAATAATAACAACAATAACCCAAAACAATAAAATGGTGTATATTGTAAAAACTAAAAAGCATCCTTCAGCACAACCAGCCAGAACCTGTGTGGGTAACTACTGTTAACAGGTAGGTGGGTATTCTTCCCAGTAGAAAGTGTCCTTAAAGAGATTCTGGAGCCAAGAATATACAACGGGGAAATGACAATCTCTTTAATAAATAGTGTTGGGAATACTGGACAGCCACTTGCAAAAAAAATGAAACTAGATTACCACCTTATACTATACACAAAAACTCAAAGTGGATTAAAGACGTGAATGAAGAACTGAAACCATAAAACTCTTAGAAGAATACACAGGTAGTAAGCTCCTGGCCATCAATCTTGGTGATGATTTTTTGGCTCTCACTCCAAAAGCAAAGGCAACAAAAGCAAAAATAAACATCCAACTAAAAACCCTCTGCACAGCAAAGGAGATCATCAACAAAATGAAAAGGTAACCTACTGAGTGGGAGAAAATATTTGCAAATATCGTATATATGATAGGGGTCAATATCTGAAATGTATTTTTTAAAAAGCTCATACACTTCAATAGCAAAAGCCCAAACAATTTAATTAAAAAATGGGCAGAGGATCTGAATAGACATTTTTCCAAAGAAGACATACAGATGGCCAACAGGTACATGAAAATTTGTTCAACATCACTCATCAGCAGGGAAATACAGATCAAAAACACAATGAGATGTCACCTCACACCTGTGAAAATGGCTATCAGGAAGATAAGAGATAACAAGAGCTGACAAGAACATGGAGACAGGGAACCCTTGTGCACTGCTGGTGGGAATGTAAATTGGTGCAGCCACTTACCTATCGAAAACAGTATAGAGGTTTCTCAAAGAACTAAAAATAGAATTACCATATGATCCAGCAATTCCACTTCTGAGTATTTGTCCAAAGAAAATGAAAATACTAATTTGAAAAGATATATGCACCTCATGTTTGTATTAGCATTATTTACAATGGCCAAGATATGGAAACAACCTAAGTGTCTATCAATGGATAAATGGATAAAAAAATGATGTGATGCACATGTATGCGCATATGCACACACGCGTGCGCACGCACACGCACACGTGTGCACACACACAATGGAATACTATTCAGCCATAAAAAAGAATGAAATCTTGCCATTTGCAACAACATGAATGGACCTTAAGGGCTTTACACTAAGTGAAATAAGTCAGAAAGAGAAAGACAAATACCATACGGTCTCATTTATATGTGGAATTAAACAACAACCACAAAACCCCAAGCTCATAGATACAGAGAACAGATTGGTGGTTGCCAGAGGGTGGGAGTAGGGGGTGGGCAAAATGGATGAAAGGGGTCAAAGTTACAGATTTACCATTATAAAATAAATAAGTCCCAGGGATGAATGTACAGTATGATGACTATAGTTAATTATACTGTATTACATATTTGAAAGTTGCTAAAGAGTAGATCTTAAAAGTCCTCATCATAAGAAAAAAAATTTTTGGTGACTATATACAGTGATGAATGCTAACTAGACTTATTATACTCATTTCACAATATATACAAATATGGAATCATATGTTGTATACCTGGCATTAATATAATGTTACAGGTCAATTACACTTCAACTTAAAAACATTTTAAATAGATAAAAATCAAACATTTAAATTGACCAAGTAAAGGTAAAAACCACATTCTCATTTCAATATATTCAGAAAAATAAATGGGCAAAATCCATCATGTATTCAGAATTAGCAAACAGGCAAAAGAGAATGAGATGAGAGATTCTGCTCATTTCACAGAATGTAAGACAGCACATCCTTCATCAGGGTAAGTTTGACCTATTTCCTTATCTGATAAAGTGTCCTTGATGATTCAGGTCCTAGCGTGCCCTGTGGCTAAATGCTAGAATTGCCGTTGGCAAGAGATGCTGTCACATTGGGACAGTTGACAGTGAGAATAAGAGAGACAGGACAGAAAGCCAGGAGAAAAGGGTCACGTGAAGGTTGAGTACAAAAGGCAGATGCCAGGGATGAAAATAGACAGGCTTGGGAAAGGAGGCTTGGAAGTCCACCTTCTCTGCTTTTCACTCTTGCTACACTCCTTGTCACCCTACCCCCTGCTGCTGAGTTTTACCCCCTGCCTTCTATTTATTCTCCCAAAGGTCACCAAGGGGCCATTTGGTCACCATGTTTGATGACCTTTCCTCCATTTTCACCTTCCTTAACCTTGCTCAGTGTTTGAACTGCCAACCACAGTGGTCTTCATGAATCATCCCCTTGGCTACGGTGACACTGTGTTCTTTCAGTTCATAAACGTCCCTGACCTCCATCCTGATGCCTCCTCCTCTTCTAGTCCTCAACTGTGGGCTCCGCCTACAATTCTGTTCTTTTCCTGCTTTTCCTTTCTCTGTATTTTCTATGTCAATGAAACTTGAATCTGCATCTGGGGCTTCAACGATCATCCCTATGAGGGACACTCTGAGATATTATAGATACAGATAGACATAAGAATATGAATCTGGCCTTGACCTTCCCTGGAGTTCTGATCTTCTGTTTTCTGTTACCTTCTGGACATGTGACATTTGTATCTCAAACTCGGCATCTCCAAAATGAAACTTGTCCTCTTCCCATCTAACAGCTCCCTTAGCGTGGTCCAAAGGGGCCTTCGTGATCTGTCCCTGCCTACCTTTCCAGTCTCATCTCCTGCCACTCTCCCACAAGCCCCCTCTTTTCCAGTCCTACCTACAGAACCACCATTGCACGGATGTGTCGTGCTACCAAATACCTCCATGCTATTAACTATGCTCCCTCCATCTGAAACACCCTTCTCCCTGGTCCTGGATTTTTCACCCCAAACAGTTCTTCAACCCTCAAAACTTCTCTCAGCTATCACCTTCTTTAGAAAGATTTGTTTGAATTCTTGGATGCAGTGGCCCACTGCTGTCTCCCACAACCTCCCTGGAAGCTGCTGCTATAGTCCTTATCCCACTACAGTGTATTTGGTTTTGTCCTTGCTTATAAATGTTAAGACCTTTGAAGAGGAAGACTACATCTTTGGGCTCTGCACCCATAGGGCCTAAAAAAGTGTTTCACACATAATAAGTACTTAATAAATACTGGATAAATAGAAGAACCAGTTTGTCTTGCCTGGCTTTTCTATTTTTGATGATGGTAAAGCCATCTCAAATTTATATCTCTAATCCTGACTCCTCCCCCTAACTCCAGAATCATATCTTTCCTTTGCAACATCTCCAGGTTTATCAAAGACAACAGGCTGTAAGCAAAGCTCTTGTTTTCCTTGCCCACCATCCCCCCATTTCAGTAAGGAACTGTTCAGGACACAAACTGTAGAAGCATCCTTAGTTTTTTTTCCCACTCCACATCAAATCCAATGAAGAGTTCTATAAACTTTATCTTACCATAAACAGATTCTGGCTGTTTTTCATCTTCTCTAACATTATCACATTAGTCCAAGTGACCATCACCTCCTGCCTGGACTCCTGCAAGTTCACACTTTTCCTCTACAAATGATTTTCCACATGGCGAGAGTTCCTTAGCCTGGATTACAAAATCCTTTGGGATTTGGCCTTTGGCTCTCCCTCTCGACCCATTTCCTACCACCCCTACCTTGTGGTCTCTGCTTTGTCTGCACAGGCCTCCTTGCTGCTCCTTGAACATACCAGACAGGTGCCTACTTTGAGGATTTTCCTTTACCATTCTTGCTGCCTCAAATACTCTTCTTCCAGAACTTTGTGTGGATCTCCAATTCACTCCCGTGTGGTCTTTGCTCAGAAGTCACCTTCAGAAAAAGGACTTCTCTGATAACATTATCTATAAAAGCACCTGCCTGACCCTCTATCCTCTTAACCTGATTTTTTTCCCTTTCCTCCCTGAAATTTTTTGTTTCTTTAAAGATCTTTTGATGATTTTTTTCCCTACTATATACACTCCCTGAGGATAAGCTATTTGTCTATTAGGTTCTTCGCTACAGCCCAGCATCCGGAACAATTCCTGGCATTATAGTAGAACCTCAGTAAATATTTAATCAATAAATTAATTATCCTTGTTCTTGAGGGCTTTGGATCTTCTTTAACTGCCCACTTGCCTTCTTTCCTGTTTGTAGTCATCAAGTCCTTTAGAGTCTTCCTTGACCTTATTCAATTAATATTTATTGATGATGCGAAGTGTCTTTCTTAGGGTATGCCTATCATTGAGCTCCTTACTTTTCACAGTTGCCAGATCACATGAGGTAATTAATGCACCAAGAACTTTGTAAATTTTAAAGCCCAACACAAGCCATTTGCCTTCCAGTCATACTGCAATGATACTAATTAATGTTACTTCCATTTCCAACCCATACAGGAGTGTCTGACTGATCTCCCTGCTTCCAAACACTCCCTAGATAATATATTCTGAACCCTGCTGCCCACTTAATCTTATTAAAGCATTGCTATAATTATGTTCCTCTCTTACTCAAAAACTTTGACTGCTTTCCAATTTCTGACCAAATAAAAGAGAAACTCGTTGGCTTGTAACCAAGATCTTCCACAACCTGGCTTCAGACAGCCTCTTCCCTGTCTGCCTCCAGTCCCCATTGAAGCTTTGGTTTTCAAGTCCGTCTAGAACACTCACTTTTCCTAGGCATACCTGCCTTTCCTCTCGTCTCCACTCACGCTCTCCCTCCATCCGATAGGAATGCTGCCTGCACACCTTCCCCTGAAAAATTCACGCTTTGTGGCCCCAGAGCAAATGAACATCATGATGCTGTCCTCCTTGGGTTTTTCCATGTCCAGGGGATTCTTTCTTCACTCTGGGCATGTTCACAGCATTTAGCTCTTTCATTTACCTCTGGAGGGGCCATTCTTACCCTTCCTCCTCCTTTTTCTTAAAGGAGGAAGGAAGGAAAATGATACAAGGAAACTTGTGGTATCTCTCTCCTCTTTTACCATCCTGATTTGGAAGGCAGGGAGGGTCTGATCTCCATTTGCCCAAGCTTCCGTGATTGTTTGTCCCTTCCTTCAAAACAGGCCATGTGATTCCCTCTTTGGGATCTGCCTGCCAACAATAGGCATGCATTCATGGCTCCTGCCTGCATATGGTAGGGTTCTGAAGACAGGTTGTCATCTTGCCTTTCTGAGTTGTGCGGGGGTGGGGGGAGTCTTGGGAAGCCTACATTTGCTACAGGATAAACGACATTCTCCAATCTAGCCTTTCTGAATTATAAGGCTTATGTTTTTGTCTCCGTGTATCTGACTCTACTTCTTAATTAGTTCTGAACTCTGAGGAGAAGCAATTAATTATCTCCCTCCCTTAAAACTCAAACATCACCCATGTGACCCTTTTTACGAACTCTTCTATAGTACAGCTATTTATAATGTCTTATTCATATTTGTAACCCAATATCATAAGCATATGGAAAGAAAGGCAATATTATATGCTCTTATTCTTTTTAAATCTCTTTCGACTTCAGATTCATGGGCCAGTATTTATTTGCATGGAGGTTGTAATGAGGTAATAAATTTGATACTAAAAAAAAATAAAGTATAAATGATGAGAAATGGGCTGTTTCCTGTTGGAATTTTGTCTGATGACCAAAGCTAGTTATAATGTATGACAATTCCCTGCATTATAAAGAGTAACACTGGACACATTTCTGGGGGACTTACTTTGAGATGAAAAAACAGGTCCTCTGACTATCAGTTGCATTGACCACCTTCAACTATATAAGGAAAAGCTTGGGAAGATAATTTAAATGGGATTCACAGGTATAAGAGCATCATGGCATTTCCATGCTCTTCCCAACTCTGGGGGGAGGGAGAAGGGCTTGTTCCTTGAAGCCCAGTTAGGATGGTCCTCAAAGCAAACCTAGAAAGGGGGAATGTCTACCAGGAGGAATATTGACATCTCACCCCTGAGACTGGTGCCTTCTACTTGCTTAAAGAACTGTGAGCATGTGAGTGTGGCCAAAGCTGCCTGAGATGGCAGATGAGGACTTAGGGCAATAGGGGGACTGGCCAGGACTTCCAGAATTTGATAGAGCAAGCACATCCAAGTGACCTCACTGAAGGCACTCAGACTTGAGTTGTCTTTTTTTTTTTTTTTTAAGATTTTATTTATTTATTCATGAGAGACAGAGAGAGAGAGAAGCAGAGGGAGAAGCAGGCTCCCAAGGAGCAGGGAGCCCGATGCGGGACTCGATCCCAGGACTCCGGGATCATGACCTGAGCCGAAGGCAGACGCCCAACCATCTGAGCCACCCAGGCGCCCTTGAGTTGTCTTAATACAATCATACCCAGAGTGGGTGTGAAGGCAGCTGTGGGAGAAAAATTACATTAACACTCATGGAGTGTTTGTCCAGGACTAGGGAGGGTACATGGATTATTTAACTCATCCTCTCAACAACCCTAAGAAGTAGTACTTTCATTCCCATTTTACAGATGAGAAAATTGGGGTGAAGAAGTTGTTTATTTGCTCAAGACCATAGGATTAGTTAGCACTGTTTATAACTGGTGTTTAAAGAGGAAAATCCTTGTATATATTTCTTTGGTTTTGATACCACTACCTATTGGCAATACCCAAATTTATTACTTCCAGCTCTGTGCTCTCTCTCTCTCTCCCTCTCCCTTGAACTCAAGTCTTGTATATCCAACTCCTTACTTGATATCCCCATCTGGGTCTTTAATAGGCAATGGAAAGCTAATTTATCTATATAAATCGAAAGTTCTTGATTGTAAACTGTTCCTGTTCCACTCTTCCCTATTTCAGGTGCTTAAGCCAGATTGTCCCTATCCCATACACCCGGTTCATGTAGGCCTCGATATGCTTCCTTCTGCAGTCCATGACACTATCACCTCCTTGCCTTTATTCTTCCCTCTTCAGTCCTCTCTGCAGTAGACATAAAATTCTTTTCATTCCCTTGCATCGGTCTTGCATTTCTCTGAGAAGAAAAGGCGAACTCAGTACCATGAAGCCTTGCAAGGCCTGCTTTCTCCTCCTTTCCCAAGTCTCCTCCCATTTCTCACTGGCCTTCAGCAGCACCAGCCTCCTTTCTGTTCCTCAAGAGACCTAGCACTTACTCTTCTCTCTGCCTAGAATGCTCTTTCCTACCATTTTGCATGACAACATCATCCTCATTCTTTAGATCTCTGCTCAAGGTCACCTTCTCATTGCTACTCTTAGTTTCTCCATCTCTTCCCTTGTTGCCTTTTTTTCATAGCTCTTCATACAATTGGTAAGTATGTTGTGTATTATTTTTTGGTTGTTTTCTGGGTCATTCATTTCCACCTCCTTCCCCCAACTAGAACATAAGCTGCCTGAGAAAGGGACCCAACTTACCTTCTTGTCCATCACTGTATTCCCAGAATCGAGTACATTGCCTGGTGTATAATAGGTGCTCAGCAAATACTTGTTAAATAAATGAATGAATATTTCAGTAAATGCTTGTTGTATGAAAGAATGAAGAGAGAACCAGATGTCAGATGTCATATGCTGGATATGGTGACTTTTTAACCTGAGAAGGTTGGAAAGTATATTGTGGGAAGTATGATAGTTATCATGACTAAGGGGACTGCCTCTTTTGGAGACGTTTAAAAGGTACCACTTATCACCCATACTTATTCCTGTATTCAAGCAATGTTTTATATTTTCTCATGTTCTAGGCACTAGGTTAGTGGCTGGAGATAAAATGAAATAGGTACATTTCCTGTTCCAAAGCTTATGATGAAGCATTTCCCTCTGGACAGGAGTAAAGAAAGGTGGGGTGGGGGCAGGAATCGGAGCAAATCTCCAGTAACCCCTCTGCTCTACACATCTCCAGGAAGTTGAAGTCTCAGTTTTTTCATCTTAAATACAATGCATAATAAAAGCACAGAAAGAGTCTCTGAGGGATAGCAAAATGCCCATCCTTTAAAGATAAGAATTACCAATGAGAAATTCGAGCAGAGTTTCAGCTAGACATCAGTTAGCTGTTGGGATGCTAACTTTTCTGATGTGAAATGTGTAGGTTGCCAATGCTAAAGCTGAAAGTTAGAGCTTAATACACTTTTAGCCATTTAGAAATGACAATAGCCTCTTACACAATATTTCTGCCAATGTCAACTTGTAATGCAAGGGGACATTCAAGAATGGAGAACACAGTGTGGTTGGAAAGCCTTGATGAGTGTCCTTGCTCTGTTCCTACCAGCTCATTAGCCTTGAGGATGTTACTTAATCTTTTCAGGGCGAGTTGACTCATCTAGATATTGGGAATAAAAAAAAAGCATATATCTCATGACATTGTTGTAGATTAAATTAGCTCATCCATGTAAAATGCTTAGCATAGTGACTGCCATCTAGCACACAGAATAATGTTAGCTAATATTAATATGATTGGGGGAAATTATAGTACCACCTACATCACAAGGTTGTCGTGAGGAGTAAATGATGTTTGTGTGTATGTATGTGTGAATATCTATCATGGTGCTTGGAACAGTAGGAGTCAATCAAGAGTTGTTGAATAAGCTAATGTATTGGAAAAGCTACAAAGTGTAGATTGCTGTAAAAATGCTCTTGCTTCTTATTTTATTATTTATTTTTCAACAAAACTAGATTAGTTAAAAATCTTTGTATGAAAAAATAAAAAGGATGTTCAAAACTTTCCCTACCAACCAGGTATGATATTTAGCATATTTACCAATCAGTAGGGCATGGATGCTGACCAATCAGAAGAGGGGTGAGCACTAGCTCCAAAGTAGGGCTCTGAGGACCTCCACTCTACTGAAGCATTACTGTGGGAAGGCCTCAGATCTGTCCCAAGCAGGGACCAGGGAAGAGGAAAATGTGGTATAGGGTGGAGGGATTTGCATAGGGTAGCAGGTGTTTTCCAGCAAGTCCAAAGCAATTTTGCTATTTTAAAATCTGGGTTGACTGGTGCCTGTGATCTGAAGCAGCTCTGTCCCCAAACTAAACCCTACATAAACTAGATTTGAAAGGAGAGAGAGAGAATATAGCTGATGCATACTGCTCTCCTGTTCACTTCTCATCCTAACTGAAGGTTGTTTGCCTGAAAGTAATGCTGTTAGTGAACTGGGTCAAAGAAAAGACCCAGAGAGTTCCATATCAGAAGGGTGATAGTATTACATCACAGATCTAAACAAGGCGGTCTGTTTTTGGAAATACGAGGGTGACTTGCCAATTGCATCAGCCTTAGCTGTTGCTGCTCTTGATAATACATTATTAGTCATCTTTATTCCAACAGAATACTCACCATTCTCTCCAGATTTGATGCTGAATTTCAAATCCACTTTAGTAATAATATTTATAACTGGTAGGTTAGAAAGCCTGCATTATTTGAATAAAAGCAACTTATTTGAAGATCAGGGGGAAAGTTGGGGAATAAACAAGTTCCTGGTCACTGATTATTTTTTTTACAAGTGTATTAATGAATTGAGGCTTAGCATACCTCTGTGTAACTCTTTTAAGATCTATATTGACATACCAGATATCATGAAAATTCAGTGGCCGCTGTGGAGTTTGGAGTTTGGAAAATAATGAAGAGAAGTGGAGGAGGAATCACAAATGTTTATGTCCCTATTTGGGTGAAAGAAGTTTGAAAAGGGTGTATAAGTTGATTGGCACAAAAGACTTTCATAATCCACCTACTGCATAGCTTATATGAAAGCACTTTTCATAAAATGTATTATCCAAAGTTTTCTGAAGAAATAGAACCAACGAGATGTCTGTCTCTGTCTCGATCTCTATCATCTGTATCTCCCTAATTGTTATACCTATCTTTAAATCTATTTATCTAATCATCCATCTATTGATATATTTTAAGGAATTAACTCATGTAATTGTGGAAGCTTGGTGAGCCCAAAATCTGATGGGGCAGGCCAGCAGTCTGGAGACCCAGGGAAGAGTTGCAGCTCGAATCCAAAGATGATCAGCTAGCAGAATTCCTTCTTGCATGGGTGAGGTCAGTCTTTTTCTATTAAGGCCTTCAACAGATTGGATGTAGCCCACCCACATTAAGGGGAGCAATCTGCTTTACCCAGAGTCCACTATTTAAGTGTTAATATTTTCCAAAAAAAATACCTCCTAGAAACATTGAGAATAATGTTTGACCAAATATCTGGGCACTGTGGCCCAGCCAAGTTGACACATAAAATTAACCATCACAATGTGAAGGAGTACCGATTCTTGTTAGTTATCTATTTCCAAGGAAAAGCTGTCAAGGTGGCAAAATGACTGCTAGCTGAGGTATTACTGAAAGTGGAGATGTTAAACTAGAAAGGAGAAGACTTGGGGACAAATAGTAGCACAAAGATAGTAACAGCTCTGTGTTCTCACCACCTGCAGATATATAATGCATGTGTAAGATAAACATTTTCAAAACACTCACATGCCTGCATGTGAAAAGCAGAGAGCAGAACCGGACTTTCAGAGGAGACAAATTTTGCCTCAAGACTGATTGGAAGCATCGGGAACTGATGACTTCTGGCCACAGCTGGTCCTGACCAGACCTGCAACTGCCTTTCTCTGGTGAGCTTGCTTCCAGCTCCTCACAGCGCCCATCGTGAACTTTTCTTTTCCCTGGAGCCACAATCCAGCCCTGTCCACTTTACCTCCTGCTATGCAGATACAAAAGACCACTAATTCTGTAGCACCCCCTCAAAATACCTCTAGGTTCAGCCCTTCTTCCCTCTTTTCTATGAATTGGTTTCCTGGATTTTTCCTGAGGCCAGTTTCCCTGCTTAGACGCTTGCCACCTTCTCCAGGTCCTTGATCATTTGGTGAAAATAAATACGTGATGTTCTTTGCATTTACTATTTTATGGCAGTTAGGCTTTTTAGTCCCAGGGTCTGCTCTGCTAAGCTTATGGCTCACAGAATTTTTATGGAACTCAGATGACGTGTATCTATGTATTTATGAAAGCAACATTGGTATGTTCAGACTAGGGCAGCCATTAGGATGACAGAAAGGAAAGCAGATGAACAAAGCTGAGAACAAAGGATTAAAATGTGAAGCATTTGTAGGTGGAGAGACTGAGAATTCTTTGCTATTTGTATTGAATCCATGTAGATCATATAAATTTTATTTGTTATATATTCATATTTATTATATATTCATATTTATTATGTATATTTATATAGAAAATATATATTTATAATTATTATGTATTTATTTATAGATATAAAATCTCTTCTCTCTTTATATATATATATATATACCATTCTGTTTCTCTGGCGGAACCCTCACTAATACAGATCATCTCTGGGTTATTTCTCTACCTCTGGATTTTCAGCTCTTCCATCAACTCTGTAATTGGTTCCCTGTATTCAATTCCTTCTATATGGAAGAGTGGGTTTTCTTCCCCTGCTGAGCCCTCACTGGTACAGCATATTTGAAAGAAGCTTTTTGAAGGACATTGGTTAGAGACTCTGCCCGTATTACCTTAAAAAATTGATGGGTGCGGGGCACCTGGGTGGCTCATTCAGTTAAGCGTCTGCCTTCGGCTCTGGTCATATCTCGGGGTGCTGGGCCCCGAGTCAAGCTCCTTGCTCAGCAGAGAGTCCGCTTCTCCCTCTCCCTTTGCCCCTCCCTCCTTGCTTGTACTCTCTCTCTGAAATAAATAAAATCTTTGAAAAAAAATTGATGTGTGTATATAATTAATGCTTGAAGAGAATTTTACAATTTGTAAAGTGCTAATACAAATTATATCATGTAAGGATCTCTCCCTATTTTATCCCAGGGAGCTGTATATTGGAGTGTTGCATTTCACTGAAGACAATGAACCTCAGAGAAGTTAAATAATTCAACCCACGTTATGTATCCGGGAGGTAGAAGAGTTGTAGTTTGCTTCCTGACATAAAATTGGGTACGATTTCTAACACCCCTATTTGAGAACACAGACTATCGGTGTGAATGTGGGCAAGTTATTTACATTATCTGTGCCTGGTTTGCATACCTATTAAATAACAGAATCCACTTCATGAGTAGATTTTGAGGACTAAGGGAGATCATGTGTATAAAGTACTAGAAAAATACTTGATGGCGGCACATCATAATTCCACAAGAAAAGTTAGCTGTTACAGCCATAGCAATATATGTCACTTAATACTACATATGATTTGCGCTGAAAATTTGTTTGATGAAAGGTCGTTGTTAGAGTTGTGTGGTTAGAGGAGTGGTGGCTGTTTATGAACCGTTGGTTACCAGTCTTTAACAAGATAAAATTTAGAAACTTTTGTACCAATTTAATATTGCTCCAACATCCAACAACATAATCAGTGAGTTCATTTTGTTTTGATTGTATTATTTTGATTTACAAAAGTATCAGTCTGTGGTAGATTGCAGGAAGAACGTTTCTTCACCACAAGATAGTTTGGGAAACACTGGTGTAGGGAAACTCTCTCATTTTAGGGGACCACCCCCCAAGATTTAAGCTACCAAAGTCAAGAGAAAAGGGAGAAGTAGGAGTGAAGAGCCAAGAGTCGCAGGGGATGCATTTTGAGAGGCACTCCAGAGGTTTTCAGTGGAGATGTATGTCAGGAGATGCTTTAAATCGCAGGTCACAGACTGAAACCCCCAAAGCAGCCAGATGGGTAACATAAATGCATAAATGTGTCTAAAAATAGTCCTCTTTATTTTCATCTGAAACGTGTAGGAATATTTTTCTTGTTTTTCTCCAACTCTATGGCCTTTCCTCTGATCATTTTCTCAGTTTTTAATAGAAATATTTGCATAGAAATAGTTCAATTCCCTCTAAACTCCATTCTGAAAAAGTTAAGAGTGCTATGCTCGATAAAAAATGACAAACTGACTCTCAGCCAAGCACAGTAGACAGGATTCTGGTTTCTGCCTCGTGTTACATGGTCTGGATAATCTCTGGGACTGTGATGGTCATGGGTCATCACTCTCATGATTAGGTCATGTCATACAGCACACCTGACTTTAAGAAAGGGAGAGTAACCTGGGTGGGCCTGAACTAACTAGGTGAGTTCTTAAAGGGGACCGGGTTACCTCTGGTGAGAGATGAGAGGTATGAGTGGGATTTGGTGCGTGGTAAGTTCTCCGTTGCTGGCTTTGAAGAGGGAGGCGATCACGTTGTGAGAGATGCAGAAGGCCGATAGGAATTGAGAGTAGCCCTGCTCAGAACCAGGAAGGAAATGGGGAGCTCAGGCCCACAACCGCAAAGACCTGAATTCTGCCATAACCATATGCTTGGAAGAGGATTCTAAGTTCCAGATGGGAATGCAGCCTGGCTGACACATGGTTGTTGGCTTTGTAAGACCCTGAGCAGAAAATGCAGTCGTGCCAGGTCTGGACTTCTGACCCACAGAACTGTGAGCTAATCTGTGGGTGTTGTTTAAGCTTCTAAGTTTGTGGTGATTTGTTACATGGCAATAGAAAACAAATATAGCTAGGAAAGACATAACAGAGTCATGAGAAACACTGAAGGGCTCTTGCTTTGTCCGAAAGGAATAGCCACCGTTTGATTTTAGCCCCATGTTGCATGTGAAAATACGGACTCAGTGTTGGCAGACCTTCTGTATGCTCCAGATAACCCAGGGATCTGGATTTTTGTAAGGAAAAGTGTGAATGTGAATATGGGCAGTTCTTAAAACACACACACACTCACACACACTGGCATACACACTCAGGACAAGCAATATATGTTCATGCCCTGAATTTGCAGGTGAATTTCTCAGTGGTGTTGGTATGTTTCCTTAAAGTTTCAAGTTTCTTTCCAATATCATTAATAGCCAAATAAAATTCAAGATCTGACTTTGAGAAAGGCTTTATTATAACTGGTTCTTGGTATCTGTTGAAAACTTTCGTGGCTAGGAGGTCGGTTTTCATTTCCTTTAGTTTAAATGTAAATGAAGAAAAGATGTCTCAGAGAATCCAACCCTTCTACCCATATACTTTAGTCTCAAGAATTTGTACTTAAAATAGAGTGTGTGAATGTGTGGAGTAAAATAATGCCTTTAATAGATCCACAGCACTTGAAAGCTAAGCTGAAAATCCCTCAAATTCTTTATGTTGTTTTAAAGTCTTTGTGAGGCTGACATTTGTTATTAAAATAGCTTTTTACTTCATCACCTTGTAATATCATTATTTGTTATTACATGCTGCCCTCTAGTGAAATAGCAAAAGGGCCGTGCTGGTGATTTCAGATTTTGGGCTTTTTGCATCTGAATTTTGGTTAAGTATCACGATTCTCCCAAATTATATAAAACTTTAGACTAAAAACATTGCTATAGGAAAGATTTCCTATAAATAGAGGATCTATATAATAGACATTTTAAAGTCTTTTTTAACAGATAGGAAGTTGCTTTGTTAGATTTTTGGAAGACTAAAATAAAATTCAAAAGCATGTTATATATTTTTAAATGTTTTATGCTTACACATAGCTTGCTTTGTTTTGAAAATTGGTATGCTTCATTTGTTAGAGATGTGGAAGTTCAAAAAAAGGGGAATTTTCTGGAAAAAAAAGTCATCATTAGTTTGAGTATTTGAAGAAAAGTGTTCCTGCTCCACCAGGCTCCATCCTAGAATTTTCTTTCTTTCTTTTTTTAAAGGTTTTATTTATTTGACAGAGAGAAACACAGCTAGAGAGGGAAAACAAGCAGGGGGAGAGGGAGAGGGAGAAGCAGGCTTCACGCGGAGCAGGGAGCCTGATGCGGGGCTCGATCCCAGGACCCTGGGACCAGGACCTGAGCCGAAGGCAGACGCTTAACGACTGAGCCACCCAGGTGCCCCCATCCTAGAATTTTCTAACATCACACCCTTGTCATCATTCCTCTTTACCACACCTTCTTGTGCTCAGTTCTGGGGATTTGTTTGTTTAATTTCTCAGCGAAGTACTTAGGATTTGAAACTCCCAACATGAAGAGAAGGTCACCTAATGCAATAAGATTTATAGATTCATAGCATTTTCCTCAGCTAGAAATGATCTCAGACTTTTACAAAATGTACCTCCCTCAGTTTATAGAACAAACATACACCTAAATGGGCCATGTGGTTTCCCCTGGTCTCTGGGCTTCTACACAGCTAAGCTGAGCTGAGCTGAAGTATCTTGATGGCCACTGAGCATCCTAGACACTAGGACGTGTTCCTTGTCCTGGAGAAGAGAGCTTGATAAGGCTGAGCTGGGATGAGAAAGAGATGCGGTGGAGTAGGAGAAGCGAGATGACCCTGGTCAGAAGAGGGGACCTCAGCTCTGCAGCCTCTGGAAGGGTCTGTGGCCAACGAAGAAGTATGTATTAGGAGCATTTTATCCACCTAGCCTTGCGGGGTCCCGTCCCCACCTCCACCCAGGGCATGCAGAGCAAGGGGAGAAATGACTGAAATTACAGGGCATGCATCTGCTATCTCTCTCTCACAAGTGGGGCTGGCTTCAGCAGAGGGTTGCTGAGCTCACAGACTGACAGCTTGCTTGAATGGGGTTGAGCCCAAACCACTCTCTTTGACTCCTGAAACACCTTTTTCTATACAAGCCAAAATTGTAAAAAAGTAGTTAAAAGCAATTTAATATTAGCTTAATTATTACTAGTAATTATGGATTATTAACATATGCTTAAAATATATTAATAATTGATATTAGCTTTTTCACAGCAGTAAAATCACTGTAAGAGATAAAGAAGGTCATCACCAATAAATTAAGCAATTCATCGGGAAACTAAAATAGTTCTGAAATCATCTGCATCTACCAGTGTCATTTTCAATATATTTAAACCAACATTGAAAGAATTTCAGGGAGAAATGGGAATATTCTTACTAATCACGAGAGAGTGTGACATATCTTTTTTAAGAATCTGATAAATAAGGCAGACAGAATTTTTTTAAGGATTAAGGAGATTTGGACAATACAATAAAGTAGGTATAATAAAACTACCCTGATCCCATCAATTAAAGAATTAATATATACAAAGCCTCAAAGTCTCAGCAAATACCTGAAAACAAACACACTATAGACCTTGTTGTTCTACTAAATGCAATCAAGTTAGCAATCAATACTATAAACAATCCTTATAGTTTTAAAAATGAAAAAAACAATAATTAATAATATGTATCTCAAGAACAAATTATAATAAAAATTACAAAATATTTAGAATTGAATAAAAATAAAAACACTATAAATAAAGGATAATGGGGTTTAGTGATTGCAATACTTTAATTTATGGAGTTAATACATTTATCAGACAGAGAAATATAAGAAATTACAAATAAAGCTATTTAATTCAACAAGCTAGAAAAAGAGTGGCAGAATAAACCCAAAGCAAGAGAGGAGGGTAGTACCAAAGATAAGAACAGCTGCCCACCACCTAAGATGAGTTATTCTAGAAGATGATACTGCCACTTTGTGTCCTATGCAGCACTTGGTGACTGGACCACCCTTTGGTATCAGAACATGACTGGGCAAACTTCTCTTCAACCACCACTCTTTCTCTGAGTCAGACATGCATTGAAATATGCCAATGCTTTGACTATATCCACCATTGCCACACCTGACCCAAGGCATCTGAGGGCACTGGGGAGTCTTGAATGCAAAGCACTGTGTGTGTTGGAGCCTGGGAGGGAGACCCGGGGACTCATTTCTTGCTGTTATTAGCAGCTAGGGGCTCAAGTGTCTCACTCAGAGTTCTGAGAGTGGCATTATCTTCAAATCCAGAACTGTGTAGAGGATTAAATTTACTAAGACACCAGTGGGCTCTCAGATATCCCATGGATCTGGCTCCTGGGATGTGGTTCAAGGTAATATGCATCAAACTCTGGCCACCTTTGGAGAGCCTAATAAGCGCTCTGGACAGGGCTGGGAGTGTGGGACCAAGAGGTAGCAACAGCAGAAGCAGGTCCTGATTGACACATTCTTGGAGTGGGGGAGGCAGGAATGTGTCCCAGGACTGGGCTTCCTTGGAGACCATCTGTGGGTCAGGGGCCGAGGACACTTAGGGTCCTGGATTGGAGACTTTGCTGTCAGGCAAGCAAGCACCTGCAATTTTGCCATAGGACTTGGGTTCCCTGAGCCAGTGGTGCCTGTGAGAGCAAAGACCCATATGCCCTCACTTCTGTAATTTCATTTTTTGGCAGGGTTTGGGTGACCTCAGGAACGGTGGTCCCACACTGTCTACCTACTCTAATAGTCATTTTCCTTTGGTATTATGTAACTACACCCTTTTCCAACTGGAACAAGGGCACTACAACCCATGTTCTAAAGGAGAAATTCTGGAACAAACAAATAAAATAAAAGCAAAAACAAACAAAAAATCATCCCACCAGACTTGAAAAATGGCAATATCATGGGGTTATTTGTAGCCCCAGGGGAACTACTTTGGATGCTACATAAAGCCTTGTACACAGAGGTCAAGAAAGTGTATTAAGGCATTATGTTTTAAATCTTATTTGCCTACCCACATAGGCTATTTTTTCAGAAATCTTAATAATCACATTTTACATGCTTACAATACTTGCTGGTATGAGGCTCTGCTCTAGGAAATCCACACATATAACTCATTCATTCTCCTAGCAATCCTAGGAGGAATGTATTCTTGCTCTCTCCATTTTCCTTGTAAGCAACTTGCCCAACGCCATACAGCTCTCAAGTGGAGGAAATGAGGTTCAAACCCATGTGGTCTGTGTTGGGAGCTTGGTTCTCCAACAACTACTTGCCCTGCTTCTGGTGATGTCATGTACTCACAGGATATTTCCAAATTTAAACTGATACAAGCAATCTTTAGCAACAGCTCCAATCTAGGAGAG
>NC_138370.1:167683081-167689994 GCF_054177405.1 Leptonychotes weddellii | reverse complement strand
CCAGAAGGGGAATTTGTTGGAGGGATTCTGTGTGGATCAGGGAATGGGAGTGAAGCTGGAAAATCTGGCCTAAAAATAGGATGGGAGGAGCCACAACTGAATCCTGTCTGCTGGGGGGTGGAGGTGGGGAAGCTGCTGGCATGACTCAAAATTCAGGCACTGGTGCTGGGAGAATGAACTCCATTCCATATGAGTCTTGGGAGAATAAATCTGATTGTCCAAGCTCAGGTCCTGTGCCTTCCCAGTGGCTTTGCAGAATGGGGAGGGAAAGGTTTGGTGAAGGAACTTTTGGGTACTTCCACCGGAGGTAAAACATGTGGGACTTAGCAGGGGAAAGCAAGGACCTCATGAGCTACCATAGCACAGAATGGGGGGAGAGGTGAGCATGAATGGGGAGGGGAAGGGAGTCAGAAGAAACTGAGCTGAAAACAATCGTAATAGAACAAGTAGGTGGTAGTGTAGGACTTATACTTGGGTAATGGAAGAGAGAATGGGGAGACAAGCAAGGTTTTAAGAGGGTGACCGAACAGGACTTTTCTTTTTCTTTGTCCTCCCCTGTACTTCAGGTTTTAAGCATCATCTCCTGCCCCAGGTCTATTTGGGCAACTCTGAGAGTTAAAGCTTGTCTATTTCCACATGGATCTTCTGGCCTGAAGACCCTCAACTGTTGACCCCTCCTCTCAAATCCTAAATCTCATCTCAGTATCATTTTGTTCCCAGTATTTTCAATCCAAAGTCATTTTACATCTGATAGAGACCACAGCAAGTATGGTTTATCTTTTTAATGTAAATGTAATTTCAGAAGCAGACCATGCCCCTTGATTATAGGCAAAATCAAACCTAATATTAGTTTGGATTTATTTTACTGTAAATATTATTTACCCTCTAAAAAGAGACTAACCCCAATTAGTATTGTGAATTGTCTGCTCTATAATGACCAGATATCCCATTCTATTACATTACTGAAATCATTTGCATAGTAATTATGGTTTAGCTTTATGTGTAATTGGAATTGTTTCCCTCCTGGCAATGTTGTGAAATGGTCTTTCATTAATCACATGGAAAACCTTGCCAGATGGCAGAATTAAGGAAGTATAGTCATACACTCCCACTAAACTCATGGTCATTGTAGGTTATAAACCAATGATTCAGTGTGCTCCGTTTTCTTCCCCCTGTTTTTTAGTTTTTAAACCACTCATGCAACAGAAAAACAATTTAAATTGCAAATGCGATAGATCTACAGAAATTTTATTTAAAAATTCAAGTGTGAATTACCCATCTTGTTCCTCCCCTCTTCTAGATTTCTCCCTCCTCTAATATGACAAATGAAGCCTGAAAACAAATATCATAAGCTATTAAGGCAATTGAGACAAATTTATCTGTGTGTGTGTGTGTGTGTGTGTGTGTGTAATCTGTGTTAAGTAAACTAAATGTTGTATAGGAAAACCCTGACTTGCATAACAGAACACAACAAAACAAAACTGGAGACGTAACCTTCACTTTATAAAAGAATTCTTTTAAACAATATCTTCAAAAAATATTTTCAAATCCTAAGTGCCCCTGGTGCAATTAAAATATTAATCTGTAAATTTTTTATTTTTTTTCAGAAAGGTTAATTCAATGAAAATCTAAATTCATGTGTACCCATATACACGTGTGTGCACCCATATGCATATCCATCACGTAAACATCTGAGGCAAGATGGTATAGTGGAAAGAATGCTGGTGTAGAACCAGAGAGAGCTGGTCCATCTGTGGCTACGATTGCATGTAAGTCACTCTATCTATCTGAGCATTAGTTTCCTCATCTGGGCAACAGCATTAAATAATACTCTATCAGTATTAGCTGGGATACAGCTTGACACTTGTAGCAAAGACATCAAAGCAGAAAGCAAGACAGAGGGATGTCAGGATCCTTACAAACAGCTGAAGTCAGAAACTCATGCTCCCTCTATTTGTTGCTCCTTGTCTCTGGGTGGGGGTGGTACTCTTGTTCACAAGATCCAAAATAGGTCACCACCACGTCTATATTCCAGCCTGTAGGAAACAGAAAGTATTAAGAAAGAAAGATGGAGAGAAAAAAGGAAAGAAAGAAAGAAAGAAAGAAAGAAAGAAAGAAAGAAAGAAAGAAAGAAAGAAAGGAGGGAGGGAGGGAGGAAAGGAAACAAGGAAGGAAGGGAGGGAAGGAGGAAGGAAGGAAGGGAGGAAAGGTAAAGGCACCGCTAGCTTTGAACAACCTGCCTGGAAGTTGTGAAATGGTCTCTCTAGCTGCAAGGGAAGCTGAGCATCAGCAGCTTTCCTTTGTTGCTTTTGGTTTACTTTGCACTCATTCACTTTGTGCTCATTTAAAATGAGGGAGGGCTCTATTACTAAGGAAGAAGGGGGAATGGACGTTGGGGGATGCCTAGCAGTCTTCTAATCCATGCCGCGTGGTGGTTTGGAGAATTCAATGAGATAATGATGCCCGGTGCAGTCTATATTCAAAATAAATCCCTTTGCACACCCATATTCATCACAACACTATTCACAATGGCCAAGAGGTGGAAGCAACCCAAATGTCCGTTGGTGGGTGAATGGGCAAACAGAATGTGGTACGTACATACAAGGGACTTATTCAGCCCTGAAAAGGAAGGACATCCTGACACATGTTACAATGTGAAGGAATGTTTTGGACATTATGCTAAGTGAAGTAAGCCAGTCACAAAAAGGCAAATAGTATATGATTCTGCTTCTACGATGTATGTGGAGTACTCAAAATCATAGAGACAGAAAGTAGGATGGTGGTTGCTGAGTGCTGGGGAAAGGGGAATGGTGAGTTGTTGCTTCATGGGGACAGAATTGTCATTTTGCAAGATGAAAAGAGTCCTACGGGTGGATGGTGGGTGATGCTTGCAAGACAGTGTGAAGGTATTTAAAACCACTGAGTCATACATTTCAAAATGGTTATGATGTTAAATTTTATGTGTTTTTGACCACAATTAAAAATAAACAAATAAGTAAAGTAGAAGGTAAATCCCACTGGACACTGTGTTCTGCACAGATCCCCTTGGGTCCCTCTCACTGCATCTGTGAGCCCCTTTCCTGGTTTCAGAGTATTTTATTCCCAAAGCCTATGCCTAGGGCTCTTTTCTGAGCATTGCCCTGGGGCTCCTGGAAGCAGCCTATGCAGAGCCCAGAGTGCCTGGGACTTGAACTTTAGAGTAGAACTTGGATGATGGCTGAAAGCCCAGCTCCCAGATGTCTTCCTGTCAGCTCTAATACCTAATTATCTGTCTCCATGATATTTTAGTTGGTACATATATATATATAGCACTTCCTAGTGGTCCTTAAACATATCACTTGCTTTCTCTGAACCTCAGTTTTCTGCCTAAAAAAGTGAGTAAAATACTTCTTCCAACGCAGGGTCCCATAGGAAAGAGCTGTTGTCTAGACAGCCGGAGCACTTTGGCTCTGAGTTCAAGGTGAGACCTTTTCTCTCCTCCAGAGTTCTGAGCTTAAGGAGGAATTTGACCAGATCCTGGGGGCACTTGGGAAGAGACATGGTTCTCAAACACATCTGGATATTAAAGGGACTCTGCTGAGGAATAAATTGTTAGAGCTGTTCCCTGGGCTGGTGATTCTGCCCTGGGGGTTGTGCTGGTGGGTGGAGCTGTGCATGCAGGCCCTGTGAGGGCTGTAGTTGGTATGGTCCCTGGTCTTCTCCCTTGTGGCCTGGTCATGGCCCAGTACTTCTTTCTTGGCCCACTGGGCCTCATGCCAGCTTTTATTTGCACCATAGAAGTCCCGGGCTCCTGTCACTTCCATATCTAGCCTTTTGCCACAGGGGACACATAGCAGGCAATTAGCTCTCAACCCAGCTCCCTGCTGCCTCCCTCTTTGAGGACAGGCGGGGACTCCTGTGTCCCATTCTTCCTACGCGGAAACTGAGGTCATCTCCATCTCTGCTCAGTATCAAATCTATCCCCTTTGCTCTTCCTCGATATCTCCACTTTGATGATGACTAAACATTTCAGATCTTACATGGACACCTGATCTTCGCCCCCAGAGCTACTCTACTCACATCTTTCCAACCTCGGGTACTGTCAGCTTCACTTTCCAGTTGCCTACAGCCAAGAACACTGGTATCATCTATGACTCTTCTGTTTTTCTCCCACTGCCACCTCCAGTGGCACAGAAACTGTTGCGGGCTCTATCTTCAAATGTTTCCCAAATTCAATGACTTCCCCCCGCTTTACTGCGACACTCCACTCCTTTGCCTGGATTACCAAAATGGCTGCCGACACTCAGGCCCCCTTAGAGTCTATTCTTCCCATAGAGGCCAGCACCATATTTTAAAAACCCATTCTATATAATTTATTTAGGTATCACACTTACTGTCTCTCTCCCCCGGAACCTAAGCCTTATGAAAGGAGGGAATGTGGTTTTGTTCCTGATGACTGGATCAGTGCGTTTGATGTGCCAAAGGCACTCTGGGATTATTTTTTTTCTTTTTCTTTTTTTTTTTTTTAAGATTTTATTTATTTATCTGAGAGAGAGCACGAGAGGGGGAGGGTCAGAGGGAGAAGCAGACTCCCTGCTGAATAGGGAGCCTGATGTGGGACTTGATCCTGGGACTCCAGGATCATGATCTGAGCTGAAGGCAGTCGCTTAACCAACTGAGCGACCCAGGGGCCCCTGCGATTATTTTTTTTTCAGTGATGTCACTGGGGCATCACGGGAGACGATATCTTCCCAAAGCCCCACGTGTAAGTGTGGCATGCACCCTGCTCTTTTGTTATCCCCTCATTTCTTGGATGCACCCTCCCCTCACCCAGCCAGAGCCCAGGGAGGGGAAATGAGGACACATCTGTCTCTTTGGCAGCTTATTTCCTGGATGGGACCAGAATGGGGAGTGGGGTGAATGTTTTATTCTTCTCCCTTCTTGTCTCTTGGGACACCCTTTGTTATGTCTAATCCAGAGATGGCAGGTGTTGGGCTTTTAAATTTCCTACATCTCGTTCTCTTTTCTCTTAATCTAGCCCCGTGGCTAAATTCAGTGATGAGCAGAGTGAATCACAAGGGTTCAAGCTTATGAAATTTAGGCTATTTACCTGAAATGGCCTTGCTTAAACTGGAAGAAATTTAGAGAACTTAACTTCATCTTGCTATTCACTGGGTGCAGGTTAGTATCCATTTGGATGCAGAAGACAGGCATTAGACATAATAAAGTTATTTTTCGTGAGTCCACACCATGTCTGCGATGTCCCTTCATAGACAGGCAAGGAACATAAATGAGCAAAGCAAGCAAAATGTAAAGCAAAAGCAGTTATGACAGTATTTGGAAACTGGAGAACTCATGCCGCATCCACAGAACCACTGCGAAAAAAATTCATCCAACAAATATTAATTTTCCATAATTTGCTGGGAACAGTCTTAGGTACAGAGGATACAAGCCCCATGGGACCAATCCCCACTTTGGGCTCTGTGCTCAGTGGGGAGTCTGCTTGAGATTCTCTCTCTCTCTCCCCCTCTGCCCCTCTCCCTTGCTCTCTCTCTTTCTCTAAAATAAATAAATAAATAAAATCTTTAAAAAAATAAAGCAGTTCTACTTTAGTTCTATATTTCCTAGTTATTTAAAGAAGTCCTCAGCTACTTGGAGCTTAAACTCCTTCTAAGTGATGCAGCTATTATGTCACAGGACTTTACCAGGGAAACCTTCACCTTGATGATTTACTGGAAGAAGCAGGGGATGGATGTTGGGCAGGTAAAAAGTTAGACTCTCTCCAGGACACAGTAAAGAGTAAAAATGGCACTAAGATCAATATGTTCTGACTCCAACTTGGAGTTCTTTCTACTACCACAGGAGCGGGCAAACATTTATTTAAAGTTGAAGAGGGTAAACATTTTAGGTTTTGCAGGCCTTAATATTTTCTGTCACAGATTCTCAAGTCTGCTGTTGTAGTGACAACGACCACAATAATATGGAAATGAGTGTGCTGTAATCCCTACCTATGTCAAAGTTGAGATAAGAATTCTGATTCTAAATCTCCCTGTTTTCTTTGGCCTATTATTCAATAATAATGTTGAAGATGATATTTACATATTGGGAAACCATTACACCAGAAGTTCGGAACCTTAGCTTCATGTCCTGGATTTCTGACAATTTGCCTGTGAGATTTTGGACAAATCTTGTCACCATTCAGGACCTCAGTTTCTTGACCTGCAAACTGAATGAGTTGTAAGAGGAGACCTTGGATGCCCTTTGTAATTCTCAATACCTGTTTATTTACTTCTTTTCTTTGCTAGAGAGTAAGTTCATGGAGGGCAGAGACCACATCTGTGTTGTTCACCTTTTTATCCCAACAACTGAGCGACAGCGGAACATAGTAGGTTCCCAACTAATTCTTGTGGGATGCACAAATGCACTTCAACTCTGGGTCTATCTGCTTCAGCTGCCATGTTTTCCTTCATCACTTGTCTCTAAATTCCTTTCATTCTTTGGTTTTCTTGAGACAGCTATTGAATAATAATAGAGTGAGATCCAATACTGCTGTCAGATCGACTCTTTCTACTTGAATCTTGGATAACTAGTCTGAGCTTCAGTTTCCTTATCTTCAAATTGGTAAAACCATTCCCACCTCAAAGAGTTGTATTACTGAGTAAATTTGATAGTGCATGTGAAAATGTTTTGGTAACCCCCCCAAAATCATACAAATACGAGTTATGATTATAACGATCTTGACTATTGAGAAGTTCTTGGCATAAGCAGTGAGTTCTAGGTTGAATTTAATTTTATATCCATTAATAACAAGCATCTTGAATTAATACTCAGAGGTAATGATGACAACAGTCTTTCTTCCTTAAATAAAAAATGGTTACTCCTTCAGGCAAAATGTGAACACTAAAGACTATAAATAAATTATTTCTTTTTATTC
>NC_138370.1:167646711-167682581 GCF_054177405.1 Leptonychotes weddellii | reverse complement strand
AAATAAATAAAATCTTTTTTTTTTAAAGATTTTTATTTATTTATTCATGAGAGACAGAGAGAGAGAGAGGCAGAGGGAGAAGCAGGCTCCCAAGGAGCAGAGAGCCCAATGCGGGGCTCGATCCCAGGACCCTGGGATCATGACCTGAGCCGAAGGCAGATGCTTAACCATCTGAGCCACCCAGGCGCCCCTAAATAAAATCTTAAAAAAAATTTTTTTTTTGCTTGATTGTAGGTTTTTATAAATTGAGGCTGACTCTTCTTTTTTGATTAAACCATAACATTGGTTGTTTTGGATGAGAACAAAAGAAAGTGTAAGACCCCAGAGACTGAGGACAGCCAAGGAGTTTTGTTCTCCTTTTGGTTCACATTAAATAAAACTTCAGAATCTGTACTGTTCCTGCTTTCTACCAGAAGGTGGTGTGGGACAGTAGAAAAAAATATTTTTATGTTTCTACATGGCTAGGGCTTTCTGAGTAAAGAAATGAGACTTGGTTTAAGGACCAGCCTGGGAAGTGATTGAGTAGCCAACAGACCTCAGGAAGGATTTAGAAACTTGTCTTTCTCTGCATTTACACCTCAAAGAGGGATAAAAACCTTGGTTATAAACTCCAGTTGTCTTACCTACTCTATGGAGCATTTATTTATATTTTGAAGGGTACAGACTGAGGAACTTTCCCTTTCTCTTCCCAAAGGGAATACATAGACATTAAGGAGATTGGGTTTCCTCTCCTCTCTGGAGTGGGGGGGGCAATATGTACATAAGCTCTCAGCTTCCTATTTTTAGGGCTCTTTCCCTGCTGGGGAGGGTCTCATTATACCACCTCAGAAGGGGGAAGAATTGGGGCACGAAGAATGGAAACAGTTATTGCTGTAAGTAATAATGATTGTCTTGATCCAGAAACCTCATGTTTGCATTCAGGATAATATAAAGAAATATAAACATATTTATAATATTTGAATACTATTATTTATAAATAAATATAAATATTAAAATTTATCAGCTGGTAATCTGAAGAGTGTTAGGGCTCCTGAGATGGCATATTTTACTCATTGAAGGGGGCAATGAGCAGATGGGTTGCCCAGACTTATGGCTGAGCCTCTGTTCACCATGGGGTAATATCCAATGTAGGAGTGAGATGGCAGAAGAAGGACATGTTCTCACTCTTTTTTTCTGTTTCAATCAGCAAAGAAATAAAGAGTCCATTGTGATATCTAATCACTAATCTAATCTTTCTTTGCTTTTTTTTTGCGTTTTATGTTTATTTGGCAAGTCTGGCATACAGGGGGTGTGCTGGTAACTGTTTAACAACCGGCTCTCTGGGGGAAGGGGTGGGCGGGGAAGCCCTGATTTGTAGTGTTTGCCAATATCTGTGGTGTAAATACTCCTACCATGGTTGATTTCAGGCTGCCAAGGTATGTCACCCAGCTTGCAAAATTCCTGAAAATTTAACAATAGGCTCTCCCAAGCTGATGGGAGCCAACTGTTTCACACCACTGACATATGGTAAGAACAAACAAAACAAAACCAACTGGAACATATACATCAAAGAGCAAGCAATAAAAGAGAATTCCAAATAATATATGTGAATGGTCCCCCTTCAAGACTTGAAGTTTAATCTCTACTCCCCTTCATTGCTACCTATTCAGCGTGGGTTGCACTCAGTGACTCTTTCCAAAGAATAGCATAGGGAAAGGGAAAAAGAGCGTCTTAACAGTGGAGAAACCTGGCAAACCCTAGTTTAACCAGGTGGTGAAAGTTAACATCACTGGATGCCTGGGTGGCTCAGTTGGTTAAGTGACTGCCTTCGGCTCAGGTCATGATCCTGGAGTCCCTGGATCGAGTCCCGCATCGGGCTCCCTGCTCGGCGGGGAGCCTGCTTCTGCCTCTGACCCTCCCCCCTCTCATGTGCTCTCTCTCTCGTTCTCTCTGTCTCAAATAAATAAATAAATAAATAAATAAATCTTTAAAAAAAAAAAAAGAAAGTTAACATCACCATGTCATCTGATACAGTGTCATGCAAATATGTACCCCCTCATTTGATGTAATTAGAAGGGTAATTCACATCTTTAGTTTCCAGGAAACCCCTCTTTTTCAAAAAACCTGTAATCCCAGGCTAATCATGAGAAAAACATGAGACAAACTCAAGTTATGGGACATTTCATAGATTACCTGAATGATTGTCCTCAAGACTTTCAAGGTCATGACCACCAAGGAAAGACCGAGAAACTGTCACAGACCAGAGGAGACTCGGAAGATATGACAGCTTAAATGCACTGTGGTTTTCTGGATTGGATGGTGGAACAGATAAAAGATATTAATGAAAAAAATGATGAAATCAAAATAAAGTCTGGAGTTCAGTTAATAGCAATATACAAATGTGTTTCTTGGTTTTGACAAATACACCCTGAAAATGTAGCATGTTCACAATGAGAGCAACTGGCTGAGGGGTATACAGGAACTCTATGTAATATTTTTGCAACCTTTCTGAAAATCTTAAGTTATTGCAAAATAAAAAGCTATACTAAGATTTTTTTTTTTTTTTGAAGCAAGCATGACGGGAGAGATGGATGAACAGGTAGAGCACAGAGAATTTTTAAGGCAGTAAAACCATTCTGCATGAAACAGTGATGGTGGATACATGTCATTCTATGTTTGTTCAAACCCATGGAATATAAATAACACCCAGAGTGAGCCTTGATGTTAACTGTGGACTTTGGGTAGTTGTGACGTGTCAGTGTAGGTTCATCGATTATAACAAATACACCATCTGGGGGGATGTTGACAATTAGGAGGAGTGCTTCGTGTGCAATGCAGACAGGATGTGTATAGAGACTCTATTTTCTGCTCAATTTTGCCATGAACATAAAACTGCTCTAAGAAATAGTCTATTAAACAACAATAGCCAGGCAAGCATGATTTCTGAACAGAAAGCACTTTTAATGGCATTATATATATTTTCCCTCATTGTAGGTATATATGGTCTACCACTCAGAAGGGGTAGTGTTCTTGGTGTCCTTGTTCAGAGACATCAGTCTTTTTTTTTTTTTTATAAGAGAAAGCAGTGGCTCTCAGAGCTCTCGGGCCACACATAGAGGTCTTTCTTTGAAGACCTTTTAGAACCCCTTCATTTTATTGAAGTAAATTCCCTAAGGCAAAAGAGCACTAGTTTCTTCTTGCATTCCTTCAGATGTTTTCAGGATGTATTCATTCTTTATACAAGTAGAAGGTGAGACAGAGTCCAATTGTGTTTTTATACATCTCCTGTTATCATCAGGCAGATAAGACCAACTTGATTTTAAATCATTTCAAATGGGTTAGCTCATCTCTCTGTGAGCTGAATAAATAAGAGAGGAAATAAGAGCAAAATTTCTTAGAGATTTAACTCCTTTAAGTTCTCTGAGAAACTAACAGAGATATAATGCATACTCATCTTTACTCCACGACAAGCAAACACTACTTCATGTTAAATCTGGTGAGAATTGAACCGTATAAGTGTCTGACCCTGGTTTGATGGAGGAAAACTGAGGCTCAGTGATCTACTCAAGGTGAGTCTGTTAGTGACAAAGGCCAGGACTTGGGCATCTTGTCTCCCACCCCAGGGCTCCTGTCATTACATGCAGCTGTTCAAAGTGCATCACAACACAAGGAAGAACCACAACAGAGTTGTCAACTGAATAATGCTGAAAAGAAAAATGAGTATCTCCATGGCACGTTAACAAGCATCCTTTTGTTTTCAACAATAACCATGTCTGGGAAACCATCATTTATCAATATTCTGACTCTTATATAGCTGCTTAATCTTTCTTGAGCAAAATCTTTAAAACATACTTTAAAACTTTCCTTTTAGCTTTAATTACCTATCCACCTGCCTCCATTTGGGTGGACTGTAAAAGCTCCTTTTTTTTTTTTTCCATTACCTAATTCAGAAGTGGCTGGTGAGCTAAGGGTTGGCTTGCATGCTGAAGTTCTAGAAAACAATTTCAGGCAGAGGATGACTCTGTGTAGATATCAAATTAGCACAGTCTATGGCTCCACCCTTGAATGCATCCTTTGAAATGGATAAAGCCATAAAGAAGGTGGTGGCTCTGGGAATGTGAAAAAAAAAAAAACTATAATAAACTCCCAGAGGGAAAATAGTGGTTGGGCCACAAGATGGAGGGAAAATGGCAGCTCAGATGGACAGGATAGGCAGTGTAGATGAAGGGAGTTCTCTTGTGTTTATTTCTCCCATGTTTTCTGCCAATGTGAATCAGAAAACCAGTAGCAAAAGCTAAGCCCTGGTTAGAGACCGAAGAGAAATGACACTCACATGCAGTTGGGGTGGGAAGCAAATAAGAGGTGAGGGCAGACCTCTTCTTCATTCCCCTCTACATATCAAGGAGCAGATGATTTGATTATAATATTGTAGCACTCAGGGCACAGGTCCATACAGGTTCTCTGAAGGCTGTGATGGGTTGTGGGTGTCTCAAAATTCATATGTAGAAATCCTAACCCTCACTACCCCCAGAATGCAACATTATTTGGAAATAAGATCATTGCAGATGTAATCAGATAAGATGAAGTAATACTAGAGTATGGTGAGCCCCTAATCCAATGTCCCTGGTGTCCTCATAAAAAGGGGGAATTTGGGCATAGGCACACATAGAGGGAGAACGCCATGCGAAGATGAAGGCAGATATCGGGGGGAGGGAGTCTTCTATAAGCCAAGGAACATCAACGATTGCCAGGAAACCACCAGAAGCTAAGGGGGAGGCACAGAAGAGATTCTTCCTCATAGGTCTCAGAGGGAATCAGCCCTGCCCATATCTTGATCTTGGATTTCTAGCTTCCAGAACCATGAGACAATAAATTTCTGTTCTTTAATCCACCAAATCTGTGGTACTTTGTAAAAACAACCCTACGAAACCAATACAGAGGACAGTGTTGCCTAGTGAGGGTGGCAAATAGGAGAGATTGAGACAATGTGTGATGCCAACGATCCAGCATTCTAAGGTATGGTCCCCTCTCCTCCTTAAACTCACCAGGAGAGCAACTAAGGACTAGACTTTAGCCTCTCCTGGTACCAGTTACGCAGGGAAGTTATAACAATCCACATAACAGATCGAACAGTGTCATAAACTATTAGAACTAATAAGAGATATCAGTAATATTAGCAAAGACCATTCAACGTTTAGTGTCCCTCTATTACCAGCAATAAAAAAACTAGAAAATATAGTGGAAAATAACATGATAGCAATAAATTCATAGCACATCTAGGAGTTTACTTAACGAAGAATGCATGACATCTTTACAGTGCATAATGTTTTGTTAAAGGACAGAGACAAATTTCTGAATATAGGACTATACAATTATGTTCACAGATGGGATGACTTAAAATTGTAAAGGAATCAAATTTCCTAAAATTAATTTAAAAACTAAATGCAATTCAGAAAAATTCCAGCATTAATTTTTTATAAAGTGGAAAGACTAATTCTCAAATTTGTGGCTAATATCAAAAGTCAGGTCAACTTTGAAAAGGTGAGCAAATACAGCAGAATTCCTTAGCAGATATGAAGACATACTATGAAGCCATGGTAACAAAAACAGTATGATACAAGAATAATGAACTTCAACAATGGAACAAAATGGAAAATTTAGAAGAAGATCCATATATATCTAGGAACTTGATATATGATAGAGATGACAAGACAAATTAATGGAGAAAAGACAGCTTCTTGAGAAGTTGATCTTGGGAAAGACAAAGTGAGATCTCTACCTCACACCATACACAAATTAGATAATTTGACACTTAAATGTGAAGCATAAAACTGTAAGGTAATGAAAAAAATAGGAGAATTTTTTTTTTAAAGATTTTACTTATTTATTCATGAGAGACAGAGAGAGAGAGAGAGAAGCAGGCTCCCGAGGAGCAGGGAGCCCGATGCGGGACTCGATCCCAGGACCCTGGGATCATGACCTGAGCCGAAGGCAGACGCTTAACCATCTGAGCCACCCAGGCACCCAAAATAGGAGAATTTTTAAATAGGATTTGTATCTAAAATATGCAAAGTACTCCTGCAAATCAACAACAAAAAGGCATGAATACCAACACAATGGTTCAGACTTGAGTAGGGGAGCCAGAATGGGAAACTCATGTGACTCACAGTATAGGAAAAGAGTTCCACTTTACTCATAGTCATAGAAATGTCCAGTTTAAGCAGCAACAAGACACTGCATTATATCCATCGGTTGACAAAAATCAAATTTTCAGAGAATATTAAGTTTGAGAAGGATGGCAAGGATGTGAGGAAACAGGAAGGTTCACATTTCAGGTGGTGGGAGTATTAATATTAACTGGATCAACATTCTAAAGAATGATTTGGCAAGTAATATGGCAGAACTCAGGAAGATATTATGATTTTAATTATAAACAGAATTTTAATTAAAAATATGAAATTCTGAATGGATTTTTTGTGCAAAGTACAATCCTACAGGACATCAACGAATTTGTATCAACAGTACTGAGCACCTCCATGAATGACAGAAGTCCAGGCTCATTCTCCTCTGGCAATGTCGTTTGGAAGAAAGGACATGTCTTTTGGAATTAGACCCTCTACCTCCAACTTCAGTGCCCTTTCTACTGCACCGTGGACAACTTGCCAATGCTGTTAAAACCACAATTGCCACGAGACTGAAACCAGCCACAGCAGATTACTCTTGTTAACTGTCAGCTCAGACTGAAAACCTAGCTCATAGGCCTAAATAAAATAATGCTTTAAAAAATTACTTTCATAAATATTGTTAATACAATAATATCTCCTGGGTAGGGGCATCTCAATATCAACTGAGAAATGTCAAAGATTGGACCTATTAGAGCAAAATGCTGATTCATCTTTGTATCTCTAGTACCTAACTCAGTTCCTAAAATTTAGGGACTTCTTAGTCATTTTTTTTATTGAAAGACAGGAAAAGCCACTTGTTCCAAAATCAGAGGAAGACATTTTTTGGAGACAGTGACCTCAACTCTTTTCCTCCTCTGAGGGTCCTTTTAGTTAAAAAAACAAAAAAACAAAAAAACCCCAACATATTTGGACCCCCAACTGTGTGCCAGGAACTGAACCAAGTGTATTACATGCATGACCTCATTGAAGCCTTCCAAGGATCCACATGTAGGAGCTATCAGATCACTGGGTACAGACAAAGAACCAAGGCTTGGAAACTTTAACCTTGCTCATGGTCATATTGCAAGGCATAGAGTAAAAAATTAAACCAAGTCTTTCAACTTCACAGATATTAAAGCAACAGCTACAAGGGAGAGCCCTCCCTCTATAGAAGCTGAAAAGATAAATAGAACATGCTCTCTTTTCTCAAGAACTTACTCTCTACTTAGTCATTTGCAAACTGTGGAAAGTCTGAAATATTTTATGCAAAGAATTTTAAAAAAGGTCTAAGAGATAACAAAAGGAAAAGTTTAATTCCCTCTGATTAGGGAGTGGCTTCCCAAAGATGGTGGCATACGAACCAGGCTGTAAATGGCTCTGAATTTGAATGTATCCAGAGGCATTTTTGAGAGGCAGTTAGTCAGCATGATTAAAGGCTAAAGGGCAAGATATTTAGATCAGGAATAGTGAGGGAGGCTGGAAACAAAGGGCTGAAGATAGAAGGGGATATGGTTTCTGAGATGCATTTTCGTAGATGTGATAGCTACAAGTCTGGGACTCCATCACATCACTGAAGGTAATGCTGCAAAGCCAATATTCCAAACATGGAGTCAGGAACTTTGCGAATCCCCTGAAATTTTTGGCAAAAATGAATATGCATGTGTGTGTGTGTGTGTGTGTGTGTGTGTGTGTACGCACGTGTAACAGAAAGAGAGAAAGAGAGAGAGGAAAATGTGTGAGGCAGAATGGTGATATGAGTGTTATTTTCTGAAGAGAAAGAGCACGGTCCATAGCTGATCATTGGTTCTCTATGGATTAATAACCTACAAAAAGGTGAAGAATCTCGGCACATAGAATGATAAGGCAAAGATCAGATCTTTGGAGTTACATAGATAATGTGGATTTGGTAAAGGAGGCTGGAAGGAAATTGTCGGACCCATGAACATCTGCTATTACAGAGTGCCAGGAGAAAAAAGTAACTCAAAGCCTGGGATGACTGGTCAACCACTCCTAGCACGGATGAGAGATCAACAAACATTTTGGTTCTCCCAGGTGTGATCATCTGTGCTTTCCTGGGTTATCAGGAAATATTTGCTGCTTTTAATGGATGCTTTACATGATTAGGAATAATCAAGCTAATACAATCACGGCTAAAAACCAAACCCTATTTAAAAACGATCCACAAGATGGCACTATGGGGCAATAAGAATATTCATTGAGCCTTCGCAAATGAAGTCTGTTTACCTTCCTCTCCTTTTTTCTTTATCCTTCGCTAGTATACTGCAGCCTGATCCCCTGCATTATTTGTCTATTAAAAATACTGGCATTTGGAAATAATATCCCTACCTTTCACGATTCCCACTTAGTCTTTATGTAATCATCGGTAGACTTTGGAAAGACTTAATTTGAACCTCAGTTCTAATACAGGAAGTTGGATCTAATCTCTAATTTACTAAAAACCCTCAGAAGGCTGTGTGTAGTCATTGCTGGCATTTATTGGTCCTTGGGGAGCTTCAAGATTGGGAAAGACAGGAGGGAAATAGGAGTAAAAGGAGAGAAAGAGCTCTCAGTTTGATCAGAAAAGCAAAGAACACAAGCTTCAGCCGTGATTGGCCCGGCCAGGAAGTAAAGCAGCCCGGAAATCCAGGAAGCTACGTCGCTTTCAAGAAAAAGAATCACATTATCCTAGTGTACATATGAGTTGGGACTTTCATTTAAAAACCCGTGTTTTAAAAGTTATTATTATGCAGAAAGAACAAATGGCTTAAATTAGACACCAAGAAGAAGTATTAAAATTTATCCTTTGACCAAAGGAAATCATAATACAATTTTACATTTATATGGCACTACCAGTTTATGAAGTGCTAGTCTACCTCCATCCTCTTGTATAATTCTCAAAACCACCTAGTTGGTGGGCATGTAACCAACCCCACTTCACACATCCGGATGCTGTGATTCAGAGAGGTTCAGAGCCTTGCTCAAGGACACACAGCCACCAGTTGGTGTGTCCAGAGCTGACACACAGCCACCAGTTGGTGGGAGAGCTGGTATGAAAATCTAGGTCTTTAACTTCCTTATCTGTGAAAGGAGCTGATGACACTTACTGTTGCAAAGATGTCTTAAACACAACCACATAGTAAAGGTCTAGTCAGAGAGTCAGTATATGTTAGCTAGTTTCATTATTTAGAAAGAGTAAGTTAAAATGCCTATTTCTAATGATACATGTTAAGGATCTTTGGTTGCAACAACAGAAACCAATTAACTTGCTAACAATCTGCTAAATTATCTCTTGTTATACCGTGCCCCCTCCCCCATTGTGCAAAAACAGAATTTATTGGAAGAACACAGCATAGGAGCAGAATCAGAGGAAAAGCAGAAGTACTTTGCAAGTACAGGAGGCAGGAGAGATCGGGATTGACCCACTTAGGACCCCGTGTGCACTCCATAGCTAGGGGAGGCAAGGCTGACACACAGCCCTACCAGGTGAGGGCAAGTTATCTGAACTGGAAATTGGGGTGCTGTAATAGAAGAAGAAATAAATACCTGGCAGGAAAAAAAAATCAGATGTCATTGCATGGAATATTTCTAGAATGAAGATCTTAAACACTTTATGCAGAACTAATAGTAATGGCCTATATTTCCTGAACACTTATATGCCAGGCACTATTACATTTATTTACTTGTTTAATCCTCAGATAATCCTACAAAGAAAGTGGTAACATTAGCACCATGTTGCAGGGAAGGAAACTAAGGCATATTTGACCAGAGTGGCAGAGGTGAGTTTCAAACTCAGCTAGAGCTCATCACACCAGAAAACAACAGTCTTTAGATGATTGTGGTTAAAATCAAAAAAGTTGTTATTAGATGGAAACATGAATTGCTGGTCGTTAGCCTTTTTGCACCTGGAAACACAGCGGTTTCCTATGACTTCACCTTATACTTGTACAGCACTCCAAACAGTGAATGGAATATAGTCTGTGTCCAAGGATGCGTCTCATTATTATTAGATAATCCTGTCCATCTACAGGTAAGTGGGCTTTAAAAGCTAAAATTCAGCAGGCACATTATTGTATAAACTGGACTGGGAGTAAAAGGCCAGGAGGGTGTCCTTTAATTGGTGCTGAAGTTCCTGAAGAAGAGAGCTAGACATTGTGCTTATTCTTTTCCACTTATGATCTCTGTGCATCTGTACTGTCTGCTTCCCATCTTTCTTCTCAGATGTCAGTTTATAGTATATTCCTTGGGACTGGGGTCAACACAACCACCTATGCAGAAGCTCAGGCCTCATTCTTTGGGGCTTGATCCCCCTCCCTCTCTGCTCCCTTGCACCCTGCTTGCCCTTCAGGCTCTGCAACTGAAACTACCCTGAAGAAATCGTCTGTGACCCAGAGCTGGAATTGTCTCTGGGAGCTGCTTCGCTCAACCTTTGAGCTGTTTATCAACAAGGAGGTGGGGGCAGCTAATCATGCTGTTGTGAAAAAGGTGGCAGGAGATGGCCCCTGCGTAGGAGGAGGAGCTGCCACCAGCCAGCCCTGGGGAGGGCTCGGATTCTCAGATAAGGTGGGACAATCAATGACTCCACAATTCGCTACAAATCCACACACCACCTCTGAAAGAGAAAAATAATTCCATGCTTCTCCTTCAAACACAATCATCGCTGCAATCTTCCTGAAGAAGCAAGGTCGTGCATGAGCCAAGGGTTACTTATTTTCTGGAAGGATAAATGAGGACCTTTTTTCAGTGAAACTGATTTCTAAGAAGCATGTGTCTTCTTGACTGCTGACCCACTTCTGGATTCAATCCTGGTGGCTGCACTTTCGAGAATATCATCAGGGTACCTTCCTGCTGTGAGTCCATGTTGGAACTTACATGGTCTTTAAAAGGCACAAATAGCTGCATTGCATAATGTAACCTGATGTTCTGACAACCCCACTTATACTCAGGCTAAATTTAAAAGGTCACCAACACGGGGAAATAGTGGCAAGAGAATGAAAGTGCCTTAAACACGAATTTCACAGACGGTTTCTCATTTTGAGAGTCTTGCACTGTAAAATAGAGGCCAAATTGCCAGTGAGCTTAACATAATATACAAGCATAGAATCCATTTCTGGGGAGCAAGGTAGCTTTAGGAAAAATGGTAAAATAGGTAGACACAAGTGTGAAATGGTCCAAGTTTGTGTTAGATGTCCTCTGGAAGATCATTCATTCTTTCCCCTTATATTCGTCAAGACTCAGCTAAGCCCTATGAATCAAATGGTGCACAAGACAAACAGAATCCCTGTCTTCACAGAGTTCACAGCTTATCGGGGAAGAAACACACACAAAGATGTAATCACAATAAAGGGAAAGAAGATTATAAAAGAAGAAACTGGGAACATCTGAGAAGCAGGGTGTGGACAAAGGTATGGACAGCCCTTTCCCCAGGGAAGTAATGGTTTAGCTGGGAACTAAAAGATGAGCAGAAGAAAAGCATTTTAGAAGAGAAAGGATAATACAGCTAGAGGGAATAGCACATCTAGAAGCTCAGAGAGGAGAAAGAACAGCTGTAGCAGACAATAAAGATAATCTAGGGCAGGCTCGGCAAGTTATGGTCCAGACTGCTGCCTATTACGGTCCAGCCTGCTGCCTACTTTTGTAAATAAGGTTTAATTGCAATGCAGCCACATCCACCTGTTTCCTTATTGTTTATGGTAGCTGTTGCGTGGTTCAGTTGAGTAGTTGCGACTGAGAATGTATGGCAGCCAGCGCTTAGTGGGCTCTTACCAGTGCCTGTTCTATTACTGCATTCTTCTAATTTATCGATGAGAACATTGAAGTGAAAGGGCTTAAGGGGGAATAGAAAGTTCCTATCTTCTTAGGAAGGGGCTCAAGGTTCTTTGGCTAGACCTAGTTTTAAAGCCATCCTAACTGATCAATAACCACTTTGCATTAGCACCCACAGTGCTGAAAGTCATTAAGTCTGCAACACTGTCACACAGTCACCCACAGCCAAAGGTCAACCAATCTGTGAACACCCATCTGAAAAATCCATCCATCTCTGATTTCTACTCTTCCCAAACATCTCTATATATCTCCAGCTCTCAGCTTTGCTTGGAGAGATCAAACCTTACAAGTTGTTACTTGTTTTCCTAGTTATGATGGCTTCATTTTTGGAGATGCCCAAAGTAAGAAATGTGTCTGAACCGGGATTCAAATCCAGGCATATCTCACTGCAATTACATGTTTTCTCGTCCACCCCTATATTTCTCAAGTTTGGAATGCCTACCCCTGGTGTTAGCTGAGATGATAGTAGGTAGTACGCAACCTTGGCATTAAATAACATCACGTCACATAAGGAGGAAGTCATTTCCTTTTCCGTCTTCCATTGTTTCACATAGCAATGAAGAAAACGGGCTCTGGAGGAAGACCATTCTACTGTATTATCTTTTGCTGTGAAACAAATTAGCCCCAAACTTAGAGACTTAAAACACCAATTAAAATTGGTTATGTTACATGGATCATGTGGGTCAGACACTTGGGAGCAGGTAAGCTAGGTGGTTCTGACTTGGGGTTTCACAAGAGGTTACAGCCAAGGTGTTAGCCAGGGCTGCAGTCATCTGACGGATCCTCTTTCAAGATGGCGCACTCACATAGCTGGCAAATTGGTGCTGGCTGCTGGCGGAAGACGTCATATGGACGTCTTGCCTTGCCATATGGACCTCTCAATAGGGCTCCTTGAGTGTCCTTATGATATAGAAGCAGACTTTCCCAGAGCAAGTGATCTGAGAGAATAAGGTGGAGACAACAGTATCTTTTCTGACCTAGATTTGTGTTTTAATCAGTTTGGGCTGCTATTGTAGAATAACACAAATGGGGTGGCTTATAAACAACAGAAATTTATTTCTTACAGTTCTGGAGGGTGTAAGTCCAAGACCAGGGTGCCAGCAAGGTCTGTGTCTGGTGAGATCCCTCTTCTGGTTTGTAGATGGCCATCTTCCTATTGTATCCTCACATCATGGGAAGAGGGCAAGTGAGCTCTCTGGAGGGTCTTTTACAAGGGCACCAATCCCATTCATAAGGGCTCCACCTTTATGACTTAGCTACCTCCAAAAAACCTCACCTCCTAATATCATCATAAGATTTCAACACATGAATTTGGGGGGGACACAAATGTTCAGTCCATAAAATATTGAAAGTCACACATTATCACTTCTGCTGTATTCTTTGGTCATACATACTAATGTTGATACGAAATGGGAGCCAACTACAGAAAGGTATGAATACCAAGAGGCCAGGATCACTGGGGGCCACTTTGGAAGCTACCACTACCACTTATTAGCTGTATAATGTTGGATAAATGATTAAACTTCACTTGCCTCAGTTTCCTTATCTATAAAATGAGAATAATACTACCAACCTGTTTTGAGAACTAAATAGGTAATACCAGCAAAGCCCATAGAACATTGCTCAGAAATAGAACATACTGAAAAATTTACACTATTAATACTTTTATACCTCTTTAATTCACTGCTACTTAAAAAGCCAGTCTTATCAGGAAGTAAGGGTTAACACAAGAATGTAAATCAATGCATTGATTCCTTCATCGAGGGAGTTGTGCTAGCAAAAAAAAAAGTCAGTTGTAAATTAAAAATATATATTTTTTAATAATAAAAAAAAGCCCACTGAACACAATACCACATGTAGTGATATAGATGACTTACATTCTGGAGCAAGCTGTTAACTGCTTGTAGATCGGGAAAGCAATTTGCAGACCAGCAGCCAGTCCACAAATCACACTTTGAGTAGTGCTTTTCTAACTTTTGATCACCTCGCTCTTTAACCACAGGAGTGTAAGTAACAGGGATTAATGCCGTTGTGTTCTTTTTTCTTTTCTTCTCTTTTCTCCTTAATTTCTCAAAATGTAGAAGGAGGTGGGTGAACTGCAGAAGAAGGAAGGAGAGAAGCAGCTAAGAGGAGTAGGTGTTGAGGGGTGGAGAAGTCATGGAAAACAATGGAAAGGTAGTTACCATCTGTTTAATGGCAAATGGTTGTTTCTCTTCACTTACAGATTTGTTGCAGAATTTCTTTTTAAATAAACTCATGCCTTAGCCTGGGTTCCCTAAAAGCAGAGCTGGAGACAAAGACTTGCCTGTAGGCTTTTCATCTGGAAAGCAATTCCAGGGAGTAGACACTGAGGAGAAGATAGGGAAGCAAATACTAGAACAAACTGTTGAATTGACCATTGCTGCAGGCTCTGGTGTTTTGTCTCACCAGGATCTTCTGAGAGCTTTTTGATATTCCTGTCTCCCTGGGATTTAAAGGGAAAAACATTTATCCATAGGCTTCTTTCCTCTCTTGGTCTTAGCTCTCCTTTACTTCAGGGTTGCATGCTGTATGTAAGTGTTGCATGGGTTCCTGAAGGGAGTTGAGGGCTGTGTCAGAAAAGTTCCAGGTTAGGAAACAGGAAGTATGTGGTGCAGCTGGAGGCCTCGTGCTCTGTGCTTATTCCTTTGCAGACCTCCTTGAAGTCTACTACTTGGAATGTTCACAGCAGCAGCTATAGCAAAATATAGGCCCCAGAAGGCTTCTGTGGATCACAAGAAAAATCCAGTAGAATGCACTGAAATAAAGAAGTGTGTTTTGAAAAACAAAGAAATAGTAAGTAGGGACTTTAAGTTTCAACTCAAACATGTAAAGAGCTTAGAAGCCATTACGCCCATCCTTATAAGGAAAAGCTGGATAAATTAAAAATCAATGACTTTCCCAGACCCATAAGAGGACTAAGGTTGGACCTACCAGAGAAGTGTAAATGTGGGGCAAGTTGCCAGCTCAAGGTGAAGAGAAACAGAGAACGGCTTACCTAGAGAGAAGCTGCTAGAGCCATGACCTGGTGGGAACATCAAAATGGTAATTTTAGCAAATTACTAGATATGAAATATGGACTAGTGTGACCATGAGAAACTGCTGAGGACCATCAGTCTTAGGGGTCCCCCAAACTTCCCTGGGCTTTCCCTCTAGGAGTCCTGTCAGGTTCTCACGGGGAGATCTGAGAAAAATCCCCTTCTGACTCTGGCAACAACTGTGAAAGGAGTCCAGAGCCTCCTTTTCTAGGAAAAGACTTTGTAGACCCATGTTCCAGATGGAAGAAGAGAGTTCCTTCCCCCTTCAGTCTTCCTGTCCCCCCTAAGGGAACAAACAAACAAACAAACAAATTTCATCAGGGAATGAGCGCAATGTCACAAAGGACAGGAGGGAGGAATTGTTAATACTGTATTATAAGATACCTGAACTGCCCACGAAGTGGTAAAGTGTCTTGTGGGCTTAGATTAGTATTGTGTGGTAAGCATATATCACAAACTCTGGTGACCACTAAGAGAGCAGATAATAGGAAATCATACTTAAGATCATGAGACCATAGACCTACATGTAAAATGCAGAACTATAAAACTCCTAGAAGATAATGTGGGAGGAAATCCAGGTGACCTTGGATTTGGTCATCAAAATAATTAAGAAGGTGATAATTGATAAATTGATAAGTTGGGCATCATTACAATTAAACACTTCTGCTCTTTGAAAGACTCTGTTAAGAGAACAGAAGGGCAAGTCATAGACTGGGTGAAAATCTTTGCAAAACACATACTTAATAAAGAACTGGTAATCAAACTTTACAAACAACTTTTAAAACTCAACAATAAGAAAAAAACTCAATTAAAAAATCAGTGAAATCCCTGAACAGACACCTGAAAAGATGCTCAAACCTCATAGCTCGTTAGGGAAATGCAAATAGGAACAACAATGTGACACCACTACATGCCTATTAAAATGGCTAAAATCCAAAACACTGGCAGCACCAAATTTTGGTGATGACATGGTGCAACAGGAACTCCCATTTTTTGCTGGTGAGAAATGGCACAGCTATTTTGGAAGATAATGTGACAATTTCTTAAAAAACTAACAATACTCTTACCACCTGATCCAGCAGTCATGCTCCTTGGTATTTATTCAAATGAGTTGAAAACTTATGTCCATACCAAAACTTGTACATGCATGTTTGTAGCCACTTCATTTGTAATGCCAGAACTTAGAAGCCACTGAGATGTCCTTTGATAGGTGAATGGTAAAGCAAACTGTGATATCCATACAATGAAATTATACAGTAATGAAAAGAAATGGGCTCTCAGGCCACAAAAAGATATGGAGGAGCCCTAAATGCATATTGCTAAGTGAAAGAACCAATCTGAAAAGGCTATGTACTAGATGATTCCAATATATTACATTCTAAAAAAGAGCAGAACTATGGAATTAGTAAAAAGATCAGTGGTGGCCAGGAGTTTGTGAGAGGGAGAGGAAAGGATGAATAAGTGGAGCGCAAGGAATTTACCACAGTGAAACTGTTCTGTGTGATTCTGTAATGGTGGATGCTTGTCACTATACATTTGTTAAAACTCACAGAATGTACAACACAAAGAGTGAATCTTAATGTAAAGTATGTACTTCAGTTAATAATAATGCATCAATATTGGCTAATCAATGTAACAAATGTACCATAGTAATACAAGATCCTGGGGGTGGGAGGAAGTCTATGGAAACTCTACTTTCTGCCCTATCTTTCTGTAAACCCATAACTGTCCTAAATAAATAAAACCTATTAATTAAAAAATGTTATCATATAAAATGCTTAATTAAAAGCAGAGAAGGCAAAAAGAGAGGGAAAAGAAACCAAGAACAAAAGCAGTGAGCAGAAAGCAGTTACAAACATAAAAGATATTAACCCAACAATACCAATAATCACTTTAAATATGAATAGTCTAAATACGTCCATTAAAAAATAGAGATGGCATGACTGGCTATGTAGAAAATCCCAAAGAACCTACAAAATACCCCAACAACGCTTGGAACTAATAAGCAAGTACAACAAGCTAACTGGATACAAGGTCAATGTACAAAACTCAAAGGCCTTTCTATGTATCAACAAGGAACAACTAAAATCTGAAAAGAAAATACCATTTACAACTGCATAAAAAATGTAATAGATATAAATCTAACAAAATATCTTGCCATTTGCAAAGACGTGGATGGAGCTAGAGAGTATACTGCTAAGCAAAATAAGTCAGAGAAAGACAAATACCGTATGATTTCATTCATCTGTGGAATTTAAGAAACAAAACAAGCAAAAAAAGGAAAAAGAGAGGGAGACACAAACCAAGAAACAGACTCTTAACTATAGAGAACAAACTGATGGTTACCAGAGGGAAGGTGGGTGGGGGTGGGTTAAATAGGTGATGGGAATTAAGGAGGGCACTTGTTGTGATGAGCACTGGGTGTTGTATGGAAGTGTTGAATCACTAAATTGTATACCCGAAATTAATATTACACTGTATGTTAAGTAACTGGAATTTAAATAAAAACTTGGAGAAAAAAATAAAAATAACAAAATACGGGACAACTGGGTAGCTCAGTCAGTTATGTGTTTGACTCTTGATTTAGGCTCAGCATGATCTCAGGGTCATGAGATCGGGCCCTGCATGGGGCTCCATGATGAGCATGGAGCCTGCTTAAGATTCTCTTACCCTCTCCTCCCTCCCCCTGCTTCCTGCTTACCCAGTCTGTCTCTCTAAAATATATATATTATATTTTAGGTACATATGCAAGATATGTATATGGAAAACTACAAAAGACTGATGAAAGAAATAAAAGGAGATTAAATAGGTGAAAAGGTATTCTGTATTTATAGGTTGGAAGAGACAATATCACTCAGATGTCAATTATTCCCAACCTGGTCTATAGGTTAAATGCAATTCCAATCAGAATCCCAGCAAGCTATTTTGTAGCTATCAACCATCTGACTCTAAAAAAATTCAGACTCTACATTTTTACATGGACAAGCAAAGGACCTAAAATAGCCAGCACAATACTGAAGGACAAAACTGGGGGATCTGCATTACCAAATTCAAGACTTACATTAAAGATAAAGTGTATGGACAAAAGAATGGACACATTGACCAATGGAACAGAATAGAAAACCCGGAAACAGAATCACAAAAATATAGTCAACCGATTTTTGACAAAGGAGCAAAGAGAATTCAATGGAGAAAGGATAGTTTTGCTCAACAAATGGTGTTGAAACAATTAGATGTCCATATATAACACAAAAACCTAGACCCAGACCTTACACCTTACCAAAAAATTAACTCAAAATGGATCATAAACTTTAATGTAAAATGCAAAACTATAAAACTTCTAGAAGAAAATATAGGAAAAGCCTCTGTGATTCTGGATTTGGCACTGAGTTTTTAGCTACAACACCAAAAGCATGATTCATGAAAGAAAAAATAGGTAAGCTGGCCTTTGTTAAATTAACAACTTTTTTTCACTGAAAAAAGACACTTTTAAGAATATGAAAAGGCAGCCACAGACTAGGAGGAAATATTTGCAAACATAACTGATAAGGGACTTGTATTCAAAATATACAAAGAACCCTTGCAGCTTAACAATAAGGAATGAGAAACTCAATTAAAAAAATTGGCAAAACGTTTGAAAAGACATCATCGAAGAAGATAGACAAATGGAAAATAAGTGTAGGAAAATATGTTCAATATCTTCTGTGTGGTAGGCAACATAATGGTGCCCCAAATATGTACACATTCTAATCTTCACAACCCGTGCATATGTTACCTTTCATGGCAAAGGGACTGCACATATGCTTAATGTTAAAGATCTTGAGAAAGGAGATTATCCTGAATTATCCTGGTGGATCCAATCATGTGAGTCCTTAAAACTGGAAAAATGTCCTGGCTGCACTCAGAAGGAGATGCATGACAGGAGAAGGATCACAATGATGCTCTGTTGTTGGGTTTGATAAGGGAGGAAGGGGCCAAGAGCTAAGGAATGTGAGCATCCTCTAGAAGCTGGGAGTCAAGGGAACAGATTCTTCCTCCCCTCGAACTTCCAAAAAGGAATGTAGCCCCACTGACACCTTGATTTTTAGCTCAGTGAGACCAGTGTTGGACTTCTAACCAATTCTTTTGAAATATAACCCTTTGTGTTATTTAAATTCACTTAGTGTGTGGTAATTTGCTACAGCAGCAGTAAACAAATACAATTTGTCATTGGAGAAATGCAAATTAAAACTACATTGAGATACCGCTGCATAGCTATTAGGAGGGCTAAAATAAAAAATTGACAATACTAACTGCTGATTAGCATGCACAGCAACAGGAACTCATTCTGATTGGAATGCAAAATGGTACAGCTTACTTTGGAAGACAATGGAAGTTTCTTACAAAGCTAAACTGTGTTGTCATATGACCAGCAGTCATATTCTAAGGTATTTATCCAACTGACCTGAAAACTGACATCAACAGAAAAAAGTTGTATTTGAATGTTTATAGCAGCCTTATTCATAATTGCCAAAAACTGAAAGCACACTGGTATGTCCAAAAATAGGTGAATGGATAAACAAACTGTGGTATGTCCATACAACGGAATATTGTATATTCAATGACAAAAGGAATGTGCTATCAAGTCATATAGATACATGGATGAATCTTAAATGCATACTGTAAGTGAAAGAAGCCAAACTGAGAATTCTAAATACTTTATGATTCCATTTATATAACATTCTGGAAAAGAGAAAACTATAGAGTCTGTAAAAAAAAAAAACACCCAAAACCAAACCAAACCAAACCAAACAAAATGGAGGCCTCTAGATTAGGGAAAGGGATGGCTGAATAGGTGAAGCACCTGTGATTTTTTTTTATAAGTGAAACTATTCTGAATAATACTGTTATTGTACCATGTATTTGCCAAAACCCATAAAACATTAAAGCATGAACATTAAAGAGTGAACATTAACATTACCACTTAAAAATAATCATGAGGTTATTTTGGAGGTACCTGGGTAGCTCAGTTGGTTAAGCATATGACTCAATTTTGGCTCAGGTCACGATCTTGGGGTTGTGAGATTGAGCCCTGCATCAGGCTCTGCGCTGGGCATGGAGCCTCTTGGGATTCTCTCTTTCTCCCTCCCTCTGTCCCTCTCTCTCTCCCTACCTCTCTCTAAAAAAAAAAAAAAAAAAAAAAAATCATTTAAGAGGTTGGGACAAGGGACATACCAGGGCGGGATGGAAAATATTATAAGACAATCTAATTGTATTGCAAGTGTTTGAAATAACCTCATTGAAGGAGGTGGGAGGAAATGTGCTGATCCTAGTAACTGGAAAAAAGTGGAGTCTGTAAGACTACAGGCAGAAGAAACTGCACATAAGTGCTGCACTTTAGTCGATAAAGTTATCTCCCACAGGGGTAGTTAACAATTCTGATACTGCTAACATGTATATGGGAATTGAATAATGAAGTAAACGGGTGGTGGGTGGTGGGAACAAGGCTTCTCATGGTTGGAGTGGCAGGATACAGACAGGCAAGGGAAAAGGCTAGAATAGTTTCTATGGTAACAAATTAGAATTGGAGACATCCATATGAACTCATGTTAAGCTTAAAATTGATACCAATGGTTATATATAGAAATGTTTATAGATATCTGTATATCTCAGGTTAGTATACACGCATATATTTCCTTGCTCTGTCAGCTGAGAGGGATGACAAACAATACCCAGTAACAATGGGTATATCTAGAACACAGATCTTATTTCCTAATATCATTCTCAAAAAAGGAACCAAGGCTCATTAGAAAAATGACTTATTCTATGACTGGGGCAGGAAATATACGAGACGAGCCTGGAGCCTCTTATAGTGTCAGAAGGTTAGGAAGTGCTTAAGAAAAAAGAGAAAATTCACAACATTGGGGGCATATCAGAGAACATAGGAACCAACTGAAAGAACTCCTAATGACTAAAGCTGCAACAATTTGAGCAGCACAAACAGATTAAATAGTATTGGGTTATAAGAATAGACTAAGTATCCATGTGCCCATACTGATATAAATAAATGAATAAATAAATGGGAGAGAATAGGTAAATCTCTCATGCAGAAGAATTCCAAGTAATTTATGTAGATAGTTACCCAGTCCTCAAATTGGTGGAGTATAACTCCCCACTCTTTATGTGTGGACTGTGCATAGTGACTTCCTTCCAAAGGGTATAGTATGGACAGGGAGAAAAAAGAGTAACTTTGCCGTGGAGGATCCTGACACACATTCCTGCCAGGTGATCAAGGTCAATATCAACAGTCAAAAATCATGTTGACAGCATGTACCCTCAATATGATGTGATGACAATGGGCCTTTGCCTCTTTGATCTTTCTCTCTCAAACACATGATCCCATTTTAATCATAAAACCATCAAACAAATCTCAAATCAGGGATATTCTACAAAATACTTGACCAGTACTCCTCAGAACCATCAAGGTCATCAAAGACAGGGAAAGTCTGAAAAACTGTCATGGTCATGAGGAACTTATGGAGACAGGATGACTAACTGTAATGTGGTATTCTGGGTGGGATACTGGAAGAGGAAAAAAAGACATTAATTAAAAAGATTAAGAAAATCTGAATAAATTTATGACATTTAGTTAGTAATAATATACCAATATTGGTTCATAAATAGTGAGAAAGATACCATACTTACCTGAAATGTTAATAACAGGGAAAACTGGGTGTGGGAAATGTGGGAATGCTCTGTACTAGCTTCACAAATGTTCTGTAGCTCTAAAGCTATCCTAAAATAAACAAATACAAAAACAAAGTGAAAAGTAACACAGGCATGACGATACCAGTCAGAAAATTGACACTCAAATGGCTAAAGTTTGGGATGCCTTGCTTTTTACGATGCTATCTCTTTATCCCTACAAAGCTCAAAAGGTAGAAGAAAAAAGATGAAGACAAGAAGCTGGATGCAAGTAGTGAGTGCACCTGGGAGTGTTGATGTAGAGTGGAGAGAAGGGGCTACGAATTAGATTTCATAGCTTGGGAAGTCAAGGAAGAACATGGAAGGGCATTCCAAATAAAAGGGAAAAGGCTGAACAGAGTTATGGAGGTGAAATTTTCCCTGTTTATAGCAAGTAGCTGGGCTAACCAGAAGCCTGGGAGCTATCTTGGTGTTTCTCCTTTGTCACCCATTTCTGATGCTGTTGATTTACTCCTGTGTGATGTCTCTTGAATTAATATTGTTTTCTGTACCTCTCCCAAGATTACTTTGGTTTTGGCCCACTGTCCTCTCTCACCTGGCAAAGCTAGTTGAGTAACTTGTTGAAGTACTGAACCCGAAAGTGACTCCGTTCTTTGTGTCTTGGTTTCCTCATCCTTTAAAATGGGGATAATAATACTATCTAACCTCATAGGGTTTTGTGAGGATTAAATTAGTAAATATAAGAAAAAATCTTAGGATAGTGCCTGGCACAGAACACTATGTAAGTGTTAGCTGTTATGTTAGTATTCCCTTTGTTTTCAGTTTCAACCAAGAATTATTTGGAACACAAAACATTAAGACACAAAAGCAATCTATATGTATATACACATACACAAATATATGTATTTACCTTGGCCTCATTTCTTTTTGATTTGATAACACTGAGGCAATTCAACTGACACCAAATCTTTCATTCCTTAGCTTTGAGTGTACTGGTGGTGGATGCTGTGTGTGTTGGAGGGGAGGTATATTTGAAAAATAAAATGATGGAAAGGCCTACTGTCAACCAAAAAAGGGTAACCTTGAGGTGTTTCAAAGTCTGGTAGGGAGGGGAGGAGATCTTGAAATTACAAAATTGATATCAGAGGAGTTCGGACGTGTCAGTGGAACAAGCCCCAGTAAGGGAGGCGATACAGCGGACAGCTGTGGTCCCATTACTGCATATCAGTGAACCTGCAGAGGTCATTCTGGGCCAGAAGAGTTTAGAGATGAAAAGAGTAAACTCTGGGGAATGACAGCCAAGTTTCCCTCCTCTGTTACTTGCTTTCTCTGGGACCTTGGGCGAATTACTTAACCTCTGGGCCCGAGTTTCCTATCTATAAAGTAGGCATGGTAACAGTACCTGCTTCCTTCGGGTCGCTGTGCAGTTTAAACGAGTTAACGGAGTAGCCTTGGCACATAGGGAGAACTTCCTGAAGAATCCGAGGCCTTGGAGAAGTGAATGCCCTGGTCTTGCTGCATTCATGTAATCCCATTTTCCAGAGCTGTTCCTGTGAGGCCATGTGGTCCACGCTGTGATGCCGGTCATGGCCACAGAGAGAGCCAGAATCAGGGCTCATCAATGAAGGAGTCCTCGCTGTCATTGGTGGTTAAACTCTTGGGCATCTCCAGTGACAAACGGATTGTGGCCCTTGGATTTGGATTGTTCTAGCTTCACAGTCCTAATGATCAGATGGGAGTCCCCTCCCACCCCCAATATGAGTTGAAAGCTTCCTCCTATTTGTTCTACCCACTGACTATGGTTTCACCCACTGGGCAGGGTGGACCGAATCCTTCCCCCTGACACTCCAGTAGAGGCCCTAGAGTCAGCCATCAAGCCACTGTGAGTCTTTTCTTCTCCTGCCTAATTCTGGAACAGTAAGAATATCTGAGTGCCTTAGTCAGCTGACTCCAGATATCTGAAATAAACAGTCTGTTTTCTTGAAGCCATCATATCAGAACCTGGGTGCCTCTGCAGTCCTCAAGGGCCAGCTCCACCAAGCATGGTGCTGTGTTTGGGAAGAAGGGATGATTTTTTTTTTTTTAAAGATTTTATTTATTTGACAGAGAGAGAGCACAAGCAGGAGAAGCGGGAGAGGGAGAAACAAACTCACCGCTGAGCAGGGAGCCCGATGTGGGGCTTGATCCCAGGACCCTGGGATCATGACCTGAGCCGAAGGCAGCCGCTTAACCAACTGAGCCACCCAGGCGCCTCAGGGATGATTTTAAAGGCATTTTGTTAGCAGGTTTGCTCGCCTAAGGGCCTGCACGCTCTGATTTCCTCCAAAACCCTCGAGAAGCTCCATTTCCCGATGATCGGTGGTAAAATCCCCAGAACAGAATTGGTTGTGTGAAATTTCAGATTTTATGCAAGTTCATAGCTAGAACCCGTGCACAATTACTGCTAAGAGTTGATTTTGTACTGTGAAAGCCCCGCGGATTAGGCCTTTCAGAAGAAAGGACAAAGCCGCTTCTGAACTTTTAGCCTCCATTGGCTATTCCATTATAGAATAGTCTTCATAGTGCCAGTGCATTTACAATGTAAACGTTTTCTTTTTCAAGGTCAGGGTTTTAGAGCCCAAGGCCACTATTGAAACTGCAGGGGCAGAGCCGGAACAATTCTGCTGGCATTCTAAAAATAAGGCGCTTTATTTTCAAACTGCAGGATGTGGTTTAAAAGACAGTCTCAACAATTTACTTTTTTGACTGCCTCTTGGATCCCTTTCTGTCAATTTGGCCTGAGAGAAAGAGACTGGTCCCATACAAAGGGAATACCAATTTCTGAGAATTGCATAAGATTAACTCTTGTGGATTCTCCAATCTTCCCCTCGCTCTAGGGCCCAGGTGATGAGCTGTTAGATTCAGGGTGGCTGAATCCTAAGTAGGATCAGGCCTCCATCAGACACACCCAGCAGGGAGGAAATTCTTCGTGGAAACCAAAGCTGCAGTGACTGACAGAGCTGGAGCACTGAATGCTGTTCTAGAGGCTGAAATGTGCATATGAGGCGGGCTGAGATTCTTGGTCCTTTTCCTTCCTTCTCTCTGTTTCTCATCCTCAGTGGAAAGGAGAGAGTGTCCTTTAGCATAATAATGCAAACAAGGCATTCAGTAAGAGGGCACTCAAAAGACTTGCCTGTCTTGAAGATGTTCCCCCCCAACCCCTGGCGAAGGTTCTAGAAGACCCTCATACAAGTCAACCTTGCCCTCTCCAGATGCTGATCTTTGCCTGTCCATACTGGACTGAGGCAGCATGAAGCTGAGGCTCTGAGGGATGAGTTTCCTGGGGGAAGGGGGGCAGAGGAGGTTAGAGAGTCTGGAAAAAAAGTCCAGGGATGAAGGGCACTGCCCTATGAGCATCTAAGTCCTGAATGTATGTGGATGGAAAGCTGAGCCCACAAGATCAGCAAGCACATGCCAGTCTTCTTACCTGGTTCCTGTCAGTAATCAGGACCACTGCTTACTTTCTGCTAATGGACGGCACCAAGAGGCCCATCCAGACCTTTGCTGGGCATAACAGCAGCCTTTCATATACTTTAATATAATATATATAATGAATTATATTTATTACATATACAACTGTATATAATACATATGGGTGTGTACATATATATATATATTTCCCCCCCCCAGCTCCATGTTATTCATAAGATTTCCCTTGAAATCTTGATTTTGAAAGATTGAAGTGACCGTTTTACAACCATCCTAGCCAACATTCTCTTTTGCATCATTCTTTTGGGACTTCTGAGTGACACTTTTTTTTTTTTTTTTTAAGTATCATTTAGAATTGCTTTTACGGTGCTTGAGAATCCTGAGTGACTAGGTAGGTAGCTCTCTAAATGGAAGACGGGTTAATATGCATTTGAGTGCTTTTCTCTGTTCTTTCCAACTCCATAGCTAAATCATGTTATCTGCCTCTTTGCTGGAGTCATGTCACAGATTTGGGATATGTATGGAAGTTTAACATCAGATATGTAGGAGTGTATACAGGAAGCATCATGGTGTAGGAAGAGCTAGCTGGCTGGCCATCAAGAAGGTGACCCTTATTCATATTGCCCAAACTACGTGGTCTTTTGAAAATAATTTTTCTGAATCTCTGTTTATGTATCTATATAATGGGAAGGTTAAGCTGGCTCAGTGGTGGTCAATTATTTAAATGTAAGATTTGAAATGCCCTCTCCCTTTCTTTGACTTTTTCTATGAATCCTTTTCGGTATGGGGATTTGCCCTCATTTGTCCCTGCTCCTATACTCTTACTTCCCTGACTCTTCCCACAGCTGGGTTTTTTTTCATTTGGTAAAACTCCCAGCTCAAAAGTTACCCCCTCAGAGAAGCCTTCCTGGACTAGTTGGTCTAAGTCATCCTGTCCCCCAAATTACCCTGTTTGTGTATATGTTGTATATATTTTCTGTCTCCCATGAAAGCTGGGATCTTGTGTGTCTCATTCACTGCGGGACCTTCTAAACTTGAAGAGTGCCTGGCATATAGCAAGTGCTCAGCATCTATGTTAAGGTAAAAGAATAATTTATACTTTTCACAGAATTAACCTCTTCTGTGCATACTTTGCTATGATAGGGTTTAAAGTCTTAATTGCACCAACTTTAGAGTTGTGAGAGGTGGGAGGGTATGATGGCTCTTGTATTCTTGCCAGTTTGGCTCACGGTCTCCTGGTTTAGGCTAAGTGGGAATCCCTGGAATCTGAGGGAGGCCGGGCATGACATGTGGGCCATATATCCAGCTGCCTTCCAGCTGCGGTGAAGCACAGACAGAGCACTTCAGTGACCATCTCTGGGTGGAGGTGGAGGGCCCAGCAACCATCTCTTGTGGAGAAGTCGCTAGAAGAGTCTGCTACGATTCTTATGTCAAACGATCAGTTTAAGTGATTCAGAGTTCACCCCATTAGTGTTTGAGGGGAAAGAAGGATGCTAGCATTACCTATGTACAAATCTCATACTAATAAATTGAGGTCAGGAAATAGCTCTTTTCTTCACTTCCTCAGAGAAAGTTCTGCATTCTTTGAAACTGTACTATACATAGCAAAGTATACCAGTCAACCAGCAAATATTTCTCACACACTAGCTTGCCAAGTGACATGCTGTGATGTTGTCATAACCTCCCTCAACTTAAAAGCACCCAAGAAGCCCTTCGTGGATAGATTTTAGAATGATTAAATGGGATCCCAAGCCGGGCTTTAGTACAAGTGTTGAATTTATCAAAACCATCTATCGTTCTTAAATGGCGTCACAAAGTTGTCACTTTCTACCTTTCATTTTTCAAATCAACACCTAAAGGGGTTTGTTCACCTCTTAAAAAATTGCCTCGTGAAATGTAATCCTCTAGTGGCAGCTTTCTAAGGTCACGTGGTCCAAGTATTATGGCACAAATCATAGGCACTCTAGTCTGAGATAAGAGATTAGCATCTTTCTCTTAAGTTTTTTTTTCTTTAATCCAAATGCGTTCTCTTTAGTAAAAGAGAAAAGCATGTGCAAATCTCAAGGAAACTTATAAAGTTCACACTTCAGAGCAAATCATTTCTTAGAAGCAAATTTCTATTTTTTAAGGAAAAAGAAGACCATAACATACAACTGGGTACTTTCTTTCTACTACTTGGTGTGTATTATTAGTAGAAATTACAGTCTTTTTTCTAGTAAGATCACGAGCTCTCATCAGCAGTAACCTGGAGTTTTACAGCTTTGGCAGTGGCTTACCCAACCTCATGCCCTTTCTACAGAAAAAAAGAGCAAAGGAAAACACTATGCAATCTCAGAAGCACAAGACAAATTGGGAGAAACATTTCCAACTCATGTCCCAGACAAATGACTAATTAGGAAACTGTAAGAGAAAGAGCCAGTGTTTAGAAAACCTTCACTTCATGCCTCTCCATTCCTCTGACATCACTACTGCACTCACAACATTCTTTTCTTTTTCTTTTTTTTTTTAAAGATTTTATTTATTTATTTGAGACAGAGAGAATGAGAGACAGAGAGCATGAGAGGGAGGAGGGTCAGAGGGAGAAGCAGACTCCCCGCCGAGCAGGGAGCCCGATGCGGGACTCGATCCGGGGACTCCAGGATCATGACCTGAGCCGAAGGCAGTCGCTTAACCAACTGAGCCACCCAGGCGCCCGCACTCACAACATTCTTGATGTGTTTTTGGAGTAGGGTTGTTGGGGTCCGGAGCCGATGGCCAAGAAAGAATTCTTGAGACATCTTCGGGGGAAAAAGGTGATTTTTATGAAAGCACAGGACAAGACCCCCAGGCAGAAAGAGCTGCTGCCCTGGGATTGTGAGGGGCAACTGATTATATACTTTGGGGTTGGGAGAAGTAAGCATAAGGGAAGTTCCAAAAGGACTTTCATATGCTAAAGAAGACTCACAGGATACTGGAGGTCTTGCTATTGTCAAACTAAGGTTGTTTTTCCCTCTAGCAAGGCATTACCATTAAGACCTTGGGAGCTTCCTGGAAGAGCATTATACTCTGCCTGCCTCAAGTATTTGTCAATGGGCTGCAGGTTATAAGGACATTTAATTTTATCTACATTTCCTTCTGCCTTTGTTCCCCACTTTACTCTGACACCAGGCGTGCCACAATTCAGCAACACCAACTGGGTGTCCTACAATTTAGCTCAAATCCGATGCCATCCACTGGGGGAGAGTGTCAGTCCCCATAGGGTAATGGCTCAGTCCCAGGAGACTACCCCCACACCCCCATTTACGCACTAGTCTCAAGTGCTTCTGATTCATTGACTATAAATCAGAAGTTCCCATGACCTGCTCCTTGGATTCAATTAATTTGTTAGAGGGGCTCACAGAACTCAGGAAAACTGTTTATGTTTATTTAAAAAGGCTATGATAAAGGATACAGATGAACATCCAGATGGAAGAGATGCATAGGACAAGGTAAGTGGGAAGGGCACGGAGCTTCCACATCCTTGCCAGACATGCTGCTCTCCCCACACCTCTGCAGGTTCACCAACCTGAAAGCTCTCTGAACCTGTACTTGGAGATTTTTATGGAGGCCTCATCACATATGCATGATCCACCATTCATTCCCTTTTCACCCCTTCCACCCTCGCTGAGGAATGGGAGATGAGGTTGAAAATTCCAAGCTCTGAGTAATGGTTTGGTCTTTCTGGTGACTAGCTCCCAATCAGGAGCCCACCAAGAGTTCCCTCATTAGAACAAAAGACATTCGTATCACCCAAGAAATTCCAAAGGATTTAGAAACTTGGCATCAGGAAGCAGAATCAAACCAAGTATTAGAACAAATGATGCTCCTAGTGCTCTTATCACTTATGAAATTGTAAGGGTTTTAGGAGCTCTGAGCCAGGAGCTGAGAACAGAGACCAATATATATGTTTTCTATTATTTCACACTCACAATCCGAAGACAAATGGGCAAAGGATGTGAACAGATAGAAAAAAAGATATAAATGGAAATACAAAACATATGAAAATGTTGTACTTACATAAAAAGAGAAATGCAAATTAAAACTACCCAGGAAATGTCATTATTCACCTACTAGATTGGCAAAAATCCAAAATTTGGAGCCACAGGAGAGCAAGTACTTTTATACGTACCTGGCAGCAGTGCAAATTTGCACAACTCTACAAAAGACAATTTGGAAGCAGCTGTGAAATTTACAAAGGCATGCATTCTTTGACCTGGCACTTCTACTTCTAGGAATTTATCCAACATTTATGTTCCTATGGGGGAGAAATGCTGCATATACAAGGTTATTCTTTGCATCATTGTTTATAATTGCAGAAGATCAGAAACAACGTAGATGTCCATCAGAAGGGGACTGTTAAATACATTTTTATTCATCTGCACAATGAAGTAGTTCTTCAGGTATATTTATAGGAAGATTGCTAAGATGTATTAAGTAAAAAAAGTAAGATTCAGAAAGTGTATAGTAGTCTACCATTTGTTTCATAAAAGGATAAAAGCTTATATGTATGCCTGTATTAATAGTAGGTAGTTAAGTGTTTGCTTGAATAGGGGCCAAGTGGGTAAAGGCAGTCAAAAGGTATAAAATAAATAAGTAATGGAAATGTAATATGCAGCAGGTGGCTATAGTTAATAATACGTCTTGCATATTTGAAAGCTGCTAAGAGAATAAATCTTAAAAATTCTCATCACAAGAAAAAAAGTGCAACTATTGTGGTAATGGATATTAACTAGACAAATTGTGGTGATCATTTTGCAATTTATATGTATATCGAATCATGTTGTATGCCAGAGATCAACATAATGTTATATGTCAATTATATCTCAATAAAAAAGAAAAAAAAAGACTAACCCTACGAATCAGGTATCTTACTCACCCATTGTACAGATGAGAACACTAAAACTCAGAAAGGTGAAGCTATTTGCTCAAGGTCACACAGTGGGAGAGATGTAATCTGAGTTCAGATCTGTCAGAGGCCTAAAGACTTGTTCTTAAATATTTATATACCACATTGCAAATTGTGTCACTCCTCTGAGACTCAGTTTATTCAATTCTTTCAATTGTTAAATAAGGACGTGGATCCATCTCACTGAATTGGCACACTTAGGTGAAGGTGTGATGGTGAGAGCTGAGCTTGGTGCTTGGTTCATAGTAGGTGCTCAGCAAGTACTTCTTTCTCCCATTACTAAGATCCTAGAACCCTGAGTCTAGGCTTTCTGAGTTGGTTAAGGCCTTACCTCTGAATCCTGGCTAAGATTGTTTGGAATGTGGTAGTATATTTTTGAAAAATAAACTAGATTTCTAAAAAATACAAAGAGTAATATACGCTCATAAAGAAAAGAAGCCCAAGAGAGTGTCAAGCAATTATCTTCTCACAGATATAAACACTGTTGATATTTTTGCACACTTCCAGAAAGTTTCCATATTTCTTTTTTTTTTTTTAAAGATTTTATTTATTTATTTGAGACAGAGAGAATGAGAGAGAGAGAGCACATTAGAGGGGGGAGGGTCAGAGGGAGAAGCAAGCTCCTTGCTGAGCAGGGAGCCCGATGCGGGACTCGATCCAGGGACTCCAGGATCATGACCTGAGCCGAAGGCAGTCGCTTAACCAACTGAGCCACCCAGGCGCCCTCCATATTTCTTTTTATCATTTAATAAGTTGGGGACATCTTTCCAACTCAATACATGTAGCTCTCATTCATCGTCATAGTTGCATAATATTTCATTATTGTAATTCATCCATTCATTTAGCAAATATTTACTCAGCCCCTGCTCTGTCCAGGACTCAATGTAAGCACCAAGGGTATAGCCATGAATAGACATAGTGGTCTCTACCAGTCAGGGAGCTCACATTTTCTATTTAGCAGCCCCTACTCATGAATAGTCAAGCTGTTCCTAGCCTGTTTGCTCCAAAGACAATGGTGCTATGACCCCTCCATGAACCTGTGAGCATTTATCTGAAGCATGGTTCCTGGAAGGGGTATGTTAAGTCAAAGGGTTCATGTGCCTTTAGGATCTTGATAGATGGTGCAGTCCCCCACCCTACCCCAATACTGCAGGAAACACCCTCAAAAATTTTATATGTATGTATGTAGGTAGATATGTATGTATGTATGTATTATGTATGTATTGTACATAAGTAGTTAAGTATTTGCTTGTACATGCTTGAAATATCTATGGAATGAGGAATTCACTGCATAAACAGTGAAAGAGACAGAGGAGAAATGATTCTCTTACTGTGTAGAATGTGATAATGTGGAAGAAAGTATAAGGTACCATGGGCATCCAGAGACAAGAACGACTCTTTCTAGGAACTGGTAAAAGGAAGAGTAAATCTAGATCTATGGAAGGTGGTCCTCCAGAGAGTGAGGATGGAATAGGATACTCCAGGTAGAAAAAGTGTTCAAGGGCTCGAGAGAGAATGATGTGATATTTGATGCTCAGTAAGAAGTGCAATGTGGCCAGAGTTTCAGGTGAACTAAGGGAGTGTGTCAGGTAAGGCTGACTCTAAGTCAAGGGAGCAAGATGGGTGAAGTTGCTGGCGTCGGAAGGAGATTGGTGAATGACACCAGCCTCATTTTGGCAGAGCTGTAGCTTTGGGCCATCAGAAATACAACTAAAGATGCAAGAAAGAGCTCTGCACAAACTACTTAGCCTCATGACACTAATCCTTCCTGGAAAGCCTGGATGAAAATAAACCTGGTTCTTACTCCTGCCCTGCCCAGTACGCCCTCCATTGCGTTGACAGTGTGATTCCTGGTGCCCAGATCAAACTGTGCCCACCACTGGCTTGAAATGCTTTGAGCTGCTCCACGGCTCTCAGAATCAAGTCCAGATCACTCAGTGCATCACATAGGCTCTGTGATGTGGTTCTGCCATCATCTCTCCCAGCCCTATCTTCCCGAACATGATTCTCCAGCTATCCTGTACCACTTGAGTCTGGCTGACCAACCTAATGCTGTTCCATGCCTCTGAGCTTTTCTTCAGCTGTGGATGCCCCATCTCCCCTTCCTTCTCGCTCATGCCTGCTCAACATTTCAGGCATAGCTCCAATGTCCTCTCTTTTGGGCAGCCTTTCTCAAGGGCCCACTCTCCCCTATCCTATCCCAGGCTGATTTCAGTGCCCTCCTCTAGTCTCCTGAACTATACCATATATGTCTCTGGAGAAGTGGGGGAAAAATTTAAGTTTGGTGCCGGAGAGAACTAGTTCTCTCTTATTCTATCTGCTACTCCAAATCTTGTTGACTTTCAGCCAACTAGTGAACCTGGCTATATCTCTGTATTCTCTTCTATAAAATGAGGCTAATAATCTTATTTCACATGATTGCCATGTGGCCCAAATGGGATTATGTATATAAAGCATGATTCACAATGTCTGACCCCAAATACACGCTCAACCAGAGCATGTCTTGTTGTGGGTATTACTACAGGTGCTCTCCTTGCTGTTGCCACTGCTGGAGCATTCTTATTTCCCCTGCCGAAAGCATCTGTTTATGCACTTTGTTCCTTTGGTTTTCCCTTTGCCACAGAGGGACCATCATCGTCCAAGCATCTCCTGTGCTCAGTGCAGAGTGTACCTCCTATTAGGCACCCAGAAGATATTTATTGAAATCAACTAATTAACTATAAAACACATAAATATACAGTATATAATACCATACCCTAGTCATAATAATGGTGGTGACGGCAATGTGCATTTGCACAGCTTTGCGGCTTAACAAGGCACTTTGGCATACTCTTATTAAGTTCTACTCCTTACTTCATTTCTTGTTACCAAAGAGCATCATTATTTACCAACGCTCCCACTTAAACAAAGGATGTGTTACCTGCTGCATTAGTTTAAATGTTCCTAAGAAATGTACCTGTGTGCTATCTCTTTGATGAATTTGACCTATAATTTGATTATATAAGAAAACATCTCTGCAGGGGCTCCCTGAAGAAACAGGAAAGAACACAGGAGATGAGGAACAGCTGATGGTGAGGAACTCAGCTGGGTGCAGGGAGGAGGTGGTGTTGTAATAAAAAAAAAAAGGAGGATTTTCATTTAAAATGAAAAAAGAAGAGAGAGAAAAGCAGCTGCATTTATACAAGATAGTACGATTTGCTTCCATTTATGGGCATAATGGGGAAAAATAACTTGAACATTGGGGTTAAAATTGTGACAAGGGAGTCAGAACATTGGAGATCAAGGAGGGAAACTTGGGATTATGCACATGGAACTTAAAGATTGAGGATTTAATGCAGCTGCTTTTATACAAGATAGTATGATTTGCTTCCATTTATGGGCATAATGGGAAAAAATAACTTGAACATTGGGGTTAAAATTGGGTTGAATTGAAAAGAAATCCAGCAGAATAAAATGGCAGATCTGAACTGAAATGTAAGGTATCCTTGAAATGGCATTAGATATGTGAGGAAAATGGTTATACTTTAGGATGGGTGATTGCTCTGCAACCCAGAGGAGACTGGGCCATATGTTCATTTCAACTTCCTGGTTTCCAGCCTATCAGAACTCACAGAAACCTCAGGTTCACTAGTCTCACTCTGCGCCACTTAAGTGGGGGGCTCAACTGGCCTTCTGGGGCAATCTGTGGACGAGGATGTCTGTGCTTCTGAACCAGTATTTTTCAATCCTGGCAAAATGCAGCAGATCAGTATGAATTGAAGCCCCATCTACTTCACTTCCATGCTGTCGCTCACCTTGTCATTACCTGTCACCCAACAGTACCACAATTCCCCATCTCCCCAAGACAGAAACCTTGGCGTCATCCTCTTCCCTCCTTTTCTCTCAACTTCCTTATCCAGTCCATCAGCAAGTGTGTCACTTTACCTCCTAAATAGGTCTCTGACCTGAACACTTCTCTCCTTCTCCACTCCCAGGCTGCTAGTCCAAACTTTCAACATCTTTTACATCTAACTGGTCTCTCTGCCTCCCCTCATGCCTTTTGCATACCCAGTTTCCTAACAGCAGCCCAAAGGAGCTCTTAAAACTGAAGTCAGACCTTCAGTGGTTTGAAAACCAAGCCTCCTTTGGCCTACCAACCCTGAATCACGTGACTTACATCTTCCACCCTCAACCCTGCTCCTACTGTTCTCCCTCTCATCTAACACACTCTAGCCCCAGCCTTCACTCAGGGTTTTCATATGGCCATACATGCTCCATTCATCAGTGGCTGCCAGGGCCCCCAAGATTTTCTCACCCAACCTCTCTCAAATCCTCAATCTTTAAGTTCCATGTGCATAATCCCAAGTTATCCCTCCTTGATCTCCAATGTTCTGACTCCCTCAGACACCCCAGAGATGTGGTTACCTCTGCCTGAAACACCTGTCCCTCTCCCTCCATGCCCTCTTTGCTAGAAGGGTGAAGAGAGATAAATCTAGACCACCTCAAGGTCCCATTTTCCCCCCATATAGAGACTTCCTAGCAGCTAGCATAGTAGGTCTGCCTTCCTTTCTCCTGGAACAGCTGCTGCTGTAGATCCAGTCCACCTTTGTATGTGGGATAATGAGTGCTGGGGAGATTGTGTGCCTTGTGCTACTTCTCCATTTCTTAGCTTCTCCCCAAGAAGCCCATTTCATGTATTTACAATGCATGGCCTTAGGATGTGTGCCTGATGACTGACTTCATCTCATTCCCATCTCTAGAATATACACACCATGGGGGACGGCACCCACCTGGCACATTTACCTCCATCTTCTCCCTTCCTCCTTGAGTAGTGCTCAAGAGTGCTGACTCTGGCAGCCAACAACCTGTGCAGAATCTTAGCCCCAAAACTTATTGGATGTATCAGTTTGAAAAAGTGATTTTAAATCTCTGTCTCCTTTTCATCCTTATAAAATGGGGAAACTAACAAAACCTATGTCATAGGTTCTGAGAATTAAACTAGTCAGCATTCATCAAACATGTAGGACAGTGCTAGGTATATGGAAGGTCCCATGTCAGTTTGGATTACCCTTTTTATGGTAGATGCTCAATAAAGATAGGAAAGAATGAATGGAAGAACTATGTAAGTATCAGCTTAAACATCACCTCTTCCATGAGGCCATCCCTGAAATCCCAGCTAAAGCAGGTTCTTCTCCATCAAGGTACATTGTCACAGTTTGTCTTGTCCTCTGTTGTGTCTTAGTCTCAGGGGTTTTTCTCCCTGAGTAGGTGTGAACACTCCAAAGACCAGCCCCTATTTGCTTCATTGGGTCATTTTCTCATATGCCCAGTACATGGTGTTGCCCAAGATTAAGTACTTAATGAAAGAATGGAAAACCTGTGGAGTGTGTCCAAGTGACTGTGTGTGTTCCAGAAATGCAGGACATTGGATGCCATGGTTGGATACCCTGGGATTGTATGCACATGGACCACATGGCTTTAGTGATCCAAGGAAAGCTGGTTAAGGGAGCTTTGTGAACCCAGATGCCAAAGATTAATGGAACTGATAAATTTGAATGTCCATGTGTCTACCTTTCAAATCAGAACAGAATCACATGTGGCTGAAGTCATGGTCTTTGGAGTCAGAACTGGTTGAGAATCTTGGTTCTGCCACCTGCTGGCCAGGTGACTTAAGGCAAATGCTTCAGCATTTTTGGGTCTCAGTTTCTCTGTCTGTATAATGAGGATCATTAACATTCATCTCACAGTTGTGAGAACTAAATCAGAGAATGCATATGATTTGCTTAGGATATA
>NC_138370.1:167639025-167646211 GCF_054177405.1 Leptonychotes weddellii | reverse complement strand
TTAAAATAAATTAAATTACATTAACAGAAAAGAGAGAAACAAGAGAGGACAAAACAGTATATGAGGAATAGCCACAACTATTAGAGGTGCACGGAGGAGAGTTAAATGGCACAGCAGAATAGAGGAAGCAGAGTCTCAGTGCCTACAGGGAGGGATGAGGGCATGAAGAGAGCCTGTGTTTCCCCAATACAACCCAAGAAAATTTGAAGACTTGGAGAACAACATGAACTGCTAAAGTCTGACACAGAACAGTGAGACCACTTCTTGCTGGCAGGAGACAAGCCCCTCTTCCCTCCTCCATGGACTTGAGGTTTGGTCTCAAGCCTTGAGGACACTAGTCAGAGTGGAGTGGAAAAGAGATGCATCAGGTTGAAATAAGAGGCATCAAATGAAAGTCTGCAGACTGAATGATGAGACATAGCAACCTGCCTCTGGTTCCTGCTTCCTGATTCACTTCCAGAACATCAGCCTCCTATCACTGCCAACACACACAGGAGATCACAGATTCTTCTTTGGAGCTATGGAATTGCTGAAGAGACACTGCCACAGATCTTGACATCCTGGCCATGCAGAGGTGTCCCTGATGAAAAACCCAGTTTGCCTACAGTGCACCTCAGTGAGGCTTGCCAGCACAGAGCAGCCACTCATGTCTCAGTGGCTCATTCTTACATGTACAGCATCACTCAATACTTGAAAAATTCCAGAAAGATGTCAACATGAAAGACAGAGATAACAGAGAAAAAGAAACTCAGAAGGAATAAAGACAAAAAAGAGAGCAAAAGAACATTTAAAAATTGTATAATTAACATCTTTAAGGATAAAGGCAAGATAGTGAATCCATGAAAAAGACAGGATGACTTAAAGGACCAATAAGAAAGGAATAACTCTTCGATTTTAAAAATATGATAACTGAAATGAAAAATTAAATAGACTGGTAGAAATGTCAAGAAAGTCTTTCAAAAACTGGAGCTAAAATCAAGGAGGTGAACAATAGACTAGAAGAGATAGGAAAAATTAGAGAACCGATTTAGGGGATCTAATATCCAAATAATGGGAATCCTAGAAAGAGTAAAGAGAAGAAAAATTGGGAGGAAATTATCAGAGAAATAGTACAGAGAACTTTCTCAGAATAGAAAGACATTGCCTTTCAGATTGAGAACAACCCTCCTATCCCTATCACAGTGAATGAAAAGAGATCCACAGCAAGGCACAACATCAATAAATTTTAGACTACCAGTGAAAATGAGAAGAATTAAAGTTCTTAGATGAAAAATTGAGTCAATACAAAGAAATTAGATTCAGAATGGCATTAGAGAATACAATAATGACACAATATGCTGGAAGACAAAGAGCAATATCCTAAAAATGCTAAAGGACTTTTATTATTTTCAACAAATAATTCTCTATTAGTCACTTTTCAATCAAGCCTGAGTGTAAACTAAAGCCATTTTTAGACAGTAAAGGATTTAAAATTTTTATCTCCCATGCACCCATTTTTATGAAGCTATTGGAAGATACATTTCAGCAAAAAAAAAAGGGAGTAAAGCAATAGGAAGACATAGGGAATCCAACAGAGAGGCATTGGAAGGGAGTTCCAGATCATAGCCATAGAGCAGTCCTGGGGATTCATGCAGTCTATGTTCAGATTTCCAGCCATAGCACAGGGAACGGGAGGCCAGGCAGAGCCCAGTATGCTCGAGGAGTTGAAGAGACAGACTTGGGAGTCCTGGGAAGATGAGGCAATTAAAGGTCATAGCGTATAATACCAATAAGAAGCATGCTGCCTAGAGAACTCTGGAGAGTTACAGAGGGTCTTCTCCCTTAAATATACAGTTGAGTAGCAACCAATACTAGTCTGTATGGAAGTCATTCAAAACCAAAGAAAGAGCCACCCAAAAGGATTAGAGGGAACAGTGTCCAGAGCTGATACAGGGATAGGAATGATGCCTTTTCCCAACAGCCACAGCAGAAAACTTCATAATTCTCAAGGTATTCATGAATAAGAGTTTTGCAAGAATATCTGTCACCCAGTTAAAAATTATCAGGTATGCAAAGAAATAAGAAAATGTGACCCATAATTAAGAGAAACATCATTCAATTGAAACTGATACAGAAATAACACAGATGAGGTCTCCCTGGATGGCTTAGTTAAGCTTCTGACTCTTGATTTTGGCTCAGGTCATGATCTCAGGGTCTTGGGATCCAGCCCTGCACCAGGCTTCTCACTCAGTAGGGAGACTGCTTGAGTATTCTCTCTCCCTCTCCTTTTGCCCCTCCCCCAGTGCGTGCACACACACACACTCTCTCTCTAAATCCTTAAAAAAAAAAGAAATAACACAGATGATAGAATTGGTAGATAAGGCATTAAAAGTTGCTACATCTATATTTCATGTGTTTAAGAAGCCAGAGCAATGAATGAACACATGACGTAGAGACATAGAGATTTTAAAAAGACACAAGTCAAAATTCTAGAGATGAAAATCATAATGTTTGAGATGAAAACCACACTGGATAGGATTAACAGCAGATTAGGCATTGTGCAAACTTACTCAAAGATGATCTTGATTATGTAATAGCTACAACAAATTTTTAAAATCCTGGAGGAAGCAGTTCCCTTACCTTAATTTTCATTTATAAACACCGGACTTTCCTATTGACAGTGCCTGTGAGTTAATTAAATAATTTGGCATTGATGTTAAGAAACCTGGCACATCCTTCATCAAAATAGACTCTTCTCAGGCCATGGGGATAAATGCTGCCTGTTTAATGATACTAAGTGGTTGGCTGATTAGCTTGTCAGAAATAAATTCTCTTTTCCAAATACCTGCATGCCATGTTTTTAACCTTTTGTGCTACAGATAAGAGAGTCTAGTGGGAAAGGCTCAGGGTTTGAAGCCCAGTTTTCAGTAACATTCAGTAAATATGTATTGAATGTGTTCTGTATTCCAGGCATGGTGTGAGGTGCTGAGGATCCACTGATCAACAAGCCATAGCACGATGCTCAGAATCTAATGGCAGGAGACACACAGGAAACTTGCTGTTACGACAGCATGATAAGGCTAAGTTGGGAGAGAAGAGCTGCTCATGGGAGCGTGTAGGGAGGCATCTTTTCAGATTTGGAAGCCAGAGAAGACTTGCTGGAGGAAATGAGGTCTCCTATGGGAGCAGAAAGATGAAGGGGGCTTCACACATTGAAGAGCTGGAGGAACATGGTTCTGGGAGAGGAACCAGCCCCAGGCTCAGTCAAGAACAGGCAGGGCATCTTTGGGAAACACTCAGTGTGGTCAGAAGTTAGAGACGGGACTTGGTGAGAGCTAAGCCGGGGGAGGTTCAGTTGAGATATTGTCCTGAAGGAAAGAGAAAGAATTGAAGGTATTTAGAATGTGATAGTACTCACTTTTTAAAATGTTGACTCGGCATATAGTGTCAAAATGGAAGAGAAGGCCCTTGCCATAATCCAGGTGAGATGGGGTGTCAAACCCAACTTGGGCAAAGGCTTCAAGCACAGGGAGAAATGAACATTTAAAAAAAATTATTTTAAGTAATCTCTACACTCAATGTGGGGCTCGAACTTAGAACCCTGAAATCAAGAGTTGCTGCTTCTCTGACTGAGCCAGCCAGGTGCCCCTGGAAATGGACACTTTCAAGTGAAATTCAGAAACTGAGTTCAACTGAATATGGTGATTATTTACTTATGGGAGGTGAAGAGACAGGGAGGAGTCATAGGCCCTTGTTGGCTAGAGCAACTGTAAGCCCGATCCCTGGGTCAGTCTACTTGGCCTTCTCCCCTGAGTGCCCACCTGGCTCCCGGTCACTACTGCCAGTGTGGACCAGTGTGTGTTAGGTTCCTGGTCTTTGAACTCACTTGGGTTTTCAATGTTTCTCGTAACACTTGTACATTTCTTGGGTCAGCTCTCTTTCCTGTTCTGTGTACTGCTTCACACCTCTCCACTCTTCTTAAAGCTCCCACCCTATCATCATCCCTTTTCAGTTCACAGACTCACCTCCTGTTTTCTAAAAACCATCAAGGCCAACCAAATTGATGTCCTTTATCTCCTCACCCCTTTGTGCTCATCAATCCTTGCAGCCTTGCCTTCAAGGATTCCCATGCTCTGTTGCAAGGATAAGCCCCCCCTGCCTGTGTACCAGATGGCCTCTCTTCCCACCTCTGTCACCTGCTTTATGGCTCCCTCAATTATCTACTCCCTCTTTGGATTCCCTTCTCTTCTGTCTCCTTCCCATCAGCACTGAAATATTCCCAAGCCTCTGCCATCTTGGAAGCCCCTCTACCCCCGCCTTGAGTCTTTCTGGTTTCCACAGCTCTCTCTTTCTATTATGGTTTCCTAAAGATCTGGCCACCCTTCTCTCACCACTTCTGACGTCCTATTGACTCCTCAGCCTTCTGAGGCCACCAGTGCCTTCCGTGGGTTGGGCCCAATGGGTATTTTCTTAACCTTTATATTACTTTTCATACTGAAACTATTGGATAGTTTCCCCTTTGATGTCCCACAAGCCCTGGAACTCATGCTTTTTCCCACCCTTACGTCTTTGCACACTTTGCTATCTTGGTTTGAACACCCTTATCTCCTTTCATGAAGTAACACGAAGTAACAGGATCTTCTTTAAGACTCAAGGCATGTGTACTCTTCTCTAGGAAGCTTTTCTCAGATGAGTTTTCATATATTCTAGAACTATGCCTATTTTAATTTTCATTCTGTACTATAAATGCCTGTGTTCATATGTCAACTTTCTGGGTTTAATTACTCCTTGTAACCCCAGTGTTTGGACCAAGACTGTGTAGTAGACAATACATTTTTGTTGAATATATAAGGTCAGAAAGAATGGTCTTTATAGCCAGCATTTATTTTTGAATCTGCCTTTAAAAAGGTGCAGCTGCCTTTAGGTTTCCAATCCAGGAACTTCCAACATTTCCTCACTGATATAGTCTAGGAAAAGGGGATCACAAATTTGATTTCATGCCAGCTTTCGTGGGTTCTCCAAAGATTTCAGACCCTGTCAGATGCCTTTCTCCTTGCAGTTACTCACTCTAAGATCCTTGTAAGTTCACCTTCCCTTTTCCATTTCAGGATGAGAGGTGTACTGCTCCTGGTTGTCACTAGGTACAAGTACTGCACTATTCCTTGTTGGATAGTCTATCCTTGCCTACCTGTGCAAATACTCTCTTTATTATCCTCTCAGTCCTCAATATTTAGACGGTAACCCAGCACTCGGTTGATGTTTATGGAATGAGTATTGAATATTCTGTGATAAAATACTACAAAAGTTGTAGTGTCATGGGGTAATCATGGAATATAATAACTGAGCTTGATCTTAGCTATTTCCCAGCTAAGACCCAACATTTTATCTAAGAAGACTTTTAGTGTGGGTTGTGGCAGCCCTGGAATGTGAAATAGCAGGCTGAGAAAAACTTTGGAATTGCATAGGCTTGGGTTTGTATCCTCGAGCCACCACTTAGTGGCTTCGGGACTTGGGCAGCCTCAGTTTTATCAGTTGCAAAATGAAGATGATATTATGTCACTGAGTTAGTTGTTTAAGAAGATTAGATGAGCTACTGCGTCTGAATTCCCAGGCACAGAATGTAGCACTTGGCACTCACTGCCTGTGATTTTTAGCAGAACCTGGATTTCCAGTTCAAGGTATGAGTTCCACTCCACAATTTGGCCAATGAAACTGAAAAGAACATGAGGTAGTTCTGTAGATAGAAAGGGCTTGAGGTGGCCCAGCTTCTAGTGTGAACTTCCTGGCTGTTAGACTGGTGATAAGGTGAAGGAGGCTTGCAATTTGTTCTCAGCCTTCTTTTCCTCCAGACCCTGATTTGATGTTTGTGGCTTCTCCTCTTTCCTCCTGCCTTTAGAGTTGTTTTTGTAACTCTAAAATTCTCATTTTCATAGAACACAGAAAAGGAGGGAAAAATGTGGTTCAAGAGAGCTTGATACTTCCTCTGAACGTTCTTTCCTTCCTAACACAGCTTTCTTCCTGGGAAGGTTCTTCCCAAGGTGGTGGGTGCTCGATGAAACAAATGCCCTATGTGAAGGCTCTAGGAAGCTCTTACTTTCAAGGATAGAATTTGTGGGTCTGCAGTCCTAATCCAGCAAATCTCGTGGTATAGCAAACATTTCCTGTATTCTTATTTCCTTCCCAAGTATTTTGGAGTTTGTGAGCTCAGATATAATGAATGGAGCCATCAGAGTGAACAATCACTCAACAGCATAAGTTACTTTAATGGGCCCTTCCCTTGAAACTAAACTTCCACCATCTGTTCTACCCTTTAACTGCAAATGCAAAAAGAACACCATCCCCAGTGGCATCATAAAAAGTTAGATATAAGTGATTTAAATGCATGTTTTGGTTCCGTATTCAGTGCAATATAGATCTGAAAGAAGGCTCATATTGGATTTATTTTTTTATGACAAAATCAAAATTCAGAGTAGAAGAGTTTCTCTGTTCTCAAAAGAGTGGCTTTTTAGTTGGCATGGAATATATTCTACCATGCGATTCATTCATTCATTCAGTCAGTCAGTCAGACTTTTTTCCCCACAAAGTATTTATGGAATGCCACCATGTGCCTGGCATTGTACTAGACACTGAGCATATAGAAGTTAACAGTGATAATTGGCAAGACCCCTGGCACTTCCAAAGGAAAATAAAACAGAGCATTTCTTATAAGTAAACATAAAAGTCATATAAAAACCCAAACATAAATTTTGTTTTCTGCTTCAGAATGGTGATGTATTAGAGTGGAAAGTTTGCAATTAGCCAGGTCTTGGTTTTAAGCTCCCAATTCCTACAAAGTGGGACCTCTCTGAGTTTGTTTCCTTATCTAAGATTTATTTATATATCTGATTCTATTTCCTCATCTGGAAAATGGGAACAATAATATCTTCCTGATGGGTGTGCTGTGATTGAATGAGTTATATATGCAAAGCTGCCGGCTCATAGTTGGCACTCTATGTTGATTATCTGTCTACTTTTTTTTTTTTAATTCTTATGTTAATCCCCATACATTACATCATTAGTTTTAGATGAAGTGTTCCATGATTCATTGTTTGTGCATAACACCCAGTGCTCCATGCAGAATGTGCCCTCCTCAATACCCACCACCAGGCTAACCCATCCTCCCACCCCCCTCCCCTCTAGAACCCTGTTTGTTTTTCAGAGTCCATCG
>NC_138370.1:167629733-167638925 GCF_054177405.1 Leptonychotes weddellii | reverse complement strand
TTTTTTTTCTTAACATATATTTCATTATTTGTTTCAGAGGTACAGATCTGAGATTCAACAGTCTTGCACAATTCACAGCGCTTCCAGAGCACATACCCTCCCCAGTGTCTATCACCCAGTCACCCCATCCCTCCCACCCCACCCCCCACTCCAGCAACCCTCAGTTTGTTTCCTACAATTAAGAATTCCTCATATCAGTGAGGTCATATGATACATGTCTTTCTCTGTTTGTCTGTCTACTTTTTAACTTGCATTTTAATAGATTTTGGGAAATTACTTTTCAGACATAAAATGATAGACTCATGGGAAACCAGACTAGGAGAGGGTCTAAGAAATATTCAGCTCTACATTCAATGTCCCTTATTTATAGACAATCAAATTTAATTTGTAGTGGTGTCTAAAACATTCTGTCTATAATGGTGTCTAAAACAATTCATATACATGAACCACTTTATTAACATATTGTGTATCTTATAAAAATATATGTATTAGAAATAAAGCATGAGGTGATGATGAATTGAATAATATTTGTTGTTTCACGAATATGATGGCTTCATACTATGCTTAAGGCATACATCCCAGTCTCTCAGGGAATATTACATACTTAGGTGAAGCTCATTATTAATGTGAATTTTTATTTCCACAGTGCAACACTTTAAAAAATATTTTTGAGGGATTTTTGCTGATTTAATTATTTCTGTCTTGTGATGGGGCTAAGACTTAGTATCAGGAGGAGAAAATTCAGACCTACGATTTTCTTATTTTTCTCTTGTACTTGTATAATGCTCAATCCAGTTTCTTTGCTGGGGTATTTGCAGTCCTTTCTCCATTTTGTGATTATTAGGCTGATTAAAACTGGACAATAAAATGCCCAAATTCACTTAGCCAGCTGCATGTTAATATGCTGACAGTGAATTGACATGTGAGGAAGCTGCTCTGTCTCATGCATCCTGGAACTTGCATCCTGGACCCTTGAGGGTCCCCTGTGGACATTGTGTAGCAGACACGTGAACCCTCTAGCAGAAGAGCCAAAAGAGGGTGAGAGTGTCAGTCTGTATATGAAACACCAGTAAGGCTTTTCAGATTTTTTTAAAGGTAAATAAATAAATAATTGCCCTAGTATTTTCTTCTTATATCTGAAATGATGATCTTGCCCATTTCACTTTGAAGGCTATTGGATTCATGGAAGAGAAAAAACTAGAGTCTGAGTCTACTGATTTCCCAATAAGGGTTTTTTCCTTAAAAAATATAAAGAAGCAAATAGCAAAATTTGTAGTTTTAGTTAGTATAACATGTGTTCATAAAATTGTAATACTGTAAGTGTACACCTTTGTGCATTTTCCCCGAAGTGAACCCACATGACTAATCATGAAGGTCAGGGATTAGAACCTTGCCAGCACTCCAGTGTGCTCTTGTGCTTCCTCCTTCCCCCAGATAACACCTATCCTGATCTGGTTTTAAATTTTATATATAGAGAATCATACAATATGAATTATTTTGAGGCTGAATTTCTTGTATTTAACATTATCTTTGTGAAATTGATCTGTGTTGGTAATTGTGGCAGAAATGCCTTCATTTTCTTTGCTCTGTAGTCTTTCATTGAGTATACTACTATGTATTCATCCATTCTGAAGCTGATGAATATTCAAGTTGTTTCTAATGTTTCGGCTATTAGGAATAATCCTCCAATGAGCATTCTCATACATCTGGTATTTATATGCCTGCCTTTCTTTTGGATACATACTTAGGAGATACATGTACCAGTAACATTGCTACGCAGACATATGTTGAGCTCTAGTATTTAGAGCAAATATCAATCACCTATTATTTTAATAATGCTACATAATTAACCACATCAAAATGAGTTGCATTTAACAGTAAGCATTTAATACAAATCTGTGTGTCGGCTGGGGTGCTTATGAACTAAGCTGAACTCAGCTGGACTTAGATCGAAGCTGGACATTCGGTTCAGATCTGCTTCATATGTCTGTCATCCTTCTTGAACCAGTGGCTTGTCAAGGCACACTCTTCTTACGGCCAACCAAGCCTCTTCTCAAGGCTGGAAGTAAGATGGTATTAACTGCTAAAGCACATTTTGAGTCTCTGCTCACATTATGTCCACTAACATCCATTGTATAACACAAGTCACATGGCCAAACCAGGGGATGGGGGAAATTTGCTCCATCTACCATGAGGTAGTTGTTAGTGTGTGGATATAGAATTAAATTCTATTGCACAGAAATGAAGAATTAGAACCCATAATTCAGTTGACCATCTAGTCTTTTAAAGTGTACCAACATACATCCCAGCAGTGGTTTCTGAAAGTTCTCATTATTCTGCATCCTCAATATTTGGTATTTTCAGTCTTTTTAAAGGTCGTCATTCAACGTCATGGCTTAATTTATATCTCCCTAATGATTAATGAGGTTGCATACCTTCTCATATGTTTATTGGCCTTTTCTGAACTGCTTGCTCAAGCCACTTACTTACCCAGTAAAAGATTAAGTTGCCAGTCTTGTTCTTACTGATTCATAAGATACATTTTGAAATGAAATCTTTGTTGGTTATCTTTTTCCACTCTGTGTCTTGTCTTTTTACTCTCTTGATTGTGTCTTTGCATGAACAAGCATTTTTAATTTCAATGTAGTCCAATTTATCAATCCTTCCCTTTATGATTAATGCCTTTTATGCCCAGTTTAAAAAATCTTTGCCAACTCTGAGGTCATGAAGATATTCCCCTATGTTTTCTTGTAAAAGCTTTATTGTTCTTTTCATATTTAGGTCTACAATCTGCACTAGACTTTAATGTATTTTATGAGGTAATAGTTCAGATTCACATGACTATGTAAGTGACACAATACCATTTATTGAAAAATCATCTTTTCTCCACTGCACTGCCTTGTCATTCTCATGTCAAATGTCCATTATATGTTGTTCATTCCAGGACTCTCCATCCCATTTCATTGGCCTATTTGTCTGTCTTTATGTCAATACTATGCTCTCTTAATTAATGTAGTTTCATATTACATCTTAATATCTGACACCATAAATCCTCTAGCTTTGTTCTTCTTTAAGATTGTCTTGACTTTTCTTGACCCTATGTTTCCATTAAAAATATTTAAACCAGCTTGTCAATTTTTATAGCAATCCTCCTGGGTATTGATTTAAATTACAATGATTAACTTGTAGAGAGTTAATCATTACAGAATTTTTTCAATCTATGAACATGATATATTTCTCTATTTTTTAGGTTTTTAAATTGCTTTTCTCAATAGATTTCTCTGTAGAGGTCTTGCATCTCTCTCTCACACAATCTTTGTCTCTTTTTTGCAATATTATTCCGAATTATTTGATATTTTTGATGCTAATGTAAAAAGTATCTTTTTAAATTTAATTTCTTAGTAGTTTGTTGTCAGTATATAGAAATAAAATTGAATTTTTATATTAAGCAATTATCCAGTAACCTTGCTAGGTTTACTTATAAATTCTAATATCTGTATTATTTTATATTTTCTGTATACACAATACTGTTATCTGTGGATAATGACACTCTTGCTTCTTCTTTTCCCAACCCTATCTATTTTATTTCTTTATCTTGCATCATTACTTTGAATATCTTACCTTTAAGTAAGATGTTTTCTGAAGTTTTTTTTGTAGGTACCCTTAATCAAGTGTAATACATTCCCTTTTAGTCCTAGTTTGCTGAGAATTTTTAGTGGTGAATTTTATCAAATTTTCACATTATTAACATGTTCATATAATTTTCTTATGTTATTCTATTAAATACAATAGATTATATTTATTGATGTTTGACTATTAAGTTGATCTTATGTCCCTGAAATAAACATGATGTGGTCATAATATATTATCCTTTTTATGTGTTGCTGGATTTATTGTGTTAATATTTTGTTTGCTATTTTAAAAAATTTTGTTTATGTTAGATATTGGTCTCTAATTTTTTTTCTTGCAATGTCTTTGTCAGGCTTTGGAATCAACGATGTATTGGCCTTATATAATGACTTGAAAAATGTACCTTCTTTGATATACCATCTTTGTCTATACCGTAGAAGAATTTGTATACTATTGATGTTATTTTTTTTCCTTAAGTGTTTGGAAGAACGCACCAGTGAAGTTATCTTGGTCTAGAATTTCTTTATGGAAATATTTAATTACTTTAATATCTTTAGTATACACAGGGGTATTTAGATTATTTCTTCTTGTGTCAGTTTTGATAAGGTGTTTTCTAATAAATCATTTGCTTAAGTTTTCACATTTATGGAAACAAATTGATCATATTTTAGTACCTTTAGTGTCTGTAAGATCATTTATGTTTTTCACTTATATTACTTTTTTGCAACTTAGCATTTTTTTCCTTGATTTGTTTTACGATGAATTTACCAGTTAAATGAAAATTTCAAACATCAATGTTTGGATTTATTGATTCTCTGTATTGAACATTTGTATTATATTGCATTAATTTAACATTTTGTTTTCATTTTTTTCCTTCTTGACGTGTCCTTCTTGCTGTCATCTTATATCACTTACCGCTAGCTATTCTTCTTACCTGATAGATTTAATTGAGGCTATACATTTTGCTATATGCATGGTTATAACCACATACCATAAGTTTTAATATCTTGCATTTTTATCGTCATTTGGTTTAAATTATTTTTAATCTCCATTTTGATTTATTCTTTGACTCATGAGTTATTTGAGAGTGTAAGCTTAAATTCAAAATATTAGATTTTCCAGCTAGCTTTTGTTTCTCTGTTCTTGTTTAATTTCACTGTAGTCAAAGAATATATTGTAGTTTAATCATTTTGAATTTGTTGAGACTTACTTTATAGTATCACATATGACAATTTTGGCAGATCTTGTATGGGAATCCAAAACAATATATTTTCTGCATTTGTTGGATGAATTATTTTATATAGGCCAATTAGGTTCACTATTCCATATATGTTCAAATCTTAAATTTCCTTAGGGATTTTTTTTTGATGGCATATTCCACCAATTACTGAGGGAAATATGTGAAAATCTCCCACTTGGATTGTAGTTTTACATATTTCTCCTTTGAAACGAGTCTTTTTTTTTTCTTTATATATTGTGAAGATATGTTATTTTGTGCATACAAACTTAGATTAATTTTTGTTTTTCTGGTGGATTGACTCTTTTATCATTACTATATATCCTTTTCTGTACCTAGTAATATTCCATGCTTTACAGTCTGCTGTTTCCTATTGCATGATACACGTTTGATATTCTTTTACTTTTACCTTTTTGTATTCTAATATTTAATGAATAACACGAGAGTAGCATAGAGTTGTTTTTTTTCTTTTAATCCAATTTGACAATCTTTGTTTCTTCATTAGAGCACTTCACTTGTTGACATTTTATGTAATTACTGATATATTTGGATTTAAATCTACTATCTTACTACTTGTTTTTTATTTGTTCTACTTTGTTCATTTTCCCTCCTTTCCTGCCTTTCTTTTTTATTGCCTAATTTTTTTTATTATTCCACTTTCCTCTATTTGCTTATAAGTTTTACTTCTTTTTTAAGGATGGGCTCCCTAGAAATACAACGTAAGATGTGGATCCTTTTTCAAGTAAAATTTACATAAATTTTATATCTTGAGTCCCCTTTCCTCTGGCTTCCAGTAATCAATTCCTCATTTCCATCTGTCTCTCACTAGAAGTACCTTTAACATCATGTTTCTAACAAACAGCCTGTTCATGATGATGTAGGTGTTCTCTAATATATGTTTTCTCTCTCATGATTCTTACTTCCTTCAGGTCCTCACTAACAGAGTAATTAACATCAGTATTTCTACTACCTCTTTTCAAAGCAATCCAGGCTTTTTCTTATCATGCTCCTCAAAATTTTTCTAGCCCTTGCCCATTGCACAATTCTAAAGCCACACATATTTTTAGGTATTTGTTTTAGCAGCACCCCATTTCCAGGTACAAAATTGTTGCTGTAACAAATTATAATAAATTTGGTGATTTAAAACAATGTAAATTTATTATCTTATCATTATGGAGGTTAGAAGTCTAAAATGGGTCTCACTGGGCCACAAGCAAGGCACTGACAGGGCTAAATTCCTTGTGGATACTCTAAGGGAGAATCTATTTTATTATTTTTTCCAGCTTCTAGTAGTGGCTCACACTCCTTGCCTTTTGGTCCCCTTACTCCATCTTCAAAGACAGCAGTGACCACTCAAGTCTTTCTCATATTGTATCACTCTGACTCTTTTGCCTCCCTCTTCCACATTTACAGACCTCTGTGGATACACTGGATCTAAATAGTCCAGGATAGTCTTTTTATCTTAGGGTCAACAGATTAACAATCTTAATTCCCTCTTGCTAGGTACTGTACTATAACATTCTGGGGGTTAAGATTTTTGGGATTAAGATGTGTACAACTTTGTGGGGCCATTATTATACCTACCTTATTTTTGCTACAGGTTTGTGTATCTTTTAACAAGTAGCTTTTTATTAATATTTCCTTAATAAATTAAGGAAGTGTCTTTGAAATTTTAGGAGACACAGTTGTATACTCATTCACTCATTTATTCATTCATTGTGAACATGTTTTTGAATGTCAATCTTGGTTTTGAGCACTCTGGGAGGAGGTTTCAAGATGGAAATTGTCTCTGAGAGGCAGCAGTGCATTGTGGGTAAGCCCACAGATTCTAGAACTTAACTGCCTGGGCTTGAATCTAGAACCTCAGAAGAAATACTATTGAGCTCTCTGATTCTGGGACAGTTTTCTCCCTGCATGTTTTAGCTTCCTTATGTTAACAAAGAGCTTGAAATCGTGCCTGGCATATATAAACAATAGATAAATGCTTGCTTTTTATTTATGTATTTATTTATTATTATTATTTTTTTATTTTTTTTATTAACATGTAATGTATTATTTGTTTCAGGGGTACAGGTCTGTGATTCATCAGTCTTACACAATTCACAGTGCTCACCACAGCACATACACTCCCCAATGTCCATGATCCAGTCACCCCATCCCTCCCACCGCCCTGCACTCCAGCAACCCTCAGTTTGTTTCCTGAGATTAAGAGTCTCTTATGGTTTGTCTCCCTCTCTGGTTTCATCTTGTTTCATTTTTCCCTCCCTTCCCCTATGATCCTCTGTCTTATTTCTCAAATTCCTCATATCAGTGAGATCATATGATACTTGCCTTTCTCTCATTGACTTATTTCACTTAGCATAATACCCTCTAGTTCCGTCCACATTGTCGCAAATGGCAAGATTTCATTTTTTGATGGCTGCATAATATTCCATTGTGTATATGTGTGTGTGTGTATATATATATACTCATCTTTATCCATTCATCTGTTGATGGACATCTTGGCTCTTTCCATAGTTTGGCTATTGTGGACATTGCTGCTATAAACATTGGGGGGCATGTACCCCTTTCTTGATTGGATTATTTGTTCTTTGGGCGTTGAGTTTGATAAGTTCTTTATAGATTTTGGATACTAGCCCTTTATCTGATATGTTATTTGCAAATATCTTCTCCTATTCTGTCAGTTGTCTTTTGGTTTTGTTGACTGTTTCCTTTACTATGCAAAAGCTTTTTATCTTGATGAAGTCCCAATAGTTCATTTTTGCCCTTGCTTCCTTTGCCTTTGGCAATGTGTCTAGGAAGAAGTTGTTGTGGCTGAGGTCTAAGAGGTTGCTGCCTGTGTTTTCCTCAAGGATTTTGATGGATTCCTGTCTCACATTTAGTTCTTTCATCCATTTCGAGTCTATTTTTGTGGGTGGTGTAAGGAAATGGTCCAGTTTTATTCTTCTGCATGTGGCTGTCCAATTTTCCCAACACCATTTGTTGAAGAGACTGTCTTTTTGCCATTGGACATTCTTTCCTGCTTTGTCGAAGATTCGTTTACCATAGAGTTGAAGGTCCATTTCTGGGCTCTCTATTCTATTCCATTGATCTATGTGTCTGTTTTTGTGCCAGTACCATACTCTCTTGATGATTACAGCTTTGTAATAGAGCTTGAAGTCCGGAATTGTGATGTCGCCAGCTTTGCTTTTCTTTTTCAACATTCCTCTGGCTATTCAGGGTCTTTTCTGGTTCCATACAAATTTTAGGATTGTTTGTTCCATTTCTTTGAATAAGTTGATGGTATTTTGATAGGGATTGCATTAAATGTGTAGATTGCTCTAGGTAGCATAGACATTTTCACAATATTTGTTCTTCCAATCTATGAGCATAGAATGTTTTTCCATTTCTTTGTGTCTTCCTCAGTTTCTTTCATGAGTATTCTATAGTTTTCTGAGTACAGATCCTTTGCCTCTTTGGTTAGATTTATTCCTAGTTATCTTACGGTTTTGGGTGCAATTGTAAATGGCATTGACTCCTTAATTTCTTTCTTCTGTCTTGTTGTTGATTATAGAAATGCCACTGATTTCTGTGGATTGACTTTATATCCGATCACTTTACTGAATTCCTGTATGAGTTCTAGCAGTTTTGGGGTGGAGTCTTTTGGATTTTTCACATAAAGTACCATATCGTTCACAAAGAGTGAGAGTTTGACTTCTTCTTTGCCGATTTGGATGCTTTTATTTCTTTTTGTTGTCTGATTGCTGAGGCTAGGACTTCTAGTACTATGTTGAATAGCAGTGGTGATAGTGGACATCCCTGCCATGTTCCTGACCTTAGGGGAAAAGCTCTCAATTTTTCCCCATTGAGAATGATATTCGCTGTGGGTTTTTCATAGATGGCTTTTATGATATTGAGGTACGTACCCTCTATCCCTACACTCTGAAGAGTTTTAATCAAGAAAGGATGCTGTACTTTGTCAAATGCTTTTTCTGCATCTATTGAGAGTATCATGTGGTTCTCGTTCTTTCTTTTAATAATGTATTGTTTCACATTGATTGATTTGCAGATGTTGAAACAACCTTGCAGCCCAGGAATAAATCCCACTTGGTCATGGTGAATAATCCTTTAATGTACTGTTGGATCCTATTGGCTAGTATTTTGGTGAGAATTTTTGCATCCATGTTCATCAGGGATATTGCTCTGTAATTCTTTTTGATGGGGTCTTTGTCTGGTTTTGGGATCAAGGTAATGGTGGCCTCATAAAATGAATTTGGAAGTTTTCCTTCTATTTCTATTTTTTGGAACAGTTTCAGAAGAATAGGTATTAATTCTTCCTAGTTTTG
>NC_138370.1:167581490-167629233 GCF_054177405.1 Leptonychotes weddellii | reverse complement strand
ATTGTGGTCCAAAAATATGTAGGTAATGATCCCAATCTTTTGGTACCAGTTGAGACCTGATTTGTGACCCAGGATGTGATCTATTCTGGAGAATGTCCCATGCACACTAGAGAAGAATGTGTATTCTGTTGCTTTGTTCTGAATATATCTGTGAAGTCCATCTGGTCCACTGTATCATTTAAAGCCTTTATTTCCCTGTTGATCTTTTGCTTAGATGACCTGTCCATTGCAGTTAGGGGGGTGTTAAAGTCCCCTACTATTATTGTATTATTGTCAATGTGTTTCTTTGATTTTGTTATTAATTGGCTTGTATAATTGGCTGCTCCCATGTTAAGGGTATAAACATTTAAAATTGGTAGATCTTGTTGGATAGACCCTTTAAGTATGATATAGTGTCCTTCCTCATCTCTTATTATAGTCTTTGGTTTAAAATCTAATTTGTCTGATATAAGGATTGCCACCCCAGCTTTCTTTTGGTGTCCATTAGCATGGTAAATGGTTTTCCACCCCCTCACTTTAAATCTGGAGGCGACTTTGGGTCTAAAATGAGTCTCTTGCAGACAGCATATTGATGGGTCTTGTCTTTTGATTGGGGCATTTAGCCCATTTACATTCAGGGTAACTATTGAAAGATATGAATTTAGTGCTATTGTATTGCCTGTGAGGTGACTGTTACTGTATATTGTCTCTGTCCCTTTCTGGTCTATGTTACTTTTAGGCTCTCTCTTTGCTTAGAGGACCCCTTTCAATATTTCTTGTAGGGCTAGTTTGGTGTTTGCAAATTCTTTTAGTTTTTGTTTGTCCTGGAAGCTTTTTATCCCTCCTTCTATTTTCAATGACAGCCTAGCCTTGCCGGCGGCCAGGCTAAGTAATCCACTCAGGTTTGCTCTCAGGTAGCTTTTGTTCCCTGCAATCTTTCCATGCCGCTTTGGAGGATGAGAGTGAAAATGGCAGTGTCCCAATCTCCACCCTGAAGTAGCTGAGAGCTTGGGGCCCCACTCTTCAGTGAGCCCCCAGAGAAAAGCAGTCAATCACTCTCTTCTCCCTGGTTGCCACCCGCATTCCGTGCTCCCCCGGCCTGTGACCGAGCATTTCTATCTCTGGTATACAACCCCGTTTGGAGTCTCCAAACCCCGAAGATTCCTGCGGTGTGCTCCTGTGCCACTCCTCCCGGGGGAGGAAGGGGAGTCTTCCCTGATCTGCTGCTTGTTGGGTCCCTGCTGGAGGAGCAGTGGACCGACTGTGCCGCGGATCTCGGTGTATGGCAACGCCGAGCTGAGAGCCCGCACCTCGGCTCTGTCTCTGCAGCCGGCTTCCCCGCTCAGATACCTGGGAGCTCTGCCGCACTCAGGAACCCCTGGTCTTTCTGTGACCCTGAGGGTCCTGAGACCACACTGTCCCAGGAAGGGTTCCAACCCCGCTTAGCCACTGGAGCGACGTCCCTCAGCAGAGCAGACTTCTAAAAGTTCCGGTTTTGTGCTCCGCTGCTCTATCACTTGCTGGTAGCCGGCTCCCTTCCCCCGCAGTCTATCCTCCCAAATATCACCCCAGATTCACTTCTCCGCACATCCTACCTTCCAGAAAGTGGTCGCTTTTCTGTTCATAGAGTTGCTGCTATTCTTTTCTTCGATCTTCAGTTTGTAGGTGTTCAGAATGGTTTGATACCTATCTAGCTGAATTCCTGGGACCAGACGAAATTTAGGTCTCCTAGTCTCCCACCATCTTGCTGATAAATGTTTTCTTTTAGTATCATTTTTATTTTCTCCCCTCAAGGAGCTCAAGGTTTGTCTGTGGATTCAGACAAATAAACAAAATGTTATTATTTCCATGATTGAGGCAAATTTTGGATATGAGGCCTAATTAATTCTGGTCACACTATAAAGTCAATTTTTCTGAATATAAGCAATATAAGGAGAAAATAATTTCTCCTCCTCCACTCTAATCTGCCCTTTCTCCTGTGTTGCCTCAGGAACTACCACAGTTCTCCATTCATCCATATTAGAAATCTAAGTGCTATCCTCTCTTCCCTGGCCCCCATCCCTCACATCTCATTGGTGGTCCAGTCCTGTCTATTCTCTCTCTTTAACATCTAACCTTCCTCTTCCTTCTTGCCATTCCTCTTGCTATCTCCTCTTTCAGGCTTTCATCACCATTGACCTTGATGATTTTAACATTAGCCTTGATGCCTGCTGCAGTTCCAGACACCACATCCATGTTCAAGTCAGGAAAAAAAAGGGAAGGCAAAAGACTTCTCTGTATATCGTATTGGCCAGAACTGAATCCCATGTCTACTCCTTGAACAATCACTGGAGAAGGGAATGATTAGTTCAGGCCAGTTGTGATTTATTCCCTAGGCTGGAGAGGGGATTGACTTCTAGGAGATCAAAAGATCTCTGTGTGTTACTTGAATCAAAGTTCTGTTAGCAGAGAACTACCAAATGATGCTGGTGCTATAGATGAACGAACTATCGTGCCCCCTCACAATTCATATGTTGAAACCTTATCCTAAATGTGATGGTATTTGGAGGTGGGACCTTTGAGAGGTGATTAGGTGATTAGGGCAGAACCCTCATGAATGGGATTCATGCCCTCATAAAAAAGGCCCCAGAGAGCTTTCTTGACCATTTCACAATTCTGTATATGAGGACACTGCAGGAAGTTGGCAATCTGTGACCCAGAAGAGGGCTCTCAGCAGAACTCGACCATGATCTTGAACTTCCAGCCCACAACTGTGAGAAATAAATTCTGTTATTTATAAGCCTCCCAGTCTATGGCACTTTTCTATAGCAGCCTGAACTGACTAAGACAGTTGAATAAGCCACAGGCAGCGTCTGCCAAAGCATACATTCTTGATCTTTCCCCAGGGATACCTCTCCAAGCTAATATCTCATCAGTCATTGCTGCACTTCCAGGCCTCTTCCCCTTCCTCACCCAATCTGAGCCTCAGGTATACATAATTTTCCAAGGTACCATTGGTGAATGTTGCTTCTGTGCCTTTTCTGTCTGTCTGGTGGTCCTCTCCATCTTGTCACCCTGGCAAACATGTTCTCATCTTCCTGGAAGACATGTTCTTATCTTATGAGAAAACTGTAGCATCAATCCCTTTTGTAGATTCTCTTAGATCTGTCTATACTTTCACTGTGCCAGGGACTGAACCATGTCTCCCCAAAATTTATATGTTGAAACCTTAACTACCAATGCAATTTGGAAATGGGGCCTTTGGGAGGTAATTAGATTTGGATAAGGTCCTGAGGGTGAGACCCTCATGTTGAGATTAGTGTCTTTTCTAAGAAGAGTCACCAGAAAGCTTGCTTTTTTTCTTTCTCTCTGCCCACAAGCACCAAGGAAAGGACGTGTAAGGACACAGTGGAAAGGAGATTGTCTGCCAGCCAGGGAGAGTGCAGTCACCAGACACACACCCAGCCAAGACTTTGATTTTGGACTTCCAGATTCCAGAACTGTGAGAAATAAATTCCTGTTGTTTAAACCACTCAGTCCTTGGTATTTTGTTACAGCAGCCCTAGGAGACTAACACACTCTGTAACTTGTGCACACTTCTATCCCAGGAGGTGTTGTATTCATTATACGTCTGGTTTCCCTCCCTAGACAGTAACCATCTTGAAGGTAGACTAATGTCCTATTGCCTTTGTACCTCAGCATAACACCTGCTACAAAGTCACTCTTTGACCATATTTTACTGTCAGGAAGGAAGTTTCATAGTGGAAGGGGTGACTGAACTGGGTCCTGAAGGATGAGTAGGTTTGGCTGCAGATGCCATGGAAGAGGCATTCAAGCAAGAAGGAATAATCTACTTTTCCTAAATGATTTGAAGATTCTTCCTGAAGTCTTTCCTTATCATGACATTTATCCCCCTTCTCCTCCCATCACCTTCCCTACCTACCCAGTCTCAGCAAAGGGAACCACCATTCATTTACTTAGTTATCCATGCTAAAAACATAGTACTCATTCTTATTTGTTTTCTTTCCAAAGTTCCCTACTTTCATGCCATCAGCATACCTTGTCAACTCTACCTCCAAGTTATAGCCTCCTTACCTCTTTTTATATCAGTTATGGTCATGCTAGTCCAAGCCAGCAGGGTTCTCACTAGCACTTCTGCCAACACCTTCCAACTGTCTCTGCTGACACTCCCCCCTCCCCCCCTCTCTGAGTCTATGCAAACTGCTATGACAACAATACCATAGACTAGTGGTTTATATTTTCACAGTTCTGGAGGCTGGAAAGTCTCAGATCAGGGTGCTGGCAGATTTGGTTTCTGGTGAGATCTCACTTCCTGGTTATAGATGACCCTCTCCTCTCTGTGTTCTCACAGGGTAGAGGAAGCAGGGAGCTCTCTGAGGTCTCTTGTAAGAGTGCAAATCCCATTCATGAGGCTCCATCCTTATGACTTAATCACCTCCCAGAGGCCCCACCTCCTAATATATTACACTGGGGGCTAGGGGTTTGACATATGTATTTTGAGGGGACACAAACATTCAATCTATAGCACTCCCCATTCCATTCTTCATCCAGCTGCCAAAATCATGCCCTTCCTTTATTTAACATTTCTCATCACATTTAGAACAAAACCTTCATCCTGATTTCCAAAGCCCTGTGTATTCTGGCCTCTGCTCACCTCTTTGGCCTTTCTCCTGTCCCTTCCTCCCTTGCTTGCAATACTCCAGGTCTCTTTTCCTTCTTGCTGTTCCTGGCTCTTCCCTTTACCTGGAAAGCTCTTCCTATAGTGTCTCACAGGACAGGCTCCTTCTCAAAATTCACATCTCTTCTCATTCAGATAGTGTCACGGAGAGAGTAAATTGGTAAACAATGAGGGTTTTGCAGTGAGACTTCCTGGCTAAAATTTGTCACTTATTAGCAGAGGAACATTCGGGAAGTTACTGAAAGGGTTTTTGTGCCAGGAGGGATGCGATAACAATAGAGTCTATCTTAACAACTTTAAAATGTGTTAAGGACTTAGTAGAGACTTGCATATTTAAACAATATGCAAATGTTAGTTTTTACTATTCTTTTAGCTGAAACATCACTGTTTCAGAGAAACTTCTCTTGACTACTCAGTCAAAAAAGTAGCCCCAAGTCACTGTCTATCATATTTGTCTGTTTTAATTCTGCATAAGACCCTTGGTATCATCTTGTTTATTTCTGCATTGTTTCCTCCTCTGAGAATATGAGCTTCAAGAGTGCAGAGGCCATGTTCTAGCTCTGTGTGCAGCATCTGGAACAGAGTCCAGCACGTGGGAGATTTCAATAAATAAATGCCGAATTATAATCTCACACACACACAAACACACATATGCACAAGCAGGCACTCTAATGCCGTTAGAATAAGATCCAGACTCCTTGCTTCATCCTACAAGGTAGATGTGACCTCATTCCTGTCCCTCTAACCCCATTGCTATCCTCTCTCCTTTTGCCTAATGGGGCTCTTTTCTGTAATATTGTGATTTATAACTATATATATAACTATAACTATAACTATATATATTTAGTCTTTGTCCAAGTTTCTGGTCCGCAGCTTCTAAAACCCTTGGTGATGAAAGCTACAAAAACATCTTTTGTTATGTTAACAGAGTGACTTCTGAAAAGCACCTAAGGATTTGGGGCTGGTTGTCAGTGGAACCAACCTCATTGATTAGAGAGTTGAAACTTTCAACCCTCCCGCTCCTGACTTCCAGAGAGGGTAGAGGAGCTGGTGAGTTCAGTCACCAATGGCCAATGATTTAATCAATCATGTCTGAGTAATGAAGCCTCTATAAAAACCTGAAAGTAAGGAGTGGGAGTTTCTGGGCTGGGGAACAAAAACACTTCCCTGAGCCACCATGCCAGACCACAAACTCCAAGAGGACAGAAGCTCCTTTGTATGGGATCTTGCCCTATGTTTTTCTTTATTTGCCTATTGATTCATATCCTTTAGCATCCTTTCAATAAACTGGTAATCTAGTGAGTAAATGGGTTTCCTAAGTTCTTTGAGCTGCTCTAGCAAATTAATCAAACCCAAGGAAGGGTCATGGGGACCTCTGATTTATAGCTGAAGCATGGGTGACAACCTGGACTTGTGACTGGCATCTGAAATAGGGACAGTCTTGTGGGACTGAGCCCTTACCCTGTGGAATCTGACGCTATTTCCTGGTAGATTGGGTCAGAACTGAGTTAGATTGTAGGACACCCGCTGGGATCTGAGAATTGGTGGTGTGGTAGAAAGACCCACTACACATTGTGATTGGTGTCAGAGTATTACTTGCTTAGTGTGAGTTTTTCCTACAGGTCTCCTTGGATCATGCTGCAAAGAAGCTGCCTGGATTTTCCCACCCATCCTAATACGTCTCAGGTTGCAGCCAGCACACAGCTTAGGTCTTTCTGTAGGGACCCCGCTCTAGTGTGTCATGACTTCCACCCTGAGTCTATTTCTATACTTTTAATCAGTTCATGTGTCACGCAATTCCTGTCTCCTGCCCACCCCTCCCTTCTAGAATCTTCAAAAGAGTTCAGTGCCATGCTGTTTGGTTACAAATTGAATTCTAGGGACACTGTAAATAATATTAACATACCTTCTGGCATTCTTTTCTTTATCTTTTATACACTGATTATAGCCAACAACTCACAATGGGTTCTTTAAAATTATAATTATTATTCTATTTCTGGGTGAGACCACCAACCTGGGAGGTAAACAACTAAATCACTGATTTTACATGCCTACAGAGAGATAAAATGATATAACATGAAAATTACTCAAAAGCTACTATGTTGGTTAATTACAATTTTAAAACGATTTATTGTGTGAGAGGGAAATAATTAATAAATAGGTGGGAATGTAGGGAAATTATGAGACCCTACATAAATATATCTCTGAAGACACTCATGTGTAAATACAGTCTTTTTAAAAATAGAGTTCTGATTTTGAACTCATATTTTGAATATGCTTGGAATTCCATGCCTGGTCCCAGATTAATCATGATGCAGGATATTTAACATATCACTGTGACACAGAGCTTTCTTATAAGTTGGGAAAGTGTAGGGCCAAACCAGAATAGTGAACGGATTAACCCAGTTCTTCAAGAAGAAGAAGAAAAAAAAACTGGAATAAAATAATTAAGTACCCTTTGCCTTCTAATGAACCACATGCAACTGTATCCAATTTCCCCTCTGCTTTCCCTTTGATCTCTTTAAGCTTTCCCTTGGTCAAACCTCTTCTGTTTGAATTGCACTAATTTGTAACTCCATGTCTTCCATCTGGGGATACAGATTTGTGCAGGCCCTGTTCCACGCTGGGCTAAATTTGCCCAGCACCTGGCTGAACATATTGGTTTCGGCATATTTACCCAAATTGTTAGTAAAACATCAGAAACAGTTGGCTCTGGTGAATCAAATCGTGAGCAGAGTCCCTGTCACTTACACTAATACAATTTAGACTAGAAATTCACAAACAGAGGCTCTGCATTCCATTCGCATCAACTCCAGCCCCTGGAACCCTGGATTTAGCACTTAAAGCATCCACAGAGAGGTAGAGAAATTAGGGAAGCAGTTCAGCTGGTTCCAGCCTCGTGTTTTATGCATATGCTGCAGAAAATTTTTCGACTCTTCCTTTTCATCTTGTTTTAACTTTCCCAAGCCGTGTGACTAGTGCTGTGTCGAGAGCTATTGCCAATCTCATTTCCTGTGGCCTTTTCAAATCCAATCTTTTTAGCTCCCTCTGTTTGGTTGAGGGATTAGAGCTTCTTAGCCTTAAAGCCAGTTTTGGAATGCAGGTTGAGGGGCAGTGGTGAAGAAACGGTTTCTCCGTTCCATCTCTGTCTTGAAGTATCCTTTTTGATTTACATGTCTGGAAATCGACAAAAGCCTTTTACCTTGTTGTAGCAGGAAAATGGCTCAGTTTCAGCCCAATCTTTTGCAGGAAAGATTCCTTCCCTCTGTTCCTGCCTTTTGCTGTAGAATTCATTATTGTAATGCCTTATATACTTACATTTCTATCGGGTGATAATGAGATTTTCAGCATTTATGTTTTAAGGTCCCTGGCCATAGAGGGAAGGCCAAAAAAAAAAAGAGAAGGTAGAAGAAGAGAGGTAGACGGTCTTGCCCTGGGACTAGCTTCTTTGTGCTGATTCTGAACACTAATTAACCCCTTGGGTCCTCCCCATCTCTCTTAAAGAAATCTGGATGGGAATGAACCTCAATGTCTGGCTAGTATGTCCAAACTAAGGGTAAGTTTAGTCACTTTTTGGCCCTTCTAAAGTGGTGGTAGTCACGGGATGGAAAGAAGTTACTAAGTGCTCCTGTAAGAAGAAGATCTTTGGATGGACCTGCCACCTGCTACAGCAGAGAGGAGACCCTTGCCCTCCCCTCCCCACACAGCCAGAAACAAGGAGGTCCTGCATTCCATTCACATCAACTCCAGCCCCTGGAACCCTGGATTTAACACTTAAAGCATCCACAGAGAGGTAGAGAAATTAGGGAAGCACACTCTCACTCTCTGTGGACCCAGCAGCCTTAGGAAATCAAATCTCATATTTGAATGCAATTTTCCAAGGAATGGACTGAAACTGTTTCTATGTTGTGGTTTCAAGTCAGAATCTGTGTGTTCTATATGTCATTGCTATCTGGAGAGGTAATTTTTCCTGGTACCCATCAGTTTATTCATCCACTTGTACTTTACTCATTTCTTCATGTGTTCACTTAGCGATCCTTATTCCCAAGTGCCTACTGTCTTCCAGGCCTTGGCCTAGGTCTGACAATAAACCATCACAAAATGGTGATTGGGAAGATCAATACAAAAGCTAAAGAGAGCCTGGAGACTGTCCCATTGGAATTCACAACCAGGAGACATTAGTCACCACCCTAATTGGGGTGGTAAAAGGGGAAGGGGGTGTGGAGGGTCACAGAATTCCATAAAGTAATTAGGCCATAAAATATTTAGTTGTAAGAAGTAAGAATGAGGTAGGGAGCCTTCGGTCTACTCAAATCATTGATGAGTTGAAAGAGTAGTTATCTTAAAAAAAGGGGGTTGCAAAGGTAGATCCCAGCCAGAAGATGTGGCCTTGGAGCCCCTTTGATAGGGGAGGCAGAATCTAAAAGGGTTGCACTGTGTGCCATGGACCAGGGTCCTTTTCTTTTTCTCACCCCATCATAAGAACCTGCTTCCTCTGATGGAGGAAGCCTATCACTAGGATATTTGATGGTAGCAGGCACAGCCCATCTGCTGTTACAAGAGCTGGAGGTCAGATTGTGACTTTTCCTACATTCCCTTGCAGCTAGTGTGTTGGTTTGTCTTAGACTCAGCTAATCAAATACAAGTGCGTTAGGCTTTGAATGACGAGTGGTTGATGTAAAGAACAGAGAGAGTGGATAATTTGTTCTAGGGGCCAGTGGAACAGCTATGACAGGAGCATCTAGCTTCTGGAGGACCAGTGGCCACTCTGCCAGTGGCATCCTAAGGGTCCAGTGCCTGCAGCGCTGTGGAACGATGGAGGCAACGTTGTCAACCTTGAAAGGAAATATAATTTTAGGGATTCTTCTGGAAGCACGGCTTCAGAAACTAATTTTATAGCCTTTCTTCAGCTCCCAAAGAATCCAGTATCCTTTCAGTAGATCAGTTTTTTTGTTTGTTTAAATTTCCCAGTGGTTTTCTGTTGTATTGATAATCTATTGCTAAAGTTTTATTTTTTTCAAAGATACATACAAGTTCATATGAACTCATTGCAAATCTTATTTTTAATCTTTTTATTTAATTTTTAATTACCCTTTTTGTTTTGTAAGAACTACAAAAAGTTGCAATATTGCACTCAACCTACTCTTGACATCAAATTTACTCATTGTTGACATTTTTTGCCTCAGTTTTGCTTTCTTTCTCTCTACACAAACATGCACGTGTTCTTCTTTCCATTATTCTATTATTATTATTAATTTGCTGAACCAGTTCTAGAGCTCTGACACTTCACCCCCAAATAATTCAACATGATTCTTCTAAAAATAATCGCATTCTCTAATATAATCATAGTATGATTAACAAACTCAGGAAATTTTGTTTTTTAAGATTTATTTACTTATTTTAGAGAGAGACAGAGAAAGAGAGTGGGGAGGGGAAGGGCAGAGAGAGAAGGAGAAGGACAAGCAGACTCCCCACTGAGCATGGAGCCAGACTGGGGGCTTGATCCCAGGACCCTGAGATCATGACCTGAGCCGAAATCAAGAGTCAGATGCCTAACCAACTGAGCCACCTAGGCGTCCCTCAAACTCAGGAAATTTAAATTTAATACAAACTACGACCCAATATATATAGTCCATGTTCCACTTTGGTAATTGTCCCAGTGATGCCATTTTCCTCCCTAATCCAGGATCATGCCTTATATTTAGTTGTCATGTCTATTTGATCTTCTTTCTTATCTTTCTTTCTCTCTCTCTCTCTTATTTTTTTAAACAACATTGACATTTTTGAAGAGCACAATCTGTTGTTTTGTAGAATGTCTCTTAATTTGGGTTTGTCCCATTGTTTTCTCATGATGTGATTCAGGTTATGCAGCCACAACTCTGACCAGTTCCTTGACTTTGCAACTGGGGTCTCCAATCTCTGATAACCTTGGATCTGCCATTTCGGTTGCTGTGGTAGGGCCTAAGGTGGTAATTCTATTATCTTTGGTTGGATAAATGACTTTGTAACTCTGGGACAGTATAAAATGTAAGTATATGAATGATGGAGAAATAAACTTGATATTTAGACCTTCATGTAAATTGTAATTATACCAGTGTGGTAGAAAGTTTTGTACTCATTGCACTGTTTGGATATACTTTGTAGGATGTTTGAAATATTAAAGAAAATCTGAACATTCTGGAGAATTTAGGCTTGAGGTTCTAATTTAAAATGTCAAGAGCTTTTATTTAATTACATTGGTTAAAAGCTTAGGAGAATCTGAGTTAATGAATTTATACATTGCTTTCAGAGATACTGAAATGTTTAATTATCTGATCTACTCATTTTAAAAGTTCCTATTTATTAAAGTTAAGAGAATCTTGGAAGATTTAGAATGATTTTTGTTGTTAGGGTCACACATCTGTCTTATAGGCTGTTGAAGTACTTAAGAAAATAAAATACTTTTGATATATGACCATAGTTTGAAATGTTTAAGGGAATTTAATTAATGATGTTTTAGATAATATGGGAGATTTTAATTTGTTAAGCTTATAACTTTTGGGGACTTTTATTTGATATGTTTGATATGATAAACTTTAAAACTAATGTTCACATGCTTTGGGAAAATTAATCTGTAAAATTTATCAGATAAATTAGTAGAAATAAAAAATAGAGCAAAAAAGAGTTTTAAATTTTCACACCCAATTACTAAATTTATAAGCAAATATACTGGACTTGAAAAGTGAATTTAAAGGCTAAAGGAAAGATAGATTTTAAACTGAAAAATTGAAGAAAATGACTATTAGTGAAAACCCAAACCATGGTAAATATTTCTTTTTCACAACTGGACATTAAAAAAAACAATTTAGGGGCACCTGGGTGGCTCAGTTGGTTAAGCGACTGCCTTTGGCTCAGGTCATGATCCTGGAGTCCCGGGATCGAGTCCCACATCGGGCTCCCTGCTCGGCAGGGGGTCTGCTTCTCCCTCTGCCCTCTTCCCTCTCGTGCTCTCTGTCTCTCATTCTCTCCCTCTCAAATAAATAAATAAAATCTTTAAAAACAAACAAACAAACAAAAAAACAATTTAACACTGAACATTAGAAAACAATTTAATAAACAAACAAGAACAACGAAAATTAAATCAATTAAAAAATTTATCAATTGATAGGTTTGGGGCACATAATCCCTGACCTGATTATTTTTTAAATTAATTAATTAATTAATTAATTTTTTAATGTAGTGATCCATGATTCATTGTTTGCATATAACACCCAGTCCTCCATGCAATGCATGCCCTCCTTAATACCCATCACCGGCTAACCCATCCTCCCAGCCCCCTCCCCTCTAGAACCCTCAATTTGTTTCTCAGAGTCCATAGTCTCTCATGGTTCGTCTCCCCCTCCGATCTCCCCCCCTTCATTAGTGCTCATCATAGCACATACCGTCCCCAATCCCTGACCTGATTAATAAGTCACAGGAGAGATAGACACATGGCCAGAAAACCAGGGCATAAGACGCTAAGTGCCATGGAAGAGGCTGGCACAGTAGTTAGAAGAGGCACCTAATCTGATCTCAGGGAGAAGTAGGGTCAGGGAATGGTCCAGGGGAGGTGATGGCCGAACTGAGTCTGATATGGTGAGCAAGAGTTAGCCAGGAGAAGAATGGGATGACTTTTCCAACATGAGCAGCGATGTGGAGGGCTGAGCATTCTGAGTGCTGGGTTGTTGAGATGCACCAGAGGTTGTGCCTAATAAAATCTAACAGGGGCTCACATTTTATAAAGCTCTAAGGAATTACTTCAAATTATTCATTTATTTATTGAGTGGCTATTGTGGGCTAGTGTCTGTGTTTCTTCCTGAGGATAAAAAAAATGGAAGATCCAGAACCCTCTCTGTATCATGACACTTACTACATTGAACTCAAATGAGCTGGTTTATTGACATGTCCACCTGACAAGGCTGAGAGCATCTTCAGGGCAGCATCTCCAACACTTGGCATAGAGCCTAGGACACAGGAGGTACTGGATAAAGTCTTGTTAGATGAATAAAATCAATCAATCAATAATAGCAAGTAAACCAAGCTTGTTAATTCAGTGTGATAAAAATTAAATTTTTGTTCGACACATATATAGGCAAATATAGTGTCTGTTGTATGTGCCATGTATTTTTTTTTCTAGAAACTTTGATACATCAGTGAACAAAAATGTCAAAAGTCCCTGGTCTTTGACAAGATTCCCTGGAGGCAGAGCCTGAAATGGGTATTCTTGTTCTGATGATTTACCCAGGAAGTGCTCATAGGATAAGAGGAGTGAGGGAAGCAGGATAGAGAGGGGAAAAAGGAGAAGCAAGGATGTGCTCTTACCTAGAAACTAGCCTTAGTTTGATTGTATGGGGAAACTCTGAAGTACAAATAATGTAACAGGGTCAGTCCCACCTTGAGACAAAGGAGATTAGGCTTTTGAACCTATATATCAGTCATTGACTGAAGTTTGTCTCTAAGAAGGATATAGGATATAATCTCATAAGACTCAAATTATTGTGCTTGCCTATTTATGGGACATGGGACTACCAAGAGACACTCTGGAGAATCACATCCATGAGTAACTTACTTTTTCCTAGTCTCATTATGTAGTAGAAGTTCTATATCCTCATGAAAATTAGCATCTATTGCCCCTGCTGATATAGAAACTGCTTCTTGTGACTGCTGGCTTACTTTCACGAAAGTCTCCAAAATGACTAGGTAGCACTCTTCTGGGTCCCTTGGTGGAAGCATCTCCTTCTCTGGAGACTAGGGCCTTTATACCTGCAGAGTCTGAAATTACAGGGAAAGGAAACCCAAATATCCTAAGTGGCTCACCCTGCTTCCATCCCTAGTTCTCTCACCCATGTGTTCTATCTACTGGACACACATCACCATGTAATGGCCATTGGTTTAAAGCATATACCATATCTTAAATAGTATCACCCCATCTCAAAAGGTGTTATCTTCAATCTGGCCTCTCAGCTGTACCCTCAAAAGATTGTTCCATCACTTTATCAGGCCAACAGCCTCCAAATGGTTTGCTATATATTGGTACTAATGGATTCCACAGTTACGTACCCACTACCATCTTTAAGATGTCCAGATAGTCAAAATCCTTATGGACTATGTAATGACAGGGAAAGGGAAAATTAACATAGCCCTGCAGAACACTGAATATGTACTATTTTATGTCCCATGAGAATATGAACTGCTTCTGATCTTCCTTTTGTATAGGTTTGGAAAAGAAAACACTCATCAGATCAATAGCCATATACTACAATGTATCTCAGGCCATGTAAATCTCCTCTAGTAAAGACACCGTACCTGGCACAACAGCTACAAATTAAACTGTACCTGCTTAAGTTTGTGATAATCCATGAACATCTATTATGATCCATCCAGTTTTTGCACTGGTGAAGTAAATGGGATCTGACAGTCTTTTAAGGATTTAAAGGTGGCACAAATATCTGCCATATACTCTGGGATGAGATACTATTTTTGATTTACTATCTTGGAGGGAGGAGCAATTTCAAAATATTCCACCTAATGTTTCTTACCAGCATAGTTCTTACTCTACAGGTCAATGTGAGAGTTTTGCCAAACTGCTGAGTATGACAATTTTGTATTTACCTTCAGAAATCAGGAAAATAACAATGGGTTATTTTGTCTGTGGATCCAATGAATTTTGTCTGTGGATCCAATGAATCCTGGACCAGGACTTCATTTATTGTTTGACTGCTCTATTCCCTACTCTAACAATGGAACTTTGGATTCCTGGGCATTAGAGACTATTCATGCTCTATATCCTACAACCCTTGAAAAATCTGGTTATTCTTCTTTCCCCAGTTTACAGCGATATATCTTTTCTTATTTTTACTGTTGCTCCTATTTGCTTATTTTGGGCAAAGGACTGAGAGCACTGCTATGTACATTTGTTGTGCTGTTGGCAAGATTTTTTTCCCCCCTGTGATCTGGTCTTTCCTTCAGTCAGTGGACTCTGGACTCTGAGAATGCCTCTGGTCTGTAAACTGTGCAATCATGACTTTCCACTGGAGCAGCTGACTGTAACCTTCTGATCATCCATTTTAAGAACATCTCTGGTTATGTATTTTAATCAGTAGATCACCTGGTTATCCACCTGCATTGTACTGTCCCAAAGAATGCCATGTTTTATGAGCTGTTTCCAAGATCCCTATAGATCATATGCCTCTGGCCACCATTTCAAACTTGGTGTCCATCATGGTAAATAGATTAACTTTATTTCTGATTGCTACTTCTGACTTCTGGCTGGCTGCCACCTGATCTCTTCTATTCCAGGATCTTATCTTCATTGCTATTAGGGAGCCCAAGTCTGTAGCAGCATCTGCTATCACTAGTTCTGACCTACAGAAGAAAACTACTCCTCAGTTTTTCACTTCTTGTGACTCTCTCACTTCATCATCTTGGTAAACAGAGTGTCCTTTGAGCCATCCCAAGGAACATGTCTAGCTGGTACATTTTCTGGTCTCAAAGAGTGGATGTATTCTAGTATCCCCACCTCTCTGAGGCTCATTATTCCTTCCTCCATGGTTTTCTGGTACCCTCTCCTTCATATAAGGTAGGTCCTTCTTTGTCAAGTTCCCAAGAGTTACTCCAGCAATGTGTTAGAACCATCACTTGGAGCCTTTGTCAAGATGTTAAATGTTGTGGTCAGAGGAGCATCCCACATGGAACTTTCCATTAGCCAGCTTTATATTCTTCCACCTTGGTCCAGCATGCTCAAGATTCACTCCCAGTCATATTCTCTGGCCCTGACAGTATATGTTGCCTTGGTCCTACGGATCCTTTACATAATCTCTTTCTTTGCTTATCAGGATTGGCATTTCTTTAGTTACATCCAGCTGAGAGTTAACTCTAATTATGGGTCCATGGCCAGCAGGAAATGTGAAAGAGATTCTGATGAGGGAAAGTACTATATTGTAAAGCACCTGCTTCATTTTAGACTATTGCATAGCTTTCAAGCAAGAGAGATATCTATCTTTCAAAAAAGAGGAGTAGGCCACTTCTGCAGGGCCAGGAAGTTCAAGGGAATTTGGGAATCAGTGTTCTCACATACATCTGTCCAAATATCTCCATTCCAAGCCTCAGAGTGCTACTATTTTTGTATGAAATTACTTTTTTATTGGATACTTGCCGAGGCTGATGATTCAGACTTCTTTGAAATTCTCTTATTTTTAAAATTTAGTCTTGTGCCTGATCTTAAGCAACGTCTGCCTTGTAGCTATCAGATAAAGGTCTTTAAATATTGTCAAGAATGCCCTATGGCTCTCACACTTTGCTGTAGATTGTTGATTAATAGATCCAATCCTGTCATTTTCTCTTTTTAGTAAATCAGTGTTGCTTAGGAACAGCTACCTGATTCCACAGATCTCATGATTATTTCTTCTACATCTCTCAAGTGCCAAAGACATGTACCAGCTAGTGTACCTTTTTCCAACTCTTTAAGTTAAGAGTCTCAGCCATTGCAATACTTGAATATACCAGGAATGGTCTATATTACACCTGATACCAATGATGGTGTCCTCATTGCCTTTCATCCTGCTACTAATCCAGTTTGAGAATCCCATCCTTAGAGCTTCTGAGGAGTAAACCCAACTGGGTTCTAACAGTTCTGGTACCAATTGTCTTAGGCTGGGTTCCCTAGAAGCATATGATTTATTGGGGAAATGGTTTTCAGAAAAGGTGAAGTGAGGGAATCAAGATAGGGCAGAAAAAATGCTACGCAGGAATATAGTCTCCACTGACAACTACCTCCAGTTCCATCTTATAGGGAAGCTTTGGAAAGCAATTTGCACCCCTAAGTTAACTCTACCTCAAGGCAGTGGACCAGCTTTTTTTGACCTCATGCCAGTCAGTCATTAGCTGTGATCTACTCCTGAGAGGAAGGACTGGCTTTGTTGGTTGAGGAAAATTCTATGAAAAATGCAGCACAGACATGACAGGTAAGTGTGGAGTGGGTGGAGGGGAGGTACAGTTAACAGGAATGTTTTTTTGTTTGTTGTTGTTTTCTTAAGGTAGATTAAATAATAGTATGTTTGCTGTTGGGAATGACCATGTAAAAAGTGAAAAATGAGATAAATGAGAGAGGAGAATTGCTGTAGCTGAGTGCATAAGTGGAAATAGGATCCAGTGTAAAAAGTGAATGGGTTTATCTAAGCTAGAAGCATAGCATTTCATCCACAATAAAAATAGAGAAGGAGTATTTACAAGTGCTACAGTCTGGTGTGTTCAGCTCTCCAGGAATGTGTCCCATGAGGTTCCCAAGCAGATGCATCAATCCTGAGTGGTGGTTGTCAGAATGGGAAGAAGTCTTCCTGACAGAAGCCATGTTTGGTCTGCATTTAGAGAGGAGTAAGAAACATTGTTTAGATAAAGAAGAGATAATAGTATATATTTTATGGTTCTCTCATCTGAGGAATTTTTATTACTTTCCAAATTAAAGCTACTCCTCTGGGAGATATCCCACAAATATCCTCTTGAATCAAGGGAAACAAAAGAAATCAACATTTAGTGAAGACCCATGATGTACCAGCATAGCAAGGCAAATGCATACCACTGGGTGCACAGCGCTTACTTTCCTACTAGAACTTCCTACTGGAAATCACAACATTAAAACGACATAGCCCTGTTTTATGACCTGAAGAGCTTTCATCAAGCCACCTACTCAGGAACAAGAGTTCTTTGTGATTCTATTAATTCAAATATTACATTTCCTTCCCCATATATCCCCTCAGTGTTCATTGGTTCCTGTGTATGTCATGTATTAACTGTGCATTTCTTTATTTTGTTGAGCAGATTGTGTCTCTGGTATAATACCTTCCAATGTCTGCCTTGTTGAGTGTGTGCCATGTTAGCGATTAACACACTGTTAGCATCATGTTCTATAATCTTGGACTTCTTGACATTTCACCTAGTCTCATATAACATGTACATACCCAAAGTAATTGGGATGAAAGTGTTGATGGTGGTGATGGTGAGTCTGAGGGTCACCATATGTATTCTCAGTGCCAAAACTGTAGTCAGCACATGGTAGACCTTTAATTTGTTGATTGGATGGATGAATGAAGGTGGAATGCATAAATCAATGGGTATCATGAAACTGGAGTCCTCATATACTGTTATCCCTCATGTGGATATGCTCTTTTAAATGTAAAAGAACTCAAAATCTGTTATTCAGCTACTAGCGAAGTGGTCTTGTCTTTCTTTACAGGTAATTATGCTGCCAAAGGCTGAGCTCACTGTTTCCTGTCTGGAGAGGGATGGTGATGGCATGGAAAGAACATGGATTTAGAATTTGAAGACTGGTGTTAAAGGATGAATTGTTTTCCTCCTAGCAGTGTTACCTTGGAAGAGTCACTTGCCTCTCTCAGTCTTTCTCCACATCTACAAAAGCAGAACAATAGCACACTTTATTGCACAGGATTTTGGTAGGATTGCATGAAATGGTGTGTTAGAAGGTGGTTTGTGTGCCAAAAGTAACACAGAAATTTGAGCTGGTAGTATTCTCTTTGATGTGGGCAATACCAGCTGTCCTCCCTTTGTGAGTTCTTAGGAGCTAAACTTTTCAGATTTGTTGTATTTTCATTTCAGCTGAGAACACATAAAGATAATGTGAATGCTGCTAATGCACAGGAAAATAAGCAGAATAATGATCACATTTCACCTCTGTAGAACTGAACAGCTTACAAAGTGTGTTCCCACACATTGTCCCATTCAGTCCTCCCAACAGGCCAAGGCAGTGGATGTTCAAGTGCCGTCGTCACTGCAGTGAGCTATGCCCCTGAGCATTCCCCTCTGGAGGGATGGGTTCCATGGAAGCAGAGTAGGCCCTGTAGCTGAATTCTCTGTTCAGAAAGTGGACCAGAGGAAAAGTTGCCAGGACTTGGAGGTCTGCTGTCCGGCTCATTGATGACCCACCAATTGGGATGGTTAATTTGATGTGTCAACTTGGCTGGGCCACTGTGTGCCCAGACGTTTGGTCAAATGTTAGTCTGTGTTTGTCTGTGTTGGTGTTTCTGGATGAAATTGCATTTGAATTAGTAGCCCGAGTAAAGTAGATTGCCCTCCCTAATGTGGGTGGGCTTCAGCCAATCAACTGAAGAAATGAATAGAACAAAAAGGTAGAGTAAGAGTGAACTCCATTCCCTTGACTGCTTTGAGCTAGGACATTGGCTCTTCTTGAGCCTGCTAGCTTTGGGAATGGAATTTACACCATTGGCTCTCCTGGTTCTCAGGCCTCGACTTTTTATGGCAACATGGAAGATTAGATGTTAAGTAAAACTCCTGCCATGATAGCACATATAAAAATGCTGGATAAAGTACTTTAAAGTATTTTATTAACAAATGTTGAGTTTTAGAACAATTTTTCACTTCTGTAAAAAATATTGCAGATAGTACAGAAAGTTCCCATATGCCCCATACCCAGTTTCTCCTGTTATTTAACATCTTACATTGGTATAGAATATTTGCTACAACTAACTAACCAAATATTGATTACATTATTACTAATTGAAATTCATACTTTATTCAGACTTCCTTAATTTTTACCTAATGTCCTCTTTCTGTTCTAGGATTCCATCTAAGATACTACATCACATTATTTATGTTTTCTGAGGGTTTTTTTTTGCTGTAATAGTTTCTTAGGCTTTCTTTGTTTTTGATTACTTTGATGCTTTTGAGGATTATCTGTCAGATATTTTGTAAGATTGTTCCTCAATTATATCTGTCTGCTGCTTTTCTCATGTTTAGATTGGGGCAGTAGTTTTGGAAGAAAGTTCATAAAAGTAAAATGCCATTTTCATTAAATCCTATCAAGGGTACATAATAACAATATGACTTTATCACAACAACATGACTTTATTATTTGAAGTTGACCTTGATTACCTAGAAAAGGTAGTGTTTTCAGGTTTCTCCACTTCAAAGTTACTCCCTTCATCTCCTCTTTCCATACTCTACCATTTGGAAGGAAGTCAATATGCCCAGCTCATATCCTCCAAGGAATTCTGATTCCTTTTCTTGCAGAGTGGTGTTAGAAACCAAGATCCGGGTGTTAAGTGTGTTTGTTGCTATTGGAGTGTTGTTACTTTTAGGTCTTCTCAGCTGACAAAACAGGGGGATATATGCATGTATATTAATTAATGTATACAGAGGTATCTATAAATATTTCTCTATGTGCTCATCTGTATGGATATTAAGCCAAATATGAGTTCATACTGATGCACCCAACTCTATTATCATAAGAATTTTTCTAGCATTTCCCCTGGTGTGTCTATAACCTTCCACTCCAACAGTGAAAAACTACCATTTGCCATCCATTTACTTAATTGTTCAACTTATAAACAATTTTATTGTGTTTATGTATAATTTATGTTGCTTTAGTTTTACAGGCTCTATTCATTTCCACATTTACTTAGGTGAGTACCCTTTCTTTTAATCCATTCAGGGAGGTTGTTTCATACATCTATAATACAGCTAGATTGTTTTGTCACATTCTGCATTCCATCCTGGGATTCCTCTGAGCACTTAAAGAGTTTTTATCTGCACACATTAAGATGAACTCTTGCACGGTAAAGTTCAATAGATGTCTAGTGTAATATATCCATAGTATCATACTGTATCATACTTAATGTTTTTACCTCCCTGGAAAATATCTGCTTTACCTGTTCAACTCCCATAAGCAAGTCAGCAGATAGAAAAAAATGTGGAGTCAGATCCTCAAACTGGAATTTTCAGGTATAAAATATAAAATAAACATATTCAAATGCTAAAAATCTGAGTATTGAAAATATTGTAAAAATACAAGAAAGTATTGTTTAATACTTTCATACATGTTGAAACATACATACATAATTGACTCATCATAATTGGAAGGAAACATATGCAATATCTAGAATTTAAAAAGTAAAAGTTAAGGGCGCCTGGGTGGCTCAGTTGGTTAAGCGACTGCCTTCGGCTCAGGTCATGGTCCTGGAGTCCCGGGATCGAGTCCCGCATTGGGCTCCCTGCTCGGCGGGGAGTCTGCTTTGCCCTCCGACCCTATCCCCTCTCATGTGTTCTCTCCCATTCTCTCACTCTCAAAATAAATAAATAAAATCTTTAAAAAAAAAAGTAAAAGTTAATATTAAAACACAGAGGAAAGATTAATGTAGATTAGATATAGCAAAACAGAGAATAAGTAAGCTGGAAGGTAGATATGGGGAAATTACATAGGCTGCACATCAGAGAGACAAGAAAAGGAAAATATGAATAAAAATAATACAATATAAGGGATTAGAAATTCGAACATAAGTCTACTGGGAGTTCCAGAAAGAGATGATGGAGAGAAGAGGGAGAATTTACATTAAAAAAATAATGTCTAGGAATTTCTAGTACTAATAAAATATGCCATTTCTTATATCATGAGGCCTAATAAACCCCAACCAAGATACATAAAATGTAAGCTACACCTAGACACATAGTGAATTGAGGATTAGTAAAGACAAAGAGATCTTAAGATCAGTAAGAGATAAAAGGTAGAAATGTGCAAAGAAACTAAAATTAGGCTGAAAACTGATTTCTCAATAGTAACAAAGAAAGTTGGAAGACTGGTAAAAGCTTCTTCAACGTGCCAAGAGAAAATAACTTCCAAATTATGACTTGATGCAAGCATAATTATCTTTTTCAAAAATAACTTTGGAATGAAAACATTTCAAACAAACAAAATCTGAATGAATTGATTTCCACTAGGCTTCCACTAAAGAAATTTCTAAAGAAATGCACTTCAGACAGATGAAAAATAATCCCAGAAGATCCGAAATACAAGATGAAAAAGTGAATAAAGGTAATGGTAAGCCTGTGGGTAAAACTAAACATACACTGACTATAAAAAGGCAGTATCAATAGTGTCCAACATATGGTGGTAGAAAATTTGAAGTAGAAAGAAAATTCTGAATATTTATATGTATAAATCAGAGGGGTATTTGAAGTTAAGAGCATTAAAAAAGCATGTTGATGAAGAAGAAGATAAAGAGATGAAGTCTCTCTAGATTTTGATAAGCTAAGTATGAATTTTAAAATTTCCATGAAAATCTCCAAAAGAATAGAAATGGTGTATATAATTTCCAAGGAAGTCAAAGGAGAAAAAAATGGAAATGTGTATGGGGTGAAGGAGAGAAATTCAATTAATTCAGCAGGTGGAGAGGAGAAAAAAAAAAACAATAAGAAATGATAAATAGGATAAATAGTACAAATAAAAAGTAGCATACTCAAAGGTAGAAAATTGAAAAGATTCTCATTCAGTTCAAGAAAAGACCAGAGTGGCCCTTGAAACTTCTCCTATTCAACCTTTTACTGGGAGCCACAGCTCATGTAGTCAAACAAGAATTGTGAGTTTAAAGATTTGAAAAGGAAGAAACAAAACTGCCATAATTCTCAGATAATGCAGTCTACAAAGAAAACCTAAATGCCTACAAAAAAATCAAAAGACTTAATTAGTGTTTATCAAGACTTATGGATCTAAGATACAAAAGTTAGGGCATTTATATAGATCAGAAAAAAAAAGTTGAAAAAGTCAGAAAATGGAATTTTAAGTCTGTAGTTATAGTCTCAACCAAAAGTTCCAAGTACAAAGGAATAAATTTTTGACAAAGACCAGACAGCTTCACAGGTGAGTTCTACCAAACATTTAAAGAAGAGTTAATACCTATTTTTCTCAAACCTTTCCAAAAATTTGAAGAGGAAAGAAAATTTCTAAATTCATTCTATGAGGCCAGCATTACCTTAATACCAAAGCCAGATAAAGACACTACAAAAGAAGAGAACTACAGGCCAATATCTCTGATAAACACAGATGTAAAAATCCTCCACAAAATATTAGCAAACAGATCCAACAATACATTAAAAAAAATCATTCACCACAGTCAAGTGGGATTTATTTCTGGGATACAAAATTGGTTCAATATTTGCAAATCAATGAACGTGATACATCACATCAACAAGAGAAAGGATAAAACCATATGATCATTTCCATAGATGCAGAAAAAGTATTTGACAAAGCACAACATCCATTCATGATAAAAACCCTCAACAAAGTAGGCTTAGAGGAAAGATATCTCAACATATATATGAATATATATAGGCCATATATGAAAAACCCATAGTTAATATCATCCTCAATGGTGAAAAATGAGAACATTTCCCCTAAGATCAGGAATAAGACAAGGATATCCACTCTCACCACTTTTATGTTACATAATTCTGCAAATCCTAGCCACAGAAATCCAATAAGAAAAAGAAATAAAGTCATGGAAATTGGTAAGAAAAAAGTAAAACTTTCACTATTTGCAGATGATATGGTACTATATATAGAAAATCCTACAGATTCCACCAAAAATGAACTAAAACTGATAAATGAATTCAGTAAGGTTGAGGGATACAAAATCAATATACAGAAATTCATTGCATTTCTAAACACTAATAATGAAGCACCAGAAAGAAAAATTAAGGAAACAATCCCATTTACAATTGCACCAAAAATAATAAGATACCTAGGAATAAACTTAACCAAGGAGGTCAAAGATCTGTATTCTGAAAACTATAAAACACTGATGAAAGGAATTGAAGATAACACAAACAAATGGAAAGACATTCCATACCCATGGATTGGGAGAACAAATATTGTTAAAATGTCCATACTACCCAAAGCAGTCTACAGATTTAATGCAGTTCCTATCAAAACGCCAATAGCATTCTTCACAGAACTAGAACAAATCATCCTAAAATTTGTATGGAACCACAAAAGATCCTGAATAGCCAAAGCAATTTTGAAAAAGAAAAAGAAAACTAGAGGTATCACAGTCTCATATTTCAATATTTACTACAAAGCTGGTGCACCTGGGTGGCTCAGTCAGTTAAACGCTGGGCTCAGGTCATGATTGGAGTTCTGGGATTGAGCCTGCTCAGAGGGGGGTGTGCTTCTCCTTCTCCCTTTGCTCCTCCCCCCTGCTTGGGCTCTCTCTCTGTCTCTTTCTCTCTCTCACTCTCAAATAAATAAATAAATAAAATCTTAAAAAAATATATACTACAAAGATATACTACAAAGCTATAGCAATCAAAACAGCATGATACTGGCACAAAAATAGACACATAGATCAATATAACAGAACAGAGAGCCCAGAAATAAACCCATGATTATATGGTCAATTAATCTTCAACAAAGAAGGCAGGAATATGCAATGGGAAAAAGATAGCCTCTTCAACAAATGTTGTTGAGAAAATGGGACAGCTACATGCAAAAGAATGAAACTGTACCACTTTCTCACATCATACGTAAAGACAAACTCAAAATGGATTAAGGACCTAAATGTGATACCTGAAACCATAAAAATCCTAGAGAGAGCACAGGCAGTAATTTCTCCGACATTAGCCATAGCAACATTTTTCTAGATATGTCTCCTATGGCAAGAGAAACAAAAGCAAAAATAAACTACTGGGGGTACATCAAAATGAAAAGTTTCTGCACAGCAAAGGAAATAACCAACAAAATTAAATACAACCTACCGAATAGAAGATATTTGCAAATGTCATATCTGATAAATGGTTAGTATCCAAAGTATGTAAATAACTTATACAATTCAACACTCAAAATACAAATAACGCAACTAAAAAAGGAGCAGAAGACATGAACAGACATTTCTCCAAAGAAGGCATACAGATGGCCAACAGACACATGAGAAGATACTCAACATCACTCATCATCAGGGAAATGCAAATCAGAATCACAGTGAGATATCAACTCATATCTGTCAGAATGGCTAGAATCAGAAAGACAAGAAATAAGCATTGGCTAGGAAGTGGAGAAAAAGGAACACTTTTGCACTGTTGGTAGGTAGCCGTTGTGGAAAATAGTATGGAGTTTTTTATGAAAATTAAAAATAGAATTACCATATGATCCAGTAATTCTACTGCTGGTTATTTACCCAAAGAATACAAAACACTAATTCAAAAAGATATATGCACCCCTATGTTTACTGCAGCATCATTTACAACAGCAAACTATGGAAGCAGCCTGTGTCCACTGATAGGTGAATGAATAGAGAAGAAGTTGTGCGTATACATATAAGTATATATATATGAAATATTTTATTTATTTATTTTTGGTTTTTTGTTTGTTTTTATCTTTATTTGAGAGAGAGGGAAAGACAGAGAGAAAGAGCACAAGCAGGGGAGGGGCAGAGGAAGAGGAGAGAAAGAGAGAGAGACTCTTAAGCAGGCTCCACACTCAGTGCAGAGCCCGATGTGGGGTTTGATCTCATGACCGTGAGATCATGACCTGAGCCAAAATCAAGAGTCAGGTGCTTAACCAACTGAGCCTCCATATATAACAGAATATTACTCAGCCATAAAAAATAATGATATCTTGTCAATTGCAGCAACATAGGTGGATCTAGAGAGTAAAATGCTAAGTGAAATAAGTCAGAGAAAGACAAATACTATATGATATCACTCCTATGTGGACTTTAAGAAACAAAACAAATGAACAAAGAAAAAAAGAGACAAACCATATAGAAAACAAACTGATGGTTATCAGAGAGGAGGTGGGAGAGGGGATGGGTGAAATTGATGAAGGGGATTAAAGAGAACACTTATCATGATGAGACCAAGTACTATATAGAATTGCTGAATCACTGTATGGTACACCTGAACACTCTGGTTTCTCTTCAGATCGCACTCTATTGTGCACCTGAAACTAATATAACACTACATGTTAATTATATTGGAATTAAAAAAAAAATTGACAATGACATGAACATAGTTCGTGGTAACAAATTAAAAATTTATTGGGAGACATTAAGAAGACTGAAATAGACCTAATATGTGTATGTATAGAAAATATTCATGTTGTAAAAATGTCAATTCTTCCTAAACTGATCAATAGGTTCAACGCAATTCCAAACTATATCTTAAACTTTCCTGTGGAATATGATAAAAGATTCTAAAATTTTCATGAGAGTGCATTGATAGGGTTCTCTGGGAAGCAGCTGCCAAGTTGGAGTTGGAGGTGTAAGAGGTTTTTTTGGGTGTGATGTCTATGAAAGAAAAACGGAAGAGGGAGCAGGGGTGGGCAGGTAAAGCCTTCATACTGCTATGTTGATCTGACCTCTGTGAAAAAAAGAGAAGAAAGGAGGATGAAGCAGGTGAACGATTATTCATAAAAGAGTCCTACTCTGGCCAGATCTGGTGAGCCTTTGCTCAACTACCACCATTCTTAGTTATCATCGGATCTACACACATTCAGAAGCCTGTTCAATGACTGAGCTGATCCTCCAGATCAGTGGAGAAAGAATGGAAAATTCTATAAATGGTGTCAAGACAATTCTTTATCTAGATGGTAAGAAATGAAAATTGATCCTAACTCTATCTCAGACACAAAAATCAATTCCAGATGGATTGAATACTTAATGTGAATGGCAAAACTTTAAAACTTTTAGAGGAAAATGTGGAAGAATTCCTGTATGATCTTGAGATAGGAAGAATTTCTTAAGATACAAAAAAACATATACCATAAAGGGAAATGTTGATAAATTCAATCACATTAAAATTGACAACTTTGGTTTGTCTAAATACATAATAAACAGGGTAAAAATGTAATCTATAAACCAAGAGAAGATATTTTAATACACATAATCGATAGAGTACTGAACAATATGTTAAAAAAAATCTTGAGAATCAACAAGTGAAAAGCCAAATGATCCTAATGGATAAATGAACTAATGACATGAATAGGAATTTCACAAAAGGGGAAATACAACATGGTCAATAAACACAAGGAATGATGCTTGATCTCCTTAGTAATGAAAGAAATGCTAATTAAAATATGAGATAAAATTTCACAACTATTTTACTGGCAAGTGAAAACCTTGACAATACCAATTGTTGGCAAGAATGTAGAGTAATGGGAAGTCTTGTACTCTGCAGGTGGAATTTCAAAGATGGCAGCATTTTCGTCCGGGTAAAAAATTTCATCCGGGTAAAAAATTCAGAACAAAGCAATATCTCAATCACTTATCTATCCATCCATCCATCTGTCCATCCATTTATCAATCTTAAAGTTATATCACAAAAGTAAGATATTTATCAGGGCTTCATAGTAACACAGTTATTTAATTTAAGAATGAAACCAGATTTTCTTCTGACACAAAGTCAGTCTGGCCTGGCTAATTAGCTAAATCTAAAGACTAGTTTGCCTGCTCAGTTATAAACTGGATATTATCCCTAGATTGATTGAATTATATTCTCACTTCGAGATTTAGATGAAAATGTCTTAAGAGACCTTGATAAGATAAAAAGCATTTTATCAAATATACTGTATCAGCAAAATTTGATTAAAATAAACAGTATTTACTTTTCCTAACCCTTTCTAACCACATTAGGTTAAGCAAGGTTACTCTAAGTAAAAAAATTATATGTATGATGAATAGTTATTTGAAAAATCTTTTTTGAATAGCTATATGATGAAGCCTCTTGGTTATATTTCTGAGAAACTGAAAAAAATAATACCTAAATGAACAGGTTTTTTGTTTTGTTTTGTTTTGTTTTGCAAGTCAAAGAGTTTGCAATTCTTTACTTTCAACCAAATTGACAAAGTATCCAATCATGTTGTCAGCCGATGGATCATTAAAAATAATGTTTACAAATGCTAGGTTACTAAGTGACTTTTTGCATAAAACTTAGAAAGAATTCAAGGCATTGAGTGACTTTTCTGTAATAACATTCCTTCCATTTCAAACTTTAATATCAATGGGAATATTTCTGTGTCTTGAAACTCTCCAGAATGTCCAGAAAAGTGACAGCAATTCCAGGAATCTCTGCTAGTGGAAGCCCATTTTGTCAGCCTGATCTGGGGAGTCTGGGCTAAGAGATACCTGGAGACACAGGAACCCATCTTCCCTCTTAGGTTCCCTGAAACAGGGTTGCCTGCTGTTTCCTCATCCAGCTTCATTCCCTCCTTTACATCCCTTTTCTGTCTCACTCCTGCAGAAGGGAAAAACTCATTTGAGAACAGGAACATGTGGAACACAGTGCCAACCACAAGTGGCTTTCTATTTGAATTGGTCTCATCACCAAGTTTCACTGTATTTACATCATGACAAATATCATAGTCTTTGTAACCATTTAAGCCTCTATTGAAATTTTTGCTCATTTTATTTTATTTTTAGATGTTTACTTAAAACTATTGAGGGAATATTTATCTTCTCAAAAGCTTTTAGCAGATAGGCAAAAATAAACAAAAATTTGAGGAACATTGTTCCAGGGAAATTCTTGCACATATGCAATAGGGCTCATATATAAGAATCTTTTTTGTTCCTAAGAGCAAAATGCTAGAAATAATCAAACGCCCATTTAAAATAGGGTTAAATAATGTATAATACATTCAAACAGTGGAATGCCATACAGCAATGAAATTTAAGAAATGAGAGTTATATTTATCATTATGGTTCTCAAAGTTGAGTGAAAAGAACAAGTTACAAAAGAATATATACAGTATGATTTTTGTAATCCAAAGTTCAAACCTCAGCAAAACTGAACATTATATTGTTTAGGATTTACCATGGCAAAATCATAAAGAAAAGCAAGAGAATGACCAACATAAAATTTAGGATAACGGTTTCTTATGGTGGTGGTGAGGTGGTTGAAGAAACCCATTAGTCATGAGTGGGGATTTCAGAGGCACTGATGATGTTCTATCATCTATATGTTAAATTCCAAGGTAGATACTGGGTCTTTATCTTATTATTATTAAAATTATAAATATGCATTGTATTTTTATGTTTAAACTATTTTCTAGTATGCATAAGATTTTATAAGCATTTTTAGAAGAAAAGGGAAGAGAAATTCAGGAGTATCTTAGGCTCAACACTGCTGTCAAGGAATAAAAGTAGAGGGCAAAATGAACAAGAAGCAGCTGAAAACTCTTGCAGATTGTGACCTCTCATTTTCTTGTTGGGGTCTTCTCTTGCCCCCATCCATACTCAGGAACCTCCAGGCAGCTGGGATGTTGGAGTCAGGAGGGTAGCAATGTTCTTGCTCTGCATGGTTTTCTGTCCTGACACAAGACCCTTGACACAAGACTCTGGTGGCTGGGACATAGAAACAAAGTCATGGTTAGGAAGAGGGTCTGGCAGGAAGTGGGGAACTGAAATGCTTATCAGAAGCCCAACTGGAAATTAAGGCAGACACAGTGGTGGTTAGGTTTCAGTGGGCTTGCAAGGGAAAAGACTCTCCCCAGACTTGTTGGATTCCAAAATTATGACAGCAAGAACAATTCCAGATGCCACTAGCCTGTGAGCCTGGGTCCCCTGACACATAGTGCCTTATTTAGAACCTGCTCAGGACCTTGCTTATCAGCATGCACCCCAGGCTTTTGAAGTAGGCTGACCCCTTCACTCACTATGTCCTCAGGTCCATCTTCCTCAGTGTCTTGGGCCCATTCCTTTTGCTTCCAGAATTCCTTTTGTTTTTGTTTCTTTAGTGGATATATGAGCTTGGAACTGTTGGCTTTTCCTACTGTGTCTACTCCTTGGACTTGAAAACTGACGTCTGAGTAAGGCACCCTAGTTTAACCTCAGTCCTGCCTAAAAATAGGACTTATATAGTCTCACTTCAGCTCTTTTTCCACTTGGGGGCTCCAGCTAGGAACTCAAGGCTGGAGTCAACTTACTACAGTGTCCTGAAGGAACTCTGCAAGCTGACTCTGAAGAGCACTGAGAAAGCAAGGATTGGCAATAAATCCACACTGTGCACTCTTGTCCTCATGATGCCTAAAGAGTCTACTGTGAAGATAGCTAAGGGCTTTGAGGGAACCTGAGCAAAGAACATTGACCTGAGTCATACTCAGTGAAAAGGGAACACAGGGCTAGAATATTTTCTCCAGTATTCCCCTGAGTGGTATTCATGGAACATTATTCCTTCCAATATGCCATGCAGAGAAAATACAAACCACTGAATATCTGATTCTCCACTTGGAAAGTCATAATGGTTCTGAGAAGTCTTGCAATAAAGATCATTTAATTCTGTGTTTGTCAAACATAAAGGATCATGAAAACTCCTCCTCCCTCCCTCCCTTCCTCCTTGCATCCCTTCCTTCCTTCCTCCCTCCCCCCTCCCTCTCCCACCTCCTTCCCTCCTTCCCCTCTTCCTTTCTTTATTTCTCCTCATGTTCTGAAGGACTGGATTTGTTTAGAATATACTTTGGGTAATGCAACTTTATCAACATGGAACAATCCACAATAGCAAGTGAGAGGTGGGTCTCATAGCCATTGTGTACTGAGCAGCAGCTGACCTTGACCTCCTGGTGCACTTGAGGAGGCACAAATCAACAAGCTCTGTGACATCACTGAAAAGAGCATGTTAGAAGGTCACTCTGACAGATGTTCTACATTATTAGTTGAGTTGGATGAACTCATTATGCCTAATGAGATTGAATTTATGTCATTTTATTGACATAAATTTACCGGTTAAAATGTAGATCTAAATAATAGAATGGTCCCTTTGCACATAGTTCTAGAATCTTTCAACATATTTCTATGATAAATTACTTAATTGGCAACTTCTGTCATTCTGGTGACATTTTGCCTACTTACCACATAACTAGTTCTCGGTTATTGATGCTTTACAATTGAATCATAAGGTAGACATTCCAAAACATTGCACCGTGTTTAAATCATTTATATGTAATCTTAGAGAGTATTCATTCTTTCTATAAACATTAAGAGCATACTGAGATCATAGTTCCATGTTAAGTCAGAGAAATAGAGAACAGAACAAAACCAATTTCACTTCCTTAACAGAAATTTTGAAAAGAGTGAGCCTCTTGCATGCAAAATGGAGCCATAGGGCCTTTTCCTATTCCTTAGGCCTTTATTCGGTCGACATTATTATCTTCATTTTGCAAAATGTGGAACCCGAGACTTGGAGACATTCAACTTTTCCAGGATCATTTATGCTGTGAGGTTAAATCTGAGAGAAAAATACAAGATACTCGATACAGGCTGCATACTTAAGCAAGGAGGTTTTATACTACTTGAATCAGCAAACTTTACAAATAATGCTGATGCCCAGCTAAGCAAGGGCTGCTCAAACCTCCCTGTCGACCGATTTATGAGTCTTTGACAATCCCCACCACCTCAGCAGTGCTGTGATTTAAGGATTTTATGATTCTGGCCAAATTCTCTTTGTAGCCAAATTTGGACTCTTTTTGGCAGTCAAGAGCAATGGTTTCCTATCTTTTAAAAAAGCAGTACTTAACCCTTTCTTCCATTGAAGTAGTGCACAGATGCTTGATACAGAACAGCTCAAGGAGGGTCCTCCAGGCCCCTTCTCTTCTGCCTTTCCTTGCCCTTGGCAGTGGTGGCTCCAGAGTATCAATATAAAAGGAGAGTAGAACCATTAATCTGGTTTTAAAAGGTGCCGGGGACCTGATCTTAAACTATGATTAAATAGCAAACTTTTATTAAATATAGGTTATTTAGGATTTTATTAGTTATAACATTATTATTATTATAGGTTATATGTTATATAATTATATATACTACATATTATATTACAAATTATAGATTACTATTATTATTATAGGCCTTTATTAGATACAAGTTATTATATGTTTTATTAGATACAGGATTTTATTAGACTATAGGTTATTGTGTCTGGGGTAACTGGTTGGCATATGGGTTGATTAGGGGTTCCTTCACCCAGGTGCCCACTTGGTGCCACCTTTGTCCCCGAGCCCCTCTGAAAAACCCCCTACAGCCTGGCAGGCAGTTTGGACAGTGCTGGTCTAGGCTTAAGAGCCCGGCTCCTAGCTTTTAAAGATGTGCATCCTGTGACTTTGGCAAGCCTCTCCCTCTCCCTGGACACATTCTCTGCAGGCACAAGAGGATTCAGCGTCTTGCCCCCAGGCTATCCCCCAGGATTTTCTGAAGATTAATGCTATCAAGTTCACAAAGCCTTCTCTGTTCCTTGGAGAACAGGGAGAGGGGGGAGAGAAGAGAAAAGATATTGTTAGATGAAATTATCAGGTTTGGCCACACTAGGCTAACATTCTTGAATCCAGCCTATCCGTTTGCTTATTTACAAAAGGGCTCAGAGTTTCCCCCTGCATCCCCCTGTACCAGGAAAGAATTTGAAAATGATTGATGGTTTTGTCTTTCTTCTGGCAGCTCTTATATTCTCCTCCTACGCCAAACCCGACAGATCTGTGGGATGGGAACATGGAGGCAGAAGAAGTGCAATCATGTGACCGACAGCTAAGCTTCCATCCTTGACACAGGCTTAGGCAGTGATCTGGCCTGAGACAGGAATTGGTGAGTTACCGTAAAGAGAAAGCCTCTTCTAAATGCTCAGACTCCCTGGCTCTCACTGCAGGCTTGAAGGATTTGACAGTGAATACTTCTGGAATCCTCCCTTCCTTGTTCTTGATTAACCATGGAGAGGACAATCTACATCTCTGGGAGAAGTGGCCCTCATTCTGCTCTAAGGAATTAAAATGAGATATTAGGCATTGTCCGATAATATTGGTGTATTGAATGATTAATTCATTATTTCACTTATTCATTTATGTATCAGGCATTGTGTAGAGAAGCAGAGATTAAAGAGCAAAATCAGTATTATGGTTCCTTACTGGGCTTTAGAGGTCTGTGGACCCCCTGATTTATAATCAAAATGCATGTCTATGCTAATATGCATTTATCCAGAGAGAGAATACATAGCTTCAATCAAGTTCTTATAAGTTGAAGAGCTGCTAGCTCATGGGAAAGATCTGTTGTAAAGGCTTTTGTCATAAAGGGTAGGATATATGAGTCCAGTCTGAGTTGGGGGGGAGGGAGTGTGATGTGCAAGTGAAAATATCAATCCCGGGCGGCGGCCAAAGATAGCCAAGTGAGAGAGCAGCCAGATGCGACCAGGAGCAACGATTTCTCCTGGGGTGTGTTAACCTGATGCCTGGTAATGGAAAGGTGAACACAAACATTGCTTCCCACTGGGTGGGACGACAAACCTATGGAGAGAGAAGTCTGAATGGAGAATCTGTGTCTTAAAGGTTCTGAGGAGTCTGCCAATATTCTGGGAAGACAAAGTGAGCATGTCTTCCCCCACCTCTGTGACCCCTTTATAGGCAGGGGGAATCCCAGGATTCTCTTACAGTCATGCTCCTCGGCACCCTGACTGCTAAGGGTGGAAAGTTTCCCAACCTGTGGATGTTTGTGGCACCTACTTTAGCATTTAGTAATTATGTACTGATCTATTTACTGTCACCCTTACTTGAGCTCTTTGAGGACAGCAACTGTGTCTTACCCACCAGTGTGTTCCCAGCGTTCACCCTGCCCACTGCCTGGGTGTCCTAGGCCCCCACCGAATTCTGCTCCCCTGCATCCACCCTTTTGCATCTCCTGTCAAGAGATGGTGTCTGTTTCTTCACTCTGAATGTGGGCTGACTGGGTGACTTGTTTTGGCCAACAGAATGTGGCAGAAGTGGCATCATATTGGTTTTAGAGTGTAGGACTTAAGAAGCCTTGTAGCTTCTGCCTCTGCCCTTCTTAGAGCCCTGAGACACCATGTTCAAGTTATCTTACTAGAGAGATAGAAAGACAGAAACTGGAGGATGAGAGAGCATGAAGTGAGAAAGAGAGACCCAGCCAGACTGCAGCCTTTCTGGTCATGTGGGCAGAGGATCCAGATGGGGATGTGAAATGATCTTGAATCCTACAGGCCCAGCTGGGCTGTCCCAGCCAAGATCACAGACACAGCTGTGCTAACCCAGACCTGCCAAAATTGTAGAATGGTGATCAATTAAATGGTTGTGGATATTGAAGCTTCTAAGTTTTTAATTTTAATTCACTAAGTTTTGAAGTGATTTGTTAAGTAGTAACAGATAATTGATATGGTGGCAGTTAGAAGATACTCAACAAATACATATTGATGAATGAATGAATGAATGAATGATTGAAACAAATTGATTTCCTCTCTGAAGAGCTGTAGATTATCTATCAGGGATGCCCCATCAATGGTATGTACTTGATAATCGCTTATCTGAGTCTGTGGGGCTAACATAAATAATCCCATCAATTTCTACCGTGCTCATTATCTTTATATCAGCGCTCCCTGGTGGACATCTGGAAAATTCCTGCTCAACAGGGCAAGGAAGTTAAGTGTTAGGGACAAAGAGTGCACAGAGCTCCAAGGAGGTGGGGTGGCGGGAGCGTATGGCTGCCTGGTCAAGCAAGGTTTCAGAGGGGATGATTTCTCAGATGAGGGTGTTTCCTTTACCATCCAGAGCAGCAGAAAGAGCTTTGTAAGCAGTAGAAACCAAATGTGCAAAGACACAGAAGCTGGAGTGGTGTTGCAGAATGTTTAGAATCACAAGTAGCTTCTGGGGCCCTTTTATTCACCAGACCTTACTGAGCACTCAAAGATACCACACGTTTGTGAGAGGGCAGTGGGTGGGTAGCCCTCCAGCTGCAACAGGCTCTGCTTTCTGTCTGATGCTGGCTGTCATGCAAAAAGGGCATTCCTCGGAGGCGACCCCGTGTCCTTCATCCATTCTTGTCCCTCCATGATAGAGCTCTTCGAGGGCTTTGTGTTAGGATTGAGATGACTGCTAATTCATGAACTTGTTCTTCAGGTGTTCTGTGGCTAACAGACCCCAGGGCTAGCATTTTCCTCATGTGATTAGAAAACAAATATATAATGCCTTGAGTCTATAAATTCCTGCTTGCAGATAATAAAGACACAGAAAACAGTCTCAGGATAAGGCTTTGTTTTCAGAAATAATTTGGAAACATTTTTGAGTTAGCAAGTTCTGATTTTCTGCATGAATTTTCTGAGATCTTGGAACAAAATATGAGCAGACTTCTCTGAGTGGGGTCAATGTTGTTCTGGAATGTGTTAGACTCCTCCGGCCAGAGAGTTTGGTTCTCCCTCTGATCCCTGGGATTTATGACATTCTTAATCAGGAGGAAGGAGCTGCAAGATTTCTTCCAATTCAAATGAGGGCAAAATTTATGTGCCGTAGGAGGAATTGGTCATCTCTTTCTAGACTAGGCCATTTCATTTCCAGTCTCCATTTAACGTTGGGATTGATTTATCCCCCTAGTTAAGTGCCACACAGTTGGTCCCAAATCAGGGTGTATGTGAGATGTTTATTAGACTGTAGCATGAGCCTGATGGTGCACCTGCTCCCGGTGGAGCCCACTGTCCTGTCCCCACACTCAGTCTCACTCCCAGTAATATATTTTGAAACCTACTTTTCCCATCTTTGTTGTATAGACTTTGCTAGCATATTCCATCTCTAAACTCTGTTTCTCTCTAAACTCCCCCATAAAACTCTCTTTCAGTGGAAGCAACAAAGATTCGTACTCTTTTCTTTCCTGCCTTTTTCTTTTGCAGATTAGCTATTTATCAGGTCAGTCAAAATCGTGCACCACTCACTCCTCAGTATCTGGATGGAGCCAAGAAGAGCCAGGAGTGAACCAGAATCCTCCTCCTTCAACAAAAGGGTGTCAAGATGGTCTGGAGGAGTTCTGAGTTCTGAGCCCAGGCCTCACGAGGTCTTGCTGCTTCTGTGCTTTCTCAGAACAATGTTCTAAGAACAGGCTAAGACACATGAGCAAGCCCAGGGAAGGTCAGCCTAGCCTAGTCCAAGTCAAGAGAACCACCCAGATGTCCCACAGAATTGCGAGAACCAATATATGGTTATTGCTTTAAGCCACTGGGTTTTGGGTGGATTTTTTGTTAAACAGCAGTATTATGGCAATAGATAGCTGATGAAGGCTGTCTACTCTCTCAAATGCATCTTGATTCAGGTCAAGACGTAACTTCAATCTCAGCTCATCCCAAGATATATTTTTGCCAAATATACCATGATTTTCCTCTTAGTCGATTTTCTTTACCATTGAATTAGGCATCAATCTCAGCTTTGAATTGTGACTTTTCCTATTTTTCTTTTGTATATAAGAGTCTCACAATGCTATTTCGCCACACTGCCTCCACCAAAATAAGGTCTTATTTTAACATCTCAATATGTAACATCATCATGACCCATGGGAAAAAAAGGATTTTCTAATTGTCTACGTAAAATCAATAATATCGATTGTTAAACCTAACTCATGCCTTTTGTTCTGTGACAGTGTAGAAACAGTTGAGTGTTAGCCAAGGGGAAAAGTGGCCCACCAGGATAGATGGTACTAGTCCCTTCCCCTTCTCCTCTGAGTCTGGGAAATCTGCTCCCTACTAGATGGCAAGCTTCCTGAGGTCAGCGTCCTTCCTATTGTTCTTCTGCATCCCCCTTAAAACCTCATGGGGCACCAGGAACATAGGTGGTCATAAATGGCTGGTGCTGACCCCTGGATGGGTTCTTTAAAGGAGGTAGAAACACTTCCTCCTCCCCCATGGATATTTTGCAATTCTTCCCTGCTTGTTCTCCTCTCCCTCCTTTCTCCTTGATTACTGCCAGGACAGATTCTTCCATCCTAACCCCTGGGAGTCTATTTCATTTCCTAATCACTTTCCCTGCTGAGAACATTCTTGTCTTGCTGTATCTAACCCAAATTTCCCTTTCTGTGGCTTCAGGCCATTGCTCCTTAGTCTAAATCCTCTGAAAGGAAGAGTAATTCCCTTGATTAATTTATATTGTAATCTCAAAGCTGTTGATACATCACAATTTCTGCTTCCCTGGAGTCTCTTTTTGCGAGATTAGAGGAATAAGATTTCTCTCTCTCCATTTCTTCTCTGTACCTAAATTTTTGGTTTACAAACCTCTAAGGTCTTTCTAGGTGCTGTATTTAGAAATTTTTCTTTCCAGACTGAAGTAAAAATAAATGCTCTCAATTATTGACTATTTCCTTTATGTGTTAGGCAGTGGACTAAGCATTTTTATACGCATTATTTTGTTTGACTCTTAGAATGAGGCAAGGGCTGTTGTGAACCCTATTTAATCCATAAAGAAACCGAAGCCCAGAGATGTTAAGTAACATCCGAAAGTTCACACAGCTTGTTAGCAGCAGAGTTGGGGCTTACATTCTGGTCTTTTCACTTAATGGCCATTGCATAGAGTCTTTCCAGTGATTCTTTTAGGCTATCTATAGGACACCATAGTCTGCTTTTCAGTTATCTTGTTTTTACCTGCTTGAGGAAATGTATGCTTTAAAAGAGTCAGACGACGTGAGCTGGAGTATCAGTCTGAGCACCTACTCTGTGCGTCTGGACAGGTTATTTTGGAATCTGTGAAATGGGAGAGTGGTCATACTTCTTGTGATGTTCAGAGAAGATAATGTCTATGATAAACTCTGAATCACAATACCCATCAGAGCAGCTTGTTTTGTTATTCCAAATGGTTTGGTTTTGTTATTGTTATTTTGTTATTATCTTTCTTACTGTCATCATTAATTTTGTTATTATCTTTCTTACTGTCATCATTAATTTTGAGAGTGAGAAATTGGAGAATTAGAAGCTTGATAAATCCAGAAGTAAGAATAGCCCTTGGATCTAGGCTGCAGCAGCTTAATCTGGACTTGGAATTTGGAATTCCATCCCTGGCTTTTACTTCTGGCACTTGGATGAGCCTGGGTCAGTCACTGATGTTCTGGGTCCACCAATTTACTTCTGTGTCTCCCCATAATCTCCCCTCCTTGTCAGTGAAAGGATAAATTCCATTTGCAGAGGAGGTTTCTCTGCCTCCCAAGATTTCCCTTTTCCTTGGAGCGGTGAAGTGGTCCTCAGTGGATCTCCAAGCGAAGGACCATTTCTCAGGGCTAGTCCTTCCTTGGATGTAGTCATGCAGGGTTACCTCCAGCCTCCCTTCTCCACTGGGAGACTCTTTCTCCCCTACCAGCCTTGGAGAATCAGGATATTTGGGTTATTTATTTATTTATTTTAAGAGAGCCAGTGAGTTTCTTTAAAGTACTTTAGCTCTTTCATCTTCAAGGGAGCAATAAAGCTACCTATTTTTCAGGCAGCATAATATAAGTGAATGAGTATTGGACTAGCTATGAATCTTTAGCCCAAATGCTTAACCCTTCTGAGTGTGCTCTCCTTTTCTGTAAAATGAGATTGCTGGACTAGATGAGGGGTTGGAAACTGAAATATCTGTGGTGTCTGGACAAGTATCTCTGATGATTACAGCAGGTGTGGTGTGAACTGTAGGGCTTGGTAAAGGCGAGTCACCGCTTACTCCCCACCAGGTGGCACCATGTGGAATGCACACACCTAGGGTTGCCAGGTTTTAGATTTTTCCAAAAAAGTTAAGGATTTGATTTCTTTGTGACATTTCTTGTCTCTTAAGTGTGGGGGAAATCACATTTTATGGTAACTGTGAGCAAGATAAAGGTTGGTAGACTAAACAAAGACCCTGGATGTTGAGCTGCCAGGCAAATGGGCTAACGTGACACTTCAGAATGTGCACATGAATTGCCTGGGGATTTGCTGACAAGCAGAATCTGATCCAGGAGGTCTAGAACCTGAGAGCTGAGATTGTGGGATGCTAACAAGCTCTCAGGTGATGCAATGCTGCTGGTCCTGGGACCACACATAAAGTTGTAAGGGGGCTGGACAATCTTGGAGTGCTTTCCTTTGTCTCAAGCAGTTTGTGGTGATGTTGGGATTCTTAAACCTCATTAGGCCAATCTACACTGGACTTGTCCTTTAAATCTGTACTCTACCCATTCCTGACCTGCATCCTTCTTGTCTCCGTCCCTGTGTGTCACAGCTCTATCACAATAACATCCTAAATTCCCTTTGGCCTTAAAGTAATCACAGTCTTATTTGGTGACTTTGGATGCTTGGTATTTCTGGATATTGCAAATGATGCATCCTGAGATAAGAGCATCCCAGATTTTTTCCAGGATGATTGAACAGGAATTATCACAGGAAGTTAAAAGCCCATGAGCAGAGATGAGGTCACTAATTGGGAAACATGAATATCTTTGTATAGCAAATGAGGGTCACAGTTTCAAAATTAGACTTTGGTCTCTCCTGATAAAGCCCCCATAATATGGGTTGTTTTGGTGACAGGGGACAGAAATTTATTCATTCATCCATTTAATAAATACTTATTGTCTGTGATGTGCCAGGCAATAATCTAGGTGCTGGGGATGTAACAGTGAGCAAGACAAAATTATTTGCTCTAGTGGAGCTACAATTCAGTGAGAGAAACAGATAAGAAACCAGTAAACAAACAAATAAATAACATAATGTCAGGCAGTAATAAGTGCTATGAAGAAAAACATTATCAGGGTTAGAAGACAGAAGAGGAGTGGGAGCTATTTGGAAGAGAGTGATCAGCAAAGGTGTCTCTGGGGAGCGACATTTGAGCAGAAACACATATAACATAAAGGGGAGGGGTGAGCTATGCCAAGTTCTAGGGGAAAAGCAATCCACACAGAGGGAACAGCCAGTGCTGAGGTCCTAATGTGGGAGTAACCTAGAAGTATCCAAGAAGCAGCAGAAGGCCAGTATGGCTTGAGCGAAGCCAGCAAGGGCTGAAGTGGCAGGAGGTGAAGTCAGTAAGGGAAGCAGGGCTGCCTAGAGCCGGGAGGGAGAGAAAGATTGAGTTCCCTTATGTGTGATGGGAGGTCACAGTGCTGGTATGAGCAGGGGGCTAATCCTGCTTGATTTGTGCTTTTTTATGAGGTTAAGAGATACTAAGAATCCGTCAGTCAGCCCACAGCTTATTTTTATAAATAAAGTTTTATTGGAACATGGCCGCACCCATTAATTTAGATACAGTTTATGGTTGCTTTTGTACTACAAGGACAGAGCTGAGAGGTTGTGACAGAGACTGTGTGGGCTACAAAGTACCTGTCTCTTGCCAGTGCATATCTCCATGGGCACCAGAGAGACCTGACTGAAGTGCAAGTCTGACTATGATAGGCCTGCCTCACTTGTTATCAGTGGCTCTCCCTTGTTCAAGGTTAAGTCCAAGCTCCTTCTCACGGTGTCCAAATCTTTCATGATCTGGCTCCAGCCTCACTTTAGACTTTCTACACTACATTAGGAATGTTGAACTTCATGCCATTTTCCTCCTATTTTTCTTTCTGGCTGTTCCCTCTATCTGAAATTCTGTCTTTCCCTAGCCCCCACCCTCATCCATTGGGCTCCTATTCATCCTTTAAGGCTCCACTTTGATGTCTTTTCCCTAACCTGCCCGTGCAACGGCTGTCCCCACTGTCCCCACTGGGATCTCCTGCCACCACTCCTCGGTTTTCCTTTCATGCTCTCTGCATATATTCACCATTGCATCCCACGTTTCTGTTCATTTGTCTCTATTCATTAGAATGAGACCAACTCAAACTGGTTGAAAATTATGAGGAAATATGTAGACTTTCACAGTTGGGAAGGCGAGAGCTGATTGGGCTTCAGGGCTGCCTTAATCTGGAGGCTTCTGCTCAGTTTGTCGATGATTCTTCTGTCCTCTGGGTGCTGGCTTCATCTTCAGGTTGGACATATGATGGCTGTAATGGTTTCACTACATCCAATGGTCAGAGAGAGACAGCAAACTTTCCCTCTTTATCTCATTGATCTCTTTGAGTTCACATGTCTGCTTCTGAATCATTCTTGCTGATTGGGAAAGCTACGTGCTGACTGGGTCAGGCCTGGGTTCCTGCACCAATCACTCACTGGAAAGGCTAAGGGGATTCTTTTAGATACACCATGCCCAGTCCTCAAGCCAGGGATGGGGCCAGCTTGTTCTGGGGCCCATGAGTAACTGAACAATAGAAGGGATCTGTTAAGAAGGAGGAAGGAGCTACAGATACTGAGTAAGCTATCAACACTGTTTTGTGCTGTGCTCCAATTCACCGTTAAATGGATCACCTTGAAGACAGCAATGTGTGATGTTGCTTCTTTCATGTTTATACTCCCAACACTGGGCATAGTGCCTAACATATAGTAGGTGTTCAGTATAAATCTGTTGAAGGACTGAATTATAACGACATTAAAATATAATTTAGTTGGAAGAAAGACAACCTTCAGAGAAAAAACATACTTTGGCCCAAATGCAGAACATCAATGTATCCTTCTCAGCACTTTATTCCCTACCTATATAACTGATCTTGACCTTTGTTATTCCAGATGATTTCTGTCCTCTTAATTATAAAAATGTCATTATCAGTGATTAAAATTAAGTAGGTACCTACTGAACAAAGGTTCAGAGGACAATGAATGCCATTAAAAATGCAGACTGATGGGCCGCTAATGTAAAGCATATGGAGGCATGGTTTCCCCCTTTGCTGGATGCTGTTAATGGCAATTGCTCAAATTAAATGCTGAAGACAGAAACTCACCAAGTTCAGATCATATCCAAATGTTCTAAAGCTGTTGAATGAATGATTCCTGGGAACTTTAATCACTGTATTTGAAGTCCCTCAGGGGACAAAAACATTTAGATTTAATTAATATTACTTTCAGCACTCTGCATCACGCCCTGGGCCTGCCGAATGTTGGTGGAAATCTGTGCAAATCTTTTCTGGTGAGTCACCTTCTGTATGAGCATTATAAAGGATGTGAACCTGATCAGAGCCAGCCTATGATTCTGAAGTTGTTCTCAGAGTCAGAGGAAGAGCTGAAACCCAGGCATGGAAGGAAGGGCTGAAACCCAGGCATGGAAGGAAGGGCAAATCTGGGCACCTCAGGAACTAGACAGATGGCTCTGACTCCATCATTTTTTACTTTTTCTTCCTCTTGATTTTCCTTCTCTCTGCTTTTGGGCATCATTCTCTACCATTGTTTTCTATATGAGACTGGCATCGGGGTATCCACAGCTCCTTGCTTTGCATCTTCTCAGGCTAGCTTCTGGAGAGACAAAAACTCTTAGGAAATACTCTGATTGGCCCAAACTTGGGTGATATCTATGCAATATGGACCCATTAGTGGTCATGGGCGAAGGTCCAATTATTAGGTCAGTTTGGGTTAATGATCTACCCTCAGACTAAGTACTGTGTCCAGTATACTAAGTTTATGTGCCAACTTCTGCATCACCTGTGAGAGAGGCCATCTGGGGAGGTGAGCACAGATCCTGGAGCTACTTTTTACCTGCATGACCCTGGACAAGTTATTTAACCAGTTGTACCCAATCTATTATATATTTGAAAATGGAGATAACGTTAGAAATCAACTATCCTTGTTGATGATGATAATAATAATATGAATATTGTGATATATATACATTCATATATACATTATATTAATGTATTATATACATACATTTCATACATATAAGTACTAAACACTGTGTGTGTATGAAAACTGATCACTTGTTTTTTACAATGTCAATATTATTATTGAGGATAATGGAGATGATCTGAGATAAAAGCAATAATACAGATATCATTAAAACTAAATATAAATGTATATAGAATAAATGAGGTGAAAAGATGTATATGTAATACAGGTAAGCACTAAACACTTTCTCTACCTATGTATCTCTGTATATATCTATATCAATATGTATGCATGTATATATATAAAATGTGTGTTCATTCTCAGTTTGTCACAATGTCCACATTATTATCACCCCCACTGCTTAGAACAGTGCCTGACACATGGTATGTGTTGGATAGGTGTGATGGCTTATTAGCTGTGAACTGGAGCAGAGCTGGGAGGAATGGTTCTCCAAAAGAAGTAGGGTCCTTGGGTTGCTGCTTGACCTTGCCTATTTCTCCTAATTGCAGGACTGAAATTGTGGCCCAGATGGGTAGCCCTCTCTCTTGGGCTCAGTTGCATGGCACTGGATCCCACCCAAAGTGGCCAGATGTGAATTCAGGAGGACTCAATTCTGGATCATCTGAACCACTTTACTAGGGCATTTTTAATCCTTCTGACTCAGATCAGGCTTGGTGTGTGGGGCTACATCTGCATGGGAAGTCAAGTGTCTTCTCTGTTCTTTACCTGCCACTGCAATTGTTGGCTCAAAAATGCAGCCATAGCTTGAAAAGCAGTCCTTCATTCTCCAGAATGATGCATTAATACATATGTGTAAGACCTTCTTGTCCCCTGTCTTTAGTCTGAAGGGTCAAGATTAAAGAACATCACAAAAATATTCTGCTTCGTGTAGTTTGTGTCAGACTTAGGAATCACTACCCGTGGGGTCACTATAGTTAAACTAAAGTCATATTCATTCCTTATGAACACTATGGACAGAATTGGAAGAACAGGTTGAATCAACAGTGCACAATATTACATGATACACTTGGTTGATAGAGGCATCTGACAAATCCCATTTCTATTTTCCCAAAGTGAGTGGCTTTTTGAATGAGTCTCCTAGCTCTAAGGACAGAGTAATCTTTAAAAATACATATGGAACTGTGGCACTCCTGAACTTACAAAATCTTCAGTGCTTCTCACGGGTCTTAAAATAAAATTTGCAATCCTTATCAGGGCCTAAAAGGCTCCTAATCACCTGGATAGCTTGCAGTTAGTTTATTGGTAGACTCCTGATTTCAGCTCAGGTCATGATCTAAGGGTCTTGAGATCAAGCCCAGCCTCAGGCTCTGTGCTCAGCAGGGAGTCGGCTTTGAGATTCTTTCCCTCTGTCCCTCCCCCCACTCATGCACTCTTTCTCTTCTTTTCTCTCTCAAATAAACAAATAAATAAATAAATAAATCTTTAAATTTAAAAGGTTGCTAATCTGCCTAATATGGTGTCCTCTAGCCATGTGTCACTATTTAATATAATTAAAATTAAAATTTCAAGTTTAGTTTCTTAATTACACTGGCTTCATTTTCAGTGAATAGCCATGTCTGTGTTGGGCAGTGCAGATATAGAACATTGCCACTGTCCCAGAAAATTTTATTGGCTGGTGCTGCTCTGCATAGCCTAGCTCTGACTACCTCACACCATCACCCGGGTTCTTGCATTTCAGACTCTTTCTTATTTTGTTCAATGTACTCCACTCTTTCCACTGTCACTCATACTTCTGCCCTCTCCCTTCTCTGCCTCTCTAGCTCCTCGAGTCTCAGGCTAAATGACCCTTCCTTCAGAGAAAACTTCCATGACCCCGCTTCTAGTCTAAACAAGGTGTCACAGTTAGCCCCTCTCTCACCAGCCAATACTTTTTGTTTATAGTACTTAGATTTGTGGAGGTATTTAGAAATTTTCATGGGTGATGCCTAACATCCCCTTTAAGCTGTAGGCTCATCAGGGCAGCCATGTGTCACTACCTTAACCCCAGTGTCCAAACATCGTAGGTGCTCGGTAGATATTTGTTGTGTAAATGCATGATTGAATGAGTTCTCCCATGTGCCATCTCCACAAAGCACATTCTTTCCAGTTTCCAGATGAGACAGAGGCCTTAATTTTCTCTTCCCATGTCCATCTTCTTCCATTATTCTGCAAGGGCCACTTTGGATTCCCTTGGGGTTTACTGGAGCTTCTCTCTGTGGTATGTCCATGTCTTGACCACATTATTGGGACCTTCTTTTCCCTGGAAAGAGGAAAAGTAGGATGGCAGAGTAAACTAAACTTTCTTGTCCATGTTTATTTTTCGTAATAATAATTGGCAGGGTAGAATATTTTAATTTTCCTATATCTATGTAATTAATATGTCCGCATTCGAAATCAATTATCCTTGATAATTACCATTGGTGCTATAGCTCATAAGCTGAACACTAGTCTTGCTAACGAACTGAATGAGACATAATTTCTTGTTGTTCAAAGAGATGATCAACGCTAATCAGCAGTAAATTCAATCAAAACTTACTGACATCAATTGAAATCATATTAGAGTTTGTAAAAATAGGATAATTATGCTCATCTTGTAAGTTGCAGGTATTGTAACAACTCTAAAATGTGGGCCTATTTGAATAAATGCTTACGTCTGCTGGCTCTACACTAGCAGATGCAGAAACATATAATCTGCATAAATAAATTAGGAGTCTTTTTTTTCCCTTCATAGCTCTTTAGTTTTGTAGGATTCAATTAATTCAACAATTTTTTTTAATTTAATGAGCTTAGAATAATGGGCTAAGCAGGTGCTAGTGTGCGGGGCACTGAGGCAGGATGGCCCGTGGTACAGAGTTGTCAGTATTAGTTCTTCTTTTTTATCTTCCTTCATTCATTAAAAAGAAATCTAGCAGTGGTTAAAATAGTAGATGCTGGGGGCGCCTGGGTGGCTCAGTCATTAAGCATCTGCCTTCAGCTCAGGTCATGATCCCGGGGTCCTGGAATCAAGCCCCGCATCGGGCTCCCTGCTCAGTGGGAAGCCTGCTTCTCCCTCTCCCACTCCCCCTGCTTGTGTTCCCTCTCTCGCTGTGTCTCTCTCTGTCAAATAAATAAATAAAATTTTTTTTAAAAAAATAGTAGATGCTGGAGCTACGCTGGCTGGGTTCAGACCCCAGCTCCATACTCAGAGCTGTGTCTTGGCCAAGAGTAGGGTGAATGTCGGTGCTCGGCTCCCATCCCCTTGATTCCCTTCACGATAGATCCCCTAGGATGATCCTTAACTAATGACTGTGGAGCACAGGTGTATAAAGGGCTCAGCTCTCTTGTCTTGGGTTGGCACAACTGAGATCACTTACACTCAAGACTGTAAGTGCAAGATCAGGCTGACGCTGCTCTCTGCAGATTGCCTCATTTCTTACCTTTTGCTTGTCTTCCTTTTCTGCCCTGCCCCACCTCCCCAGGCCTGTTCTGCTTCTCTGAAAGGCAATTCCTTAAAAAATCACTTGCACATGCATCTTCCTCAAAGGGTCTGTTGTTGGAGAACCTGACTAAATACAGTGAGTCTCTTCAGTGTCTGTGCTTTACTTTCCCTATCTCTGATTTGAGCATCGTAACAGGACTTTGCTCCTAGGTTGGTAGGAGTTCATTCGTGCAAAGAACATAGAGCTGTGTCAGAAGTTAGATGGTAGTAGCAACATGATGGCAACTCTGAAATGACAATACTGTCCTAATACAGTACAGTGTTGTTTAGTGAAGACATCTGAGGTGACAGGCTTGTGTTTAAGAATACATCCTTGACCAGACATTCTCTTAGGAAGGACTTCAGGAGAGTTCATGGGTTGGAAAGGCAGACCTTAAAGCAGGGCTGAACATGGCTGGACTGTTTTCACTAAGACCAGGGAAGACCTTGGCCATAACTCAGGACTGTGTGTCTGCAGTCGGGGGGGAGGTGGAACAAGAAGATGATAAGAAAAGCTGGTGGTGGACCCAGTGAGATGGCAAAGGCAGTGTTCCCTGGGTGTGGCCTCCAGCTGGGACCCACCAAAGTCTTCAGTGAAGTTACTGAACGTACAGATCTTCTCCCTGGGTAGAATCACTCTGACACATTCAGGGCCACAGGCATAACTGGGTCATGGTGTGAAGAGGTAGAGCTTTGGCAGTGAAGAGAGATGACATTACAATTCTTCATTCCATGGGATGCACTTGAATGCCTTGTTCTGGAAAGTGTGGCCCAGCAGCATTAGCAAGGACAGTGTTAAAAGTGCAGACTCTTGCACCTAACCCAGGCCTGCTGCATTTTAACAGGATGGGTCACCTGTAGGAACATTAAATTTGAGAAGTACTGCCTTTATCTGTAGGCTACATGGTCACTGATGTACCACTGGATCTGGAACTCCACCTACTTGGGGGAGGGTAGAATAATCCTCTCTTTAGGTCAGTATTTCTCAGCCTCGGTGGTTCATTAAAATCACCTGGAGACCAAGTAAGTCAGAAACTGGGCGTGGGGACAGGGACCGGCATGTTTCAAAAGTTACCCATGCAATTCTATTGTGTGTCCAGATTGGAAAGTCACAAATCTAGGCCTTAAGCTAAAGAGATTAAGGTAAAGGAGTTTCAGTGTTCACTGGAGATTCTTCACCCCAAAATGGAGAATTCTCTACAGGGCTTTAGGATCAGATCTACCCCTACAACAACAGGGTGGTTTGCCTGAAGTACCTCTGTGTACATAATGGCAACCATGGTAAGTGACTGGTGGAGGGTAGGGAATTTGAGACCATGACTGTTTCTCTTTAAGTCTTTGAGGACCAGTTGCTCTGTGGCTGGCTCAATGCACTCATCCTATATGAGATAAAAATAGCAGGAAGAATTTGATGTCTTTGAAAGGAAGACCTCTGAGTGGCAGGCGTGCTTGATGCTTTTAGTATCTGGACAAATCTGAGGCAAAGATTTCCTGTGGGAAGATAGGGCATGACTAGTTGATGGTCAGATGAGAGTCAGACTCTGTGCATCTTATTCCTGGAACTGTTTCATCAACAAGCTTCCTGTTTTGTGGATAAAAAGAAAAAAGTATGTGAGGTGGGGCTTTAGGACTTATAAAACAGTTATAAATTACTCCATAACTTTTGAGGTGGACAAAATGTTGTACTTCTGAATTTGTCTAAACTGAATGAACTCTGGCTCTGATTCCCACCTCACCAAGGTCCACAAGAAGCCCAAAACAGCCATTGGACTGGGCTTGTGCTGGGGCTTCTGGGTTTAAGTCACTTGTCAGCCCATGATGGTCGTGCTCCTTCTGCTGCACAATTCAGGGGTCAGAAGCTGTTTGTTCATGCAATGTCCATTGAGGCATCTCTGCTGCCCGCGACCTCAGAGACATGCCTCAACCAGATCAACACCGTGCCTCAGGGGCCCTCGCTTGCTCCCGGAGTCCCCATGCTTGGTGTCTGGACTGTCCCTGGGAACCCCCACACAACCTCCATCTGAGGTCCTGCTATCCCTGGGGTAATAGCTGAAGGTGAAGCCTCAGCCTCCACCCCTAGTGAATCCTCACACTCTATCTCTTCCCCTTGTTGTGTGGGCTCCAGCTCTCTGATAATAAGCCACTTCTTTTCCCCTCAGAGCACAAAATCCTCTGTTCAAGAAGGTGGCCCCCAGCCCCAGGTAGCCCCCCTGTTGAGCACCTGAACTGTGGCCAGTCCAAACTGCAATGTGCTGTAGGTGTAAAATGCACACTGTATTTTGAAGATTTGGTACAAAATAAATGTAAAATATATCAATAATAATTTTTATATTGATCTGATGATGAAATAATATTTAAGATATAGTGAATAAGTTAACATAATTAAAATCAATTTTTTTTTTTTT
>NC_138370.1:167516344-167580990 GCF_054177405.1 Leptonychotes weddellii | reverse complement strand
AAGATTTATTTATTTATTTATTTGTCAGAGAGAGAGAGCACAAGCAGGGGGAGCAGCAGGCAGAGGGAGAAGCAGACTCCCACTGAGCAAGGAGCCCGATGTGGGGCTCAAGTCCAGAATCCTGGGATCATGACCTGAGCCGAAGGCAGGTGCTTAACTGAATGAACCACCCAGGTACCCCGAGGTTCATTTTCTTATTGAATTGTCATGGTACTCTGTGGATTGGGTATCACAGATAAAGAAACTGGGGCTCAGGGAGGTGATGATCTGTGTCAGGCTGCATGACTAGAGGTGGGAGTGTAAGGTTTCAAGCAAGGTCTGCCCACCTTTGAAGCCAGGTTATGACTGGGAATAGGACCAGAAGTATGCTGAGGCTCCTTCAGTTCTAAAATTATCACTACTGACCTTAATATGATTTACAAAAGCAAACTTGATGAAACACATTCCATTGGCATACTTTTTTCCATCACATTTTTCCATATTTTCATCAAATGGGAATGTTATTGATAAAAATAAGTAGAGAGAACCATGAGGGTTAAGAGAAGGCCAGCTCCTGAGCAGCCTTCCTGAAGGGCCCTCCTGTTGAAAGCAGACAAATGTCCAGGGAAATACTAAGCACATAAAGTCCAATCGCTTGTCCAAGTGGTACTCATGGGACCAGTGAGCTCCCCTGTGGGATCTCTTCTCCCTATACAACTCCTCCAAAAAATGTACCTTTCCATGCAGTAACCTGGCTCCATTTTTTCACTTGGTAATCTGATCCTTCAAGAATCAGCTCCATGTTCCTTCTTCTATAATGTCTTTTTTGTCTTTTTCTCATCCCTTTGCCCCTCTAGGAAGACTTTATCATTCCGTTGCTAAGCTTCTAGAGCATGTTCTTAATTCTGGCCTGCCCTTGCAGCCAGGATACACCCAACATAGCAATTTGCAGTTATTGGGAAGTCCCAGCCCAAGGATTCAAAGCATATGGAGTAGGTCACCTCTTCCTGTCAAATTGAGGACTGTTAACATACATGTGCATCTTGCTTTCTTCCTCTGTCCCCTACTTCATTCCTTCTGCTCTACAAGATAGAACATTGTATTTCTAAATGACCAGTCCTCTCTAAATTCAGAAAGTGAAAGGCAAATTTTATTTTGCTAATGAACTGAACCTCAGTTTAATCGGATTTTGTGAAGGGCATAGAAGATTGATGTACAGCCAAGAGAAGAGGCCACATCTCTGAGACGAGGAGATAGAAAAGGTCTGAGCAGAAACCCAAGTGGGGAATATGGGCAACCCTCCTATTTCTCCCCTTCTCCACCCTTGTGGAAGAGTCCTCGTTCCTGCTGAGTTGCTGGGCTTTTGTGCTGTAGAGATGGAAAAAGAACCAGAAAGAAAGAAGTCTGAGACCAGGGTGGGGAATAAAGGCAAGAACAGGACTATGGAGTCTTGGACTCTGAAAGGATTTGAACAGAGAGTTGGCATTGAAGACTGTAGATACACATACGGCAGCGTGGGGTATGAGGGTAACGAAGAGAAGAAAAAGAAGGGAGAAGAATTTTAAGAAGCATGAAGATGGACTGACAATCTGATCATCGTTAAAGTCCTCTGGGAGGTGTGTGATTGCCAATTCCACCTGGTTGCTTTTGCGGCTGGGATGTGTTTCCATGGGACATTGAGACTAGACTGACTGCTTGGGGTCGTGAAGTCTGCATTGGCTTGCAGAGGGAAAACAATGGCCATGAGCTGCAGCCCACGGAGAAAGGCTGGATGAGAAAGCATGAATTATAGAGAAGCCGTGCATGGAGCGAGCCGCCTGCCCCTGGGCTTTCTTTGTTGGTGTGGCCTTTTGTGTGTGGGTTGCTGGCTTTGCTGAGACTGGATGTCAGCTGGCTGGGCCAGACCTCTCACTCAGCAAGAATGAGTATAACCTTTTTTGGGGCACCTGCCTCCAGGGAAGCAAGGACTCTGTCCCGTAGAACGGGTTTGGATGTGTAACAGTTGCCTGGGGCTGCTTTTGGAAGTCAGGGATGGAGAGAGCAGGGTTATCATACACACAAACGTGAGAGAGGAGTTCCCAAATCCACGTGTGGGAAGGAGGAGAGGAGGGGCAAAATGGGAGAGAAGTCTGGGAGAGCCTCAGCAGGGGGTGGAGTGAGCTGTGGAAATTCCATGGCGCTGAAACAGCCAAAGGAGATTTTAAAAACAACCTTGTTCTAATGCTTAACTTAAAATTGCTTGTTTTTCCATGAGGTAAACCCATTCTCCCTCTCTCCCAGCTCCCCTCCAAATATTTAATGAAGTGCGTTATGCATGTGCACTCATAGATCATTTGCGTGAGCTGTTTTGTTGTCATTGCTGGTGAAGTCGAGGAAGGGTTTGAACTTCACCTCTGGATTAAGATGTTGTAGAATACTGTTTCAGGAAAAGCAAGATCTGGAAGGTAGAGAAGCCACAAGAATATAATTGTCAACACCTTTCCTTTTTTTTTTTTTTTAATATTGGCAGAAAGCTTTGGGATTTTTACAGGTCATAAAATAAAGGTTCTAATCCTATCAAGATTTTAGGAGTCTGAGAGACAGCAGAAATTTCTGGTTACATGTTATTGGATAATTTTTTTTCTTCTCTCTCTCTCTCCTCTGTGATATCTCTCATCTTAAGCCTGCATACAAGAATCTACATGTAAAGCTATGGGTAGATTGAGAAAGATTTTACAAAACCCCTTTTAGGGCATTTTGCCTGTCAAGAGGATGAAGGGGTGAAGGGAGGCTGTGGATAGAGAGAACCTACTCTATGCATTACAAATGTTTCTGAATTTTTCTATCATGTACATAATTTGGGGTAGGAAACCTCTATGCAAGATATAGCACCATATAACTTAGTATGTATATGAAATGTACATATATATTTTATCTTAATTTTGCAAAAAAAAAGTTTTATTCACTGTTAAGTACCATAGCCAGCAAAGCAGTTGAATATTGTACCTCAGCTCAGGATTGGTCATATAAATCTTTCAACAAACCCATTTATTATATCTCATGCCAGAAGTTATTCAGTGTCTTTTATTGCTCATATAAATTGTCTTTTTTTAAAAATTTATTTATTTATTTATTTGACAGAGAGAGACAGAGCAAGAGAGGGAACACAAGCGAGGGGAGTGGGAGAGGGAGAAGCAGGCTTCCTGCCAAGCAGAGAGCCCGATGCGGGGCTCGATCCCAGGATCCTGGAACCATGACCTGAGCTGAAGGCAGACACTTAACGACTGAGCCACCCAGGCGCCCCTCATATAAATTGTCTTTATCAATATCTTCCTTCACATCCAACTCTGTTAACCCCTGGGTGCCCATAGCATGTTGCAAGTCTTAGAAATGCACGTTATCTTTATGGATATGTTAGTATCTAATCTGGCCATATATATTTCAGGCTTTCTTAGCTCTGTTTGAGTGATCTGGGTGTCTCCCAGAGCTTCCTGATAAAATACTGCCTTCTCTGCTATAGTAGACTTATAGTTTACTTTTAAAATAACTCACTTGAAATTTAATAGGAGGTTTTAAAGTCACATCTGATTTAAGCCGTGTGAGTTCTAGCTTTTAAGAACACTCTTGGCACATCAATCTTGGGATTTTCTGAGCTATTGAGAGGAAACGCCAGCTTGCTATTGTGTTATGCCATGTTACTTTATTAACTATGTATCAAGACAAAGCAAAGCAAAACAAAACAAAAAACCCGGGGTAGCCTAATAATAAACTCATTGACACATGATAAACCACTGGAGAGTGTCTGACACTGGGGACACATCTTTTTTTGGGAGGATGGCAAATCTTTTATAGGTAAAGTGTTGGAGTGACACTCTTAGCAGGAGAAGGGAAAGAAAACACAAACCTTTACGACATTAACTTACTTATTAGAGGCAGTGATTTTTAAAAATTGAAGAAATCACCAGATCAATGGTATTTATTTACTAAGCTGCGATGTAAAACCACAACAAATGGGGCTTCTGGCTTTTTTCCTTGCAAATCCAAGCATCCTTGAGGAGGAATTGGTGATCATTCAGCTTCACAAGGGAAGTCTTGAGCAAGAAGCCTTCACCGACATTCTCTTTCCCGTATTTCATAGCAACCCAGCACGAAGGTATCGCTATTCCCATCTTTCAGATGAGAAAACCAAGGCCCAGGAAACAGAGGTGGAATATATTGTCACACATGTAAATCTCTTTGGCTTTCAAGCCCTTCATCTTGCTGCTGCTCCCAGCTCTTCCCATGCCTTCCTGATACTTGTGGTTCAGTCTTTTTGTTTTTTTGGCTCCTCTGGACAGCCCTTCAACATTCAGTAATAGATCTCCAAGCAGTTCATTTACATTCCTAAACAGCATCTCCGCTTGACTGGGAAATGAAGAAATCAAGTACAACTAGCTCACTGCTCAGTCTTCTTTACAGAGCAGGATTTGTTTTCTGTATGGTGTTGATTTCATAGCTCTCCCTTAAAGGCATCCTTACAGCTCATGGAGTTCTTCCTGCTGTTCCCCTTCAGGATTCCATTTTGATTCCTTCCATAGAGAGAAGTCTTACTTTTAAAGATACAACCCTCCCCCCCTCCAATCTAGCATGGTCTTGATTTAAAATATGAGAAGCAATTTGCAAGGCGCACGCTCGTGAGCTTGGAGAGACACAGATGCCCCATGCTCTGCTGGTAGGTATGTTCATCAATAAAACTCTTTTGCAAAGGAATTGTGAAAACCTCTGAACTTAGCCATTAATTATATTTCCAGAAATATATCTTAAAAATAGTAATCTCAAAGGTAAAAAGAACATCATGCATAAAGAGATTCACTAGTGTGTTGTTTTTAGTGGTGGTAGAAAAAAAATAGGCAACAATTTGACTACCCAACAACTGAATGATGGTTATGTGAACATTAAAACATTAATGCATCTACTAATAAACTTGATGGAACCACTAAAAATGATGTTTATGTACACTTCAACTTTAATGTGACAAATCAAATATATGTATTTACATCATTTTGTCTCCAAATCTAACTAAAGTGACAGTAAAAGATAAAAAAAAAAAAGCATAAAACCATAGAGTCCAAGATAACAAGACAGGAGACTAAAGCAGATGGGAGATATCAACATGTTTCTAAAAGCTGAAAAGCAGATTTACTGCTGGTAACCGGGTTCTGTGGCTGGGAAAGCTGAACCGTAAGTGCCCGCTGGGGTAAAGATAAGAAGGAAACAGTTCCAAGCTACAGAATCCTGGAAAGTTCAGGGACTCATGGCATCAGGTAACATTGGACGCAGGGAATGTGACGAGCTGAAAGCAAGAAGCTTGCTTGAAAGTTCTTATGGGAGCGGTAAGAGCCTAGATCTTTTCCCCAAGTAGGCAACTATCCTGTCCCACCTGGTAGAAAACTGGAGGTTTTCTCTCAGCAGAGGTTAAACCAGATAGACTCTGGACTCTGGGGCCTGAGACAAGTAAGAAAGGTAGGAGCACTATAATAAAAAAAATTGTGGATTGAGTGGGAGTCTACATATTGAGCTGTGAAAATTTCTGTCTCCTTTTCTCAACAGTGCTAAGAATGTTAGCAGACAAACCTATGGCCCCTCACAGGAGGTTGGACGATTCTCTGGGTAGAAACTAGCAAGCCTGGAAAAAAAAATCCGCAGAGACTGATAGTTATGAAGAGAAGTCCTGCACAATGGCCAGGTCCAAGTCATGTCACTTTGTGGTGAAGTCCGTTACTTGGTGAACATTCCCACACACAGAGGTCCCAGGTAACTCTTTAATGCCTCACTCCCAAATAAGAGTGGATCATCTGAAATTTGCAGAAAGCATCTAATATAAAAAATAGGCACCCAAACAAGTCATCAACAAAAAGAAACCCAGAGGAAACAGAAACAATGTGGTAACTAGAAGAAAATTTATGACAATAATTAATACTAATTCCTTAGGAAGGTAAGACAAGACATTATATCCATGAAAAGATTTTAAAGGTATATTCAGAAAATTTTAAAAATCCTCTTGGAAATAAGAAATATGATAGTAGGAAGATTAAAATTCAGTAAAGTAGCTGGAAGGTAAACTTGAAGCAATCTCCCAGAATATAAAATAAAGAGACAAAGTGGAAAAAGCAGTGGCAAATTCCAGAAGGAGCAAATAGGGAAAAATGAGAGGAGGAATCCATGGAAATCATATAAGAAAATCTCCCAGATTTTAAAGGACACAACACAAAGAAAAAAAAAGACCCCTATCAAGACATCTTAGAATAAAATTTCAGAAGACTGGAGATAAGAAGAGGATCTTAAATCCTCCAAAGAGAGAAAGCAGCAAACTTACAGAGCGTCAGGAATCAGAATGGCATCAAACTTCTCAATAGTTGCACTGGAGGCTTGGAGACAAAGGAGCAACTTTAAATTCAGAGGGTAGTTACTTTTATTCCAGGGTTCTATGTCCAACAAATGATTATTCCAATGTGATGCTAGAGTAAAGACATTTTCAGCCATTTGAGATCTCAAGAATTTTCCTTTTCATACTCTCTTTCTCAGAGGAATATGATTCACAACAAAAATGGGGTAAGATTAGAAACTGGGAGGTGTGGGATTCTGGAGAGTTCATTTAAAACCTCAGAGCAAGGAGAGGATTCACAGGATGAATGGGAAGGACAGTTTTGTAGCAGCCTTCAAGGGCACCAAGTGCCAGAGAAGCTGAAGCACGGAGAGCCATGGAAGAGGGTTTCTGACAGAGATATGACTGATGGATGGGTTGAAAGGAATTCTCAGAGGGTTTGGAAAAGTATTTGTGATGGGTAAACAGAAAATTTGGCAAATTAAATGTAAGGCAATTATTAACTTGAGGGAAAATAAAATGTTTCAGAAGAGAGACCTAATAAGGTATAAATAACATGTACACAAATCAGTGTGATAAATATTGAATACTGAGTAGATAAAATATTGCTATATAACTACACTGGAGAGATGCAGGGAGGGAAGAGTCAGTGTGTGTGTGTGTGTGCAGGGAGAATGCAAACTAAATTCCTAGAAGGAAGGTAATGTCTAAAACTGCAAAATTAAGAAATAGTTGATGAATACTATGGGAGACTGCTGTTTGTCCTTCAATATCAGTTTTCCATTGTGAATTTATCAAATTTGCATCTGCAAAGACCCAGAGCTCAAGGCTGGTAAAGAAGCTGCAGGGTCCTGCCCAAAGAATCTCATGGTCTTAGACGATGAACATATGACAGCCTGTGGACAAAAGACCAGAAGGACCTTCTTGAATATTCTTAACAGTTTAAGCCTGGAGATTGTGGGGGAAAGCATCCAAATGATGCTTGCAATTGACTTTCTCAACACTATATATAGCGAAGTTCTGATTATATTTTTATTTGAAATGCAAAAAAGCAATAAAATCTTTTATGAACCTCAGGATTATGATGGAAATCACACCTACTAAAAAAAGTAATTGTTATGCCTAGTGGTGAGGGCTGTGATAGATGAAGCAAAGAGCACTGTGGAGGCAGGAGGGTAGAGCCCAATCCAGCCTTCAGAGTCAAATGCTTTATATACAAAACTATGAGCCTCAGCTTGGAAAAGAACAATCTTCAAAGACTGGAGAATGTCAGTGTTACTCCATGAAGTACCACAGGGTGAAAATAGAAATAGCATCAAGAAGAGTTCAGATAAATGAATAGATGATAGTTCTACAGATGTGTATTTTGAGAAGAGTTTGAAGATGTTTAGAATACCTTTCCTTAGTATAGATTCAGAAAAGTGAGCTCTCTGGGTGTCCTCCTATCTTTTAAATTAGACAGCCAAAAGGAAGCCAGGAATTCTAACAAATTAGCTCTTGTCATTGTCAGAGTTGGAAATACAGTGTCACCCACTGTGGGCTCCAGAATCACATGACCTTAGAGTCTTCTTCCCAATCTGACCAGGCTTCAAATGGGTTAGTAGCTCCATTTAGCACTTATTATAATATTTTTTATGTATACATGCTATTATACCATAAGTCTCCCCACTGGAATTCTTAGGGGGCAAGAACGACCCTATCATCTGGATAGTTAGCTCTGGATCATCAAGTAGGAATGTGAACTGTAAGAATAGGACTTCAGCCATTTCACTCTGACATTCTCTTCTTCTTTGTCTCTAGCTCAGACTTGAGGAGTCTAGGTGTTTTGGGGGAATGGATGTACTTAAAAAAAGCTTCTGGAATGAAAGGAAAGCTGAAAGTTATCCTGTAAAGCAGATGATCTAGATCCATATTGCTCTTTTGTGTGGATTTCCCTTTATCATATCTTGACCTGTACTAAAGTCTTCTTAAATGTTCCTGTTTAGCATCAGCTATGTTGGGGCCATCAAGAAGAGAATTGAATAAATCTTATCAAACTCCCCATTTTACCATTGAGAAAAGGAAGGCATAAGTGTTCTTGTGGAAGGTTTAAGTGTTCATGGTCATCCAGAGCTGACAGAACAAAGTCTTTTGTTTCCCTATTCTATCCTCCAAATTGTGAAGATTCCTATGGTTCAAAATAGGTAAATCTTTTACCATGAAGCTCTGGTGCCTCTGAAACTAGAATCTGAGAATATTCTTTGACTCCAATTTATTCCGTCATTACAAATTTATCCAATCAACTATTGCCATGGTTGTGCATGATTCACAACTACTATTAAGTAAATAAAAAGAACTAGATAACCTATGTAGTGGTCTATTCTTTTTATGTGCATTAATGTACACTCAGCCTTGTGGCCATGAACATGAATGAAGGAAATTTTCCTTTTGGGGTGGTATCCTATCATTGGAGGATGTCTGGTTCCCCAGAACACCTCTGAGAAGCATCTGCGATTACAGCAAGGCTCCCAAAGGTATGACACATGGACCAATGTCAGCCCACAGCCCGTTTTTTTAAAGATTTTATTTATTTACTTGAGAGAAGAGAGAGAAAGAGAGCATGAGAGTGGGCAGGAGCAGAGGGAAAGGGAGAAGCAGACTCCCCACTGAGCAGCGAGCCCGATGCAGGACTCGATCCCAGGACCCAGAGATCATGACCTGAGCCAAAAGCAGACGCTTAACCGACTGAGCCACCCAGATGCCCCAGCCTGTTTTGTTTTGTTTTGTTTTTTGTAAATAAAATTTTATTGGAGCACAATCACCCTCATTCCTTTATATATTATCTATGGCTACTTTCACAAATGGCAGAGTTGAGTAGTTGAGGCAGGGACTAAAATATTTATTATCTGGCCTTTTACAGATGTTTTCCAATCCTTGTATTAGAGCATGCTTTCTTGTTGTAGAATGTGGGTCTTCCCCTAATGTTGACTGATTTTAAGTCAGCTCTTTCTACAGTCTTTTTCAACTCACTTCTGTGACTATAGACACATCCAAAGAAAAATGGTATCATGAACAGAAGTTTCCAAATGTGACTGGTTAGAATTGCTTGGGGAATATCTACATTAGAAATTTCTGAGACTGTTCCCAGAGATTGTGATTCAGTAGGTCTGGGTGGAGCCTGGGAAACTTGCTTTTATATAAATGATTCTGGTACACAGGCAGGCATGGGAAACCTCATGAAAGCACATGGAAGTTGGAGATGGGATGAACAGAATATGAATGCTGACTCAATCTTACTGCGTGATCATGGACTAATCACTTTACTGAGACTTGGTTATCTCCTCAGTAAAATGAAAACAGCAGTTCTTCCTGATAGGAATGTTCTGAGGACCAAATGAGATAATGGTTTAAAAATGTCTAGCACTGCACTTGCACATAGTAGACACTGGGTTAATGACCATGTCCTTCCTTCCACTGGAGAATCCAGTGCTTTGGAAAGCCCATCAAGCAGATTTTCTTCACTCTGCCTTGTGTGTTACATTTCCATCTCTGTTTATGTTCATTTTGCTCTTGTCAGAATACTCCTGAGATCCATAAGTCTTTCTCTATATGTATTAAAGCTAGGGATGGTTTTTGCAAACCTGTTTCAGGAAGTACTCAGGGAGTTGAATGGCCCTAAATGGCTTGATAGCCACATGGCTGCCAACGGTCTTGATTAATTCTGCTAAAACATAATTAAGCACAAGCTATTCCAACCTTTCCAAGTTTTTTAAGAAACCTTGATGTAAGATGATAGACCTTATAAATTCCAAAGACAAATCACTGGACAAATTGGGATGATGTTTAATTAGAATTTCTTTCCTTAGAAATAGACACTAATTTTGTGTCTTTGCCTTGGCATTCTAACTAATGTCCAGCAAGCAGTCTCTGAGTAACAGACACTGTTGATATTTTGCCCACATATTCTGTTGCCCCACCTGAGTTAACTGTTAGCCCCAGAAGACTTTTCAGTACACAGGCAACTTCCCACCTCAGGCAGCTTTATCTCTCATCTTTTCTACCTAAAGACTTTCTCTGCACCTCCGGGGCTTGCTCCCAGTAGTTAGACAAAATCTGGAAGTAAGGGAACGAGTGGAAGGTAAAGACAGTGGATAATTACCCCAGATCCTCTGCTCCTAGTAGGGCAATACTGAGGGTATTCTATATTGTTCCTCAGAGGTCACCCAGTGGGGTTGAGCCCCACTTGCCCAAAGTGCTTATCTACTATCTAATGCATCCTTTACTCTTTTCTTTTTTCTATGCCTCAGTTTCTCCTCCTCCTCACTTGGGTTTTCTGGGCTCAGTTGGGCTTTCTGGGCTCTTCTCCCAGACAAACTGCCTGTTCCTAAGTCCTTGTCTTAGGTTCTACTTTTGTTGAAAGTGGGTAGAAAAGCATGTAGAAAAGGGGCCTTCCTATTCTCTTTAAATCACAATATATGAGTAATCATGGTAGGTAATATTTGTTGAATGGTTACTACTGTGCCAAGAATTGTTGTAAGTGCTTCATACATAGTAACTTATTTATTCTACACTAAAAAATCCTGAAATAGGTATAGTTATAATCCCTATTTTATAACAAAAAGAAGCTGAAATATAAAATGATCAAGTAATTTGCCTAAAGTCACACAGCTTGTCAGCTTGTGAGCAGAAGGTAGAAATTTGAACTCAACCAACTTAGCATTGAAGTCTACACCTTTAACTACTACTCCATACTGCTGCTCTGCCAACTCAGAAATCTAGCCCTTTTCATTGGTGGCTGAGATTCAACAATTGAATAATTGCTTGGGTTAAGGTATGGCCCCTATTAAATGCAAATGTCAAAAGGTCTAATGCATCATTCTGAGGACATTTACACCTTGTATAGAGAGATACAGTTATTGCTTCAGCTGCCAATGGCAGAGACCCAGAATGAAAGTGGCTTAAAGTAACATGAAAACTTGGTCTTCTCTTGTATAAAGTCCAGGATGATCAGGTCGCTCTTCTCTGAAAGTTGTAATGGCCCAGACAACTTCTCTCCCATTGCTCTGACATCTCCATGGCACTGTCCTTGTCTTCATGGTCTCTAATGGTTCACCACATATCCATCTGCCAAGCATCAGCACAGAAGAGAGACCACAGGGAAAACATATGACTTCCTTTTAAACACATGTCCTAAAAGATGCTCTTATCACTTGTATTCATATCCACTGGTCAGATCTGAGTCACATGAAAGCTGCAAGGGAAGCTGGATATGGATGTCTTTAGTGCAGTTGACTTTGAGATCTTTTAAAAATTCGGCTCCTGTAAAAGGAGAGATTAGTGTATCTTCTGCTCCTAACCTAATACCTTTGAGAATCTTCTTGATTCAAGCCCACTACCATTACCTCATTTCTGTCCTATGATGTGGTTTGAGTATAAAGAGCACCCCTTACTGCTCTCATCAAAAGTCAGTGTTACTGGGGCAATAGTAAAAACCAGTTGTCTCTGTCTTAGGATAAACACTCACCTTTTCTATCTCTTGCTTAATAATACCCACTTGGGTTTTGAAACCCTAGGTTATACTGGCTTTGTGATGTTGGACTAATAACTAATCTCCCTAAACCAGTGGTTCTCACGTGGGGTAATTTTGTACCCCAGAGGGCATTTGTCAATATCTGGAGACATTTTTGGTTGTCCTAACTAGGGGAATGGGTACTATTGATATCTAGTGGGTAGAAGCCAGGGATCCTACTAAATACCCTACAATGCACAGGGCAGTACTACAGGATAAAGAATGATCTGGTCCAAAATATTATTAGTGCTGAGGTTGATAAGCCCTGCTCTAAGCTTTAGGTTCTTTCCAGAAAACTGGGGTGATGACAAGATCTGCTTCAGAGCATATGTGTGAAGATTCACTGGACTAGCACTTGTAAAAGATAATGCAGAATGCTTGGTCCATGTTAGGTTCCAGATAACCTCTGTCCTCAGGGACTCTTAATCTCCTTGCTTGGCCTGACTTCTCTAGGCTTGTCTTCTTGCAATATTTGATTCACAGCACATATGTCTCTTGGGAAGGGAAATGAGGAAAATTAAATTTTATTGAGGAACTGGTAGATGGCAGGATTTCAACATAAATCAATTTATGTAAACCTCTCCAAAACTGTGTGAGTTTCCTATTACTGTCCCCAATTTCCAAATGGGCCAGTGAGTCTCAGGGAGATCTGACACTCTCATGAAAGCAGAATTAATTAGTGGGTATGTGGGGATGGAAAGTCAAATGTGTTTGACTCCAATACTTGTGCTTAGGTTTCAAATTTGGCACCTCCTGGTCCTATAGTGTGGAAAGACCAGGAAGATAGAATGTGAGGAGCTAGAATGCTCTGGGGATAATCAGGAGAGACTGATGTGAGGAGAAAGACACAGATACAGGTGGGCAAGGAGACTTCAGTACAGACTCACACTTTTATCTCAGGCCAGGCCTAAAAAGGCAGCTTTTACTCCCACCTTGGACATATTATCTTGCCCATAATATAGTGGGCAGCCTTATCATCTTTGCCTTGGTTTAATCCTAGGAATTGGGGTCTATATTAGTTTCTTAGCAGTATCACAACAAATTACCACAAATTGGTGACTTAAAAGAAATTTATTCTCTCACAGTTGTGGGAACGAGGAGTCAAAAATTAAGGTGTCAGCAGGACAACTGAAGGTGTCTGAAAGCTGGAGAGGAGAATCTGTCTTTGCTTCTTCTAGCTTCTGGTGGCTGCCAGCAATCCTTGCTTTCCCTTGGCTAGTGACAGCATAACTCTGATCCGTGTATCTGTCTTCACACAGTATCTTCTCTGTGTCTGCTCTTCGTGTCTCTGAGTCTCCACATGGCCTTCTCAGGAAGACACCAACCACTGGATTATGGCTCATCATAATCCAATAAGACCTAATTAACTTAATTGCATCTGCAAAGGCCTGATTTCCAAATAAGCTCACATTCACAGATGCAGGGGTGTTGGACTTGAACGTATATTTGTTGGGGACACAATTCAGTACACATCAGGGTCTAAACAATATTTTTAGTGGATAAAACCTAAACCACATTTCCTTAAAATAAATTAAAAGCCCCTGTAACCCAGTGGCAACTTTGGATGTTCAAGATGGCTCAAAGTACACTCCCAGTATCCTGGCAATGCTTGTCCCTTCTTAGGAGAGAAGGCCTCCACCACCCCAGCCCAAAACTCTCCTTCAGTATTTCAATCCATGCAAAAATATAAAAACTGTACCTCAGCATTTGGGGACAATATTCAAAGATAACAATATAAGTAGGTTTTTGTTTTTGTTTTCATTTTGCCTCTATTTATGCTTTATTTTTTTATTAACAAAAAAATACAAACACAGATTAGGGTGAGAACCCTTTAATTTTTGGAGATGATTATCCAGTTCTGGTCTTTATATGGTGCTTTTGAACAGAAAATCTTAATTATGCCAATCAAGGCCACATCCTTTTACAATGAACTATGCATTATATTTTCCCTTCTAGTCAAAAAAGAACATTTATGCAATTAAAATAGACTGATTGAAAAAATGCATGTCAGGCATAAGCTTGGATTTATACTTTCAGGCCCAAATGACTGGGGGACATAAAAAAAACCTGCGAAACTGAGCAAAAATGGTCTTTTTTTTTTCCAGCACATATTTTGAAGAGGAATGAGCAGTTGGCTTTCCCCTCCTCATTAGTCCACTGCAGAGCCGGGGCTGCTCCCTCAAGCCCTAATCAACTTACTCAAACAGGCAGCAAAATCGATCTGACAGCCCATGAAAGGGAGTTTGGAGGCAGGGAGGGAAGCACAAGTGAAAGCTGACTTAGGTAATGTGGAATTCTGTATTTTCAAGGATTTGCCTAATGTCAAGGACTGTGACATTAGCAGGGTCCTCTGATCTTTGGGCTACAAAATAGTTGTGACAAGGACCCTACAGTGTGTGTGTGTGTGTGTGTGTGTTAGGGGGTATCTTTTGAGTATGTGGCTTGGAAATACTTATTCTAAATGGTGGGGAAGAAAGTTTTCTTTGATTTAAGCCTGAATCACTTTGAAGTGAAGAGGGAAATTAGTTAGCATGTGGATCATTTACTAAATGTTGAACATGTTCAGTTTTTTTTTAAATCCCCATAATAACCCCTACGGTTGGCATTATTGTTCCATTGTACAGATTGGGACACAGCGAACAAGAAGGATATTCAAAACATATAACAGCCAGAAAAGCAGAGGCCACAACCATTTAGAAGCACGCTGGCCGTGGTCCTGGAGTTCCCCAGGAAAGGGTTGGGATGGCTGTGGTGGTAGGCAGGTGCTCCAAGGAAGCTTGAGACAGTGACTATTTATAATAAGTACAAAAGTATTTCAATGACTAGCAGAGCATACCAAGAAATTGGCTGTGTTGGAGAGGAAAGCTAGCTTCCACTAAGGCAAACCATTTTCATTGTGTGACTTGGGATTTGAACTCTGCAAGGATAACACTCTTTCTAATGTGCCATACTTTCATCTGCTCTCTACATCCTTTATACGAGGACAGCCTGCAGACATGCTTGGGAGGAGGAGCACTAGCAAATTCTACTGGAGGGGTCAGAGATGCCAGAGCCTTTCCTCTGAATATCTTTGTCAAGGTGGTGGAGAGATTCTCCAACAACCTTGGGAATGTGGGAAATGAATCATGAGGGTCAGAGACAGTATTTCAAAAGGCAAAAAGGTGTCCAACAGCAGAGTTGGATCACTGAAAACCAATATTGCCCACATCTTTCATTTTCCCCAGATTTAATGCTCCCTTTATGGTGTGGGAAATATCAAGATAGATGATACAGATGCTCTTCTGGGGAAACATAGGTGTTCTGATGCAATACTTTGAGGAAATACCATTTATGACTTAAGTGGTTATGCTAAGCATATTGTGAAAACTTCAGTGAAGAATTTTTTCTCTCCCACATATATAATACTGAGTTTGGAATTTAGCAAATTTGTAGTGTTCCATGGCTTTTTTTTTTAAAGATTTTTATTTATTTATTTGAGAGAGAGAATGAGATAGAGAGCATGAGAGGGGGGAGGGTCAGAGAGAGGCAGACTCCCCGCCGAGCAGGGAGCCCAACGCGGGACTCGATCCCGGGACTCCAGGATCATGACCTGAGCTGAAGGCAGTCGCTCAACCAACTGAGCCACCCAGGTGCCCCTGTTCCATGGCTTTTTATTTATGGACTGATGCAGGTCACATTAAGACCTAGGCCACATTCTAATACATTCTATATATATATGAGGAAACACAGTCAATTTTTTTCTACTGACAACCCAAAACTACAAATAAAAAGATGTTGATGAAAATTAAAGGAGAATGCCCTCTCTATTTGCTGAAACAGAAAAGACATGTGAAATCTTTCCATTTTTTAAATCAAAGAAAAACCAATATTCCTCTTCAAATACAAATAGAAATTTACTCACTGGCTCTGATAAAACAGGCCAGAATGGACACATTTGCCTCTCCAGGGATCAGCGTAGCTCTTTTATCTCTATTTAAAAACCTTTGAATTTATGCTTCCTGCTGTTCTCTTGCATTTTTTAATTGCATCTCTCTTGCTATGCTATGTTTTCTTCATTGAACTAGCACCACATCTCCCTTCTTCTTGCAGGTTCAAATCTCTTCTGTGATAATCACAGAACTGTAGCATCAGAAGGCAATCCCCAAAGTGTGGTCTTCACATCCTCAATGGTGAGCTAGGTTATCATAGGTGATAAGGAGTCAATTACCTTTTCTTGTTTTAACAGTCATGTATTTATTTTAATGAGTATTAGAACATAGAGTTGGAACATCAAGCTGTGACTACATAGATATTACTGCCTAGGACCATGCTAAGCTTTAAAAGTGAATCTATTTATGCTCAGTTAAAATATGTTAAGAAAACAAAGATACAAGTAGTGTGTGAATATAGCAAAGAGCATCAACTATTCGGGAGACAATTCTTTCAAGGTCTGAAATAGCATTCTCTACCATCAAGTATATTCTCAGCAGATAGATAGCCAGCTTCTGCCCATAAAGAAAGGAGGTAACTGCAGGATTACAGTATGAAAAAGGGGCGAGATTGGATGTTAGAAATGCAAATATCTCCTTTCCTTAAGTTTGGTCAGTCTGACATGTTGTTCACAAAGTGAACTCAAGAGCCTGCTCCCTCTACTTGCCCATATAAAGCACAAATTTGAGACTTAGATCTTATCACCCGAACTTGAAGAGGAGCTACTTCTACTGTGGAGAAACAGAAGACTATGTAAGGGCCCTAGAGAAGCCTGACTGGGGTCATGGGCCAGGCCTTTTTACACTGGTTGTGTGAGGGGAGGTGGTCATAGGGGCTAACCTCAGGTAGGCCAATACTCCCTGAATGTGGGAGAAGTAGCAGCAAAATGTAAAGGAAAAAGAGAAATGTTGAGTTAACCATAAATTAGCTGTCAGTTGTAGAACTCAGTGTTCTGTTTACAAATGTAAATTGAGTGTATCTTTATCTCAGCTGTGTCTCTGAGGAAAGAAAGGAGTATTTTGCTGAGGGGTGAAATTACACTAAATATTTGGTATCTTCACCATTATATTATTCAAGACCAAATCATTCAGACCTTGGAAAATGTACAGCTGACTGGTGCTTGTTTTGGCTTGACCATGGAGTCTGTCCTTAGTGCTAGAAAAATAACAGAGAGGAATATGGAACGGATTTGTTCAGGTGGACAGCATACAGCTGATGCTAGAATCTCTCTTCTCCCAAGATCTTGCCTTTGGGAAAAAGAGTTGAATAAACAAACTCTTAAACCCATCTCAATATTACCTCCTCCATCAGGTCTTTCTTAATCATATCCTCTTTCTCTCTCTTTGCTTTTTGTTCTTTCATCTCCTGTATCTCATTAGCTGGACAACTCTTTGCATGAGTACACTTGCTAATTATATTTTTGTCTAAGCCACTCTATGCTCATCTCTGCACTCTCTACAAAGTCCAGATCAATGCTTTGTGTGGAATAGTGATGCAGAAAAATGGGAATGGAATTGAAGAAAAGTAAAGAAGTTCAGAGATAGTGCAAAACTCAGCAGGATAGGGCCATGTGGCCACAGAACTGCCCAGGAGATGAATGTGCCCAGCTAGCTCGGAGACAACATTTGTTAAGCACTTTGCAGCTGGTTATTACTGGCTGAGTGGGGAGGGAAATCCCAAATAAACTTGGCTGTTCTATATTCAAGATTTCTCTGAGTGCTGCATGATCACAATTGAATGTGCTGATTATTTTGGGGACAAGTTAAATTGTCTCTAAAGATACACCAAGTGACTCCCTATGTTCATGTTCACCCTTGACCTGCCCCTACCCCTTTGGATTAGGACCATAGATGATAACAGTTTTAACATCTCTGCAGCTTTTGTAAAATCTAGAGGGTTTGTTTGCAAGGTAATAAGTGGCAATTTGCAATAAGTGGCATCTTTGGCAATTGCCTGTTCTGACTCAACTCAAGCCCAAGGTGGCCCCAGACTAGTTGACTAACAACACAGGGACCAAACACTGACCATGACAGCAAAGAAAGTCATTGCAGATGACTGAACTGAAGGTAAAAGTGCCTCAGCCACAAGAGTAGTGTGCATGCAACACACATAAGAGACACTCCTGAATTGCAGGTTCTGGTGAACAGAGGACATTGTACTGCAGGGCACTACATGACCTCTTCTTCATAAGGTTACTACTTTCAAGAGCAGAAGACAAAGCTGACTTTCCTAACACAGAGAAACAGACATAGAAAGTTAGACAGAGTAAGGAGACAGAGGAATATGTCCCAAATAAAAGAACAGGACAAAAGCACAGCAAGAAAGCTAAACAAAATGGAGATAAGTAATATGTCTGATAGATAAGTAATATGTCTGAGAGATAAGTAATATGTCTGATAGAGAATTATGATAAATCATAAAGGCTATTCATTGGACTTGGGAAAAGAGTGGAGGACCTCAGTGAGACCCTCAACAAAGAGATAGAAAACATCAAGAAGAACTAATCAGAGATGAAGGACTCAATAACTGAAACTGCAAATACACTAGAGGGAATAAATAGTAGACTAGAAGTGGAAGAAGGGATCAGCTACCTACAGGACAGAGTAATGGAAAGCAATCAAGCTGAACAAGAAGGAAAAAAAATATAATAAAGAAAATAGAGAACTCAGCAACCTCATCAAGTGTAATAATATTCACATTATAGGGATCCCAGAAGGAGAAGAGAGAGAAAAGAGGGCAGAAAACTTGTTTGAAGGAATAATAGCTGAAAACTTCCCAAATATGGAGAAGGAAACAAAAATCCTTCAAAATCAACCCCAACAAAATCAACCCAAGGGGGTCCACACCAAGACACAGTAATTAAAATGGCAAAAAGTAGTGATAACAAGAGAATTTTAAAACAGGAGGTGAAGAGAACAATTACATACAAGGGAAACCCCCTAAGACTATAAGCTGATTTTTAAGCAGAAGGGAGCATGATATATTTGCAGTCCAAAAGGGAGGGGCATGATATATTCAAAGTGCTGAGAGGAAAAAAAAAAACAACACTGCAACCAAGAATACTTTATCCATCAAGGCTATCATTCAGAATAGAAGGAGAGATAGAGTAACCCAGACAAAAAGAAGTTAAAGGAATTCATGACCACTAAACCAGTCCTATAAGAAATGTTACAGGGGACTTTTTGAGTGGAAAGGAAAGACCATAAGTAGGAGTAAGGAAAGTAGGAAGCATAAATGCAGTAAAATTCAGAATATCTATAAAAATCAGTCAAGGGATTCACCAAATAAAAGGATATAAAATATGACACCATATACCTAAAACATGGCAGGGAGAGGAATAAAGAATGGGTTCAAACTTAAGTGACCATCAACTTAATATAGACTGCTGTATGCATAACATATTATATATAAACCTAATGGTAACCACAAATCAAAAACCAGTAATAGATATTCAAAAAAATAAAGACCAATGAATCCAAGTATACCACTAAAGAAAGCCACAAAATGGGGGACCTGGGTGGTTCAGTTGGCTGGGTGCCTGACTTTGATTTTGGCTCAGGTCATGATCTTGGGGTCATGGGATCAAGCCTCACATTGGGCTCTCCTCTCAGCATGGAGTCTGCCTATCCCTCCTCCCCCACCCTGGTTCTCCCCCTTCCCTCTTTCTCTAAAATAAATGAATAGAATCTTAAAAAAAAAAAGCCATCAAGCCATGAGAGAAAAGAGCAAGAGAAGAAAGGAACAGAGAAGAACTACAAAAGCAACCATAGAACAAGTAACAAAATGTCATTAAGTACATACCTTTCAATAATTACTTTGAATGTTATGGACTAAATACTCTAATCAAAAGCCATAGGGTGACAGAATGGATAAAAAAGCAAGACTCCTCTATATGCTGCCTACAAGAGACTCATTTCAGACCTAAAGACATACAGATTGAAATTAAAGGGATGGAAAAGCATCTATTATGCAAATGGAAGCAAGAAGAAAGCCAAGGTAGCAAAACTTATATCAGACAAAATAGACTTTAAAACAAAGACTGTAACAAGAGACAAAGAAGGACACTATATAATCATAAAGAGAACAATCTAACAAGAAGATATATACCCAGCATGGGAACACCCAAGTACATAAAACAGCTAATAACAAACATAAAAGTAGTAATCGATAGTAATACAATAATAGTAGGGAACATCAAGACCCCACTTACATCAATGGATAGATCATCCAAACAGAAAATAAATAAAGAGACTATGGCTTTGAATGGCACATTGGACTAGATGGATCTAACAGATATATTTAGAACATTCCCTCCTAAAACAGCAGACCACACATTCTTTGCAAGTGCACACAGAACATTCTCCAGAATAGATAACATATTAGGTCACTAAATAAGTCTCAAAATTTCAAAAAGATTGAAGTCATGCCATGTATCTCTTCCAACGACAATGCTATGAAACTAGAAATCAACCACAAGAAAAACTCTGGAAAGAATACAAATATATGGAGGTTAAATCACATACTGCTAAACAATGAAGGGTCAGCCAAGAAATCAAAGAGGAAATCAAACAATACATAGAGACATAAACTTAACCAAAGACGTGAAAAACCTTTACTCTGAAAAATGTAAAACATTGATGAAAGAAATTGAAGAGAACACAAATGGAAAGATATTCCAAGCCCATGGATTAGAAGAACAAATATTGTTAAAATGTGAATAGTACCCTCAAAATCTACACATTTAATGCAATCCCTACCAAAATACCAATAGCAGTTTTCACAGAACTAGAACAAACAATCCTAAAATTTGTATGGAACCACAAAATACCCCAAATAGCCAAAGCAATCCTGAAAAAGAAAAACAAAACAAGAGGGATCACAATTCCAGACTTCAAGTTATATTACAAAGCTGTAGTAATCAAAACAGTATGGTACTGGCATAAATATAGACAAGTAGATCAATGGAACAGAATAGAAAACCCAGAAATAAACCCACAATTGTGTGGTCAATCTTTGACAAAGGAGGAAAGACTATCCAATGGGAAAAAAAAGAGTCTCTTCTTGGACATCTGCATGCAAAAGAGTGAAACTGGACCACTTTCTTACACCATACACAAAAATAAACTTGAAATGGGTTAAGGCCTTAAATGTGAGACCTAAAACCATAAAAATTCTAGAAGAGATCACAGGCAGTAATTTCTCTGACTTTGGCCATAGCAATATCTTTCTAGATATGTCTCCTGAGGCAAGGGAAATGAAAGCAAAAATAAACTATTGGGATCTCATCAAAATAAAAAGCTTCTGCACATTAAAGGAAACAACCAACAAAACTAAAAGGTAACCTACTGAAAGGAGAAGGTATTTGCAAATGACATGTCCAATAAAGGGTTAGTATCCAAAATATATAAAGAACTCATACAACCCAACACCAAAATAATCCAATTAAAAAAGGGGCAAAGGACAGGAGCAGACATTTCTCCAAAGAAGACATACAGATGGCCAACAGATACATAAAAAGATGCTCAACATCATTCACCATCAGGAAAATGCAAATCAAAACCACAATGAGATATTGCATCCTACTTGTCAGAATGGCTGAAATAAAAAACACAAGGAACAACAAGCTTTGGTCAGGATCTGGAGAAAAAGGAACGCTTGTCCACTGTTGGTAGGAATGCAAATTGGTGCAACCACTATGGAAAACAGTATGGAGATTCCTCAACAAGTTAAAAATAGAACTATCCTATAATCCAGTATTCACATTACTGGGCATTTACCCCCCAAATACAAAAACACTAATTCAAACAGATATATGCATCCCTATGTTTATTGCAGCATTTTACAATAGGCAAATTATGGAAGTAACCCAAGTGTCCATCAATAGATGAATGGATAAAGAAGAAGTAGCATGTATATACTGTGGAATACTACTCTGCCATAAAAAAGAATGAAATCTTGCCATTTGCAACAACATGGATGGATCTAGAGGGTATAATGCTAAGGAAAAGAAGGCAGAGAAAGACAAATATCATATGACTTCACTCCTATGTGAAGAAAGAAAGAGAGAAAACAAAGGAAAAAAAGACACAAACCAAAAAACCCCCCAGACTCTGGAGAACAAACTGATGGTTACCAGAGATGAGGGGGAATATGGGTGAAATAGATAAAGGGGATTTAGAGCACACTTATTGTGGTGAGCACTGAGTAAAATACAGAATTGTTGAATCACTATATTGCACACCTGAAACTGATATAACACTGTATGTTAACTATACTGGAATTTTTAAGAAAGAATCTCTATTAAAAAATCCTTATATTTTATGCCCTAGGCACTTAGGACAGGGGACAATGTCTGGGGCCATGTTAAGCACATACCAGAGTGGGAAAGCGTGGGTATTGCTGTCAACAGCTGGGGTTTGAATCCTGCCTGTACCACATAATATGTGTGTTACCTTAGGCAAGTTATTTAACCTTTCCAAGGTTCGGTGTTTTTCTACTGAGAAATAGATTTTAAAATAGATTTAAGATAGATTTTAAAATAGAAAATAGATTTTAAATAGCACTTAAAATAGAAAATAGATTTTAAAATAGATTTTAAAATTAAAAAAAAAAAATAGATTTTAAATAGCACTTTGGCCCGGTGCTCAATAAAATAGTAACTGTTCTGACTATAATTTTAATTCTGGCTCTCATTTAATCCTGCAACAACTTTATGAGTGCTATATCAATAGCCCCATTTTATGGATGAAGAAACCAAGGCAGTGGAGGCTTGGAAAACCTAAGATTGCCCTTGGCCACAAAGCCCAGGACAATCACTGATTCCACTAACCCACACAGGTAACTGACTGTTGATAAATTATATTCTATAACCAGCACAAACACGCTGGATGTGTAAATTTGAAAAGTTGTCAACTGCCATTTTCTTCCAAGATGGTGGAGAGAGAGACTCACAAATATAACTTAAGATGTATTTCTGCCCTCTTTAGTGGTGTGCCATGCTGGATCAAAATCCAATAACCACTCCAACAGTTGTCTGGGAGAAGACAAATCGCTTTTTCTCTCCAGGCTTCAATGTCCTGCCTGAAAAACAAGGGGGTTGACCTCTGAAGAATGAACCTCTTGGCTCTGACATTCAGTGGAACACAAAAGAGATGTTTCATTGGAAAGAAAAACATCTTGTTCAGGTCGCTAGAAATAAGGACAGGAACAGGAAAGTGACTAGAGCTTGGCAGATAGGAAACCTGACTTGTCATGTGGGTGGGGATGAAGAGGAAGACCAGGATGGGTGGGGGACACGGGACAGATCTGTGGTTGTTGGGGACTTCATCTAGATGATTCTCCACAACTCTCAGGAAGCTTAAATGGTTTTTGAATAAAAAGGAGTGAAATAATTTGACTTGGAAGTGTAGACAGCATACTCTGTGTGTGTGTGTGTGTGTGTGTGTCTGTGTGTGTGTACATGGGCAAAACTGATAAGCAGGAATGAGCCAGAAAGCGAGCCTCTGGTCTCTTTGGTACAGCTGCTAGGAAACACATGAGTCCATTTTGGTTTTAGGTTTCGAGAATATAAATGGAATTTGGATTGTGATCCGAGGGTGGGTGTAAGAACTGGTGAGAATATAGTAGACAACTTGTGTTTATGGGATCGAATAGGAGTAATTTAAGCTGTAAAAGCAAGATATGAGTCAGTCTCATTTTCTGCGATTCTTCCAGTTGCCCCCAGAGGGAAAAAATAATGACCAGGCACATCCATTCCAATAAATAAATGAACACATACACATTTTGCAATGATTTCTTTCTGCCAATATTTAATATACCTCCCAAGTTGGGAAAATGGCTCACATTCTCTCACCATCTCGCCTGCCCTGCTGTCTCCCCAGATCCTCTCCTTGGGGGCTGAAGGCTTCATTAGTCAGCTGAGACACTGCTCCCCACATATAAAAATATGTACTTGTTCTCTAAATGACTCCCTATCCTTGACTGTGCTAAAAAGGGCCTCCAAGGCTTCAGATGGAGGCAACTTTTTTTTGGTGTTTAAACATTGATGGGCTCACAGATATTGTAGACTCCAATGGGGTGCTGAGAAGTGTGGGAGGGGGACTTCTACGTCAGTCTACAAAGAAATAGAGTGGGAAGCAGTGAAGAGAACCCCCTGAGTTGCTAATGTCTTTCAACTGGAGTGCAAGAGGAGGGTTATCCTTTGTAAACCATCCAAACACGTTGCCATAAATGTTGAGCATTTGGACTAAAACAGATCTTGGCTTCACTTTCGTTCCCAATGGCCAAGGAGAAGCGAGCACTCTCTCATCGGGTACAGAGGAGAGAAAACCTGGCACCCTGCCTAGAATGAGGATTTTCCGTTTTAGAGAAACAATTTAGGGAGGACATCCCACGAGAAGCTGTTGATCAGTGAGATGTGCATTTGCTCAAAATGCACTTTCCCTGCTGAGCCCCACCCCTCCGTTCCAGATCTTCCTGGCTGGGTCCTGCTCATTTGGCTGCCCCATAGCCATGTTTAGGACAGTTTGTAGAGGATTTTACTTTGAAGAGTTTCAAAGTAATTCTGTTAATGCAGGAGCTTCTCCTATTTTATGGATCAGAAGGCATTTGAAATCTGTCCTTTAGCCACAGTTAAGAGCATCAGAAAAAAACAGGCATTTGTAAAAGTAACTTACTATCTATGCCAGACCCATTCTGAGTACTTTAAAAATATTAACTTATTTAATCCTCACAGCAAACAACCCTTTAGGTATGTGCATTTATTATTCCCATTTTTACAGATGAAAAAGAATGATAAGTAATTTGCCCAAGGTCACATAACTAATAAGTGATGGAGACATTGTTTCATCCTAAGCTGACTCCAGAGTCCACACTTTTAAGCACACCACTATATGAGGAATAGTACTTCCAAGGGTTGTTCTCATCAAATAGAATAATTAGTAAGGGTGAGCTATAATAACCTAATATAGGAGAACTTCAAATATTTGAGTCATGTTTCTGTTAATGCTTCTTTTTTTAGAAAGATTTTATTTATGGGGCGCCAGGGTGGCACAGTTGGTTAAGCTTCCAACACTTGGTTTTGGCTCAGGTCATGATCTCAGGGTCATGAGCTCGAGCCTCAAGTCAGGCTCCACACTGAGCGTGGAGTCAGCTTCAGATTCTCTCTCCCTCTTCCACTGTCCCTTTAGAGAAAGAGAGTGAGCGCGGGCATGTGAGACAGGAAAGGGGTAGCCGGAGAGGGAGGGGGAAAAATCTCAAGCAGATTCCTCGCAGAGTGCAGAGCCAGACGTGGGGCTTGATCTCATGACCCTGAGATCATGACCTGAGCCAAAACCAAGAGTCGGAGGCTCACGAACTAAGCCACCCAGGCATCTCTCTGTTAATGCTTCTGATTCAAAAATCAGAATGCCAAGAACTTATATTTTTTCTTCCTCTTCTGCCCTCTTTTTCTTCCTTCCTTCTTCCTCCTCCCTTCTTTCCACATTCCAGAAGGCTTCTCAGTGGGATCAAGTATCCACTCACCTTATTTTTCACCAATGAAAAATAGAAGGCATGCAGGAGATAGGCAGTCTCTCTTTTCTATTTTACGTCCCCTTCCCTCACTTCTGCTTCTTGAGCTCACAATTCCAAAATAACTTTCTCACATGTGAGCCCTTGTCTCTGAATCTGCTTGCAGAAGAACCCAGGCTAAGAATCTCTATCTTTCCTTCCCTTCCTCCCCGTTTTCCCTTCTTTCCTGATTCTTCCTTTTTCTCAGAGCGATATTGATTTATTTTCTTAGATAAAGGAATATTTTGATCTTAATGGAGTCATCTGGCTGGAAGACCAAGTTCAAATGCAACAGATTTAGGGATGCCTCAGTAGCTCAGTCAGTTAAGCACCTGCCTTCAGCTCAGGTCATGATCCAGGGTCCTGAGATCAAGCCCCCCATCAGGCTCCCTGCTCAGTGGAGAGCCTGCTTCTCCCTCTCCCTCTGCTGCTCCCTCTGCTTATGTGCTTTCTCTCTCTCCCTGTTAAATAAATAAATAAATAAAGTGTTTTAAAAAATGCAGCTGATTTGGAGCAGGTACCCCATTGATATTGCTCACCTCTGCCCCACAGCCCAAATCTGGCACATGGCCAGTGTTCAATAAATGTTTATTTAAAAAATTTTCAAAAGTGTGGTTAACTCAACATTGCCCAATCTACCAAAAACATAAAGTGCAAAGGTTATTTTTACATTAACAAAGTGAGAAAGTTATGGGTATTTTTCTGGCTTTTCACAGCAAAAATCATTAATTTACAATTGCTGTGCTCTGTTTCACTTCATATGTGGAATTTCAATAGTTCAGGAGGATAGGAAAGGAGGGGAAACACCTTTATGATATATCAATTTTGCAATGCCAGAACTTTTTTCTCCCTACCCATGCCCCTCAAGTTACAATTTTGAGGATCACTGGTCCACTAATGTTTCTATCTCCTTAAATTCTTGATCCAGACCAACTACTTAGAATGAGCATGTTTCCAGGAAAGACTGTTAGCCAGGGGACTAGGAGGTGGGAAGGCATAAGGAGGTACATCTGGCAAGGCTCTGACAAGCTTGTACTATAAAATGAAATCATCCCACCAGAAGATCAAAAGTGATAAATGGAGTAAAGGATGGAGATGTGAACAGAAGACCAAAATGACTCACTGGCACGACTAAAACTCTACGATAAAGGACTAAGTGTGCTTCATGTTATAGAAGTAGTTTGTGGTTTTATTTATAGATTGACTGATTTATCATTTGATGAGTGCCTGCTGTGTGACAGGTACTCTGTCACGAGCATCTGAGAGTATCATCGCGATTACTTGTAATTGAAGGCTGTAGTCCATGACCTTTATAAATGTGTAGGCTTGTTTTATTTCTTTTTATTTCATCTCTAACATAACTAAGCAGTGATCATAAGGCATGGCTGTCAACTTTTTAGCTGGCCTTTTGTGTTTGAGAACTTCCCTTCGTTATGGGTCCACTTCTCCCCCAGATGGAGCCAGAAATTCACCTTTCCAACTTCCCTTGCTGGAATGTGACTCATGCGCTGGGTCACAAACTACTGCATGAGATTTCAATCCAGATACTAGCGAAGAGAAGATGCGGGTGCTGGGCAGAATCTACGCCGGTAAAACCAGTGACAGGACCCGGCCTGCAAAGATGGCAGGGGCAGAGGTCCTAGTGGTGACTTCCGGAAGCAGAAATGCCACCCACGTGTCTGTGCTCAGATGTGGTGCTGGTGGTATCACCTGTGGGACAACGCTTTGCTATACTTTAAAAATTCTTACTAGATCTGGAGGAGCCTTCAAGTGCTATTCTTTGGTCCACCTAAAATTGCTTAGAGATTTCTAACTGAACCAGTTAGAATAATTCTGATTGCACACCTTGTATATACTTTAATTTCAAAGATGGTGGCTTGAAAAGTTTTTGAAACGTCCCCTTCCTCATCAAAGACCTATGAATGATAGGTAAAAAATTAAAATAATAAATTAATGTATATTGAAAAATGAAAATAAATAAATGAATAAATAAATAACACTAGCACTTGAAAATAGGACAAAACTCTTCATGGACCAGAAACTGTGAAACATCCTTTGTAGAAGGGATAAGATGTGTCAGTCAGCTATTGCTGTGTAACAAACCACCACAAAAATATCAGTGACATTCTGTAATAAACATTTACTTCTCACTCATGAACCTGAGGGCCAGCTGGGTGGTGTTGTTTCTAGTGATGGGATGTGAGTTGGCTGACACATAGCTGATCTAAGCTGGGTTTAGTTTTTTTCTTGGCTCCAGGCCACAGAATTGGTTTGGATCTTTTCCCCAAGTTTCTCAGTTTTCTGGTTCCAGCAGCTGTGCAGGAATGTTCTTCCAAGGAAGATGGCAAAAGTTTAAGAAAGCAAGATTAACCACGAAAACAAGTCACCTCTCATATTAGGCTTGCTAACAGCTCATTGGCTAGGGAAAGGCAAATGGCCAAGCCTAATATCAGAGGTTCACAGTTGCATACTCATTTTGTGGAGGCTGCATGCATGGGGAGTAAATATTCTTTGAATAAGGATATAATACCACAGGACAGCATAGCATTAATGAAAGTTATCACCCACCCCAGCTCACATAAGGGAGAACAGAAGAGTCACTAAATAACTGAGAAAGACCCAGATTATGAAACGGACAACAAACCGAAAAACAATAAAACTGTATATATAAGGAGATAGAGTGAAAAATCAAGAATAGGTAGAATAAAACTTTTAAAAGTACATTCAATATTATTTAGAGATAAAGAACTCTATTTATTACTGCATTAATAAATCCAAAAATGGATATGATGAGAAAAGACTAAGCAGGTAACAAACATAATTAGATGAAACATAAAGATAAACAGATAAAAAATATAACTGTTGGTGTGGAAAACTCAGCAGATGCACTCAACAGGATGGATACACCTGAATAATGAATTTGCGCCTTTGAATATATTGTTTTCAGGTAGTGAGTGAATGTTGGATGAATGCATGAGTGACTAGATCAAAAGGGAACCTTATTAGATCATGCAGTACAGTGTTTGCTAGTCTTCAAAATGTGTCGATGTTCTAATGTGACCAGATTCACTCAGTTATATATACGCATCTCAAATCTGTTCCCAGTGTAAGCCTCTATTGTCGCTGTCCTACCATCACCATTCCCCTGTCTCACCTCATCTACTGCTGCCCTGTCCTGATCTATTTAAAGTGTAAGTCACTCTCTTTTCTTTTCAAAATGCTTCAGTGGCTTCCCATTGCACTCAGGATGAGTCCCCTATCTGTAGCATTGTCTTCAGGACCCTGCATGGACTCCCAGCCTCATCTCGAGTGCCGTCCACATTGACCGCATGCCAATTACACTCTCCTTCTCTTAGTTCCTCCAACCAATCTGAATAGTTCTAGACTTGGGACCTTTGCACCAGCTGCTCCTTCTATGCAGGATGCTTACATCACTCCCCTTCTCCAACTTGCTTGGCAAATTTCTCCTTTCTCTTGAAGAATCAGTTTAACCTCATCTTAAATATGTCAGCATGAATATTACATCCCTATCTCTCCAGGCCAGAAGAGGTTTCATTATACACTCCCATGGTGCCTGTTGTCTCTCCTTTGTGCCACCTAATCACAGTCATAATTATACATCGTACGCTATGTTTTGTTTCATGTCTGTGTCTCAAATGTGACTGCAAGATATTTGAGGATCGGAACTGTGATGTTTTGTTCACTGCTGTATTGTGAACTCATAACCCAGTGTTGAGCATATGGGAGATGTTCAAGAAATATGAATGAATGCACATTTAAATAACTAGATCAGGGTATACCCAACTGAATCATGAAAATATACCACTGGATTTTGTGAACTTAGCTTTTGTGATTGACTGAATCCTACATAATCATAAAAAGAAGAGCTGTAGGGAATTTTCTAGTATTTGGTTTACCAAGAATAGGAAAATTAGTTTATCCATTATTCTAAGATTGGTTCCGTAGGTGATCAGTTTTTGTCATACTCGTGTTGAGCTTTACCAATGAATTAAATGGCCTTGTAGCACTCTTCAGGAAATACATTCTTGCTTCTCTCCATCAGTTATAATATCGTTACTATCCCCCTCTTCACAGCTTCTATCAAAACTTGGGTACCTCCAGTGATGTGGTACCAGGCATTTTTCGTTGTTGCCCTAACATCCTACCCTCTTTCTTCTTGATAGAAGCCCGATTTTGTTCAGGCCTTTCAACTTCAGGGTCAACAGCCCTATAAGGGACAGCTAGAATCCCAGTCCAAGGGGAGAGTCTTGATTAGTCTCAACCAGCCATGATAATTAATTGTGGATGTATTTTAGGCAATTGAGGACTCTGGAAAAGTAGAAAACACACAGACATTTTGCTGTATACACACAGCCACTTTGAACATTTTGTTTAAATCCCTTCCAATCTTTTTTTCTATGCACCAGAGAATTGTTTTAGCATATAACATTCATAATTTTATAGATTTTTGTGTTCTATTTACTTATAAAATATTGTAACACTTTTTCTAAATAATTACACAGATTTAATTTATTTTCAGGGGTTGAATATTCCATTGAGAAATTGTTTTTCAATGAACACAAATGTGTTATTTTTTGCATTGGTTTCCTAGGGCTGAGGTAACAAATTACCACAAACTGGGTGGCTTAAAACAATGGAAATTTATGTGCTTACAGTCCTGGAGGCTACAAGTCTGAAATCAAGGTGTCTGTGTGGTCATGCTTTCTCTGAAGGCTCCAGGGGGGAATCAGTTCCATGGGTTCTTCCTAGCTTCCTGTGGCTGCCAGCTATTCTTAGCATTCCTTGGCTTTGGCTTGTAGATGTTTTGCTCCAACCCTCCATGTATGTGTGGACTTCTCTCTGAGTGTCTCTGTGTCTCTTCTTTTCTCCTACGGACACCCATCATATTGGATTTGGGCCCACTCTACTTCAGTGTGACCTCATCTTAACTTGATGACATCAAAGGTAACATTCACAGGTGATGGAGGTTAGGACTTGAACATACCTTTTTTGGGAGATAGAATTCAACCTATCACACCATTCTTCTGAGGTTGAAGAACTGTTATAATCTTTCGCTATTCTATATACCACAGCATTTAGCATCTTCATTCATAGAGTGTTTTCTATACCTAGAATTACTGACTTAGGATAGATTCCCAAAAGTGGAATTCGTGGGTCAAAGTATGCAAATGGCATTTTAAAGTTCTACAGATTGCTTCATTCCTTTCCAAAACTACCCATTAATTTGCCATTAGTAATGCATGATGTGGTCTGTCTCACCTCACTTTTGCCATTATTTGTCTTTTTTATCTTATTTTTTTTTAAAGATTTTTATTGATTTATTTGACACAGAGAGAGAGCACAAGCAGGGGGAGCAGCAGAAGGAGAGGGAGAATCAGGCTCCCAGCTGAGCAGGGAGCCCGATTCGGGGCTCGATCCCAGGACCCTGAGATCATGACCTGAACCAAAGGTAGACACTTAACCGATTGAGCCACCAGGTGCCCCTTATTTTATTTTTTTAAGACATACACAGATAAAATGGCTGATCAGCAAAAAATAGTATCCCATAATGATCACTGAGGTTGAACACTTTCTCATATTTTATTTACTAACTACAGCTCCCTTTTTGGTGGATTTTTCTTTCCTTTACTGACTCACCTACAGGAGTCTTCATGCCTTTCTTACCTGTTTTCACATTTGTTGAATTATTTTTCATAGTTTGCTAGTTATCACTACATTTTTGTTTATACCTTGCAAGCATTTTAATTGATATGTAATTGTCTACAAGGGTTATTTTTGAAATGTAAGCAAATGTGACATAAGCAAGAATCCATTTCTTGGTTGGGTGTTGCCTGTGCAACACACCAGGATGTGTCTGTCTTGCCCTCTGTGAATTATTTTTAGAATAATAATTCACAGAATTATTAGAATAGAAAATGTTCTCCCTCCCAGACAAAGCAATGAAACTGAATTCTCTTTGTTTTTACTTATAAATGTTATATTCTATAATTAGTCAGAGATGTCTTTTGGTATATGGAATGAGGTAATTATTTAAATGATTGTGTTCCAGATTTTTGGCCGATTGTCCCAGCCTTGTTTATTGAAAAACCTTAGCTTTACTGGGAATTGACTTGTGATGAATTTTTTATCATATATTAGAATATGATATATAGCAGGACCATTTTTCTGGGTTATTGTCCCTGATGTTGTTTTTTGCACCATTGTCACACTATTTAAAATTTAATAGCTTTATAAAATATAGTGTACTTCCCCTTAAAAATTTCTTAAATATCCTGTTTACTTTTTATAGGTTAACCTCAGAACCATTTTGTCAAAGTCAGGTTTTTTACAATTTAAGAATGTAAACCTTTGCAACACTCCTCATCACCATGTGGTCTCTCTTCTTGCAGTCAAGGCTTCCTTTACATCTCTCCTCAAAATCTTTCTTTATATAGGTCACACAGTTTTCATCAGCATTATTTATGATATCTCATTTTTGTTGCTACTGGAAATAGGCTTTTGCAAAATTATTTTACACGTTATTTTTGGTAATCTTTGTTTATCTTGGGTTTGAACTTCTAAACGTTATTAAATTTTGATAGTTTCTACCATGGTCCTTTGGTTTCTAGATAGATAAGTACACGATCTATAAAGAAAAAAATTCTCTTTATTTCTATTTGTTTTTTTTATTTCTTTTTCCTTGAGACAGAATTCCTCAAACAATGTAAAATATAATGATAAGAAGCTTGATTTCTTGGTTCTTGATTTTGATATTTTACCTTTAAGAGACTGCCAACTGTTACAATGAAATATATTTCCTTTTTATGCTCAGCAGCTTTTCTTATTTTCATACTTGAATCTTTAAAATAGAAATTGGCCACAAATTTTGTCAAGTGCCTTGCGCCATTTATCCAAATGATATATTTTTTTGTTGCCTTTGACCTATTGCTGTAATATGTGATAGTAGTAGCTTTATTATTTACAAAGCATTTTTTATGTCCTACTTATATCTTGTATAGCCCTGGTTCTGGAAGGCTGTAAAGAAATACAGTTGAATTACACTGAATAGTTCATTTTATTAATTATTAACAATGGATTTGCTTATCATTAACTACTAATAGAACAGTAGCAACTGTTTATTTTTGTCACATAGACCTCAATTTATATAAAATAATTTTATGACCCAGAGAGTAAAAGAATATAGGGCCACTCCAAGGTGAAGATATTACTCATTTATTTATTCATCAACTTGGCACTCATGTATCCCTTTGATGTGAATTCACAAATATTTTCTGAGCAGTTCCTAGGCTGCACAGGACTAGAAGTTCCAAGCAGACTAATCTCTGCCACTAGAAAGACTTGAGTTCACATCCTGGCTCTGTTATTTACTGGCTGTGTGAACTTCAGCAGGTTCCTCGCAAAGCCTCAAGTTCACTCATCTGCAAGATAGGATAACAAATAGGGGACACTTGTGGGGACATTCAAAAATGGTATCTGTAGGGATGCCTGGGTGGCTCAGTCATTTAAGCATCTGCCTTTAGCTCAGGTCATGATCCCAGAGTCCTGGGATCAAGCCCCCCATCAGGCTCTCTGTTCAGCAGGGAGCCTGCTTCTCCCTCTCCCTCTGCCTGCCACTCCCCCTGCTTGTGCATGCTCTCTCTTTCTCTCTCTGTCAAATAAATAAATGAAATCTTTTTAAAAAGATAGTATCTGTAGAGCTTTTAGTGTCTGCACATGCAATCTTCAAACATGTTATTGCAATGTTATGATTACATTCTGAAGACAAACATGAGTAGGTCTGAGCCCATGTGGGCAACTGAGGTAATGGGCTACCTGCAGATCACCCCGTCCCTCCCAGTCCTCCACTTCCCCTTGCATATTATTCAACTTGCATATTACTTGGGATCTCTGGAATTCCAGTCCACTTCCCTTCCTATTCCTCAAATTGGCACATCCACTCCCCATGGCCCACCCCTCTTCTCCCCCATGTCAAGTCTGCTGGATAAGAACTAGAATAGTTTGAGAATTATAGAAGCGCAGCCCCATAGCCAGGTCACTTGTGCCACGAAATCTGATGACCTCCGGGTCGGGGAAGTTGAGGTGAATATACTGATGGCAGTTTTCTTTTAAATGTCCTATCAGGTCAGTACCCTGAGCACTCACTTCCAAGGGTGCTCTCACCTGGCTTTTTCAGCATGCATCAGCAGCCTCAGCTGCAAGGAAAATTCAGAACTTTCTGATGGCTTCACTTTGCCCAGTGCTGCCCTGATATTCCCTCTCACGGGCTCAGTTTCAGAGGTCTTGGCCTTGACTGCCTGTCAACAAGCACCCTCTGCACTGCACATGCTCTGTCCGGATCACCAAGGATGGGCGGCTGTTATTTTCCCGGTGATTGGGATGATTTATTTTATCTTGCAAAAATGACTTACTGTTCTGACCTCCCCACCTTTGGAGAAGCTTAGCTAAGTTGTGTTGTCTCCTTGGCCTCTGCTCCAACCTTTACTAATAAGTCACATTTCAGAAGGCCCGCCCTCACCCCACTCCACCACCATGGGTAATTTAGATCTCCTGAGTTGCGGGATGGTGTCAGCCTGGGAAACAAGATGTTTGTTATGCATATTGTGTCAGCTGCCGACATAATTCACTAAACTACCCCAGACACAGGATGTCACCAAGTGACACTTCAATTTACAGTCTCTCAGAGGTCCTGTTGGCAAATAGTGCTGAGTGGAAGCGGGGAGGGTTTCAAAGGCTTGGGGCATGTTTTTCAGCCCCTCGGTTCCCCTCCACCTTGCCTCCTCCTTCCCCTTTCTACGTGGGTTGTGCTGTGCGCCCTCAAGATTCTAAGGCCAATTAGCAGGTTAGAAACTGTCAAGGCATATTGACCTACAAAATCACAGTATTAAGTGTCACCATAATTTCTCATAATATTGAGGCTTATACTGGCCCTCTCTGCAGCTTTGTTCAAAGCCTGCTGGTGAGAAGGTCATTTATATATCATAATCAAAATTCTTGAGCTGAGCCATTTTTTAATTATGGCTTAGGTAGGGGGAGTTGTGCAGTTTGGGAAAGGAGGCCAGCTGGGAGTTAGCCTCTCTTTGATCACTAGGCTGAGTGATTTGCTTTGATCATGGAGACAACAGTTCATAAAAGAGCCTGGTCTCTTCCTGAAATTTGCAGGTAAACAGAGGGATCATTTGAACCCATTGTGGAATGAGCAATTCAGATCCCAGACAATGGTCTTCTTTGAACTAGATTTAGGGGCCTATTGATTAACATAGCAAAGGGCATTGGTGACTTTAGTCCCCAGGGAAGGTACATCAAGGGGCCACCAGCTCGGTCCTTTGTGGCTGGACTTTCAGGTCCTGCGTGGACCTTTCTGTGGGGCCTGCATGGTGTTCAGGCAAATCGGTGTAAAAATAAGCATTGCAGGTAGCCCTGAAGGAAGGTAACTCATTAAAAAGAAGGTGCTTGGAAGAGTAAAAAGCTTGCAGGCTTTGGAGTCAGGAGAATCCGAGATAAAATCTTTGCCTCTACATTTATTGTGTGGTTCCTTCTGTGCCTAAGTATCTTCATCTATACAAATTGGACATAAATACTTCAATGGTTATTTTTAGGATTTAATGATGTGCCTTTTGAGAAGGGAGCCCTGCTAGGTGCCAGGCATTTTGGTGAAGAAGAAAATACTGAGGTGTCTTAAAGCAAGACTGGAAAATCCTCCTATTGTATCCCTACACTGTGGAGAGGAAGCTTTGTGATGTTTTCTCTGCACGCAACTCTTACCTTAATAAGATACCTGCTTTTCCCAAGCAAATTGTTTTAAAGTGATTTTTTTGCATTATGTTCTGATGGAACTTGTTTGCACAGTGGTCCCCCAGACTGCCTTCTCCGATCCTCTCCTCACAGCTACCTACAGCTCTGCTTTCGGCTACCTGTATTCTATGCCATTGCCAATGCATCTTTCACGGAGGAGTCACAGAGGTATGGGAAAGGTGGCCATGTGTGTGGGGGAATACCTAGAAACTCCCGCCATACCAGAACCAGAGGATGCCGGAGAAGCGAGATGTGGGAACCAAAGCCTTTAAGGGCTCCACGTCAGCAACACTATCCCATGCCACTTCGGTGAGTTATTTTTGAACATCGACTGCATTAGTTTGCCAGGGCTTTCATAACAAAATACCACAGACAGTGGGGCTTAAACAATAGAAATTTCTTTGCTCGCAGTTCTGGAGTCTAGAAGTTTGAGATCGTGGTGTTGGTGAGGTTGGTTTCTTCCGAGACCTCTCTCCTTGGTTTGGAGATGGCCTCCTTGCTATGTCCTCACGCGGTCTTTCCTCTGTGTGTCCATGTGCCTGTGTTCAAATTTCCTCTTCTTATGAGGACACCACTTATACAGGATTAGGGCCCATCTCGATGACTTCATTTTACCTTGATTACCTCTTTAAAGGCCCTGCCTCCAAATACAGTCACATTCTAAGGTGCTGGGGGTTCGGACTTTGACCTATGAATTGGGGGTTACAATCCAGCTCATTATATCTGCTGTATGTTGGGTGCTGGGTGAGCAGTTGGGATGCAGTGTAGACCAGACCCAGTTACTGCTCTTGAGGTCTCCATCTCAGCCAGTCGGTGAGACTGGCTACTGAAAGTCAGAGCAGTGTTTCCATGTTCTGTGATCCACTAGACGCTAGAGGCTGACTTCTCCCATTTGGCTGTGCTGAACACACCTGTTTGTCAAACTCTGTCTGTCCTTGGCTACTGAGACAAAGTTCATTCAGGCCTACTTCTTCTTTTACCCCTCTGACCATTTCATCTCTGTATCCTCATGAACAGGTGTCTACATCCAGCCTTGAAATATTAGTGTTCCTACAGGTGTATGTTGTCAATCCGCTGCTTTTTTCTCCAAATACTCTTCCTTGGGGCCTCAAACATTCAACTACTTTGCTACTTAAAGTAGGTCTGTGGTCTGCCCACCAGCAGCATCAGCATCACCCGGAGCTTGTTAGACATGCTGACTCTCAGGACCCATCCTAGATCCACTGAATTATTATCTAGATTTCTAGCAAGGTCCCCAGAGGATTTCCATGCCCATCAAAGTATAGAAAGCATGCTTTACTGATGTTGGCTCCCATTGCCAATAGGTTACCTGTCAACCTCTTATCTCCAGCCTCCAGAACATCTATCAATCTCTACTCATCGGGGCTGCTGCCTGTTGAACATCTCTAAGATGTCCTATGGGCATAGCCGACAGCATCCCCCCAACTGAACTCCTCATCCTGTCTTCCAGTGCTGTCCCCAGTACTGTCCCTCTTCCTGCATTTCTGGCTTCAGGGGTTGGAGTCCATCCAGACCCTCTGTAAGGCATTTGAATTCCTCTTTGTCCTGTCTCTGCATCAAATCAATCAAGTCCTGCTGATTTTTTCTTCTTTTACAATACTCCTGTCTCTGTCTCTTCTCTCCTTTTTTTTTTTTTATAACACCTGCCCTAGTTTGGGCTTACATCTGTACCCCTGGATGAGTTAAAGAGACTTCCAATAGACTTATTGGCATGCAGTTTTTTCTTCTACTTTCAATGCCTCTTCCTGTAACCTCTCCCTCACCCCCGCCCCCTCACCCCCAGTTACCTGGCAACACTCACTCAGGAATCCTCTCCAGAACACCTTCTTCACCCCGACACCACCCCCAGGAATCCTTTTCTCTGTCTCCTTAGTAACTCTGCCTCAGTGTCCTCACCTGTGAAATGGAACAAATAATGTTTTAAGGAATAAATGAATTAAGTTCATGGAGCAGCACTTGACACAGAGTTTAATTGTTTAATAACAGTTTAATAACTGTTCATTGTTATTTGAGCAAATCTCTTCTTCCTGACAGGTGGTCTGGATATTATCGTTTCCTCTGCCTAGACCATGGTTTCTGAAAGCATGGTCAGGTGGCCACTGGTGTTGATGCCATCAACGGTGGGATGGATCTGAGGTGGTCTCTGGTCCAAGAAGCCCAGCCTGGACATGACCTCTTGGGAGCAGGATTGTATCTGAGTTACCTGTGAATCCTGGACCCACTTCCACTTGCGGCCCATAGCAGGTGCCCCTCAAGTATTGACCATGCCAGGTGACAGCTGGAAATTTTACGTGGGTATAGTATTTAAAAAAAAATAGAAGCTACAAATGACTTAGGGGGCATTTCCTAAATGAGGATGCTAAGGAGGAGAGTGCTGTCAGCTTGGCCAATTTATAGTTTTGAATTTGTGCCCAGAAGCTGTTTTCAGAGAGGTTATTTTTAGAAATGTGAAAATAAATACAATTAAATTAGAGAGATGTGTCAAGTAGTTTTTTTCTTATTAAGACTGTCCTCTGACCATTACAGCTTAGGTAATGACAACTCTTTGAATAATGGTGCCGTATTTCCTAATTAAACAATCAAGGCTCTGTGATCATTACTTTAGTGAAGATGGGGTCAAAAGCCTAGAACCTAAAAGAAAGGAGATTTTTAAATGGACAGAAATGGCAATAAAAATGGAAATATTTTCCCTTGACTCTTTCCTGTGTCTTATTAACTCTTGGTGGCCTGTGCATCTTTTGTCTCCTCATTTAAACAGCTTTTTGCCCCTTGATGTAAAAGTCAGCCCATGGAGTGGGGAAAACACACAGACAGGTTAGAATCAGGCAGGACTGCCTGGGTTTGAAACCCGCCTTACTAGCAGTGTGGTCTTTAAATCTCCAGGATCTCGGTTTTTCTCTCCTTCAGAACTTAGTATCAGCTCCATAGTTTGGCTTTGGGAATTAAATTAGATAATGTATGTATAATGAATAGACTTTTGCTTCATCATAATCAGGATGTAAGGAATGTTGCTTTAATTCTTTTTTTCTGAGCCAAATCAAATCAACAAACACATACCAGAGTTGGATTAAAAAAAAAAAAATCCAACTTTCTAATGACCCCTTCATAGAGTTGTTATGAGTTGGATGAAAGACTATAGGAGTTTCTCATGCTGGTGACATTATTCTGAGCTTTATCTTCCCCAGGACCACATGGTACAGAGCTCTGCTTGCAGTAGCCCCCTCCTACTTATGAGCATACTTAGCTATGGAGCTGTTTGCCTCGGATCTCAAAGATCTGGGAATAAAGGCAGGATTTCAGGCAACCATGCAATCAAGCCAATCTGAGGTTTTGCCACTATTAGTTATGACATCTGGAATTCAACTGAACGTACTTCAGAATATAACATGTGATTGTGTGTATGTGTGAGTATGATTGTGTGTGGGGGGTGTGCATGTGTATGTGTGTATGTGTTAGACTATCACCCACATGCTGCTAACCTCCTAACCAGGAGACCACCCTCCATCCTGAAGAACTCTACCAGTACAAACAGGAGCCCCCCCACTCTGATGGGGATAGACACAAATGTCTGCTCTCCATATTGGATCAATCACTTGGATTTTGTGGAGTAACCTAGTGAATGTCTGAAGTAGTTTTTACTGGTGACATTAGCATGTTCACTAGAATGACACATGTTAGAAATGGATTCTCAATGGTGATGTGAGGGGTAGGTGGATTGGCTAGAATGGTTGGGGACACCCCCCCACCATGCCCTTGGGCATGATGCCTTGGGCTATCCCTTGCTGGCTTTCTCTCTCTGTCCCTGTTTGTACTACCCGCTTTGCACCTCTCTCCTTGAAGAGCTAGCGCAGAGCTTCCTTCTCAGGGAAGAATCCTTTCTCTCCCTGTGCTCACACAGCTCCCAGGTGTGGAACTGTTACCGACATGCTCCATCAAACAGGAGGCTCCTACTCTAACCTCCCTCAGCCCCATCGCCAGACAGACAGATGGGAAGACAGGCGGGTTCCCATGTGCTCTTGGTGGTCTGGGGAGCCAGAGACCCTGACCCTGCGTCATGGTGAGACTGTTAGCATGCTGGCCCGGACCACGGGGTTGCACTGGGCATTGTCCTTCGTCCTGCCCACAGTCTGTTGTGACTTCAGGACCCCTCGCTGACTCAGCCCCTACCTGGCGCATGACTGTCCCTCCTTCCTCAGGGCAGAGTCTTTCTGCTTTCCTCAGCCTACTACTCACTCTCACCTGCTAACACAGCCTGAACAAACTACTTTTAAAAAAGTTTGCCCTAATGTTACTTCAGAAGTGTTCAACTAATAAGCTAAAAGTAGATTTGAATTTGCAAATATTTAACTCACAAGCAACTCCTTATTCCCATTCATTCCTCCCACATTTTTTTTTTTTATGAGTGCTTATTATCTAATAGTTGCTGGCAATGCAGCAATGCCCCAGACATGCTGCTCCAGCCCTCAAAAAGCTGCGAGTGTTGTAGGACACACAGGCGAGTAAGCCATCAGCACCAACATGATGTGCTAAGTGCCCCAAAAGGAAGTGGGAAGATGAGGAGAGGCACCAGAGCGGGTGGGGGCCACCTATAAATTATACCACTAACAAGCTGCTTTGCAGTGATTTACTCAATTAGGCTTGATTCCCCCATAGGTTCTGTAAGCTGAAGTTGAATCCAGATATTCTGCTGCTTTATATTCAGGGCAAAGTGTAGTTCTGTGTGATGGACACAGTAAGTGTAAAATGACCTTTACTGTTCTGGGAATGCGGCCATGTAAGTCACATTACATGGGTAAGTCTAACACAATATTATTATTATTATTTTTAAAGATTTTATTTATTTATTTGAGAGAGAGAGAGAGCATGATGGGGGGAGGGTCAGAGGGAGAAGCAGACTCCTCGCTGAGCAAGGAGCCCGATGCGGGACTCGATCCCAGGACTCCAGGATCATGACCTGAGCTGAAGGCAGTCACTCAACCAACTGAGCCACCCAGGCGCCCTAACACAATATTATTTTTAACCCCAAAGTTGCATGAGCAGAAAGGTCTTTGAAATGAGACCACCTTGAAAGAACGAAACACCATTGTTAAGACATCCTGACAACTGGGTGCCTGGGTGGCTCAGTTGGTTAAGCAACTGCCTTTGGCTTAGGTCATGATCCTGGAGTCCCTGGATCGAGTCCCGCATCAGGCTCCCTGCTCAGCAGGGAGTCTGCTTCTCCCTCTGACCCTCCCCCCTCTCATGTACTCGCTCTCTCTCATTCTCTCTCTCTCAAAGAAATAAAATCTTTAAAAAAAAAAAAAAAGACATCCTGACAACTGAAAGTAAAAAATTGAGGCAGTGCCTTCCCCCCACCAGTTTGTAGAAGCAGGAGTGAGGGGCCTGTGGAAACCCCTCTGAGCTTCAGAGAGGGAAAGACTCAGATGGCCAAGTGCCCACAGGCACATACATTGGAACAGGGGGAGATCCAGATGTTCTAGTCATACTCTGTGCCTTTCAGCCACATTGGTAGTCTGCCCTGGATGTGAAGTCAGACAGCTGGACATCTCAGGAGAGCGAGAGTATTTTCTTTGAAGATAGATTAGTCCCTTGCTTTCCTGAGGAAGGTTGTTTAGGCTCCAAAATACCTTTCCCTAGTTTGAGTGATTCCCATTGGCGAGGGATTTATACTGATCTTTGTCCACGTACAAAAGAGTTTGATTTTTGTGGTGCCCAAGGGATATTTTGATCTGGAAAGCATAATGTGCAGAGCTTCAGAGAAGGACCTCTGCTCTTTATGAAGTTCTGTTTTGTTACCTGGCTTGGACAGTGCAGCGGGAGTGGTTCATAGTTGTAGTATGTGGTAAAACTACATGTGGCATGAAATCCCGTCTTTCTGATTACTGGGTCTCCTTAACTTCACCCCATAGTCAGGGCTTAGCCTGCAAGTGATAGAAATTGGGCTGGTAGGAAGCATGTGAACCTCAGAGACCTGGGCACAATGCCAGTTTTGCCTCCAACTGTCTATGTGCTTATGGACACGTTCCTTAACCTCCCTGACCTTCTGTTTCTTTATCTATTACATACAGATGATGATAACTTTGTATGGATTACAGTAAGGTTTAAAAGATAAGCAAAGGAAGGCAAATGGTATATAACAGGTACTGGAAAATGCTAGTTTCCTTCCCTCCCTGCCCTCACCCATCCCTCCAGGAGTCCCTTGACCATACCAATGCCAGCTGACCAGAGCTACATTTGCATGGGTGTCAGAAATCTCATTGAATTGGAGAAAAAAAATGTAGATTGAAATTAGTAAAATGGTTAGTAAATTAGTTTGTGAATTGACATGATACCAATATAAGAACTGGGTAGTAATTTTACTTTTCAGACCCTGTACTTGATGAATATAAATCTTGGGTCTGTGAGCTCCCCAGTGGGCAGGCAACACTTATTCTCAGCCTCGCCTCTAACCCTACAGGCTAGAGAATAATGTCTTTGTCAGACTCGTACGTGTTTCTATACATTATTATGTGTAACCCTCAAAGAGGCTTTCAGGATTAGATTGGGGAGGAATTATTATCTCTCTTTTGCAGAAGACGAAACTGAGACACAATGTGTTGGTGTAAGGAGAGTCACAGCAGAAAGTGAATTCGTAGAGTCCTAATCTGCTGCTTTTTGATTCTGCCCTGGTAGCTGGCACTGCTGCTTGACTATTCAGAGTCCGCACCCTCTCCTTTGTCCTTTGTAAAAGTATGCAAATTTTGCTCACATATTCATCTCTCAGTACCTGAACATGAGTTTAAGGAGCTGGGTCTCACATCCTGACATCCAAAGCCAGTGATGGGACATTTGGAAAGAAAAGGGATGCTAAGCAAAGCGGTGTAAGTGGTGGCTCTTAGAAGCCACCACTCTGGTGCTCATGACATCCTTCTGTGTCTAACAGCAGCACTGACCAACAGCTTAAGGGGCTGGGAGAAGACTTACATCTTGGTCTAGAGCAAAGGTTCTCAAATTTGAATGTGCATCAGAATCACCTGGAAGGCTTATTAAAACAGACTTCTGGGAAAAAAAAAAAAACAGATTTCTGGGACTCCTATCCAGAGTTTCTGACCCAATAGGTCTGGGATGGGACCCAGGAACCTGTGAATCTGTATTTCTGACATATCCCCAGGTAATGCTGATGCTGCTGGTCTAGGAACCACATTTTGAGAACCATGAACTTAGGGAGATGTTCTTAACATTGGCTGCACATTAGGATCACCTGGGGAGCTTAAATAATTTCAAATCCCAGACTGTACCCCAGACCAATTTAATCCAAAACTCTGGGGGTAGATTAAGGTTCAGTAGTTTTTTAAAGCTCCCCAGGTGATTATAATGTGCAACCAAGTACGAGAGCTAACTTGGCAGTTTAGAAAGCCTGTGATCAAGGTCCATGTGTGATTGAGGAGAGGGTGGGTAGTGGATTACATCAGGGATTCTCCAGTATGGAAGAGGGAAGTGTTGTAACATTGTATAACTCTTCACAAGCAGACATCAAACTTACTTTTAACACAGTTCTAGTATTAAACCCATTATGAAATTTCAAAAATTAAATAAATGCATGGGATTTGTATGTTTGTCCCTAGGAGGCATAGATCTTGGAGAGTAGGAAAGAGTTCACGTAGTAGGCTTGATGTCGCTCATTAGATGGGCCAGCTTTTGAGCTGATCCTTAGCTGGCATCTAAGAACTTGGCTTTTGGAGTCTTCCCTATATTACTAATTGTTTTGTATGCCTAGGGCACTGAGACTGTGGTACAGCTTGCCTAGACTACAAACAGTGTGAATGGTAAACACCTACTTTCCTTCTGGGAGTGATCAGGTGCCTGGGTGACCAGCCCCCTAAAAAAAGCCTTGGACCCTGGGTCTAAAGGGTGCTTCCTCGCACAGAGACATTATGCATTTGGTCCTGCATTTCATTGCTGCAGGAAGGAGCACTTTCTCCATGGCCATTCCCTTGGAAGGGGAACATTGAAAGCCTGTGTTTGGACTCAGACTCCCTCAATAGTATTTTTATCATGCTGATCCTGCTGTGCATCTTTTCACTGTGACAAAACATAGACACGAGTACAACTGCTTCTGAGGCTGGTGAGTCCTTTTGGCCAAGTCACTAAATGTGTTTGTGGAATGTCCAAAAAAGATTCATAAATTTTTTTACATTAGAGATAGATTTTAATATGGAACATATACTAAGTAGGGAGTTTTTATATAGCCCTGTATGTTTAGAGGTAATTTGCATGTGAAATAGAACGTAGACAATTATGGAATTAGAGAAAGGAGATTATGCATATTTGATATTCCTAAAACCACAGCAAGAAGGACCAGGATGAAGTCTGAGCAGATGACAGGGACTAAGCCCATCTGTGGGGACACTAGGTGACGGATAGGTGGCTTTACTGAGCCTGTGAACTTGTCCCTCCTGCTGGTGTGGCTGTAACTAGGGAAAATAAACCAAGGATTTCTGAATCTTTACCCTGTCTTATCCTGTTTCTCAGTATACCTTCCTTGTGTGTGATGGCAGAGCCCATTTTCTGGGCCACCTGGCTTTCTCTGCCAGCCTCTTGATGCAACCAAAGAGGGACCAATCACCCTCACCCACTCCCTGACAAGAGGGAGTAGAATTGAAGACAGGGTTGCAAATGAAGGTCTTGAGAGGTCAAGAATCACTGGCAATACATTCTCTAAGGATCCTTATGATCCTAAAGGTTTGTGATTCAGAGTCCCAGGCATTCTGAGTCTTGGTCTACTTATCTGTATGATGGGCACAATGCCTACTGGCTGCCTCACAGCAGTGGAAGGAAGATGGATAGATATTCTAAGGAATAACAGATGATCAGAGCTTAGCTAAGACCCTTCATTAACTCTTTGCAGCGAGGCAAATACAGAGTCAAGTTGGCATCTTTATATTGAGTGCCTACTGTGTGCTAGATGCCTTATGGATAATATTTTTTTAAGATTTCATTTATTTATTTATTTGACAGAGAGAGCACGAGCAGGGGGGAGTGGCAGGCAGAAGGAGAGGGAGAAGCAGGCTCTCTCCTGAGCAGGGAGCCCGATGCCGGACTCAATCCCAGGACCCTGGGATCATGACCTGAGCCGAAGGCAGATGCTTAACTGACTGAACCACCCAGGTGCTCCTAATTTCATCTACTCTTAAAGCAGCAGGTTCCCTGTTAAATCATCACCAACTATGTGGTAAGTTATTAAACCTAAATGCTAGCCCTAGGGTCCTGAACCCAAACCAAATGCCAGTGATGGAGATTGTAAGTCCAATTTAGGGCAGCACTGATACCAAAGCTTTGTAATTGGACAGGCAAGCCCTCACTGACCGAAATTAGCTCTACCCCTAGTACTTTAGGAAATGATGGTTTCTATTTCCTTCCAAACTACCAGGCCAACCTCAAAGGTTAGTGTTTGGTAGTCACATTAGCCTGAGATTGAATCCTAGTGTAGATTCCCCCAAGATTTGGGCAAGTTGTTTAAGCTCTGTGAGCCAGTTTCCCCATGTAAACAATGAGGACATATATAATAGAACATATCTTGTTAAATATGTAAGATATTCAACAACTAGTCCAGCAAAGACACCAAACTATCAGTATGGACTCTCCATGGTCGTCCCCAGTTGTACTGGATAACCAGGTGGGAGTAGTTCAGAGGGCCTCTGGGGAGAAGTCGGGGTAGGGCTGCCTGTTGCTCCTTTCCTCTCCATATTTCAGTTTCCCCACAAATGGACTGTGGACATGAACTTGGAGCTGGTAGGGAGTGATTTGGAGGATGGAACAAGGAAAGGAAGTAGGAAAGATGCTGAGAGTAGCCTGGGAGATCCACAAATTGGGAAGACTTTTCCTTGAATAACTAAGAGGCAGTTGCAGTTAAAACCATGGAACTAGAGGGAGGTGAGGAAAGCCACTGAGTGGCCACTCTGGGCCAGGTGGTGTCAGAAGGTAGTGGGGTAATGAGGGCTGCCCTGGAGGTAGATGGTCTGGATGTGATCCTGGCTCCATCCCTTATGAGTTGTGTGAGCTTGGGAAAATGCCCTAACCTCTGTGTGACTCACTTTCTTCATCTGTAAAGTGGGCATAACAATCATATACACCACATTTTGATGTTGTAAGAATTCAGTGAATTAACTGGGGTTAAGAATGAGAACTAAGACCAGTGTCTGGAAAAAAATAAGGTTTCGAGGGAAACAAATTCTATGACTGCTCTGACTTTTGGAAACATTCTCCCAGAAGGCAAGTCTAATAACACAACATAGAATTCACACTAGGGAGCACATATGTGGATGAAATGAGAGAGAAGGTTTTCATCAACACATCTAGGAATGAAAACCTATGGATATTCTGGATGTGAAAAATCCTGCAGCAAGAAATCCAGTGTCACTGTATGCAGAGATTCACAACAAGGTGAAATTCTACCAGTTTGGTGAATTAGGAAAAGCATGTTCTCCTAAAACTAATGATAGAAGATAATGATGCTCTAGAGTGATATATATTTATAGGATAGATTTAATTATAAAGTGTACCTGTATCTGTATTAATTGGGGATATTAAGCTGTGAAATCTGAATAAATGAAATCATTAAGACAATAGGAAATAATGTACTGGCTATTAATATTATCGTTAATATTACACTTGAACATTTTATTTCATTTGATTATGCCACAAATTTTTATTATGCTCCCCATTTCATAAATGAGGACACTGAGGTTAAGAGTGGGAAGGATATCAGACAAAGATCACACATATTCAAGGACTGATGCAGGGTCAGAACCCAGATCTTTTTGACTCCAATCTCAAACTCTCCCATAAGCCTGCACTTAGGGAAAAAGTGATAGGTCATGTTACATGAAATGGAATAGGGATAGAAGAGGTTCTAATAATATATATGGCAACCACTTCATGGCATCTAACCAAGTGACAAAAGTGAAAAAAGAAAAAAACAAAACCAAGGTTCAGAGCAGCTTACTACCTCTTGGGTAAATGGGGGGCGGAGGAGACAGGTAGAGGTGTGTTTGTACCACTTTGTAAGGGCTGATTGTTAATTTGTCGACCAGTTGACATCCCCATGGGAACTTGCAATTGACTGCCCTAGAAATATTTACACCATCGATATTGGCAAACATACTGAAAAGATAAAAATGAATACAAACTAGTTAACCGTGGTGAAAGAGAGAAGGTGGAGGGATAAGGAGGAGAAACAAGCTTTCTCTGAATGGACTTTTCTATATAGTGTTGACCTTTAAATCATGTAAATACATTGCTATTTAAGAAATTCAAGAAAAAAATCCTCTTAAGTTGAAAATAAACAAAAGAACCTAACCATATGTCAAGTTGGCAGCATACCCACGCAGAAAACAAATTTATTTCATGGAGCCTTAGAACACTGTAATGCTTAAGGGAAAATATTCAAAGACTGAAAATAAGTACAAAGAAATTTTAAACTTTCATAAATTTTACGGTAATTTCAACATTGATATTCTGAAACTATATATAATGTTGAAGGTAAATGAATAATCACGTTAATGTTCTTAGAAGTCATCATTTTCAGTGGAAAGTACAATTATAAAATCAGATGAAATGTTAAAATTGAAATATCAATAAGAACACATGATTTTACATACACATACACACACACACACACACACACACGTTTTTCTTAGTTCTATCTAGGGAAATGGTAGCAATGAGCACCCCTCTAGCATCCAGATTATGGCTTCTAATTCAATTGCCCTCTAAAAGGAGCTGGAGATTCCTGGAAAAAATGGCAAATTCCAGCTCTGGGGCTGAGATGAACTAGAAACATCTTGTTGTGCCAAAAAGCAAGGAAACTTTCAAAGTTTCATAGTGCAATATAAAAAAGACCCAGGAGTCAGCTTAAAAATTGTCAAAAAATGTTATGTGATTGAACAGGAAAATAATAATTATTATAGTAGATTTAAACATTTAATCAATAAAAATCTGTGAGTCTGTAATAATAGTTTAAAAAGAGAAAGAAAGACCCCATTTATTATCATCTGAGACAATTTTAAAAATAACTGATTACTCTGAAAATTGGTAATTATATGGGCAGTGATAAACATTTATCCTACCTTTCCAGTAGAACCTATGTTTTGTTATTACTAAATAGCCTTACTTGATGAAAGAAATCTGTATTTTGTAAGACAATATTAATTAATAAATAGAAGGAATGATAAAAATAACAAATCTCATTTTATAAACCCTCTGGAAATACTGATTGAAGCAAAGATTGTCTGCTGGTATTAAAAAGATAAATGAATGTTCACTGGAGAACTGGAAATTGAATAGTGTCAAAGAAATATCTCATAGGTTGCTTTCTGGATGCAAGTGAAAAATAACAACTGTACAATGATTTAGGTAAAATGCAATCTTAGCCCCTCTCCCCCAAACCAATGATAAGTGTATTAGATTTGCCATAACAAAGCACCACAGACTAGGTGGTTTAAACAACAGAAATTTTTTTCTGACCATTCTGGAGGCTAGAAGTATAAGATCAAGATGTTGTAGGATTAGTTTCTTCCTTGACTTCTCTCCTTGTCTTCTCCAACCTGTGTCTTAACATGATTGTCCCTCTGTGTCTATCTGAGTCTTAATCTCTTCTTCTTCTTTTTCTTTAAGATTTTTTATGTATTTGATAGAGAGCGAGAGAGAACACAGAAAGGGAGTGAGAGGGAGAAGCAGGCTCCCTGCTGAGCAAGGAGCCTGATGCAGGACTCGACCCCAGCACCCTGAGATCATGACCTGAGCCAAAGGCAGATGCTTAACTGACTGAGCCACCCAGGCACCCTTAATCTCCTCTTCTTATAAGGACATTAGTCATTTTGGATTAGGGCTCATGTTAACTCAACTACCTCTTTAAAGACTCTATATCCAAATACAGTCACATTCTGAGAAATTGGAGGTTAGAACTTAGACATATGGATTGGGGGTGGGAGAAGGAAGGCAGATATTCAGCCTGTAACACGTCTTCCGCATGGCTGCCTTCTAGCTGTGTCCTCAAATGGCAGAAATAGAGAAAGAGAGACAGGGAGGGAGGCAGGGAGAGAGAGAGAGAGAACTTTCAATTATCTTTTCTTACAAGGGCACTAACCCCATCATGTGGGCCCCACTCATCCTAATTACCTCCCAAAGATCCCCATCTCCAAATACCATAATAGTGGGATTAGGACTTTAGCATATGAATTGTGGGGGAGACACAGTTCAGTCCATAACAATCTCTTTAAAACATAATTGATTTTGGTAGTAGATACATGAAACCTACACATGTAATAAAATTGTACAGACTAAATACACACACACATGCACATCAGTACAAGGAAAACTGAGGAAATTTGAATAAGATTGGTCATTTATATAAATATCTGTATCCTGCTTGTGATATTGTGCAACATTTTGCAGTATATCACCATGAAGGAAATTGGGTAAAGGGTACGTGGAACCTCTGTATTATATATTACAGTCTACAATTTTCTCAAAGTGAAAAGGTTAATTAATAAAAGATAATTTACTGTTTAAACAAAAGTAGTAGCAAAGTAGTATGTAATTTGTAACATTACATAAAAGTAAAATGTCTAAAAATGATGGCACCAAGGTGGAAAGGGAAACATAGAGGTATACCATTGTAAGTTTCTTATACTATACATGAAATTGTATACTATCACTTGAAGGTAGACCGATAAGTTAAAGATGTATACAGTCAACCCTAAAGCAACCACTACATTAACACAACAGAGAGCTATAGCTTGTAAGCCAAAAGGGAGATACAATGGAATCATAAAAATATTTAATCCAAAAGTGGACAAAAAGAAAGATGAAAAAATGGAGCCAACCACAGATGGGGTGAATAGAAAGCAAACAGAAAGGTGATAGATTTAAACCTAGTTATGTTAAGAATCATTTTAGCACAGGTTATCAGAATGAATAAAAAGTAAGATCCCTCAATATCCTGAGTACAATAAATACACTTTAAATATAAAGGCACAAATAGGTTAAAAACAAAAAGATGGAAAAAGATATAAAAGGCTGGCCCAATGAAAGGAAGGCTAGGGTGTCTGTACTAACTTTAGACAAAATAGATTTCAGGGGAAAGACTCTTTCCAGAGTTGAAGAAGGCAATTTCACAATGGTAAAGGGTACATTCATCACGCGAACATGACAACTTAGACGTTTTATGCCACTGATAACAGAGCATCAAAATACATAAAGCAATAACTGACAGAACCGAAGGATCAAGACAGTCCAGGTTTACGGCTGGAGATTGCAATAGGGCTCTTTCCATAAATGACAGAACAGGGAGACAGAAGACCCATAAGGACGCTGAGGATTTGAAGATGTTGAGAGATGGCAGAAGCAGGATTCAAACCCAGGAAGTTCCACACCAGAGCCCTTACCCTCAGTCTAGCCTATATGTGGTGGCCATGAGGACATTTCACTGTGTCACTGGGTAGAAGGGCACAATGAACCCATTCAGAATAAATTCACTGAGCAAAGAGTACCAGTCTTACCCGATTTTCAAAGATGTTTTCTTTCTTTCTTAGGGAGAAGGCTTGGGGGAGATGTCATTTACACAGGAGCTTGAAGACCAGGTAAGATTCCCCATCTTCCGAGGCCATCATTCTCCCAGAACAGGAAAAGGCTCACTCCTGCAACATGCACTGAAGTTGATATGGTCCTAGGCTTGGTCAGTCTCTGGAGGAATTTCTTGGATGAAACACTTTGATATCAAAGGAGTAGCTTTGAGCAATTCACATGGCATGTAGAGCTGGTTTTACATATGGCCAAAGTAGCAGGTTTCCTACACCCGGCCTGTGGATTAACATGCTTGGTGGAGGCCCCTCTGCCTCTTGTCTTGCCTTTTGCTTAACTTCTTCGTGCTTTCAAGAATTTTCATCCTTGAGCTTTAAAGTGCAGATGTCCCTCACTGGGTTGATATGTTTGGGCTTATGACTACATGGTCTAATATAATGAATACTGCACTGGGAGTTCAAATCTCAAATATGCTGCTTATTAGCCAGACATTTAGCTACTCTGAATCTCAGCTTCATCTCTTTTCAATTAGATTCACAATGGTGGTTGTGAAAATTGAATGAGATTATGTTTCCTACTCAGCACCTACTCATCTGGTCCTTCCCATCTTCTGCTTCCTTCTTTCCTAATGAATGAAGAAAAGCATGGAGGAGACCCAGGACGAGGACAGAGAGGAAGAGAAGGGGCTGGCAGTCCATGTGAAAGAGCTAATTTCTTTATCTGCATGACTGTAGACTGCTCTGTATCTTATTTTTTTTCCCCTGCCAAAAGCTACTCTACATCAATAAAATCAGCTGAAATAAAATTTTTATTTTTTATTTTTTAAGATGCTGCAAAAAAAGCCTGCCCCAAGCAATAATGTTGCAGGCTATGGCAGAATTCATTCTAACTTTACTCCGAGTATTTGATCTTGGAGCAGAAAATTAGCAAATGGAATTGATAATGCTGTTCATCCCTGAAAGTTGCTGAAGGGTTAATTCACTAAGTAGAGGTTTAAAAATAACACCTGAGTTATTTCAGAGCCATTTTCCTAAAGAGGCTGGTGGAGCTCCTGAAACAATGTTCTTAAAAGCTTTTTCAGTCCTTCAACCCCCCAGAGATCATTTAAGGAGAAGAATAAAACTTTATGTAATGAGATGAGCACCGGAGGAGAATATGATAAGAAGTGTTTAATGACGACATCAAGTCAAGTGTTTGCCAAATGTCTCCTGAATGCATTGACAAAAGAGAATCCACTGAAAGTCCACATGGCCGTTCAAGAGAGGGGTTCCTGACTGCATCAGATTTGGACAAAGTATGGAAAGCCACACTTTTAAGTTAAAGTGGTGCAAGAGAAACAGTGTCGTCAGAGGAACTGTTGCTAGTCCTTTGAAGATGTGATATTATTCATTCTTTTTTATGTTGCAGTATGTTGATCTATACAATGGGAACAATAATAATATTCACCTCAAAAGGTTGTTATGAAAATTGAATGAAAAAATTAATTAAAATGTCTTAGAATGGTGCCTGGCCTACAGTAAGTACTCAATAAATTAGCTATTCTTAATCTTATTAATTACTTTCTTCCATCAAACTGTAGCACCTACCATGTGCTTGGTGTTGCGGGAAGACATAGCGTATTAATTGGGCTCATAGTTGCAAAACAACAGAATATATGGTAGCTCATAGAATCTCTGGAAGGGCTGGCTATTGCCCAACACTGACAGCCACAATGCCAATTTCTTCCAGATGACTGCTCCCATGGGCCCTCTGCTCTTGCCTGCAGCTGTTACTGAAAGGCAAATGTCCATCTTGCTGGAGTGGCTTCCACGTGGTCTCCCCTTCTTCAGGATACTACATCTGAACTGAAATTTCTCATGAGTTCGCTGATTGGAGGAGCCTAGCTCACATGCTTAGGTGCCCAAGCTGCAAGGGAATCTGGTGATGTGCATTCTAGATTTTAACTTAGAGTAAGATTCCCCAAAAGCCATGACAAACATCCATTGGACCTAGTCTCTGCCTTCCAAGAGCTCATTCTAGCACCCAAATCAGAGACACGAATAAATAATTACAATATCAGGAGCATGGATGTTTGTATTACTATTCAGCAAATACTCATTTTCATTCTGCTTGATGTTATACTTGGCCACGTGGCTTGTTTTTGTTTATGGAATTGTGAGTGGAAACAATGGTTTGCTGTATCCAAGCAGAGGTCTTAAAAGTTCTCACACATATTCTCCAACTTTTATTTTGTATTCCCACCCTCTACCATGAGAACTTAACATTCCTGATTAGGGATTTTTCTTCAGCCTGGGTACTTGAATGAGAAAAACATGTGGATCAGATCCAGACTCAATCGCAACCTGGCAGGATGCTCCTGAAATGCAACATGAGCAAGAAATACCTATTTGTGGGGGCGCCTGGGTGGCTCAGTCACTTAAATGTCTGCCTTCGGCTCAGGTCATGATCCTGGAACCCCGGGATCGAGCCCCGCATCAAGCTTCCTGCTGGGTGGGGAGCCTGCTTCTCCCTCACCCTCTGTCTGCTCCCCCTGCTTGTGCTCTCTCTCTCTGTTAAATAAATAAATAAAATCTTAAAAAAACCCCAAAGAAATACATATATGTATTTGTAAGTCTCTGAGATGGGGAGGTTGTTATACACTGTTGTTGCAGACAAAGCTGACTCATGATACAAGGAGATACAGAAAGATATAGGTATAGACCATGTGCCAAAGGAAACCCAGGGTAGGGAATAAGGGACTGGAGACCCCAGGGAAGGCATAACAAAGGAAATTAACTTGGTGAAACATTTTGGAAGCATTTAGGTTTTATCCAGGTAGAAAAGCACAGGGAAGTTTATTTCAGGATGAAATATCCATATACAAAGGCACAGAGGAGTGAAATGGTCAACCGTGTTCTGGGAAATTCAGTATTTCCCAAATTGTAGTAATGTCATCTGCAAGCCACTAGTACAATTTTACTTAACATTTGTGTTCAAATCAGTTTACTTCTCTGCCTTACCCCCTTCCTTAGTATCATTATAAACAGAAATATTTCTAAAATCTCGTTTGTTTTACTAGTCATTTTTTTCTAATACACAATTAAAACAAATGCTTAAAAAGTTAAAACAGTTTTCCATATACCACCAAAGTTGTGCGCCCAATGCTGTGTTCGGCACCACTAGGGTCTACAAAATGTCCCATTGTCCCTGCTATCTGCTAGCAGAACCCTGTTTCGTTGGGGGTGGTACTGGGCGTGACTAAAAATGTTCACTTCTCCAGACTCCTTTGCAAACATCCCCTGGGTGCCCACATGACCCAGTTCTGGCCAAAGAAATGTGAATCCATTGGGTGGTGCTTTGGGGAAGGCTATTGTTTTCCTGATGGAAAAAGACAGATTTAGCTGGCAGGTGCCTTTTGCATTTTATTATTCTGTTTCCTCTTCCTTTCTTTTCTGGAGCATAGATTCAGTCCCTAAAAGTGTAGCAGCCATGGGCTGCTATGGGACGAAAGGCATTTGCTAAGGATTGGAGAGCAGGAAGCTAGCAGGAGCCTGTTGCTTTCCTTCAGCAGCTACACGAGCCCCAGATCTATTTTCAGTTAAGTCATTACAGATGATGCAGCCAAACCAATCCCACTGATACATATGTTTTGGGAAGCCCTGGGATTGACCCATAGGGTGAAGTTTGGGAGAGCAGGAGATGATGCTTCAAAGGCAGATAAGGGCCACATCCCAAAGGGCCTTGCAGGGCAGGCAAGCAGGTGCAGCTTTTATTCTGTAGACAATGGAGTGGAACAGTTTGGAAGGGAGGGCTTCTTGGATTTAGGGCCTGGTCCTAGTCTTCAGTGTGATTCCTGTCTAATCATCTGGACTATATTTAGCCCTTCTTCCACTGTTATCAAACTCATCTAGGACCCTTATTCGAGATCTTGATTCTAGATCCAATTACATTAACCACGAGCTAGAAAAATCACAACAGCTCTGGACCTCAATTTGTTTAACTGTAAAATGCCATGGATGTCTGTATTAGTTTTCTGGGGCTGCTATAACAAAGAACCACACACTGGGTTCTACTAATATTGTCTCAGAGCTGGAAGCTGGAAGTCTGACATCAAGGCATTGGCAAGGTTGGTTTCTTCTGAGAGTTGCAAGGGAGAAATTGTTCCAGGCTTCTTTCCTAGCTTCTGAGGGCCTTAGACATTCCTTGGCTTGTAGCTAGTATTCTCCCCATGTCTTCACATCACCTTCTTCTGTATGTGTCTGTCTCTGTGTCCCAATTTTCCCTTTTCACAAATTCATGGTCATACTGGATTGGGGGCATTCTTGACCATCTGCATCTGCAAAAACCTTATTGCACTGCAAAACTAAATCATCTGCAAAAACCTTATTTTCACATAAGATCACATTCACAGGTACTGGGGGTTAAGGCTTGAACAGCTTTTTGGAGGACACAATTTGACCCATAACAGTGTCCATCTCTTGGATTTGTTCATAATACAGGTCATGCATTGGTATGGATTGGAAAACCAGGGGCTATGGAGGGTGAAGAATTGCAAGACATATGTGCTGGTACATTGAAGGAAGAGAATATGATAGCCTAAAGAAGCAAAGTGATGGAAGAGAAGCCCTGGGCCATGAATCAAGACACTCACTCACCAGCCAGTGTCTGGGAAAGCCATTTCCTTACTTTCATTTCAGTTTCCATGACTGTATAATAAACAATCCCACTGGTTCCCTTCTGCCAAGTGTCTTGATGTTGTTGGATGCTCTGGGCCAACACTCTGAACTTCCACTGAAACATTTCTTTCCCCAGGGCTTTCTGACATTAAGCCCTGACCTAAGTCAGGTGGGCTCTTGCTGAGGTCTGAGTAGGAAAGAGCACAATGGTGGTAATGAAAGTAATAAGCTTATAACAGTAACAAAGCCAATTGGACCACTCTTAGAAAGGTCTAAGATATTATTTATCTAACTGATGAGAGGATTAGCTTGAGCTGAGAGGGTTTCTGTGGCGCGCAGCAGTTGATTAAGTTGGATGCTGGGGAATTCTCTACAGTGTGAACTGTTTGTTGTGGGAAAAATCTTGAGTACACAACCGATGAAAATGCAGGACAAGCAGTCCCATCCTTTATCCCTAGAAAAGACGTCCTATTTCTTGTTCAGTTTCTTTAATTGCTTTATGAAAAAGATTTTTTTTCCAGAGTAAAATGTTTTAAATATCGCCTGAATTTAAAATTGGTTACAATGAATCGTGGATCGCCACATCAAAAACTAATAATGTATTGTATGGTGATTAACATAACATAATAAAATAAAATAAAATAAATAATAAAATTGGTTAAGGAGGTCAACACCACAAGACCCAACTTAAATGTCTAAAGAGCCAATCACAAGGATATTTTGCATAGATGCTGTGGGCTACCTGGAGCGAATTTTATTTCCAAGACGACAGTTTCATTTAAATTCATCTTGGAACATGAGAGGGGTTTCTATTAAATTAACAAGGGACAATTTCTTATTCTGCCTTTGCTTTTCTAATTAAGGATTCAGGTTTGTGGCTGCCCTTCCAGCCAGGTTCACTCTGAACCAGCAGACTCAACTGTTTGGAAATAGAACTTGGGCTCTGGAGTTTAATATTCCTTGGTTCAAGTCCAAGTTCTACCACTTACAAGTGCTGTGACTTTGGGAATTTCATTTCTGGGACTCAACTGTAAGATGGGGACAATAAAATAAAATAGCAAGTTTAATTTGATCTCTTGAGTGGATGCCCAATAAATCTTTAATTTCACTTATTTTCCTTTTATGGAATCTTCCTTCCAGGATTCTGCTGTACCAAATAAACCTTTGAACCTGCTGCATTTAGTCATCTGTTTGTCTGCCAATCTATCATCTATCTATCTATCATCTATCATCTATCTATCTATATCTATTATCTATCATCTATCATCTATCTATCATCTACTTACCTATCTATCTACTTTTCATCTATCTCCATCCATCCACCTAACCATCCATCCATCCATCTATCCATCCATCCAACCATCCATCCATATTTTGACCATTCCTTCTTCCCTTTTACTACCACCCCAAACTTATTCTTCCTGTGTTCTGTCCTAGAAGCTCTCTGGACATCTGAAATTTATCATATAAACAAATTCATGGGAGTATTTATAGAACATTTTAAACTCAGGAAGATCTTGAGGATTTTAGTCCATATCTCTTAATTTACTTATGAAAAGAAGTTGAGTAACATGGGTAATGTTTCATGGTTTAGTGGGAATATTACACTAATTTGTGTAGGTTCCCTGGCCTTGAATACAGTGAATCTAAATAGATAAAGTATTTTTCCATGATGTATTTTATCATGAGGAAAGATAATGATGATGATAATGTTGATGATGGTAATGATGTTGATGATAATAACAGGCATTCTTCTCAGTCCTTTCACACACCCAGGACTATATTTCTTTTTTACTTCATTTTATTCTCTACAAAACCCTTGGAGGCATATGTTGCAATTTTATATATGAGAAAACTGAGACATAGAGAGGTTAAGTGATTTGCCTAAGGTAACACAGCTGTTAAGTGGAAGAACCAAAATTTGAAAATTCCAACCAAAATTCTTTGTCAGAATTCAAATGCATATTCTTACTCTCTACCTTCTTCACCTGTCTAATCAGGCCAGAAAGTGATGATGAAGATGATGATGATGATGGTGGTGATGATGGTGATGGTGTTGATGATACCACCAAATGCTTATTGAGCATTTACTGTATGCCAAGCACACTTTTGAATATGAATTAACACATTTAACCTTCACACCAACCCAATGAAGTTAGCACTATTATTATGTCTAGTTTTTAGATGTGACTACCAAGGCACAGACAGGAAGTTAAGGAACTTGTCCCACAGCTGGCAAATGGTAAACCAAAATTCCAGCCCAGACACTCTGGTTTTGGTGACCCCACTCCAAACCACTGCATGGAGCAGCCTATTTTGCAAAGGCCAGGAGTCTTATAGGCTGGGCTGTGAAGTAGAAAGCAAGGCTGTAGGGCAGTTCCCACAGGAAAGCAATGTGTACACGTCTGGCTAATGAGATAATGTAGGCAAAGGTACGTTGTAAACTCTAAAACACAATCATGGCTACCACATGGCCGGCAACAGCCTGCCAGGTTGATTACCAGTCAGGAAGTCTTACTGGCTGTGCCTGGGATGCAGACTCTGTCCACTGACAGCTCATAACCAGAATAGTCTGGAACTGGGACTGCAGACCCAAATGCCCATGGCGCCAGGGAAACAGTGTGATTGAGTGAAGGTGTTGGGTAAGAAACACAGCTATTGTTTACAGACTTAACCCATAGGAAAAGTTTTTACTTCAAAAAAAAAAAAAAAAGGCTGCTCACATTTTTCTTAACACACGAAGTCACTTCTTCCTTTATTTTTCAACTCTTGAAAGAGAAAATATTGGAAATCTCACTTTCTTCATAATCCTCCCAAAAGTGGAGTGATAAATAACTCATTTGCTACCCAGCCTTGGAATGGGAGGGAGATGGGTGTTGGGGTAAAAGAGTGAGCTCTGGACTCAGCAGAGGGGGCAACTCCTACTCAGCAATTATTGGCACAAGTACCCTATATTGGTGAGGGTCTATGAGGAAAACCAAAACACATCAATCATTTTGACATGGAGAATGGTAAGGAATGGTTAAGCAGAGACTAGAGGACTGAGAAGACAAAGGAGCACCCTGAGATAATGCTGAGCTGATAACTGCAAGAGGCTGCCACATTGCTGGTGCTGGGGAATGAGCGGCAGAGGGAGGGGGCTTCCTAGAACAGGGAGCTGTGACATCCAGTATGGTAGCCACCAGCTCCATTGGGCTTTTGAACACTTGAAACGTAGCCAGTCCGAGTTGTGAAATCCTCTATGTGTAAAATACATACAGAATTTCAAAGACTCAGTATAAAAAAAGGATGCAAGTTATCTCACTAATGATGTTTTTAATATTGATTACATGTTGAGATCACAGTTTGGATAGATTGCGATGAGTAAAATTTATTGCTGAAATTAATTTCTCCAGCTTCTTTTTTAAAAATCGTTATTAGGGGCGCCTGGGTGGCTCAGTTGGTTAAGCGACTGCCTTCAGCTCAGGTCATGATCCTGGAGTCCCGGGATCGAGTCCCGCATCGGGCTCCCTGCTCGGCAGGGAGTCTGCTTCTCCCTCTGACCCTCCTCCCTCTCATGCTCTCTGTCTCTCATTCTCTCTCTCTCAAATAAAAAAAAAAATCGTTTTTTAAGTGACCACCAGAAAATTTCAAATTACTTCCGTGACTTGCATTTGTGCCTCTCATTGTCCTTGTCTCAGACAGTGCTAATCTAGGACCTGAGAGAGGGCGCCATGGAGTGTGGACCCAGGCATCTGAGAGGGAATGCCGGCTGGCTGGTGCCTGAATATCAGTGAGGGCTACAGCTGCACTCGTTGGGAGGTGTGGATAAACCACAGACTGGAACCTCTGCCCTGTCCGGGTCAGGAATGGTTGCTGGGGTGTCAATGACAGGAAGAGGAAGGATCCAGGAAGGTGTGTGTTCTTTCTTCCTCCTCCAGCCTTTCAGACTCTTCGTCTCTAACACCTTCTATGGGCAGAATCTAACAGGAAACCAGCTGGCACAAAAGCAATGTTAGCAGAGTCCTCTTGCCAGCATCATAGACCAGACAATGAAAGGATGGATTTGGGTATGGTTTAATAACCAGCATGCAGGGCATTGTAAGAGTTACTTGTTTTTCAAGAGAAGCAACTCTACATTTCTTTTTATGAGAAATTTTCCAAATAGTTCCAAATGCTGCTGATTAATTAAATATTTTCCAAAACATTATGCATCCAAACAAATTAGAAGTGTAGTTCACATTGCCTATGGGCAATAATCTGGGGACTTTAGTCTAGATGTCCCAAGATCCCCTCCAGTTCTGAGTGTCTGTGGTTCCGCGAGCCTTTAATTGAGTGTTTTAAAGATAATAGAAGTTCTCTGGAGAGAGAGCACTGTAGGCTGTGGTCCGGGAAGCCTTCCTGGAGTTGGGGAGGCCTGGACTAGGGACTTGGATATTCTTTCTTATAAAAAGACCCTCCTGCAATGTCCCTGGTCAATCATTTATAGCTTTTTCATCTGCTTGCCTCCAGGAGACTGCAAATACTGGTCCCAACATTGTTTATACCTGAAAGTGAGATTTACCTGGGTCACAAGCTGAGTTCCTGATCAGGGCCCAAACAAGGAGGCCCACTGACAACTCCCAAAATGCCTTAGAGACAAGTGATGACTTTCAGACCAGGGGTGGGGGATAAGGGGGCATCTCAAAACTGCTCAGATATAGTGGATCTTCTCTGTTGTGGTATTTTTGTTGTTGTTCATATCAAAAGCGGGTGAATCTCAAAAGTAGAAGTGTTTCCATTTCCAACTGTTTGTGTTTGTTTACTGATATGGGAGGAATAATATGTAATAAATCTTTCAGAAATTAAAATGCTAATGCTAATCTTAAAAGTTTAATAAGGAAGACACTTTAAGTGTGCTTATGCAAATCTAATATGGAATGATTATTTGCATTTTAAAATTCTGAAAATTATAACCTGGATCATAATGTTGTCCAAGCCAGGCTTTCCTCTAAGGAAAAACAATATATGCATTCCTTTGTTTATAAGAAAAAGTAGTTGTAGGTATACCCTCTGATTGATTCACCCCTGATTTTGGCTCCTGAGTCTCATGGGAGCCTCACTCTCCTGGATGTCCCTTTCATTCGTCCAGCTTCACTGGAGCCCACTGAAGGCTCCAACTTAAAGAATCCCTACAGCCCCTGGGGTTTGGAACTTGGCAGTCTTCAGTTCATGCCCTGTTTCCATGCACCTGGTTGGAGGCTACTTCTGAATCTGGTTGGGATTAGCTAATGGTGGCATCTGTAAAGACTGTACATTCAGTGGACTTTGCTCAGGAAAGTGTTTCTAAACACTTCACTTGTGATTTGCAGATGAAAGCAGGTCTATTGCACAAGCTCCAGCTGCAGACAATGCATTAACATATGAGCCAAAGGTGACTGACCCAGAAAATTGGCTGTGACATGGCTAGCCACCTCTAGGGTGACTTGGGATAAACTCGAGCTAACAGGGATGCTCCATGCTGAGTGGTGGCAATATCAACAGACCAATATTTTTGTAGAAATAGAAATTCAAGATAAATAAGAGAAGGTACCTCATTCAAGGCTTCCTTTTGAAGCAATGACGAGTGTTTTCTTTGACTTTCTGTTGACATTTGTACATACTCCAATTCAAAGTTGCTGGAATGCAATTGTATGGTTGATTCATTCTTCCACTCACGTATTTATTAAAATGTCTAGTATAGGACAATCACTTTGCTAGACACTGGGCATATGACCAACTACAAAACAGTCTTTACCGTCATAGAACATACTCCCTACCAGTGGGGAAAGACAGTAAGAAGACAACTGCAAGACAGTATGTACCTTCTGTGATGGAAGTAAGCACAGGGTGATATGGAAGCACAGAGAAGGCAACATACCTAGTCTGAGGGTGTTAGGGAAGCTTCTGGAAGAAGTGTGGTGTAAACCCAGCACTGAACTATACATGTGACATAGCCATATGATGATGGGTCTTTCAAAGCTATCCCAAGTTTCTTGCAATAAACCTCCATTTCTGAAGGTCACCTGTGCATGACCTTGGGTCTCTAAGGAATTTTTCCCTAGTTGACTAGTAAAAGTTTGGAGCTTAGTGGCCTTAGCAGATAAATCTTTGATATAGAGAAACCCTGATCCAAGCTTCTACCCTACCTCCAGCCCATGTGTTGGGCATGTTTGAAAAGTGTGGTGGAGCACCCACAGGCAGTCATTGTAGAGAAGTCAGAAAAAGACAGTGGGTAGCTCGGACCCCTCTCTGACTCGTATGCACAGAACTTCAGGGAAGAATTCGATCTTAGAATACGGAAAAGAAAGTGGCATGCCCCCAGAAGTTTATCAATTCTTTCTAAATTAACATTGCTCTTTACTAGCCATGCACTTAGGTATGAGGTGAACCCCAACCTCAATTCTATTCAATTCCTGCCCTGACATGAAAGCTTAATTCAAAACTCATCTCTTCTCCAGGTGGAATAAATACTTTTTTCCTCCTGTATTTCCATAGTGCATGTTCTCTGTTCTCTAACATCATAGCTTTCTGTTGGGGGGCAGGTGGGAGTGGCCTATGGGTGTATCCAAAATCTTGAATAGATTGAGCACCCCTGGAAAGCAAGACCCACTTTTTCTCAAGTCCTTGCATATCATAGGAATTCCAAAAATAATTTTTAAAATGAATTATTGTGTTGAATTTGCCTTAAGCCACAGCCACCATCCTCTGGACGGATAACTTGGCTTAGGAGCAGTTTTTATGCTTACTGGTATTTGGTTAGGAAGGTATCTACAGATGAAGAGAATGTTGGAGAGAATTTGAAATTTTAACACACATATTGCTCCCAAAACTTGGCTGGAGCTGCACATGACACCTATTACAAAGAATCTGAGCTTTGGAGAGTTAAATTCTGTTCTGTTCTGTGACCTGTATTTCCTGCTGTGATGCTGTCACAAGGACTACTTTCCTGGGTCAGTATCTTAGGTGACTCTTACAAGAAGAGGTCAAGGGCTATTATAATGGAGGGCGGTGAAGAGTGTGCACTCAATAAATGTTAGTTCAGTTCTTACTATTATCTCGCAAATCTGAAGAATTGGAATCTCATAGGTGAACTCAAATGACAGAATACAACATGGTTTTGAGCTTTCTTCTTGTTCTTCTTCTCTATCCCTCCCCAATACCATGACCCTCTGAAACTTCACTCTTAGTAGTTCATTCCTTTGTAACTAACACAGTCCTATATTAAAAGACATTCTCTCCCCTGTGGGGAGTAACCATTCAGATCCTATGAATGAAGCTCAAAGATTGTTTTTGCTGCTGTTATCAGTATAAAGGCATTGGTCTTGGCGGACATGGAAGGGGTCCATTGCTTTGAAAAGGAAGTTTGGATCATAGCACTGGGAATTCAAGTTTTAGCACTAGGAATATTTACTTTCTAAGAAACTGCTTAATCTTTGGACCCCAGTATTGGAATAGGGGGTAATGGGATATGTGTGCCGCATTCCTTGTGGAAGGAGATCCACTAGCTTAGTGCTCCTTTAGTGTTCCTGACCTCTCTCAACCCTCCTGCCTGGGCAGTGGAGTGTCTTACTGGATCCATGATTTTGAGCAGGGAAACTAGATGCAACCCTCTGCCCTCTCCTTGCTCTTGTGAAGAAAACACACATTCTGCCAGCTTGGCTTCCTGTCACGTGGAAAGGCAGGCCTCCTGGGGAGGTCTTCAGGTCTGCAGGGCCACCTCTGACTGGCTGACTAAGTCTGTCTAATTCATTCCAGGAAAGCTGCATGCCTGCAGATATAAACCACATTCTCCATATCGGCATTTTCCATAATAAGGCTGTATTTTGATATCCACATAATTTAACCCATATTTAACTCTAAAATGATTGAAAACTTGGTCAGGAAAGTGGCTCCTTTGGGATCCCCCCCAACTCCGATATACAAATATCATCATTCATAATTCCCCCATTGCCTTAGCTGTCAGGAGATCCAGATTCCAAATGGTTAAGTGGTCAACTTAAGTTTACTAATACACAGCAAGATGTAAATAAAATGCAAAAGGATTTTGATATAACTTTCCTACTTTTCTTGTATAAGGAGCTGGTGAAATCACTTGACCAGTTGTGAATAAAAGAACTGTTTTTATTTGTCATGGTCCCAATTTCTCTTTATTTGTTGCTCAGGTTCTGCTGGTTTTCACCAGTTTATCCCCCATAACTTTGGTCCTAGGTCAGTCGCCAGGGTGTTTGCTTTTCCTTGTCTATTGACATGATGTGAGACTACAGACCAAAATCTTGGTTTCTGCATACCATTGTTCAAAACTAAAATTATAAATATAAGCACTTAATGAAAACTATTTCTGAAAAGGTATTGTCCCAAGAATGGATGCCTTGTGCCTTCACATGGCCCTGCCCATCTCAGTCTCTGATAGTCCTCTACATCTGCATTTCTTCCTTTCAAGTCTGCCTGGTGGTGTGTTTATATTCCACTCTTCTCGGCAATAAGAGCAACCCTTTGATTGGGGTCTGATCTGAAAATGGATTCCTCCTTTGAGCAGAAACTCAGACGCTATTACATCGACTATAAAAATGATTAAACATGTCTCTCTCTTTCCCAAGCACAGCAGCTAGAGTTTTATTGTTTAACCACTTCATGCCCATGGTAATGGGGTTTACAGCTTCACCTCCCCGAGCCTCCGATTTTTCAACCATGAGGAACCAAATATATGTTCTCTGGCCTCCGAGTCCCTATTTCCCCATTCTTCCTTTCTAAGTGAATCAGGTATCCATGGAAACAACTGAAGATTAATACTCAAAATAGACAATCATTCGTTACTCTCTGAACAATACAACAAAAAAAAAGACGGTATTAGGAATGATCTGAATTCTTACAACAAATTATGAGGTTCAGTTGCAGAATAGAAGTGGAAAGGAAGAAGTCACCCCTCTAAACATTTTTTTGAGCTTCTTAATATAAAAATCATGAAGTCCAGAGACAAGCAATTATCATACAAAGGAGCACCAACTTTCATAAGCACTGGATTTTGTCACTTAACAAATACTTCCTAGGATCAGGTCCCGCCAGATTTCAGTGGTGCTGTGGTGCCATCCATATTTTTATGATAGAGGGGACCCGGGTCAAGCTGGTCCTACTAGGGCCCTGACTAGAGCAGCTGCAGGAAGGTTCTAGCCCATTTTCTTGTTTTGTGTTCTTTGTAGCACCATAACCATCTGAGATTACTTACTTATTTTCTTTCTTCCCCAACTAGATTTGCTGGGAGCGATACCTGAATGATCTATCTGGATCACAAGCCACATCCTTGGCTATTGGAGAGTAGAACTCCTTGATTTCCAGTCCTACCAATATGTCACCCAATAAAGAATTAAATAGACCATTGTTACTAGAAGGAAGGAGAATGGGTGCTACAAGGCCAGAAGACAATCCATGTCAGTTACAGAGTGAGAGAGAGACAGCACATGCAGATGCAGAATGACTGCACTGAGCCATGACAGAGGGAAGCAATGGTTCATGGAAATAGTGGGGAATGAACTAGAATCCTTCTGGCTATAAAACTTGGAGAGTGAGTTGAATTAGTTGACTGCACCTGATATCTAAGATACAGGTAGATGGCTGCTGTATTTTTTTGATTACCAATGGGTTGACCATTTGTCATATATTTATTAATAAACATAGTTTTATAAATTGTATCATACTCTGCCTATTTTTTCCTGTTTTATCATTTTTGCAATTAATAAATGATTTTTATTTTAATAGCAATGGTAACCATTCGTGTAGTAGATTTGTTATACTTAATTCTCCCAGTTAATGATTTCCTTTTGATCTTCATGTTGTGAAGAAGTTTTAAATTTTTACAACATAAAGTCAAATAATTTTTTTCACAAAATTTTCTCTATTGTTATTGTGCTTGGGAAGTTGGTCTCTTAGATCAGAGAGATATTACAGCTATATTTTCTTCTTATTTTATGCTTTTTTTTAAAAAAAAGATTTTATTTATTTATTTGACAGAGAGAGACAGCGAGAGAGGGAACACAAGCAGGGGGGAGTGGGAGAGGGAGAAGCAGGCTTCCTGCTGAGCAGGGAGCTCGATGTGGGGCTCGATCCCAGGACCCTGGGATCATGACCTGAGCCGAAGGCAGACACTTAACCAACTGAGCCACCCAGACACCCCTGGAATAGGTACTATTATGGGACTCATTTGACAAATGAG
>NC_138370.1:167433745-167515844 GCF_054177405.1 Leptonychotes weddellii | reverse complement strand
GATGCGGGGCTCGATCCCAGGACCCTGGGATCATGACCTGAGCCAAAGGCAGCCGCTTAACCAACTGAGCCACCCAGGCCCCCCGAGAATGAGAATCTTATTTATTTATTTATTTATTTATTTATTTATTTGAGAGAGAGAATGAGATAGAGAGAGAGAGAATGGGAGGGGGGAGGGTCAGAGTCCGGAGAAGCAGACTCCCCGCTGAGCAGGGAGCCCCATGCGGGACTCGATCGCGGGACTCCAGGATCATGACCTGAGCTGAAGGCAGTCGCTTAACCAACTGAGTCACCCAGGCGCCCCCGAGAATGAGAATCTTAAGCAGTCTCCATGCTAGGCATGCAGCCCGACCTGGGGCTCAATCTCATGACCCTGAGATCATGACCTGGGCCGAAATCAGGAGTCAGATGCTTAAAAGACTGAGCCACATAGGTGCCCCTGAATTGTATATTTTAAATAGATAAATTATATGTTACATGAATTATATCTCAGTAAAGCTGTTGTAAAAAATAATTCTATATTCTTTCTGATAGGTACACCTATTATTTCCTGTTTCATTGTGATAGACACAACAAATACCACACATGGAATCATACGCTCTCATGAATGCTGGGTCTGGTCACTTAATGATAACCTTCTAGGTAACCTTGTAGGCTTGGATCCTACTGGACTTCAGTGGACCTGGGGCGCCATTTTGTTTGATTAGCTGAAACTTTAAAAATCACTAAATTTATTGTATTCTTATTATGTGCTTCTTTCCTTTCCAAGTATTTTCTTTTACCTGTATTACTTCATTCAATTACTATCCTCATTTTAATACATAAGCAAATTTAAAAATATTGAATAAACATTGTAGGAAGAATACAGTGGGACTGTTAATCCTTATAAAAATTTGAGGGACTCTCAAACACTGTCACTAGATGGAAATTACTAGTTTCAATTTGTATCATTCTCAAGCAACAAAGAATGGAAATTAAAAAGTCAAGCTTCAACTCAGTGAATCCCAAAAGCCCAGTGAAATAAAGGTAAGAAAAACAAAATAGAAAATACTCCTAAAAATAACAACAAAATTAATTAATTAATTTTTATATCGGTTTGAAGTGAACTTAAATCTCAGAAGAAAAATCATAATAGTGCTTTCAAAAGCACTCAGGGGTCATATAGTTATACCTAAACTATTTAAACTATTATAGAACCCAGAAAAGCCAGGATCCTTTCAAGCCCATTCTATGCAAATAGCATAATTGAGCAAAAATAGAACAAAGGAGGAAAGCAGTAGCCTATTTCCTCTCTGAACACAAACGTATGCAGCATAAATGAAATAATAACAAATATAAGGTAACAGCATATTAAGAGAATAATTTACCATGACCAAGTAGAGTTTAACCTAGTGAAGTTAGGAAATAAATCAACAACATATATCTCACTAATAGCACCAAAGGGAAAAGTAAACTTGATGACGTCCTTAGTTGACAAAATGGCATTTGCTAAAATTGAACTTCTATTGAGGATTGAGTAAAAAGTATTAGAAAATCTTAGAAGATTGTCTCCTTTACCTATCCTAGAATTGACAACATCATATTAAATGAAGAAACACACAAGAATCAATTCCATTGAAACCAAGATTAATACAAAAATGCCTGTTATCACCATCACTATTTAACACAGTTTAAATTTTAGAAAGTGCATTAAGCAAAGTAATGAAAACAGAAGATACATCTATTGGAAAGATGGAGAGAAAATTTTCAATATTCACAGGAAAATTGATTATATACTTTAAAAAGCACAAGAGAATGGAATGAAAAACTATTAGAATTAATGAGAAAATTCAGTAAAGTTGTCCAATGAAGATGTCAGTGTATAAAAATCACAGCAATAACCAGAGGATAGAATGGGAAAAAAATACCATAGGCTTTTATGAGTAATGGTTTCAATTTCCTTATTTCAAAATAGCATGTACATATTAATTTTATTTGCTCTTTGACCCAATTGTTATTTAGGAGAATGTCTTAAATTTTTGAATGTCTGGTTAAGAATATTTTATCTACATTTCTGTTAAACATTTTTGTGTCATTATATTGTGATCAATGTATGGAATCTGTATAATGACTGCATTGGCGAAATGCTTTAAAAGGCTTCTTATTCTTGGACTTATTATTTGGTAAGTTTTTGTATATATTACTTAAAATGTGGCATACTTGTTAATTCTCTAAAGATAAATACATATCTATTAGTTCAATCTATTCTATTGTGTGGGAGTCAAATTCCTGAGATCTAACAGTCTGTATTGTGATGCTATGTTGCTTGGAATATAGTAGCAATTTTCATCAATATAAAATTTAATATTTTTAAGACAAATTTTAACGTGTCTAAAATTAATATATTTAAAATTAATATATTTAGAGAGAGAGAACACATGAGTGGTGGGAGGGGAAGAGGGAGAGGGAGAGAAGCAGACTCCCTGCTGAGTGTGGAGCCTGATTTGGGGCTTGATCACAGGACCCCAAGATCATGACCTGAGCTGAAATCAAGAGACGGCTGCTGAACCAACTGGGCCACCCAGGTGTCCCTAAGATTAAGACTTTTTAAGTTTTTTTTATTTTTAAGTAATCTCTACACCCGATATGGGGCTCAAACCTACAACCCAGAGATCAAGAGTTGCACATTCAACTGACTGAGCCAGCCAGGCGCCCCTAAAATTAAAACTTTAACTCTTGATTTTTTTGTTTATGTATAACTGATAAATAATTTCCCATCTTTTAATTGTCATTTCGGGTCACTTTTGTTTCATGCATCTTTTCTTAATTGCTGAGTATCGATTCTTTCTGTCTTCGTCTCTCTTTCATGGTTTGCCTTTTAACAAGGGAACCTAAATCAATTAAGCTTATTATCATAGCTCTTACATTGACCTTATTTGTATTGTCTTGTATTTTCTAATTTTTATATGTTCTTGACATCTACTTTGTCTTTTACTATAAAAATATTAATACAAACAATTCATAGTGTTAATTGACTTCTTACTATGTGCAACATGTTTTGCATATCATACCATATTTAATTCATAACAACTTTTTGAGTAGGAACTATTAAACATATTTGTTTTATTTTATTTTTTATTTTTTAATGTTTAAAAAATATTTTATTTTTATTTATTTAAGAGAGAGAAAGTGAGAGAGAGCATGAGTGGGGAGGAGGGGCAGAGGGAGAGGGAGAAGCAGAGCAGGGAGTCCGACTTGGAGCTCCATGCCAGGACCCTGGAATCATGTCTTGAGCCAAAGGCAGAAGCATAACCAACTGAGCCACTCAGGAGTGCCAGAACATATTTGTTTTACAGAGAAGGCAAATCAGAGGGGATCAGAGAAGTTGATTAATTTGCCCCAGGTCACACAGCCAATATGCATCAAGGTCAGGATATGGACCCAGGTCTAACTCTCTCTGGAGTTCAGATGCTTCACAATTCAATATTGTCTACCAAATATGTTTATTTAAAACAAATACCAAAAACCAAAAAACTTTCTTGTCTTGGTATTTAGAGAAGAGAGGTCATTTTTTAATTCCTATTTTAATAATTTTCTGTTTTCTTCTAGTGCTTTTTTTTTTTTTTATGTTTCAGGCTTTAATTTGGCTGAAATTTTTACATGTGGTCTAAGGTAAGGATATAAGATTACCATTTTGAAATGTATATCCAATTAGTTAAATGTTATTTAATCCCATCCTTTTCTCACAGACATAAAATACCCTAAATTTAGATACATATGTTGGTACATTTCTGAACTCTCTACTGACACATCCACTTTTGGGCACTGTCACACCATTTGCACTTCAATTTGGTGTGCCTTGGGGTCAGGTTCCCCTCATTATTCTTCATTTTCAAGAATGTTTTGGGCAGGGCCACCTGGGTGGCTCAGTCGGTTAAGCGTCTGCCTTCAGCTCAGGTCATATTCCCAGGGTCCTGGAATCGAGTCCCACATTGGGCTCCTTGCTCAGTGGGGAGCCTGCTTCTCCCTCTTCCTCTGCCTGCCACTCCCCCTGCTTGTGCTCTATATCTTTCTCTGACAAATAAATAAAATCTTTAAAAAAAAAAAAAAGAATGTTTTGGGCAGCAGCTTCCATATTTGGTTTTGATGGCTGTAACATCAATTGTCCTCTGTTTCAAGGACAGTGGCTAGAAGCCATGTTAAACTGGGGGTCATTTTAAATCAGAAGTTATCCACGAACCTTTTTCCTAGAAATATGAAGCAGTAATTTATCTGGTTCTTTAAAATGTGGAGCCAAATTTGTGTACCTATTGGAAGGAAGGAGAGAATTAAGGATGTTGGTGGTCTCAGTGGCTAGCAAGATTAAATTTGCTAATGGAGACAATTTGCTCTCTTTTAAAAAATACTGTGTCCTCCCACTAAAAATTACAGCCTATGTGGGGAAGGGAGGCACTTGGGTGGCTCGGTTGAGCGTCCGACACTCAATCTCAGCTTAGGTCTTGATCTCAGGGTCATGAGTTCAAGCCCCGTGTTGGGCTCCAGGCTGGGCATGGAGACTACTTAAAAAAAAAAAAAATACAGCCTGGAGATTACACCACCTCATTATCTGAATTCTGCAGTAAGAGGTCAGCAACATTCTGACACTCTTGGGTGGTGATAGAAGGGTAGATCTAGTGGTTGAGTTAGGGAAAAGCCCACCCTGGAGATTTCTCCTCTCACCCCAGACAGCAACTTTCCTTTCTAATAATGTTGTAAAGAATCTGTCAAGGTGCACTTGGCAAATGCAAACTCCCCAAACCCAGTTGCAGAGGTAACTGGACTGAGTGCAAAGGAGACACAGATGTGCTACCTGCTCTCTTGCCTTGAGCAAAATCACAGTCCAGTCATCAGGCTGGATTAGCCTCCATTGCAGTGGAAAGGGAGATTTTCATTGGGCCAAATGGGATGATCCTTGGCTGTCCGGTAGGTTCTTTTTTTTTTAAGATTTTATTTATTTATTTGAGAGAGAGAGAATGAGAGAGAGCGAGCACATGAGAGGGGGGAGGGTCAGAGGGAGAAGCAGACTCCCTGCCAAGCAGGGATCCCGATGTGGGACTCGATCCAGGGACTCCAGGATCATGACCTGAGCCGAAGGCAGTCACCCAACCAACTGAGCCACCCAGGCGCCCGCGTCCGTGTAGGTTCTTGATGTCATCTCTCTGAATACGTTCTCATTGGCCAAATGCAATAGTGCACAGTGGCTTTTGGAATCATTAGCATGACTGAGCCAGTGGAGTTTTTCTGTAGCTGAGTGACAGTGGGAGCATCCAGGTGTGTACCTGGCTTGCTCAACCAAGACTCTGGCTCCTCAGGAATTTTTCTGGGTTTCGTGATCTCTGATGCTTGATTGCTCCTCTTAGTCAGCTTCACATATTGTACTCACCTTGGTCTTATTTAGAATAAAAGTTCAAAGCCATCGATGTAGCAGAGAAAGCACAGGCTGTGAGCCAGTCATACCTGAGATCGGATCTCAGCTCTGCTGCTTATTAGCTGGAGGTCCTTGGACATCTTCCTTTATGTTTGTTTGCTCCAGTTTCCCTACCAGTAACATGATAACATTAATGCACCCGCTCCTTTCCAGAGTGGGTGTGAGGCTTACAATCCCTGTACTTAGCCTAAGTGCCTGGAATCCAGGAGATCCTCTGCAAGTAATGGCTGTGAATTATGATTCATCTGTTTTGCTGCAAGTATGGGCAGGTTTGCCTGGAAGTGAGGAATTTCCCTGGATGAGGGACATTTAGTGTTAACACTGGGATAGTTTTAGGAAAGTGGGGTGGGTCACCCTGTTGCAGGGACACCATCCTGAGAATTCCAGAGGCCTCTGCTTTTGAAATGCTTGTGATTTAGGGTGGAGAAGGCAAATGCAGGGAATCTGAGCCCTCCTTTACCATGGTTGGCTTGGTCAATATTCACACTTTTCTTCTCCCTGAGTGAGCTCTGCAGCTTTTCCAGCACAACAGATTTGCTAGTGTCGGTCAGTACTGGCTAGAGGAGGCCAAACGTATTTGATCCTTTAGACAGTGTCCAGGTTTTACACAATTCACTCTTTCTACAAAATGTTACATTTTCACTTTTGTGACAATGGACTTCAGCTAGGCCTCAGAAGTTAAAGCCAGCTCACACTCATTTGAAAATTTTTGCAGATTTGTCTGAAAGCATCAACACTTTCATGACAGAAGAATCTGCAAATCCCCAAAGAGTGAATACTACTTTTAATGAATGGCTTACTATCGGAGAAGGGCTCAAGATAACATCATGCCAACTCTGGAAGAGACACAGAGAAGAACTTCCATCAAAACAGGTTTGCTTAACTCAGGAATAAATATTTTCCAGAAATTCTTTGAAAGTCATTGGGAAATAAGAAACATTTACTTTGTCCAGGATGGTGAAGTTCTGGAAGGAAAAGATAAGGCTGGGTGGGGCCAGAGACATTGCTTTACCAGTTCCCTTAATTTATAGTTTTAATAATCTTTCAATGCCTTTTCCAGCTCAATGGCTTCAAGTGCTGAAAATAACTTTAGTAAACACCAACAGTGCTGATGTTTTAGGTTTTGTTCAAAACCCAAACTCCTCAATATTCCCAATGATCAGAGACATTGTCTTGACAGTAGTGATGGACAAAAGATGAAACCAGAGAGCAAATTGAGAGAGGCGGCCAGATACTTGGATGTATCCATGCGTTGTCCACTCTCGCTCTGCCATGAACTCATTCTTGCCAACACAGTCACAGCATTTGCTGTTTGCCCAGGGTTTTCCTGTGGCTTACCAGCAAAAGAACAGGGTTTGGAGTCATGTGCTGGTTCAAACCTGACCTTGTTATTTTCAAACTGTAAGGCCTTGAGCAAGTTATTCAACCTCTCTGAGCTTCATATACAAAACACTTGCATCCCCCAGTTGTGGTGAAGACTAAATGAGATGCAAAGCATGATACAGTAGAGCACAATGAATGTAAATTAAATGCCTTTAAACTCCCAGAGGTTTTATTCTCTGTGCTTTGTTGACACTCTGAATATATTCAGCCTTATATATATATATATATTTTTTTTTTTTTAAAGATTTTATTTATTTATTTGAGACAGAGAGAATGAGATACAGAGAGCATGAGAGGGAGGAGGGTCAGAGGGAGAAGCAGACTCCCTGCCGAGCAGGGAGCCCGATGCGGGACTCGATCGCGGGACTCCAGGATCATGACCTGAGCCGAAGGCAGTCGCTTAACCAACTGAGCCACCCAGGTGCCCCTTCAGCCTTATATTCTTGGACAGCATTTTATGTACTTGTCCTCTAACCCAAGTGAATTGTAAGCACCCGAGGGTGGGACCAGGTAAAGGAATCCTGAGTAATGCTCAGCATGGTGCTGGGCACATGGCAAATACCCAGTAAGTGAATTTTGATTTAACAAACTCTTATCAACCTTGGGCCAGCTTATTAATGATTATGAAATTCTAATGGAATGTAAAAAAAGGGAGCTGATGAAACATAAATAAATGGCTTAATACATTATGGTATATTCCATTAGTGGATCATTATATGGAAATTAAAATCATGTTTTTAAAGAATAGTTAACAGAGGTGGCTCATGAGACAATATTATAGGAAAAGGGCAGGACACATAATTGTCTTTTCTGTATCTTATCAACACCGCAATGTATATGAGCCAAGAAGAAAAAACTGGAAAAATATGTATCAGAATATTAGCAATGTTTATATGGGGGTAGTGGAATTACTTTATTTTCTTCTTGTTCCTGTTTGTTCAGATGATCTACAATGAACATGTATTACTTATTCAGAACAAAAAACTGGTAATTTTTTAATGGAGAATGGAGGGGTACCCCATTATAAAATGAATTTCCCAAGGATGCTGCCAATGCCAATCCCGATTTGGGGACATTGAAATTGTTGGCCTTGTTCCCACCACAGCCCACCCCATGTAGAATCAATGTGGGTTGTGTTATCCTATTGCATTAAATGCTCACCTCAAGGTTAAGAAGAAATGGAGAGAAAAAAAAAAAAAAGAAGAAATGGAGAGAGAAAAAAATTCCCTGCAGGGACTGGGTCACTTATTTCTAAATCCCTTGTCAGATGCCCTTGAGATTTCAAGGTCTTAAATGCGGGCCTCCCTGCTTCATTCCATTACCAGGTAAATGGCAATTCTTGATCTCTGGCATCCTTTTTGACAACCCCTGAAAATACATAGCTAATGGTAGAAAGGTGGATACCAGGACCCCTCTCCCAGGCCAGGGAACACCTCCAAATACCCGACCTGCAGCCTGTGTACCTGATAGTAACTCTGAGAAAGTGGTTTAGAGTCAAGGGGACATGATGCTGTCACTTGTGAGCTCTGTGACCTTGGGTAAACTGTTTAACTGCTCCAAGTACCATCAGCAAAATGGGGGATGATAACATTACCTTACCCACAGGGATATTGCAAAGATTCAATGCGATCATACCTGCTACATTCCTAACCCAACCCACAGAGGATAACCACTACTGTGAATCTGATTAAACCAGTGTGGTTTGGTGAAAGGAGCATTGGCTTTGGCCCTGCAAGCCCCCTTCACCACTTACTAGCTGGGTGACAAATGGGGGTCAACTAACCTGCTTGAACATTAGTCCTCACATCTGTAAACTGGGGCCCACAATGCTAACTTCCAAATGTGGTTTTAAGGAGTAGAGAGCATGGGTGTAATAGCTACCATAACCTGTAGAAGCCAGGCAGGTGGAGTGAATTAGTGAGTTGGGTTGAGTGGTGACGAGCTGAAGAGCCTTCAAGCAGGGTAGCTGTGACTCAGGACCAGCCAACTGTTACCATCCAGGGATTCAGAAATGTGAATTGTTGTTCAATCTGATTTGTTAAGAGAGGCATGAAATTTTAATTTGAAAATTACTTTTTAAATGTTGACAATTAATTAGAAGTTTTTCAGGCAATGTGTAGGTCAGCAGTGGTAGATTGGATTCCCACTTGTTTATTCACACCCTTGGCCATGGGACTTGGCAGGAGGCAGAGTAGATCTCCCCACCCCACTGATGTTGGGCTTGTCCTTATGACTTGCTTTGGCCAGTGGATGCAGGGTGAACAGATGTGTATGGGTGATTTGGCTTATCCTATTTTCACTTTTTCCAGAATCTGCCAAGAGAGGAGCATGCTCCTGGAACTCGCTGTCCCAGAATGAGATCTGAGGGGCTGACCTGATGCAGAGTTGCCCCAGGTGACCCATAGCCCCATGAGTGAGAAAAATAAGACCTTTGTTGTTGTAAACTGCTAAGTTTTGGATATTTTTACAAAGCAAAATCTAACTCATGCACCACCCTTGGATACCCAGTTTGAGACCACCCAGGTAAAGCACCTTGCAAATGACTGATATGTAGTGTGTACTTAATAATGGTTGCCCTTGGGATTATTCAGGGCATGACAAATCTCTTGGGGTTCCTATAAGAGAAGTTAGGCTTAGGCCAATGCAATGCAATGTTTGTTTTGTGCTGATTTGACCCCTAAGAAACTTGAACCCGTCCATCTCTGTCTATCTATTACCTTCTTGTATATCTGCAAGGATAACTGTCCCCCTACATTGTGCCTTAGAATTACAGACTGTAAAACTGAACAGGATGATACATGGTAAACAGTGTTTTCATGATTTCTTGCTTGGGAGTTTTTAACTATATATGTTCCATCAACATGTATGATAGAGCTAGATATTAAGAATTCAGATGGAAATGATTAACAGCTCAGACCTGGGAAAGTTTAGGGGGACAGTGAGTTGTATTCAGCAGCATCAACAAAACCTTGTAAGGAAAGCCCTAAGTTAGAGGCAAGAACCAAGTGTCTCTTGGATCTCAGAGGGATCAGTAGATCCTGACCATAGCTGGGGAGGCAGCTCTGCAGACAGGAGAATCAAGCTGGGCTTTTAAAGATGAAGAACTTTGGTTATGTAAGAAGGTGGGGGATGATTCTAAGAAGTAAAAACATATGCAAAGTCATGTGTGACATGAGCAATTGGTGTATTCAGAAAATTGGGAGGAGCCTAGGTGGATGGCGAATCAGGTGCAAGTGGGGAGGGGCTAAAAGCACAACAGGAAGGTAAGCGAGGACCAGGATGTGAACTGCACTGGATGTTGTAGATGTTTGTTTCCAAAAATGGCTGCCGTCAGTTCCTCCCCTTTCTGACGGGATCGGGCGCGTTCAGGGTGGTATGGCCGTAGACGGTTCCTCCCCTTTCTGTATGCACACACCACTTACCCATCAAAGAGTAGAGGCTATGGCTCCAGGTCTTGCATCGGGGCTGCTTTGACGTATAGCACAAAGAAGTGACCTTGGGTTAGTTCTACCCTTGGCAGTTTATGTTTCTCCTCTCTTGGGATGCCGGCTCTTGCAATACTCCCTCTCAGAACCCAACCATCATTCTGTGAGAACTTTGTGGAGAGGTTACACGAAGGCACTCCAGTTAACAGAACTGGCTAAGCTCCTACCTCATAGCTAGCAGTATGAATACACCATTTTGGATGTCCAGCCTGGTCAAGCCTCTGATGACTCCAGCCCCAGTCAGTGTGTGAGCCCCTAAGTGCAGACCACCCGACAGAGACCAGTGAGCTCTCAGAAAGGTAACTGATAATAAATTGTCCTCTTGAGTTTTGGGTTGATTTGCCATGCAGCAATAGATAACTGGAACAGGTGTCAAATAATATGTCCCAGGCATCAACTGTAATACATATTGGTGGCTTAGAAGACTTGACAAAATGGTGAGGTGGGTGGGGGATAAACTGGAAGTTCTCTTAGCAGTACTCTGGTGTGTAAGCAATAAAGTAGCGGTTCCCTATATGTCCTTTGGCTCTTTTGCTATTCTACTGCACATCTTTTCTCAAAATGCTAATATTCTAGAGAAGCGATGTGATATTCGAGAAAGGATGTAGGCTTTGTAGTCAAGAGAGATCCAGATTCAAATTCCAACTATGTCACCCATGAGTTATGAGATGAGACAAGTCACTTAATGGAGTAGACTGTGCCCTGCCTAGATGCCCTTTCTGAGACCGGCACACCCACACCAGCACAGTATGACTGTTGCCTTCTATTTGGCCATCTTACTCTCTGCAGCACTGCCCTGAGCTGATGGGGGCCGTCTTGTTCCAAAGGTTACAGTCTCCTATACCCTGCGGATGGCTCCAGCCAACAACTGACTCATACAGGTACACAAAAGTTGGGTGGCTCAGCTCAGGAAGGGGCAGTTCTACAGTGAGGTCTGTGTTCTGAGCTCTCCCTTCATGGACCAGGTCCAGAATGTAGACTACATGAGTCCACAGCTTTTCTAGACTCTTTCCCCTTCCCCATCCTGTTCCCCCCGACTTTCTTAAAGATTCCCTTTCTTTCACCTGAAGAACACTCCCTCAGTCATCTTGTGCCCCAAAATCCTGATCTCAGGCTCTGCTTCTGGGAATCCCACGTGGCCTCCCTTAGCTTTTCTTTTTCAAATTCCCCTTTCCAGAATTTGCCAAGATGATAAATTAAAATCGCCTGGCACTTAAAACACATCCAACACATGCTAACAAATTTCATCTCTCATCTTCCTCACTGGTGGAAAACAAAGTGGAGAAACACAAGGGAATTTCTTTAAACAAAAAAGTCCTCATGTGAATTTTCCAGAGTCTCGTATAGCAGCTTTTGAGAAAAACAGGCAAGCAAGGCATTGATTTTTAAAAACGAAGATATTAATGCTAACTTTGTGAAGCTCTGAGGATGAGCTGAAATAATGTCCATGGACCTGAAGTAGGGTTGGTTGGTGCAAAATATACTCTCAGCGAGTGGAAGCTACCACTCTTCCACTTGCCAAGCTCCAGAAGCACAAGCCAGATCTTCCTTGCTCAGAGCAGACACTCTCACATCTGCCCAAGTGAACTGCAGTGAGTAGGGAAAGGAATCACACTTGACAAAGAACAGCGCAGCTTTCACAAGTCCACTCCATGTGTAGGCTGGGCGCTAACTCCAAGCTCCAGACTTCTCATAATTGTGGGCAGATTTCTCTGCCCATGCTCACAAACAGCCAGATCCACTTGCGTTGGTCGTTAACACAGTTTATTATTGGCACACTTATCGGTAAAGCATACATAAAATACAGCTGTTTTATAACACATGGAGCCACTGTGTCTTTACATGTGTGGCAGAACATATTAATATGCAAATGGAAAAATTAGTTCTCTTATAAAGTTTCACATAAATACACTGGAATTGCCCCAAAAGAAAAATCCCCATAAAAGAACCAAGGGAGGGCTTTACAAAATATTATACAAGAAATATACTATGAAAAGAAACAACAGTCAACTCAGATACAATAAAAAACACAAAAGAGTTTCAGATTTATTAAACTGCCCACAAAATTAATGGATTACATGGCTTGAAAAGATCTGGATCAACAGCAATTTTACAAACGCATCAGTTCTCAACGGGCCAGGTAGGTGTCTTTCTTTACATAAAAAATCCACCTCGGCGTCTTCGATGACAAAAAGACATTTCTTGTTTCAGCACTTGGGCTCAATTGAACCAACTCGGGTTGGAGAACCGATTGACATTAGCTCACCCATAAATTACCCTGCTAGGTCCTCTTAGCTGTTACCCAATGAAGGAAAAGGTGAAGAAAGTAATAAAAATTAATAAGGATACACTTAAATTACTGTCCAAAAGCTGATTTTTTTTCTTTTCTTTTTTTACTGAAACAAGAAACTCTCAGATGCAAGTCAAAAAGCAGAAAATATTTTACAATATTAAAAAGTCATCTGTGGTTAGGGTCGGCATATAATGAGACCCTGAGCACTGAGGGCGTATTGACAATATGGCCTTCGTTGGGTTGGGCTGGGTTAGGTTGGGCTGGGCGGGGTGGGGCGGGGCGGGGCGGGGCGTGTAATTAACAAACATGTGGTTAACACTGAGCCAGGAGAAGCGCGAGCGTTCGCTCTGGTTTTAATTACCATCAGTGCCAGTATATGTGTTACCTGCGAAGGCCTCCAGGGAAGGGTCATGGAAGTTTACTGGAATAATCCTCTCAATTCAAAAAGGAAAAAAGAAAGAAACTCAAACTCAGATCACTGTGATTTAGAAATAGGTATTCGCATGGAAAAGTTTTTATTTCTCCTCCTTCCTCTCCTGTAGGCAAGGATCTGCAAGCGTGGGTGTGTGTACCCCACGGCCTACTGACAGTGGGTGCAGGTGCGGGTCAGTCTCACTGGGGAGCCTGGGGCGGGGCGTTTTCTGATTTGGTCTCTTGAGCGGCGGGGGGTTTACTGCTCCACGGGCTGCTGTTCCCCAGGGCGGGGGGGCTGTTGAAGTCTTCCTCGTCGTCCACGCCGTTGGCCGCGTCATATTGCGTGTTTTCTAATCTAGTGATTAGCCTTTCGTCCTCGTCCCCAAACTCACCTCCCATCAGAGTTGGCTCTCCTACCACCATCACATCCTGTGAACAGCAGCTGACATTATTACAGGGAAACCTTGGGACAGAGAAGCTCAGCTTAAAACACTAGCGGGAGGGGCTGGGCGATCTAGGACAGACACACTCGTGTACTGTGTCCCGGGGGTCAAGTCTCAAAGTCGGGGGGTGGGGGCGAGACGCATATTTGATTTCTACAGGAAATAAACATTGCCTCCTGATGGGGAACAACCACGCGAGTTTATGTCCTTAGTGCGCAGCCTGACACCGGAGAACGAGCAATGCTAGCAATCTGCAGAAATAAAAAAATCGATTTTTCAAAATTAAAAAAATCCACGCTTTTAACTTGCCGACATTGGGGACTTCAGAGAGGGCTGTGGAACCTTCTGCTGGGTGCTTTCCAATACCGCCAAAACTCCGCCACTTTTTATTTAGGGCCTCTGAATGGTTTTGGAAACCAGCAGCCAACGTGGGGAGGATGCAGTTCTACGATATTCACGCAACTCATTCCGAATGGCATTTTCTCTGTCCCAAGGACGGTATACATTTTAATTGAAGACAGAATCTCTCTTTTTTCTACTCAGCCAGGCCCTTTTATGCAGCCAATATCCTTGACATTCTGCTACTTAATTATGGTAATTAATTTAGGTAAAGTTTTCGATAAAAACAATGTTCACACTGATTTGACAATTTGCATAGCTAATTAAGTCATTAGCAAAAACCTGCTGATTGCCAACAAGCCCTGAATTTACCATCTGTTATCTCATGGTGCCTGTCACCTATCCCCACACAGGCAACCCTGCCACCAATCTGGGCAGTAAAGAGAACCAGTCTGTCCAGCTGGTGCCATAAAAGGAAGATGAAGAGCACTAATTATAATTACATTGATGAAGCTGGTAGTCATCAGAAATGGAAGCGTGCAAGAAGAATCCATCTAATCACTCCTTTAAGTACAAACTGTCCTTCCATGCAAACAAGGAAGCCACCTACTGTAGCTGGGAGCTTCGTGGAGGCCACTGCTGGAGAGGGACGGGGGAGAAGGACGCATACACAGGGCACAGCTCCAGCCTCTTTGTTCAAAGGGGGCCGTATGGGGTTGATGGGTGACCTGGGCATGGGACAGGACACCTGTCAGGTGATACTGCTGGGCAGGCTGTGAGCAATGGTCTACTCAAAAGAGCAGTGACTCCAGGAGAGTGCCCAGTGCTGTCAGCTTCTGCCTCTGCCAGAAAAAGCAGGGCTGAGCCAGATGCTTTTGGGCATATAAGGGTGCGTTTCCTGACAGGGAGGCTATGCCTTGGACAAAATGCCTTGGTAACTGGGCAAAAAATTGCCCTCACTGGGGGCAAGAGAGGCTTTCCTGGGACAGTATGGTAGACTACTGCCTTTGGTCAGGAGAAGGTCCAGTGGACCCTCCAGTTTCCTTCTAGAATTCTGAAGGTGCCAATTGAACAGAACCCTTAATGTCCGCCTGGTCGATTTTGGAATGGAAAATTTGGTTTGTTTGATTGACTGATTGATTGATTCCCCGAGAACTATGGGGGAGGTCATCAGTGGATTTCCAAACTGTGTTTTCTGACTAATCACTCTTGTGGCTTGACAAACGTGATTTTAAAGAGCTATGTCCCAGGTTAAGTAAATGCCTCAAATACAAATTGGATAAACTCAGCGATCTAGGTGCTGGCAGGGAAATCAGCAGTGTGCTTCGAAGAACATATTGATTATGCAGCGAAGAGCCAGACGTGACACTGACGTGGACTCAAGGTGAGGAACAACACAGACAGACTCTGACTGGCAAGAGTACGGACGGGACTGGAGGTGGAATGGGCTCTCCAGAGAGGAGGGGACATTATCGGGTTAGCCACACCGCCCGCTGAAGGTGTTCTGGACAAAAAAGAAAGCCACTTGGTTACAGGCAATCGGGAGACAGTGCTTATGACCAGGAACAAAGGTGAGGGGAAAGAATAGGGCAAGACTGGGGAGAGGATGACGTGGGTTAATCTCATTTCATGACTTACGTGCAGCACACTTTGGAAGGGTTGGAACACACATGCGTGAGGTGTCACAGGACAGGAGAAGGGCGTGGGGACCGACCACGTGGGTCTGCATTAGTATCGTGAGTCCAAGGTCGTCGAGAGAGGCTGGGACAGTGTGGGAGGTAAGCATAATTTGGAAACAGAGGAGAAAAATCAGAAGGCAGCTTAAGCGTGACATTAGGAAAAGGTCCTCAACACTCCAGGTGCCTCCATGGCATCAGAAAAATAATGGTCATTCACGAAAAGTACTATGAAAATCGTGATTTGAATCACTCCAAATGGGGCCGATATCAGCTCATAGTGTTTGGAACAGCTGGAAAGATGCCCAGGCATAGATCCTTGTCAGCATTCTAAATTTCAGAGAGATGCCACATTTGCCTTGCTGATTATAAAAGAAAAGCCTTAACCAGATACATAATCCTGTGTGTACGCGCGGGAGTGATGGATAGATGGCAAGCTATGAAAGAGATGTGTGCTAGGGGCTTCTTAGGCGCGTACGTACTTGAGGCCACTTACACACACTTACACAAGTATGCACAGGGCTCTACCTGGAACCTACGTCTACGGAACCTGCAGACGAGACGAGTGGTTCTCTGCTCAGGCGGTCTCGATTTGTTAGCCTCACACAAAATGAATGGAGACATAGTGCACATTTGGGGCTGCCTCTCACTAGTGGAAGTTGGCTCCATTTTCCCCACCCCCACATCTTTAAAAATCCCCCCAACATTCAACATTGGCCGTGAGAGGTGCATTTCCTTCCCACGTCTGCTTTCTCGTGTGTCCCGCAGGAGGCAGGGCCGGTGTGTCTGAGAGTAACCCAGATGCCCTCGGCTCCCCGTGAGGCAGACCTCTCTGCTCCTCGCTGGAGGCCTGGAGGTGCCACCAGCTCTTGCCCATGTCACATCTTCTCACTAATCCCCCGTGCAAGGACCACCAACCTCTGAGGAGGACTGGAAGTGACTCCTTTCAGGGCCCCTCAATGCTTCTCCTTAAATTGGCCAGAAGGGGTCACTGCTGTAGAATGACACAGGTCTCCATCCCTCCCAGGGTTGAGGCTGCAGTTCGGGATCGCTCCTAGCCCCTGCTCATGGAGTGAGAAGCAGAATCCAAGGATTAAACCCTAGTCCTCGCCAGACGCACACGCTGCTGCCGCGGCAGCTAGGCGGACCACAGCTGTGGTCACGGTGGCACATAAACTCTGGTCATGCCTGGGAACGAGGCGGCCAGGGCTGCAGACCGCGTTCTATTTTAACAGTAATGTCGTGTCGGTAGTTCAGTACACAGGGTTAAAAGATGTGGCCACTACAAGCCAGACGATGCTTATCATTTAATGTCCTTTCAACTGGAGTGCACACAGAAATGTGCACCTTTCTCCTAACCCGGTTGCCTTTCCCTGCCCCTCTTGGCCCTCTGTAAGTTTTACTTGGTTAAAACCTCTTTTAATTGCATGGAGTGGGGATGGTGCTGAAATTCTGCTCTCACTTTCTGATGGTGCCTTGTTCTCACCAAGTCCAAAGGGTCTCAATTCACTAAGAACCCTCTGGACACAGGTATCCTCCACTAAGATGCAGTTGGGGGATTGGAGGAAAGGAGCATCAGGAAGTAGAACAAACTACGTGCCCTTTAAGATAAAATTGAAATGTTTCCAACGAGGCCAGGTATGTCGAAATACATGAAACTTATGCTGCTATTCTACACCTGAGGCAGACATCAAGGATGGACGGCTCACCAAACCCAGGCTGGGCCTCAGAATTCCACTCAGTGCTGGACCTGTTAGCTGACCCCAGGAGACTGAGCTGCCAGGAGAGAGGAAACCTCTTGGCCATCCCTTGAGTAGACATGAGCTCTTCAATGACAGGGCCTGGGTTTTTGCTGTCTTTTGTTTGTTTACTCTTGGTATAGTGGGGGGCACATAGTCGGAGCTCAGAAAACATTTGTCGAACTGAGCTGAATTCTTGCAGCCACTGTGCCTTTAAGTAGTGATGTCACAGTTCCAGAATTCTCTGGAATGCACTGTCATTTGCAAGGGGAAACTAACAAATGTTAGTTTCTAAAACTCCAGTAGTAGATGAATAATGGGTTACTTGTGAGCACTTCTGGGTTGATTTATTTATACCAGGCCATTTTCTCTATGCATTTTCCAGTTTAACCAGGAGTGGGCCTAGCTTATTGGTACCTTCATAAAAAAACTGTTTTTCTTCTTTGATTTTTTTTTTTTTTCCTGACTCTTTAGCCCAGTTCAGAAAACAGAGGTGAGTCTGGCATTATTTAAAGACTATAATTCCTAGCGGTCTTAAAAACAAAATGGTACCTTCCCCACAGGCTGGCCACTCTCTCCATGACCCTTTCTTTCTAGTGCAGTGAGGATGAAAACCATACCCTCTGCCTACGGAAGACAGGAGAAGAGTTCCAGTGGACCCGGGGATTCTCAGGTACTGATGGGGTTGGTTTTAGGCAAAGAAAACGGACTGATGGAAAGTGGGTAAAAGTGGGTCGGGGACAGATTTGAAAGACACATTTAGAAGTAAGTGGAGAATCCCCATGAAAGAAGGGTCCACTCTCACATGGGGAGAGATGTGAGGATGACAGATCAAGAGGGGAAAAAAAGGTGAGAAAGAGGGAAAAGGTCAAATTGCATTGGTTAAGGGAAGTAACAAGAAATAGAGCCCATTTCCCAAGACATGGCATCTAGAGGATGCCACCCAGCACCACGAAGGTGTTGGCGCTCAAACAACAGTCAAACGCCTGGTGACAGGGTGGTGTGGCTAGGGCAGCAGAGAAGGAGCACCCACAAGTAATCGTGGAGGGGACAAGGGACAAGAAATGCTTAGAGGAGCATGAGAATTTAAAAGCGATAAATGGTCGGACACTGGGCTGAGGGATTTGGAGTCAGGAAGGAATTGGGCAGACAGGACAGGACTTGAAAGTAAAAGTAATAGGAGACGAAGAAAGATGAAGAAAGGGCCCACGCGGTGTACACTCTTTGGGGACACCCGTCCTCTGTCAGCCTTGGAGTTCAAAGAAGCCCCCCTTCTCAGTGGCCCATTTCCTTTGTCAAGACCCAGAAATGAAAGAAAGGGTCAAGAGGTCAAGAGAGCTGAGACCAAACCAGGGGCCCACCCTCCCCCTGAGCTCATGAAATGGGTAAAGTGGAATCAGTGGAATCCACTGAGCTGCATTTTGAGTGGCCGGGAGTTAATTACCTGAGTCTTAAAATAGGAAGGGACACCCAGGTCGGGAAGGCCCAATCCAATTACAATACGGAGTCTGAACGCCGGGAGCTAGCTTCCAGTGGAGCACGGGGTCTCCAGCGATGGTGCCGAGAGCCCCTCTGTGCCACCAGGCATTGCTGCTAAGTGATATTTTAATTAAACCTTAAGTGACATATCTCCTGTCTGTGACTCTGACGGCTTTTTAATTCAGGTCCCTGCGCAGCACAGACTCTTAATATTCCTTTCTAATTCCCAGGTTGCAAGGGAAGGTTTCCATGGCAGGACTCCTCCCTCCCCTGCCCCCTCCCCCGCCTCCACCCCCAGCCCGGCCTTGCCCTCCCCCGCCCCCAACCTGCCCAGAACGCCCTGGCAGCTCAGGGAGGCTTTCGCGCGGGCCCCTGCAGGGGGGAGACAGGCAAAGGCAGGAGTTCAGGCCTAAGAGCAAAGCGAGACTTACAGGTACCTGACTGGACAGACTCAGGTTGGCGGCCGGAGTCTTCTTCTTGCCGCCGGTGCTGTTGGTGTTGTTCCCGGCGCTGCTGTTGGACGTGCTGCTCGTGGAGTTTTTCCTTTTTCTCCGCTTGGTTGTCGGCTGCCTTGTGGGTTCTGCTGCACAATGGAAAATGGACAGGGGATCAGTTCCGGGGCGACGGTCAGAATACTGTCCCTCCAAGGAGCCTGTGCTTGCGAATTGAAAAGAGTAGACTCTACATTGTTCCCATTTTTTTTTTTTTTTTTTTTTAATGTACGCGGAGTAAAGGGAGGAAGCGCTTGTTTTATTTTTAGCCCCAAATGCGTGCAACCCTCTTCTTTGGTATCTAGATAGAATGATTTGTGTTTTATTGGGTTTCGTGAATGTTGTATGTCTGGAATCTATCCATATATTTTAAGGGCCAGCCGCAAATACCACTTTTATAGTTGAGTTAAAAATATTATTACCATTTCAAAATTGGGGAAAACATTTTTCTCTGGACTGTCGTGTCTTTAGAGCAAAAGGAGGGCCCTGGGCTCCCTTGGGTTGGCAGGGAGGGAGCTTCTGAGAGATGAGGGAAAGGATGAAGCCAAGTGAAGGGGGTGAACCTGTGTAGGAGCCGTGTCTCTGGGTAAGCGCCCAGCACCATCACAGCTGGAGATGCTCGAGTACAAAGAAGAGGAAGCGTGAGTTCTGTCGGCCATGGGCTCCCAAGCTCAGTTCTCAAGTTGCATGGTTTGGACTCTGATGTTTAAAGAATGCTACTAATTTCAACTTTCCTGAGGGAAAAATGTCTTAGTGGGCCACGGCCAGCATATTCATGAAGGGGAACTAGATCTTTTCAGGAAAGTCCTGTTTAGAAACAGGAAAATATTTTGGACTGGATGGATGGGCAGTGTCTTCTTGGAAGCATAGGGACCCGTGGTGATGTGCTTATGATATTATTTATTTATACATCATGTAGTGAGTTTTATCAAATGTTTTCATGTTCTTCATGGTTTCTATGTCATGACTATCTTATATCCATAGCAACTCTATTAATTAGATACTATTCTAATCTGTGATTTGTAAATGAGAAATGTTCGGAAACTTTTTCCAGGCAGTTACTCAGTTGGAAATGGAATGTAAGAGCATCCTTTTTGCTAACCCTAGTCTTGACCCAACTCTGAAGGAGAGAAGGTGAGCCGGGGCCATACTGGAACCAAGTGAGAGGGCCTTGTGGCATTTTCTTAAAACACTTATGCTGCTTCTGATGGGCAGTGGGCAGGATCTCCTTTAAGGCTCATTTCAAAGACCACCTAGTCCACCAAATTATCCCTGACTTTTGAGGAAGAAGGGGATTATGTTCCTATTTATATACCACTTTTTTCCCTTCATGAATATTTTGTCTCTTATGATCAGAGATGTTCATCAAAGGGCCTAACATGTCTGTCCACAGAGAGTCATGGGTGCTTGTCCTGAAGGTTGAGGAAACAGGAAATAGAATTGGTCCAGCTCAGGGTGCCAGAAAAGAGTTGAGTTACACGTTCAAGGTCAAGCAAATACTCAGTTCCCCTGACAAACATCTTCTTCCTTTACCTCAAGAATTAAAATTGGCTACTTTTTTTTGATATCTGTACTTCTTTTGTGAAATTTGGGGGAAATATACCGACACCGCATACTCTGGATTACTCCCATTGGCAGCAGGTAGCTGAGGTCATAGAGTCATGAACTCTGGAGATGTAAGCACTTATTGTGACACAGACCTCCTTCACTGATCAGCTATGAGACCACCTTTGGCAAATTACTACTTAAATCTCAGGCCCTGTACACTTAAAATGGAAGTAATATTAAATACCTCATAAGGTTATTGTGAGGATTCAGAAAGAGAATGGAGGGTCTGGGCGGGCTGGGATTTCTGATTGTTTCATTCGGTGCCGTACCCCTTAGTGACTGGAACAGTACCTGGCACCTAGTAGGGGCTTAATCAATAACTACTGAATGAATGATTGAGTTAATAAATAATATATAAATTATATACAAATATGCTGGAAAATATAGGTTCTCAAAGCATTCATTGAGTGAAATATTTTTTCCCATAAAGCCTTATTGATATTGAAAGAGAAAATAATCTAAGCGCATTCAATAGATTTGAAAAATAATGTTTCAAATATCTAAAATTCCTCTAAGACAGGGATGTAAATATTCTATGTAAAATGATGCTCGTAGGGTGGCTCCGTAGCACAATGGATAGCGCATTGGACTTCTAAAATGATGCTTGTTTTCTCAGATTTCTAAATATGTACTTAGTTAAATCTACTATATTCATTTCCTATAAAATGCCTGGCCCATTACCAGTGGAAGGTGACCATTCTATTTTGTGATTCAGAAAGCTATGTGCTTCGTGTTAATAATTACTCTTTATAAAAATAATTTTTAGCGAACGGATACGTTTTGTTTTTATGATCAATGAGGCTCGACACACGCCTGGGAGTAAAAATGTATTAGATAGAATGACAATTAATGATGACTGGAAGCAGTAATTTCAGAGCCCCAGCAGGAGACTATAGTATCTAAACTGCATTCTAAGGAAGTGAGGAAAATGGAATCTTTTATGTATTCTCTTCATGATCAGAGTACCCTTTGATACTAGATCTATCTTAAAAAAGGGAGCAAATTTATTTATTTATTTTTCTTTATTTCCTTCCTTCCTTTTCCCCCTTCCATCCTCCCTCCCTCCCTTTCTTCCCATAATTTATATCATTCTTAAAGAAAAAAAACAGGCAAAAGAACAATGGACCATGAGAAGACATCAGTCTTGTCCAGTGGAATAGCCACTGGCCTGGGAGACAGGAAACCTTGCTTCTGATTTCGGCTTTGCCAATGATTTTGGTAACATTAAATAAATCAATTGACTTCTCTGGGTTTCAGGTCCTAAGTGAGATGATAGATGATTCCTAAGGATGCTGGTACTTCACAAATTCTACGTCCCCACATCCAAATATCCATAAGAAACTAGTCTTCCTGACAAATTTATGATTCCTTCCTTCCTTTTCACATCCCTTCATCCCCCAAAGAGGCCTCAGAAAATGCATTTAGAACAAGAGTGAAGAACGAGCTCGTACCTGGGGGTGCCACCATCCGCTGCCACTTCTGAAACAAGCAGGTCTTCAGGCAGTCTCGTGGACTGAGGTTGTAAGTTTTATGTCTCGACATCAGTTCCTGCATTGGCTCCAGTATTACACACAACTGCAAAAAAGTTCAAAGACATCCGTGTTTCACTGCTTGATAATATGATTTGCAATAAATAATGTTAACAGCTGGAAACAATTAGAAACCTCAAAGGTACTTTTCTTTTTCCCCCTGGTTTTGATTTTCTCTGTCCAAGTTTGGAGGAAAAGAAATATCACCAACACTTGATAATGCCCACTTAATTTACTATTACTTATAATACCATATTACAGCTGAATGTGATTTACACACACACACACACACACATCCAGACACATTCTGTACAAACTGTTGGGTGGATATATGTAGCTCTATTCTGAATTCAAATGATTCTCTCTGGTTAAAGAAAAAAGCTCTCTTCCATGGCGCACAGCATGCTCTGATTTCTGCTCTGGTTTCTGCTGTTGTTCCTGTTTGTATAACCACACACTGTGAGCTACAATGCTAGTTTATGTAGATTATATGGCAGTGAAAGCCATCTTTTAAACTGGAGAACAAAGTGGCAACTACAAGTACTTTCTGGATCCTAATTCTTATCAAGGCCCACGATGAACACTATTTTATTTTTATTCATGTACTCATTTGTATTTTACACATAACGATAATGTCAGTAACATATGCCAACATGAGTTCAGAGTGGGAGCTTTTTCTGTGACTCTGTACACGGTTGCTTTCTTGTCTCCTTTGGCTAGATTTTTTCAGATTTACTTTGGTCCAAGACATCTGATGACAAAGATTAATGAATGAGCAAGAAGGTAAATCCATTTAGGATTGCCTTGAACTTTTCTGAATTCCTTCTCAGTTGGAAGCTCATCAGAATACTGCTGCATTGAGAGTGCTGTATCTGAGAAGACAAAGACCACCACACAGCTGTACACATATTGGCAAAGCACCCACCCTTCCATGTGGAAAGACAGCATTTCATTATAAAAGGCAGATGTGCCCTCACCGCCCATCTTTTTTACCACTCCCTTCCCTTCTGTCATTACTCAGAGGACATGCTGCTTTTTGTCCACTGGTCCACTGGGTTCCCACTACTTGGAATTCTTCCCTCCCCTCTTCTTGGCTAATGCCCACTCATCCTTGAAGACAAGGTTACTTCTTCTGTTACACTTGTGTACCTCTCCCTGTGCGGGCTGAACTGGGTGCCTCCCTACAGCTCTCCCATGGCACTCAGCCCTTTCTGCTCTATGAACTTACTCATCCATGCTTTGCAACCCCCTGCTTCCAAGTCTCTTTTCTACTTGACCTTGAACTCTTTGAATGCCCAGACTGTGCCTTTTTTCTCTGTTTTCCTAGGTTTGGCTCAAGTGAATGGATGCATTTAAGGTGTTCTTATAAATACCGGAAGATCTTTTCATGCCAACGTTCCTGAGAGTATGGTCTAAGGAATACTTCTGTCAGAACCAAACGAGTTCCAAACGAGTTGATCGTTAAAAATGCAGATTTCCAGGCTCTTCCCCTTCTGTTTCACTAGGTATGGAACTAGGGTCCTGAATCTGCCTTTTGGAAAAGCATGCTCATGTCTGATTCTGATACATAGTACTAAAGTTTGAGGTCTGCTTTAGGATAGATACATATAAACAGCAAGACATGTGCAAATTCCCCGTGGCTTCCAGTTTGAACTCCACTTTTTTCTCACTTAACCCCACTTGCCCATGCTCTTCCTATTTTCTCAAGCCTAAGCATGATAATCAAGATTACCTTCATCTAGAAAAATTTCTCTGCTCTTTTTACCTATCGATGATCTAAACTTGGCCCAAACCGCTAACTCCGTTGACAGGACAACTGCAGTCACTTTCCCACTGCAGTTTCTCAGGAAGAAGAGAGCAAGATTTTAAAGCCTGAATGACACAAGTACAGTGTGAGACAAAGATACACTTTGGCCAAAGAGCCACTCAACCCTAGTGAACCAGGCTGTCAGGTAATGAGATCTGGATTAGTTATGGGGCATCTTCAGTCTTGTCTATCTTCTTGCTTCAGAGTCCTTTCTGAAATTTAAAATGTTGGTAAGGAAGACCCCATGAAAGCGAGGAATTCCTGTGCAATTAACTCCACATTCCCACACTGTGAAGACTCGATGTGTATCTTTCCTCCATAAGGAATTCCTCACTGGAAATCAAAGTCTATGCAAGCTAAAGACAGCCTCAGGTCTGCCCCAGCCACTGATGCTCACCAGTCCAAACAGAGCGAAGTAGTCCACTGTCATCTCTACAAACAGAGATAAGAGTGGATTATCCACCAAAGGAGAACCACTGCTAGATTCAGACAGGGTCAGAAGATGTTTGCATCTATTATTAAGCTAGGTTAGCAAGAAGAGGTTTCAGGGAAATTCTAAGGGATGGAAAAATGTTTTGTTTTGTTTTTTAATTAAAATAACAAAGTTAGGTTTTCAACCATTTCCTTTGGCCCATTCCCCATTTTTGAGAAATGGGCTTACCGTGGATATAAAAATACATGGATGGAGCAGAACAAGCACAGACTTAGAAGCCAAGAGGTCTAGGTATGGATTTTAATTCTGTCACTAGGTGTGCATCCTTGGCTGAGCCCCTTAAGAGTGCTGGCTCTCAGTTTCACCTGTAAGACAATACCCATCTTGCGTATCATTGTGAGAATTTGAGATGTTATGTCCGACACGTCGGAGTTCAACAAACAGTAGATGTGATGATTCTGTATTAGCAAGAACAGCACAGACTGTGAAACAACACTTCTGTTCCTTTAAATCAACAAGCATTTATAGAGCTTCTTCCAAGGGTCAGGCACTCTGCTTTGGCGCTGCGGACATAACGAGGAGGATAATATCATCTCTATCCTCAGCGAGTATACAGCCCCCTTTGGGATGATTTAAGCATATTAAGAAAACGACTCGGGTGTACACCTAAGCATCTTTGGGAATCACATGTTTATGAAGCAAGTATTTTCATTACGTGACAAGTTAGACGGCAGAAGTGACCTCTGTGGACCCAGAAGGGCAGTGGGCATGGAGCATACCAGCAGGGAGAGCTGCATTTACTGAGAGAACCCTTAAGCTCATTATCTACTTCTTTCTTGTGGGGCGTGGTTTCCTCCCTGGGTTTTGGGCAGCACTTTTTTCAGGTGCTAATCCTCAGGATTTATCCATTCCCCTTGAATGTAAAAATATCTTCCCATCGCTGTAACCCACCCCAAAGGAGTTCCTATCTCTGAATACTAATCAGGAATCTCCAAAGCCATTTTTCTTCCAGAGGAGGGTTCCCAGGCTGGAGAGGCAGGCTTCCCCCGGATTCGTGTGTGCAAACGAGCCTGCCGTAGAGCTGGGCTGGTTTTGCTGGGCTGGCTTTGCTGGGCTGCGTGCTGTAGGTGGCAGAACCACCTCAGACAAGAGGCTGCCTTCTCAGGCAGCGAGCCAGTGCGTTTTGGCAACAGCGAAGGCCTGGGGCGTTCTGAAATGCGATCAGGAAGACGGTTGGGGGAGTGGGCTCCCGCAGTCACTCGCCAGTTCCTTCTGGAGCCAGGATTCCTGCTGTCCCTGGGGTCTTGGACCCCCTTGAGAATCTGGGAAAGGCTAGGCAGCCTCTCTTTCAAAGTTTGTACAAAATATCTGGAGGTTTATGAATCCTCTTATATCCCCATCCATTGACTCTAAGTAAAGAGTTCCCTGTTTGTAATAAGTATAAGCCAGTCTACATGCCTTTTCCTCCATGCTACACGCACACACACACACACACACACACACACAGAGGCATGCACACATCAGTCAAATGCATATTAATGGGGCTAAGCATAACAACACAGAGTCTTTTGATTTAAAGGAACAATTGTATCTGCAGAGTCGGGCCTGCTACAAAGTTCTCAGTGGACCAGCCCTTTTGGACAAGGGAGGCCACAGCATTTCTGCAACATCTGCAGCAGCCTGCACCCAGGGCTGCCACTTAGTTTGGCTTCCTCCTGCTGTGGTGTTGGGGGATAGCGGGAGGAATTCTAGAACACCGTGGAAGGGGCAGGAGTCAGCAAGGCCTGAGACCTCATTTTGAGTATGAAGCTCCTGAATGTGTAGTCCCTGCCAGGTCCATCTAGGATCCCCAAAAAAGATCTTGCCCATCCCAGCAAAGCTGCAAGTACACCTTTCTGCAGATTTAGTGAGAATTTTAAGTTAGGTCGATGTCCTATGCTTCTGACTTCATTTTCTGGGATTCTGGCCCCAGCACTGACCCTTTGGTATGGAATCAAAACCTGGAACTACAAAAGCAACTTGCTGAGTGAGTAAAAGGATAGATGGATGGAAAGATAGATGGGTGGGTGGGTGGATGGATGGATGGGTGGGTGGGTGGATGGATGGATGGGTGAGTGGGTGGGTGGATGGATGGATGGGTGGGTGGGTGGATGGATGGATGGGTGGGTGGGTGGATGGATGGATGAGTGGGTGGATGGATGGATGGATAGGTGGGTTGGTGGATAATAGACAGATTGGCCAGATTTACAGCAAGGAGTCATTTCCTAATAGCAGACAAATCAAGCCTTGTCTTGGAGGCTTAGAGGTGACGTATTTGTGCATGTGATAAATAACGGATTGCCTCCCCCGTACAGAAGGCTTTGCACAAATGCACATGCGTGTACCCGATTACTGTATGTCCTGGCCAGGCAGGAAGATCTCAGCGCATCCTGGGACTTTTCGTAGTAACAAAGGGCCCAGTAAATGTAGACAGTATTGTGTTTTGCTTTGTTTTCATCTGACAGTTCTCCTGGAGAAATTTGATTCTCCTTAGCTATGTGTTCACACTTATTCTTCTTGCCCAACTCCTTGCCCAAACCCAATTCCAGAAATAGGTGATGCTTGTCAGAGTGGGTGGTGGCCTATGAAAAAGCTGATGCCCTGGAGTTGGCATTTGGCTAACTCCCAAACCGAGGTCCTGTCTACTGCCAACATTTTGATTCAATGTTTTCTGGATGATGGATGACATCCTCTGAGCTTGAGCCACCTAATCTTTGCATATAGGCTTGCCCGAGGTTACTATTTCAATACCAGCTCAGGCCTTTGTTCATGTTGTTCTTCTTGCCTAGAAGACCTCCCCTCTTTCCTGGCCCTTTTATTTATTTATTTATTTTTATTTTTATTTATTTATTTGAGAGAGAGAATGAGAGAGAGAGAGCACGAGAGAGGGAGAGGCAGACTCCCCACTGAGCAGGGAGCCCGACGTGGGACTCGATCCCGGGGCTCCAGGATCATGACCTGAGCCGAAGGCAGTCGCTTAACCAACTGAGCCACCCAGGCGCCCCTTTCCTGGCCCTTTTAACCAGAGGTTGGCAAGCTAGGGCCTATGGGCTGAATACAGCCATGCTTACGTAATGTTGGTAGCTGCTTTTGTGATATGACACCAGAGTTGAATAGTTATGACAGAGTTCCTATAGCCCACAGACCTGAAAATATTTACTATCTGGCCTTTCACAGAAAGGTTGCTGACCTCTGTTCTAAACCACTGCTGTTCAACGTAGGTGATCTGCAAACTATTTGTTGTGTTTCTGTCACAGGAGAAGCAGCTTGAGACAGAGTACAATTCAGTTCACTGCTTCCTTCACTGAGAAAGTCTTATGTCAAAAAAAAAAAAAAGTCAGATGAACTAAACAATGTGTTCAACAATGTAGTCGATTTACATTCCAGAGCAAGCTTCCTCGTCTTGTCGTGGACCGCTAAGAGTTTACAGTCTGGCACTGGCCTGCAAACCACATTTGAATCTCACCAGCATGACCATTAATGTCCTCCAAGGTCCAGCTCAAAGCCCACATCTGTCTCTGACCGTGCCCGCCCGCAAGGGACCCCTGCTTCTATTGCACTTATTACTAATCTAGGTACAGCCCAGTGTTGATATTTGCATTGGGAATATTCCTTTCTTGTGGACTTGTTTCATCTTACCTACAGCAAGCCATATATCCCTTTGCTCTCCCTTCTATTTAGTACCGTATTAGGCATACTCAAATATTTGCTGAGTCGTAAGTTAATAATCACCGTGGAGTATCTAACTTATGCCCGTCCCTGGAGTATGTATCTGACATATACTATATCATTAACCCTCACCAGGTCCTGGCTCACTTTTACAGGCGAGGAAACTCAAACTCACAGCCATTAAATCACCTAGAGCTGAGAGTGTGATTCTTATAATGTAGCCAAGGTTTTACAACCATTTGAAGGGCAAAGAAGTTCATAGTCAAGTCTGCCTGGTTCCAACACTGTGTTCTCAACAACTAACTGCTCTGTTGTCTACCTCTCTAAATAGGAGTGGCTTAAATCGCTGCTATACCAAGTTCAAAGGCTCTCATTGTCTTCATATTGCTCCCTGTACACGGTATTGACCTCTACATAGAGATTTAGGTCATACATGAGTGGTGCAGGCTTTGGAACCAGATTCATGTGGGTTCAAACCCCCAAGTCTGCCATTTACGAACGGTGTGTTCTTGGCCAAGAATTGCAGCCTCTCTGAATCTCCTCGTCTGTAAAATGGGGATAATGATACTTATCTCTGATAGTTTGAAACAACATATGGAAATACTTAATGCAATGCCTGGAACAAGGTCAGTCCTCAAAGGATAGAAATTGGTATTATGATAAAACCTGGTTGCATCGGTGGCTCTTTACTGAGCCAGGAGATCAGTGTGTGATGTGATTGGTTAGCTACTGGGGAGTAAATCATTTGGTCTCCTTGAGACTTAGGGGGTCACTAGATATAATACTCCAAGGGATGGTAATTAGGCCAACAGTTACATTGCCTTTCAATGGCTAACGTCGCTAATAAAAATCCATTTTTAGAATTCAGTGATAAATACAGTATGTTCAAATCCACAAACCAGAGTTCTTTCTTTCCCCGCGCTCTCCAGTACCTTACCCCTCTGGCTGAATCTGAATTAAAAAGATGTCAGAGTGTTGGGGGTGGTTAAGAAACAAACTCTTATCTAAGATGAAGGAGTATCTCCTAATTAAGAAACACCTAACAGAAAGAGATCTTCCACTAAAACAATAAAAAGATACACAGAATCTAAAAGAAAAACAAAACAAAGCAAAATAAATAGATAATCACACCTAGAAACAGATAAGAATGAATAACAGGCATCCACTGGAGTAAAACCCACTCTGCCTCAGAGGATGAAAAACAAGAGGGAAGGAAATGTTTTCCCTTAGAAGCGATGCAATTCTAAAACATCAGATTATGATTTGGGTTTATTTCCTGATAGGATTAAAGGTAGATTGGTTGTAAAATTCAAAACATCCTCTTTTTTATCTGAAGATTCAACCAGGGGAGCCTTTGCCTTTTCTCGATTGTTTTGCAAATTGATTACTGCGGAAAGTTATCACATCCAACCCTGGAGACAGACAGCCCTCTTCTGCTCTGGGAGAGGAGGGGTGGTGGTGCCGAGAAGCTGGCTTTGCCATGGGAGCTGCCACTTCAGAAGCCATCCTTCTGCTGGAATGAGCAGGCCATGCACGCGCATTTCAATATCTATGCCTTGATCTCAGTTTTGAGGCTCCCAGAAAGGACTCCTCTACGTGACCACTGGCTGCTTGTCTGACCGCCCCACGAGAGAAGGGCTGGGGCTGTTGTCCCGAGCTACGGAGGCCCCATCAGACTAGCCAGGCTTCAGTGTCTCTGCCGTACTTGTCAGGCCAATGAACAGACAGTTCAAAGCCTTGGAAGTACATTCTCTTCCTTCTGACCCTAGGGCCCTCATTTTTCCACTGCGTCCTTTGGTATGGGCATCCCTTTCCATAGTGCCCTGGTTATTTGTCTATTCGCTCTTAGACCCACCCCTTCCTTCCAGCTCTGTATTGCAGAGGACAGACCCCTGCACACTATTTGCCAGCTCTTTTGCCAACCTGCTTCGGATGAAGTTTGGCCAGTTGGAGGCACCGGGGGAGATTGGAGGGAAGTGGGTTGAGTTCGTTTCCTAGGGCTGCCATAACAAAGTACCACAACCTCAGTTCTGGAGGCTAGCAGTCTGAAATCAAGGTGTTGGCAGGGCCACACTCCCTACAAAGGCTCTCGGGTAGAATCCTCGCTCACCTCTCGCAGCTTCTATTGGCTCTGGCAATCCTTGGTGTTCCTTGGCTTGTAACTATGTCACTCCAATCTCTATCTTCACATGGCCTTCTCCCCTATGTCTCTGTGTCTTCTCTTCTTCTTATAAGGACCCTGGTCACTAGATTTCCAAATAAGGTCACACCATGAGGTTCCAGGTGAACATGAATTTTTGAGGGGTACTTTTCAATCTACTACATGAGTAAAGAAATGAGTGAGGGTATTTCTTGTCTTCTCTGGTTCAGATGGCCTCTCCAACAGCTGTCACCATAGGTCCACTATGGTCCCAGTTTCTACCAGGTCACCTGACAGTAATGCCTCCTGCCTTTTTACCCTGGAGTGGCAGTTGCTAATCTTAGGGTTGCCTCTTCTTCCTCTGGTTGCTTTTCCAGCTCCAACATCTTTGTACATAAAATGCCATATTAAATTTCCTCTACTAAATTACCTGGTGGGGGTTTTGTTCCCCTGGATAGACTCCAATTGACGTTGTGATTTGTAAGAAATTAGGCAATATATAAAAGATGAAGGACTTCAGATATAAGAGGGCATCATAGGCAGTGGGGTTAAGCATGCAAATTTGGCTTGGGTTCAAATCCCAGCTACTTAATAACTGAGCGACCTTGGATGAATTACTCAATCTCTTGGTCTTTCCGGAAAGTCAGGGTAACCATAGGACTTAACTAATCGGGTTGTTAGGAGAAACAACAAAATCCACTTAAAGTATACACCTAGGTCCTAACATATGCATGCCTATTATGATGGGTGTATAGCCAAGTTGGGGGTGGCAGGGGCTTCATGGAAGACATTTTGAAACTTGTCAAGATGTACTTGAAATTGTATAGATGTTCCCTGTCCTATATATGTGTGTGTGTGTGTGTGTGTGTATAGACACATATGTACAAAGCCTAAAAATTAGATTTTGGTAATATAACAGACAGCTAAAATGTTTAGTCAATATGTCTTTCCTATAAATAACTTGTCCTGACCACTGGGCCATTGCTTCAGATACCCTATCCATGGGTTCTACCAGCATCTCTAAGTTCTACAGCATCATAGCTGGAATGTTTCCAAAGGAAAGAGAAAATATCTGCCTGGAAATACTCCACGATAATTAACAAACATCTAAGGAGTGCTGTCTGTCACTTGGAAGGCTATGAGTAAATTTCAGATAAATTTTAAAAATTCTTTTTTTTTTAATTTAAATTCAATTAATTAACATATAGTGTATTAGTTTCAGAGGTAGAGTTCAGTGATTCATCAGTTGTATATAACACCAAGTGCTCATTATTACATCACGTGTCCTCCTGAATGTCCATCGCCCAGTTACCCCATCCCCCGACCCCTTCCCCTCCAGCAACCCTCTGTTTGCTTCCTATGATTAAGAGTCTGTTATGGTTTGTCTCCCTCTCTGATTTCGTCTTGTTTTACTTTTCCCTCCCTTCCCCTATGTTTATCTGTTTTGTTTCTTAAATTCCATATATGAGTGAAATCATATGATGATTGCCTTTCTCTGACTGATTTATTTCACTTAGCATAATACCCTTTGGTTCCATCTACATCACTGTAAATGGCAAGATTTCATTTTTTTGATGGCTGCATAATATTCCATTGTATATATACAACATCTTCTTTATCCATTCATCTGTCGATGGACATCTGGGCTCTTTCCATAGTTTGATTATTGTGGAGATTGCTGCTATAAACATTGGGGTGCAGGTGCCCCTTGGGATCACTACATTTGTATCTTTGGGGTAAATACCTAGTAGTGCAATTGCTGGATCGTAGGGTAGCCCTATTTTTAACTTTAAAGTTTTACTTAAATACTGTTTTCCAGAGTGGCTGCACCAGCTTGCATTCCCACAACAGTGCAAGAGGGTTCCCCTTCCTCTACATCCTTGACAACATCTGTCATTTCCTGACTTGTTAATTTTATGTGTTTTAAGGGATTGGCTCACATGATCGTAAGGGACAGCAAGTCTGAAATCCAGTTTCCATGGGCTGGAAACTCAGGCAGGAGTCAATGCTTCAGTCTTGAGGCAGATTTTCCTCTCCTCCAGGGAACCTCAGTTTCACTCTTAGAAACTTCAACGCTTAAACGAAGCTCACTGAATAGTAATCTGTTTTACTTCAAGTCAACTGGTTATAGACGATAAACATACTTGCACAATACCTTCAGAGCAAAACCTAGATTGGCATTTGATTGAATAACTGGCACTAAAGCTGCCCTGAACTGAATGGTGGCTCCTCAAATTCACATGTTGAAGCCTAACCCCCAATATGACTGTGTTTAGAGAGAGGGCCTTTAGGAGGCAATTAAGGTTAAATGAGACCATAAACTGATGGCCTGGTGGCCTTATAAGAAGAGGAAGAGACACCAGAGAGCTCTTTCTCATTGTGCACACACTGAGGACCGGCTAAGTGAGCACACAGCAAGAAGGCGGCCAACTGCAAGTCAGGAAGAGAGCTCTCACCAGAGGTCTCTACTGGACCATGATCTTGGACTTGGTAGCTTCCAGATTTATGAGAAAACTGATTTCTGTTGTTTAAGCCACCCAGTCTATGGTGTTTTGTTCAGGCAGCCTGAGCAAACGGAGCCAAGAGCCTAGCTGAGTGGACACATAACACTGCCAGTCCTCCACTAGACTGTAAAGAACTAGAAAGCTGGATTGTGTCCTATGGTTTTATTATTATTATTTGTTATATTACCTAGCACCCAGCAACGGATCTAATGTTTGTGGAATTAATGAATGCTTGGCTACATGAATATGACAGAATGGACAACAAAAACAAATAGGTAATTAGACATCAGAAAATAGGTTAGCTCTTGCTTCATGCACAGCATGGTTATAGTTACTTGGGTACCAGGGAGGCAGCAGTGAACATCACAGGCACAGCCTCCCTTCCCAGGAGGGAGACAGGTGATAAACGAGACTCCCAGATGGGCTGGCAACGCTAAAGAAGGGCAAGGGCTGTCAGGAAAGGTTGCCAGGAAGAACTGATAATTAAGTTGAGACCTAAAAAGATGACTTAGGAGTCAGCCAGGTGAAAGAAGAGGCAGCTAGGACCAAGGTTGGGTGAACATCTGCAACTGAGGGAATACAGATGTGAATGCAAGAGAGAACACGGTGTAGGAGGTCACCCATAATGGACTCAGAGAGCCAGCTACAGTGGCAAGGCAGGCAGTGGTCAGATTTGTCAGGGCCTCAGCTTCTGGCCTACAGCAGAGAGGTGAGACTGATGTAGGCCAAAGCATTCTGTGCAGGATCTGCCCCCACCAGCGCCGTCAGCATGGACGCTGAACTGCAATATATGGTAAATATCATTCTGTTATTTCTTCCATCCACATTTCCTAAGCATGAGAAAAGCATCAGTATTTTGATGCGTTTGGCTAAACAAAAGCACCAAATATCCCCAAAGGCAAACGTTGGCTGTTTCGAGTCTCAAGCTGTGGAGACTGCCCCCAAGCTAAGTGCTGTTGATCACAGTGGTGGGGCGTTTGCACTTGTCGGCGCTGTTCCTCACCGGAAAGAGGTAGCTTTTGTAGCATGCTGGTTATTTCTCCCAAGGAGCCAAGAGACTGTGTACTTGCAGTGAGGTAACATTTAAACACTAGCATATATAAATGGGGCCTGATAATCTTAATACTGCGAGTAAGGGAATTTGGATATGGTCCTTGGGAGCTGTCAGTGACAGTTTCCAAGGAACATGGCTATCTTGTTCGTGCAGTTATAATCCCTTCTGAACATTAACTGCATGGTTACGTCTGCCTCCTGCCCTGGTGTAAATACCCACAAGGCTGCTAAAGACAGCATTGTGCTCTGGGGTTTGGGCTAGCATCCCCACGGCCGCTGTTTGGGAGGATTTCTGGGCTATGGTCAGTGTGGGAATAGGAACTTCTTTCTCTTGGCCCTGAGCACCCGGTGCACGGCTATGTTTGGAATGCTTGCCTGCCTGCCTGCCTTCTTGGGAGCTTCTGCCAGGCAACAGCCCTCCAGCTCCACTCTGACAGAAAGGAAGGAGCAATTTCTCAGTAATGTGGCGCTCAGCTGCTCAATTGCTCCCGCCGGCCGTGATCATTGTGCGCCCGTGGAGCCTTGTATCAGCAGCCATTTCTCCTCCCAGTGATAGAAGTGAGATTGGTGAAAAGCAGGATTCGTGTTGACAATGGCAACCCCGTATGAAAATGGAGTTGGCAGAGATTGGGATTCATTCATTTATTCACTCATTCATTCAACACATACTAACTGAACTTGTACTATGTGCCCCATGTGTGTTCTAGGTGCTGGGGATGTGGTTAACAGAAATAAAGAAAATCACTGCTCTTAATGCAACTACATTCCAGTGATGGAGACAGATAAATAAGCATGAGATACACGTTAGTGATAAGCAAGCAGGGAAAGCAAGCAGGGAAGGGAGGTAGGACATGTTGAAGTTGGGAGGATTGAGAATCTGGATACTCTGGCTAAAATCACTGCTTGGAAGAGTGGCTCCACAGAGGGGTCCGTGCCCTAATCCGTTGAGTCTGGGAATGTGTCAGGCTACGTGGCAAAGGGAGCTAAATTTGCTGATGAGCTGACCTTGAGAAGGAGAGATTAGTCTGAATTATCTAGGTGGGTCCGATATAATCACAAGAGCATCTAAGAGTGAAGAGGGTATCCGAGAGTGAGAAAGATGGCAGTACGAGAAGGACCTGATACGATGTTGCTGGCTTTGGAGAAGGAAGGGGGTCAGGAGCCAAGGCATGTGGGTGGCCTCTAGAACCTGGACAAGGTAAGGAAATAGATTCTGCCCTAGAGCCTCCAGAAAGGAGCACAGCCCTGCCAGCGCCTTGAGTTTAATGCTGTGAGATCCATGCCAAGACTTCTAGTCTACCGTCAGATGATAAATCTCTGGTAATTTGTCTCAGCAGCAACAGAAAAGGACTACAATCACCCAGAAGATGACATCTGAGTAAAGATCAGATGGTGAGGTTATATCTGGCAAATAAAAATATAGAATGCCCAGTTACATTTGAATTTCAGATGATAAAAATAATTTATTATAATAATTAATAAATATAATAGTAATTTATTCATTATTTATCTGATATTTAGATTCAACTGGGAGTCCTGTATTTAATCTGGTCATCTTAATCTCAGAGGAAGCCAGGAAGTGAGGTATTTGGGGAAAAACATTTCAGGCAGAAGGAACAGCATTCTGAGCAGAAGGAACAGCAAGGGTAAAGGCCTGGGAGCTTTGAGAAACATCTAGGAGAGGAGTATGGTGGCCATGGAGAGAATGAGACAGGGGAGAAGATGAGTTCAGAGAGGCTGTGAGGTACTGGATCATGAAGGTCATTAGGAGGATGTTGGCCTTTGGTCTGAGGTGGACAGGAAGACATTGGAGGGTTTGGGGCAGGGGAATGCCAACATTTGGGGTCTCCTGAGAATGGAGAGATACTGACTGTAAGCAACTTGAGGACAAGGTCTAGTCTATTTTTGCATTGCCCTGGAGCTAGCAGAGGTGGGTATTCAAGCATGCACATGGTGGGAGGGCAGCAGGTTTTTTAATTGGTACAAGTCAGTGCTGTGACATCTGACATGAAACCAGAAAGGTATAAGGACGTTCGTGGTAGGAGAAGGGAAGATTTAAGAGGAAAGAAGTGGTTCATGAAGAGAAATCTGAAGTCTGTAAGGAGATCAGTAAGGGTGGGAAAAGAACAGATGTGTGGGGACTTCATGAAGGTGAAGACATTACAGACAAAGCTTGATTCTACTCTGGAATCAAGTGTTAGGAAACTCAGGGAGAAGAGGGGCATGTCCACAACTACTCCAGTTAATTCAGAGCAGCAGAGTCTAAACTAAGACCCGACGAAGCCATGTTTCAACTCTTCAGTCACATGAAGATTTCCTTGAAAAAGTTGCAAGAGGGAGGAAAACTGTGATCATAAAACTTTTTTAAGCAGCTTACTAATGAATCACTCACTACCTCTAATCATGACTAGCGCTCAGGGTTCACCAGGCACCGAGCAGTGGGCTTAGTGCCTCCCATGGGTTTCTCACTTCACCTTCCAGCACATTAACTACACAGACATACAGATGAGGAAAGGGAGACCAGAGAGGGTAGGCAATTGGTCCAAAGTTACAGAGCTTTCAGGGACTCCTTAGCTTTGACTTCTTTGCACTTAGCCCCCAAACTAAGTGTCTACTCCTCTTAACTTTCATCCCCATGCTTATGAACACATCTCCATCATCCAGCATTATAACAAGCTGCCTCTCTAACAAGATTGGGATCCTGGTGGCGAGGAGAGTTGTCCACCTTTACATCATCAGAAGTTGACACTTAGTAGGTAAGCATAAAAACAAATTAATTCTGAATGAATGAGTGAATGAATGAATGAAGGAAATGTCCTCTTAGTCTCAATGCATACACTTCAGTGTAAAAAGACTGATGAGGCCCGGCTGCAGGTAGCGCAGGCCACTTGTTCCTTCCTCCTCAGCAGAGCTGTTAGGTACTGAGGGTCCCTCCCCTTTGCTACTTTTTTTCTGGGGTTCCATGAAAACTTGAGTATGCATCGCCTCTAATTTCACTGTGCTTGTTTTCCTACAGAGAGTATTAAAAGTCTCAAGAGGGATCACAGACCGTAGGTCCTGTTTTTATTTTTCTTTCATCTATCTATAAGTTACACACATTGGAAGCTCTCCTTCCTTATCTGTCTTCATGTGTTTGTCTAATTGTTTTCCTTTCACTTCTGTACTTTGAGAACATCCCTGGACCCCGGGCCCTTGACAGAAGATCTGTATAGGATGATTGAAAATCTGCTCCTGTTCTAGTCATTAAATCGATCCAGCAAGCAGGAGCTTTACCCTCCATCCTTTCTTCGTGTGTGCGCATGTGCGTGTGTGCATGTGTGTTTCAGGGAGTTTTATGGGGGACTTCTGCCTGACCTTGCCCTCTTTGGCACTGAATCCTTAGACTTGAGAAAGAATGGGTTCCTCAGACCTTCTGACACAGCAAGGAGCTTGGGGTGGGCATCTTCGTGCGAGCTGCCGGGACCAATTAGCAGAACTAACATGGAAGCCTTCCAGCAAGAAATAAGAAACAAGTTCACTCTAGGCCACTGCATTTGGATGGAGTCACAGATTCTCAAAAATTATTTATAAAACAGATAGCACAAGACTCCTAAAATTACAGACTCTTGAAAGCTGGAAATCTCTTGGATATTTTTATAATCATAGAGCTCATAGGGTTCAAGAGGTTCTGCCTGATCCCACCTGTTGAGTTGGGTTCAGCCTGGGAACTGTGGTCTTTTCTCTTCTTGCTCAGGGTCTGTCCTTTCCACCACACTGTGACACTTGGTAAGGTGTTCCCCTTAACAAATAAGACAGTTTCTTTCCTTTGAGTCTGGTTTCAGCTCTCTTAGCTAGCACTTGGAAAATTCTTGCAACCTGAAATTCTCCCGTGGCATCCAGGACTTTCTGTTTTGCTCTGCTGTTATGTGTGGGCAAATCTCAGTTTGGCCACTAAGAAAAATAAGTACCTTGCAAGTGGGGTCTATCTCCATATCCCTCATGATCTGAGGCAGAACCTAATGCCCTAAGTCTTGAAGAGGTACCAGATCATTTCGGTTTAAAAGCACATATTCATTTGGTATGAACATAGACAGAATGGGGGGTGGGGTCACCATATTCCTCCATTCTTATGGAATTTTTTGCATGATAAAAGCTTGTTTTGAAAGCCTAGAGAAGCTTCCCAACATGACAAGTTCCCACTTCCCCCACAGAAACGCTCTCAAAGTTTGTTCTTCCTTGACTTTTACTCACCTGAGCCAGCACCTAAAAAGCTCATCTATTATTTTGGGGGGTTGGCACCCCATTTAAACTTCACAATAGCTCTATGACTTAGGTATTACTATCTTCATTTTGCGGATGAGCAATCTGAGGCTTGGCAAGATTTAAGTGACTCACCATTCGTAATTTATCTCATCTTATCTTCACAACAAGTGGGTTAGGACCTATTATCCCCATTTCCAAGAGGCTACCACCAGAGTTCCAGAGAAGCTAAGTGCTTTGTTCCCAGACCCACAGTTAGAAGTTAATGGAGCCAGATTTGAGCATAACTCCTTTTAATTCTAGAGCCACAAATGTGCTCAACACATAGCAGGTGCTCGGGGCACCTGGGTGGCTCAGTCAGTTGGGCATCTGCCTTCAGCTCAGGTCATGATCCCGGGGTCCTGGGATCGAGTCCCACATCGGGCTCCCTGCTCAGCGGGGAGCCTGCTTCTCCCCCTGCCCTTCCCCCTGCTCGTGCTTTCTTTCTCTCTCTCAAATAAATAAATAAATCTTAAAAAAAAAAAAACACATAGCAGGTGCTCAATAAACATCAATTAAAGAGACGAATTATTCCAAAGCTCACCTTCTCTCCACTGCCCTCGACTATTGCAAAGTTGTCAACCTCTTCCTTTGGCACATGGTTTTGAAACCAAGGCTGATTAAAAAGCATTCTGCCAAGTCCTCGTTTCTGGGGCCAGCTCTGGGCCGCCCAGTTCCTCCATTACCTCCCTGGAACCCTTTGCTCCCAGCCATATCTTTCGGAAGCAGCCTAGGAAACGACAATTTCCCAGTCTACCATCTTTCTTCCCTATCTCATGTGAAGCTGCAGAATGACATTTCCTTCCTCTTAATTTCTCCAAAAGGCAAACAGCACATTATTCAGGAGTTCTGCGCCAAATCCGAACACCTGATATGTCCGATATGCAAACTGCTCACTTTTTCTGTTTGTGCAGCAATGAGACCTTATCGCTCTCACTGCTCTTCCTTGTGATTATGAAATGCGTCCCCTATCACTCTTCACCTGTGTCCTTGGCAGCTCCCTGAGCTTCACGTGGCTTCTCAAAGGCTATTTGTCTTGTTCAAGTTCTTCTGGGTGCAAAATAAATCATGGATTTAGAGAAATCATCACTGTGTCATCCATGCTTGAGTGCTGGCATGGCTAATAGACAGACAGACATTCAAACCAGGGATGTGGTTGAGGAAAACCTTACTGTTGGAATCATTTTTATCTAGGAATGTTCTGTCCAAAAGCACCCCAAAAGGATGTCATTGCATAAGGCATCATATAAGGAAATATGTCAATCAGTCATTTCTCCATGGCCACTTTGCAGTCCAAACTGATGAAGGAAAGCAGAATAGGACCGAATAGGAGTGTCACACAGTTTTCATTTAGGGAAAAAAAGGTTCTAATAAAAGGCTGTTCTGGGGTTTCATTCTAGCTTGGCATGATCATTTCGTGCACTAAAAATAAACAGAGATTATGCATAGCTAGGGTTCTGGGGGAAAAAAATCTGCTTCTCTCTTTATCCTTCTCTCTCCACTCCTCCTTTTACTTTTTCTCTTTTAATTTTCAGGATGCCCAAAAAGAAGGCTTCAGGAGAATAACAAATTATTGATTTGAGGCATCACCATGTTTTCTCCAGGTACACACACACACACACACACACACCCTTCCATGTTTCTCTACCATGGCTAAAACAGAAATGTAGTGTTTTTACAGAACTGAGGCTATTTTTAGACTAAATTGTAGTAAGTTTGCAGCATTAATAAGTGGACAAGAAGCACAGAACCACAGCACATGGTAATATGCCAACGCAAAAGCTAACTTGGCCTTTAGCCAATGAACTGTGATTAGATGTTGCAGCCATGAAAGTAAAAACACCGCTTACAAAGGAATGATTAATAAGCTGACAGACTTGCAGGCACTTACTTCCTATTTTTTAGTGCCAGCTATATTAATACTAGCATATTTTCAACTTTATTAGTACAGTCTTGCAGCCTGGTATTCTTTGGTGTGTACGCAGAGGGCTTCTTAAATCAGCTGCAAATTTTCTAGACAGGGGAATATTTGATAAACATTGCTTTTCTTTCCCCCCCTGTCACCCTATAGCCCAGGTCTGTTTATTTCTCTCCAAGACACCTTGTACTAACAATAACTGTTATGTTTCCCCAAACCCAAAGCTGGAGGAAATCTTCTCTGACGGAGGGACCAGCATCTGGTGGTAGCTGCTCCATGGGCCAGTTAGTGTGGCTTTCTGGGTCCTGTTGGTTGTTGAAGAGCTCTGCCCTTCACGGTGGCAAACCGCTCCCTCCATGTGAGTTTGACATTCCTTGGGTGTCAACCACTTCCTACAGGGGGAGCCAGTCAGTAGACTCCAATCCCCTCTCTGGGATAAACTCTTGATCATAGTCATCTAGGAAGATGGAATAAGATGAGGAATGATGGCATGGAATTAGGGTGATTAGCTTGGTCCAGTGTGCCTGGGACTGCTCCAGATTTTAAAACTGGAAGTCCCATTTCCCAGGAAAGCCCTCAGTCCCCTTCAAATGGGACATTTGGTTACCCTAGATCAAAGAGTCACCAACTTGACCCTGTGAGAAGCCAGGAAGGAGCTTGGGCCTTAGAGGCAGACCCAAATTCAAATCCTCGTTGGGGCCTACAAACTGTGTTACCCTGGTGAGGCTTCCATGTCCTCGAGCCTCAGCGTTACCACAATGGGGTAACAATGCCTAGTCTTAGATTGTTATGAGGTTTGCCTAAGATAAGGTATTTGAGCTCTAGAATACAGTGCCCTCTCTCCTGCCCATCCGCACACCATTTCTGAAGTTATAAAACCATTCATGTCTGTAAAAATGCAAATAGGATCAGCTACCCCTCAAATCTGAGGAAAGAAGGAAAAATCATATGTGTGAAAGTATCTGCTCATTTAAGAAGAGCAAACTTCGGAACCCAGGTCAGTGGGCTCCAAAGTAGTTTGAAATGGACTCTCAAGAGCAAGCACTAAGAAAGTAACAGCAAAGGACAGAGCCAAATCATATCCTCTATGGCGTTCTCCTCCTTTTGACTCTGAACTTGGTTTTATTCTTATCCATAAAGCTGAAACTTTTCCTAGGAGAGCAAGACTCCCACGGAGGAGGCTGGCCCCCTTCACTGTCTCCCTGACACCACGGCGGCCTTGTTTGAGGGATGTCACCCTGGCTGGACAGATGGGGGCTTATATAAAAGACCTTGACCTCCAATAAAATTTCATTTTGGGGTTACATAAAAACAACAATTACTGGGAAGTCAAAATTTTTAATTAAATGTATTCAAAGGGAGTACAGATTAATGCCTCTAAGCAAGACAGTATTTAATGCTTACAGGCCAGCTCATGCCTGCTAAAGCAAAAATCTCACTGCCAGCAAAGCTTTTAAGTATTGATATTTCCTGCATTAATAATACTCTAAACCACATTCATAACAATATAATTAGCAACACAATTCATATCACACAGCACATGAGGACTCGGCATTATTAATTATGCCAACAGAGCCTTTGTGCTGAGCACCGATGCTCCAATTTTAGCTTTCAAGGTAAACGATCCTAAACTTGGGGGTGGGGGAGCCTTGCAGAGTGATGCCCCAGCACAGTCCATGTCTGTCTGGTGACCCCTAAATAATGACAAACACTCTGTCCACAATGCCTTTGGGATGACACCCATTTTAAAGTCCAAGCCTGAGTGAATTTGGCTGTGCTCCCACATTTTCTATGTGGCAAAACAAGATTAATGTCCTCGCCATGCTTATTCTACTTCAGACTCTATCTTAAAACCCACCGGACATGATGATATTTTTATGTGGATGAGACACAGTATCTCAGTTAGGGTCTTAGAAACTGAGTCTCACCCCCGCGGGGATTGCCCCACAACTTCTGTCTCCCCTCCTTGAACACTCCAGGCTGGTTTTGCAGCAATTCTCGCCTGTAGCCCTAGGAAGCACTGGGATCAGCAAAGTTTTTTCATCAATGGTTCTGCTAGTCCTGAGTAAGGAAATGAAATGTGGAAACATAGTTGTGCTAATTTATATTCCTCAAGCAGCTTAAAAAGGAATCCCTTTTCATGTATCTTTCCAAATGCGATGTATTATCATTTAAAAAATAACTTTACCAGTTTGATAGATGACAAATGCTATCGAATTGGTATTTTCATTTTCCAATGTGAATTTTGAAGAGCAGAGCTCAGTGGAGATCCCAACAAGGAGGAGGATATTAGACCCAGATTGCCTGAGGACAGACTCGGATGAAGCTTCTGGAGGAGTCCCCCTTGTCACCTACCTATCCCCACGCTGCACTGCCTCTCCCATAAAGACCTTCCTCAGCCTCCTGTTTACTCGAGGACTCTCAGCTCAGGTCAGCCATTGCAAGTGCTTCTCCACCAGAATCTAGCACCTCGTTGTTTTCTTACTCTTTATATTAAATTCAAATAGACACTATAAGAAAGAAAGAGTGTTTTTCAAGGATCCACTAGACATTAGGATAGCTTCTGGAGATACCCAAGTAAATAGGCCCTGTTCTTTAACCCAGAGGAGCCCACAGCCTAATGAGGAAGATGGACAAGTAAAGACTAAATTATAATTCAGTATGGAAAACAAAAACATAAATAAGATCCAAGTAGAAGTCATAAAGTGCCTATTCTGTCTCACCCAACCTGAGTTACAAAGCATGAGTTGTGTTCCTCACTATAACTTTATGATCTGGGCCAGAGTAAAGAGGAGCATCTTGGCTGAGCTCTTACCAACTAGGTGAAACCCCAGTGAGGCTTGGCCCAAGGTGCTCTGGTCCCTCTTATCTCTCAGGACTGGCTTGGCAGGGATCCCTTGGCTCAGAGAAGGGAATTGTTCTCTTTTCTGGGTGAGGGTCAGAAAGGAGTCCCTAGAGAGGGAGATCCACTGAATGAGGTTTTGAGTGTGAAAAGGAATTTGCCAGGCAGAAAGGAGGGACAATCACGTGCAGATGTACAGAAGGACACAGTGCTATACTGTATTTAGGGGGTGTCTGGTATTGATGGGGGAAAGATTGGTAGGAAATGAATCCTTTCAAGACCGGGTGATACACAGTATTATGGGGGAAGAACAAGGGCTATGGAAAATACCAAGGAGGGACACTCGACCCCACACTTCCTGGGAGAAAAAGTTATCAGAGCTGGGACCACAAGTTTAGACGCTGATTCTAGTAAACGTGGAATAATAACAGTTTCTGTATTTAGTCTATCGTCCCAGCAAGGAAGTGCAGAGCCGGCAAACTGAGTCATCAGAGGTCCTACTGCATTATTCTGCTCATCTCTGAGCCTTGAGAAAGATCCTTGGAACATGATCTTGGGAACAGGCACTGAAGCACCATTTGCAAAGGCAGATGGAGCAAAACAGCATGGAAACTCATTCCCAGGAGACTAAGGGTACAAAGCAGGGATCATGTCTGCTTTGTTTTCTGCATCTGGAACAGAATCTGTCACACAGAATGTGGACACTCAAAACATAGTTGTTGCATGAATGAATAAATGAATGAATGATAGAATAGAAGGAAATATATATTATCAATATTTCCTGTAATGTATTTTGTAGATATTAAAAGTGTTAGGCAAAACAATTAAAAAAATCCCATGTTGAAGAAATTTGGGGAAGTACACTGAGTGAATTAAAATTAAGCAAGTTTTTCTTCACTGCAGGACTTGGCGGAGCTGAATTCCCAAGAGAAGGATACAGGATTTTCGAAACTTATTACTTACTGGGTTGGACCATTTTTTTGTAAATCAAAATTGCCATTTTTGTAGATAAACAATAGTCAAATAGTGGTAATTTTATATGATTCAACCTAATGTTTTGCTACTGAGCTATTTGATCAGGGATTTCTGTTTTGGAGAACAGTTCATAAAATGGGAATATAAATATTTTATCAAACCAGAACATAATGCCCTTTGAGGAAGAAATGTATGTCATATTTTCTTGTATGCCACCCCCACTTCTAGACTAATAGTTGTTTAATAAAAAATTTTTAAATCACGCAAAACGTGGTGGATTTCTCTACAGGACAAGAAGACCTATCCACGGATAGCTGAAATGTTTCTAGGCCATCCCTTATATACGTAAGGATATACTATGCAAAACAGAGAAGTAGGTCCGCCGTGGGCCCTCGGTCAATGGACTGGTCTCAAGTATTTACAATGAGGGCCACTCTGCCATTTTACCAGCCCATCTCGCCCCATTCTGGAGTCCAGAGCCAAATAACACACAAATGTGATAAAACAAGAAATAATTATGACAACTGGGATGTTGGGCCTTGTGCCAGTCTCAGCTCTCCCCAGAATAACACAGAGCTCTCATTTTTGACAGGTTAAAAGAAGGCAAGGATTTCGCCAGCCACAGTGATTGCAACAAACTCTTGCGTGCGTTTTGGGTGAGGGAGTCTGGTGAGGGGGCTGCTGCGACTGAGCAAGGGGAGGGCAGAAGCAACTTTTGTTTCCAAAACAGAAAATCATTTGGATGACCAAAGAAGAGCTAAAGACTTTCACAGGCACAACACTAATGTGTTGTGATATATAAGGCATGGGTGTGATTTAGGGGCAGACAGACCTGAGTGAGGATCCTGACCACCTCTTCCCATCACTGTTATGTCTTGTCTTCTCCTGCTGCTTTAATAGAAACCTTGGTGCCTTTACTAGTGTCTGGGCTCTTGAACGTGGCAGAGACCCTAAAGGCTCTCTTATTCTACTCTATCATTCATTCATTCATGCATGCATGCATGCAACAACTATGTTTGAGTGTCCACATTCTCTGTGACAGGTTCTGTTCCAGATGCAGAAAACAAAGCCGACATGATCCCTGGTTTCAAGCCTGGTGTTACACAGTATTATGGGGGAAGAACAAGGAGGGACATTTCCATATTATGGAAAATACCAAGGAGGGACACTCAATCCCACAGTTGGGAGCAAGGACGGTGTCAACAAGCACTTCCTGGGAGAAAAAGTTATCAGAGCTGGGACCACAAGTTTAGACGCTGATCTAGTAAAAGTGGAATAACAGTTTAGTCTATGGTCCCGGCGAGGAAGTGCAGAGCTGGGAACCGAACTTGGCAAACTGAGTCATCAGAGGCCCTATTGCATTATACTGCTCATCTCTGAGCCTTGAGAAAGATCCTTGGAACACAGTTTTGGGAACAGGCACTGAAATGCCATTTGCAAATGCAGATGGAGCGAAACAGCATGGAAACCCAATCCCAGGCCACAAAGGGTGACATATTAATCCCTAAGCTTGTCTGGTTCCCTCCCCAGCCACTACCTCTATCTCCTGTATAGGACATAAAATGTGTGGCAAATATGGAAGATACTCATGTATTTTGTTTGTGTGGGAGCAGCAATAACAAGTATCCACCCTTTCTTCCTTGGCTAGATGAAACCACCATGATAGAAGTATATGAGGAGACATATCGCTCATGCTTCAGGGTGGAGGGCTGACGGCTGTAGCTTCCCAAACTGTGTGTGGCTCACCCCAGCCATGCCGCCTTCCTAGGCCACCAATGGGCCGTGAGCTCGGCTTGCTAGCTGGTAGGTCAAATGTTCAGGGCACTCGGCCACTGTCCAGAGAAATTGGTGCCTCTTCAGGATGCTTTGGTCTCAGGTGACACAAAAAACCCTGACACCTGGGTTAGGAGAAGAAGCCAAGGGTGTGATGAACAGGCACCATGTTAACTCAAATCGGCCTGTGTTGAGGACATTGGTTCCCACTTAACAGGAAGTTGTCCTGCGGTGGAGAGAACCCTGGTTCTGCAATCCTTGGAAAACACGTGACTTGGAGGGCTCAGGTGAGGGAGAATGGCCAGAGAAAGAGGTGGCAAGGCTGCTGCAAAACTTCAGAAGGCCTGAGGTACAGGGAGGAAGGCCTAGAGAGACGAGCACAGGTTAGAAGCCACACAGGTCGGGTGGTTAATCTATTCCCCCATTTATGGACTGTGTAGCCTGAGGCCAGTTATTCAGTCTCTCTGTGCTCAAAATAAAGCACCGTTCTCAGGGCTGCTCTGAAAATTAAGCTAGACGATGTATGTAAAGCACCAGGCCCCATAGTATGTTGGCACCTAGCAGGTGCTCTGTCATCAATCACAGTATGACTCACTTGAGTTGTTGTTTTTCCCCCTGAAATTATATTTATATATTGCCTTTTCAGGGGTTTTTAAAAATTTGATATCTGTTTCACTGTCATATGCATGTGTGTGGCTATGTGTCTGTTTTGTTTTGGAGAAAGGGACTTTCTTTCCCTTTAGATCCTTCCTTACTCTTGAGGAATGATTGTTTTAAGAACTCAGGCTCTTAGAAACATCAACTCTTTTCCCCCATGAGTGACAAAGCAGAAAACTATGAGATAATTTGACAGGCAAATTTGGTTTAGTTTTCACTAAGTAACAGTGAGTTTCCTTTGACCTCCCTTCTTTTAGAAGGAAATATGTAGACTTCCTTGGTTTCTTTCTTCTGTGTGAAAATGTAGGCATAGAGATTTTGCTTCCCAGGAAAGGATAATTCAGGAAAAAACAATGTATATGTGAAACATTCCACGCAAAAACACTTTTAAAATCCACAACAGGCTGGTAAGTCTTCCCTTCTTTACTAGAAGACCTTAGTTTCTGAATGAGAGCACAGTAAGGTGTTGGGAACTCGACATAACACAGTGTCTGAGGTCAATGCTTGCCTTTCTCGTATGGTTTTATGTGGGCACGGATCATAACAGTTTACAAAGAGCTTTCATGGAGGATGGTTTATTGTTCCTAATGTCCTCCTAAAAATCCCGAGAGAGGGGTCAACGAGAGGCTCCCTTCATCATTTTACAGGCCCTCAAAGCAATGCAGACCTTACGTGCAATGTCCCTAGCCCCCTAGCTGGTCAATGCTGGAGTGGGGCTAGAATCTGAGTTTTCTGCTGTCTGTCCCTGGCTGCTACTGGTTTCTGAAAGCACCTCCATTCCACTTGGTTGCCTAAAGTATAGGACAAGGCAGTCACTTACTACTTACAAAAGTCACCTCCAAGGGCAAGAAAGGGAGCCAAACTGTCGAGGGTGGGAGCTCGTTTGATTTATATCATGTTACTTTGTCTCTTTAAACATCAGGGCTTGGGACAAGGGACTTGGGCATGGGTGACCTGGCACCTTGGTGACCAAAGAGCTGGGTTGTGAAAGTGACCCTGAGGATGACTGCTCATGGAGGTGAGGCTCAGGGTCCCTCCTGCCTTTGTGCATTACACTCACATCTCGCACTTGTTTGGCCTGTGTCCTGGGACTCCTTACCTCCCCTCTTAATGCAGCAAAAGAAGAAAGTGTAATCACTCTCCGATGGGCCTGAACCAAACTGCTAACAACAAACCCTGTTTTGCTTTCTCCCAGCATCAAGGAGGCATTAAGAATAAAGACTGACTTTGTGAGCTGGGCTGCAGAGCGTTGCATATGACCTGTGAAATGAAAAATCCCTGCTCTGCGCCCAGAGCCTTCCAATCCCACTGTACGGGCTGTTTTCCTTTTATATCTGCTGGAAGGAGACCAAAAAAATCCAACGAGCAAAAAATATCACAATAGTAAAGATTCAGCAGGAGACAGGAGTGCTCTCCGGAGGCTTCATTCAACAAATCCTTTCCCCTCCCACCATCCTGATTGGGTTCATCAATTCTGATGTTTATTTCACCCATTTGTTGAGCACCTTCTATGTCCACATATAGCATCAAAAGAGGAATTTTAGAATCAGCCAGCTCCCACTAGCTGTGTGACCTTGAGCAAAAAACCTCCCTGAGCCCTCAGTTTCTTCATCTGTGATATACCACTTCTTGAGATTGAGTCAATTAATCACTCATTCATTCTTTCATTTGCCAAATATTTACTGAACACTTACTATGTGCCAGGCATTATTATTAAGTACTCTGCATGTATGTTTTATTTAATCATCATGACAACCCTGAGGTAGTCCCTTTTGTTCTCCTCATGTTACAGATGGGGAAACTGAGGCAAAGACAGGTGGAATTACCCATCTGGGGTCACACATCCTGTAAGTGGTTGAGTTGGGAACAGAATTAGTCTCAGTCCTGAGCCTGCTTTCGTGAATAAAACATAAGACTCAGTCCCTGATCTGAAGATGCTCACAGCCCAGTAGGGGAGACAGACATGGAAACGATTAAGTGACAAGTAGGCAAAGTTGCACAACAGACATGGCATAGGGAGGAACCCTAAGCTGTCTTAGGGTTTGAGGGGTAAGGAAAGCTTTATAGATCAAGAGATTGTGAGTTAAGCCTTGAGGGACACATGGATATTTTCTGGATGAAGGAGGGGAGGGGAGGAGAGGGAAGGCATTCCAAGTAGAGGGTGATGGGTATACAAAGGCAGAGAAAAGATCAGGCATGTTGGGAAATTGTCAGGAGTACAGAAGAGCTGTAGTGCAGGATACTTAGAAGGAAGAGAAGAGAAACGAAGCTGGAAAGATAAGCAGGGGCTTTAATTCTCTCTGGTCACATACACAGACCGCAGCAGTCTCTGCCGTCCTCCACTAGGGTAACCATGGTGATGATAGTGGCGATGCTGATAATAGATTAGATTTGCACAACACCTAGCAGTTTATAAAACACAATCACCTACATTATAGTGTATCATTTGATCCTGTGAAGAAGGCAAGACAGGGAGTATTTTTATCCCCATATTATACAAAAATAGTTTAACTTCCAATTGCTTACATGAATTCGTGCCAAATTTACTCTGCCACTCCAAAGGTCATGGTCAAACAAAGGGTTTTTTGTTTTTGTTTCATTTGGAGTCCAGGAGTTCACTGCTATCTCTCTTAACCAGTTAAGAAACAAACAAACAAAACAACTAATTAGATTCATTAAAGGCTCACTATTACTGTGGCAGATTTCGTGCTCATCAAATATCCATGTGCTCCCCTGTATCCCCCAGCCTTGCCTGTAGTTGAATTAAAGTCACATGACTAGTTGTGACCAATGGGGTGGGAGTGGATGTGAGGTGTCACATCAGGCTAAAGTAAAGTAGTTCATTGCTTTCTTCTAATTGTTTTTCCCCTGACACAGCAACCTTGGGCAGCATGTCTTAAGATGGAGGAGGGTGACCAACTCAAGCTGGACTTTCAGAGTAAGAAACAAATCTTCATTAGGTTAAGCCAACTGCAGTTTAGGGTATTATCTTTACTCCAGCATCCCCTATCCTATCCTGACTACTAGGGTTTTCAAAATGTTGACATTTATGCCTTACCTTCTCTCAGTCTTTATCTCAAGTTGACAAATGCTTCTGGAGAAGAGTGAGAAATAGAAATATTCCTGGAAATGCTGTAGAAAACATGGTACTGCTAATCTCATACTCCTGAAGAATAGCTGAGATCATTTCTATTTCTTGCTCAAAAGTCCTCAAAGACACTTCACTGCTTCAGCAGATAGTTTCTGAATTACTGAGCATGGCACATAAGACATTTAGTGAATCTACCTGTCTTTTTTTTTTTTTTTAAAGACAGAGAGAGTGCATGTGAGCAGGGGGGATGGGTAGAGGGAGAGGGAGAAGGACAATCCCAAGCAGACTCCACACTCAGCATGGAGCCCGAGGTAGGGTTCAATTTCATGACCCTGAGACCATGACCTGAGCTGAAATCAAGAGTTCATGCTGAGCCACCCAGGAACCCCAATCTATCTGTTTTTATATTTTATGTTCCACCAGCATTTCCTCCCAATGTACTTTTTTTTTCCTTTGCCTCATTGGACCACTTAGGTTCCCTGGATATGTCCTTCAAGAAATATTTACAGATAATCTCCTCTTCTCCTACTTAATTGTAAATTCCTTGAGAGCAAAGCCATAACAATCATTAGGAAAAAGAAATTATTCACAGGAAGAGCCTGGTACACACCAAAAAAAAAAATATGTATAGGACTGAATTTCATTGAAAAAAGGAACTATGAGAAAACAAAAAGAAATAAAAGGCATCCAGATTGACAAAGAAGAAATCAAACTTTCACTCTTCACAAGTGACAGGATACTCTATGTAGAAAACCCAAAAGACTCCACCAAAAACATCACTAGAACTGATATAGGAATTCAACAAAGTCACGGGATATAAAATCAAGGCACGGAAGTCAGTTGCATTTCTATACACTAACAATGAAGCAGAGGAAAGAGAAATCAAGGAATCAATTCCATTTACAATTGCACCAAAAACCATGAGATACCTAGTAATAAACCTAACCAAAGAGGTAAAGGATCTGTACTCTGAAAACTACAGAATACTTATGAACGAAATGAGGAAGACACAAAGAAATGGAAAAACATTCCATGCTCATGGATTGGAAGAACAATATTGTTAAAATGTCTATACTACCCAAAGCAATCTACACATTCAATGCAATCCCTATCAAAATACCATCAACATTCTTCACAGAACTGGAACAAACAATCCTAAAATGTGTATAGAACCAGAAAAGACCCCAAATAGCCAAAGTAATGTTGAAAAAGAAAACCAAAGCTGGAGGCATCACAATTCTGGACTTTAATCTATATTACAAAGCTGTAATCATCAAGATAGTATGGTACTGGCACAAAAACAGACACATAGATCAGCGGAAGAGAAGAGACAACCCAGAAATGGACCTTCAACTCTATGGTCAACTGATCTTTGACACAGCAGGAAAGAATATCCAATGGAAAAAAGACAGTCTCTTCAACAAATGGTGCTAGGAAAACTGGACAGCCACATGCAGAAGAATGAAACTGGACCACTTTCTTACATCATACACAAAGATAAATTAGAAATGGATGAAAGACCTAAATGTGAGACAGGAATCCATCAAAATCCTAGAGGAGAACACAAGCAACAACCTCTTTGACCTTGGCAGCAGCAACTTCTTGCAAGACACATCTCCAAAGGCAAGGGAAACAGAAGCAAAAATGAACTATTGGGACTTCAACAGCATAAAAACTTTTGCACAGCAAAGGAAACAGTCAACAAATCTAGAAGGCAACCTATGGAATGGGAGAAGATATTTGCAAATGTTTTATCAGATAAAGGACTAGTATCCAAAATCTATAAAGAACTTAATCAAACTCAACACCCAAGAAAACAAAAAATCCAGTCAAGAAATGAAAAGAAGACATGAACAGACTTTCTCCAAAGAAGACATACAGATGGCCAACAGACACATGAAAAAATGCTCAACATCACTCAGCATTAGGGAAATACAAATCAAAACCACAATGAGATATCACCACATACCAGTCAGAATGGCTAAAAGGAACAACTCAGGAAGCAACAGATGTTGGCAAGGATGTGGAGAAAGGGGAACCCTCTCACACTGTTGGTGGGAATGCAAGCTGGTGCAGCCACTCTGGAAAACAGTATGGAGCAGGTTAAATAAATTAATATAGAACTACCAAAAAAGCTAAATATAGAGCTACCCTATGACCCAGCAATTGCAGTACCAAGTATTTATCCGAAGAATACAAACATAGTGATTTTTAAGGGGCACCTACTCCCCAGTGTTTATAGTAGCAATGTCCACAATAGTCCAAATATGGAAAGAGCCTAGATGTCCATCGACAGATGAATAGATAAAGAAGATGTGGTGTACACATACACACACTGGAATATTATTCAGCCATCAAAAAGAATAAAATATTGCCATTTGCAATGATGTGGATGGAACTAGAGGGTATTATGCTAAGCGAAATCAGTCAGTCAGAGAAAGACAAATACCATATGAGTTGACTAATATGTGGAATTTAAGAAACAAAACAGATGAACATAGGGGAAGGGAAGGAAAATGAAAATAAGATGAAAACAGAGAGGGAGGAAAACCATAAGAGACTTAACTATAGGAAACAAACAAGGTTGCTGGAGGGGAGGTGGGTGGGGGATGGGGTAACTGTGTGATGGGCATTTAAGGAGGGCATTTGATGTAATAAGCACTGGGCGTTGCATGCAACTGATGAATCACTAAATTCTACCTTTGAAAGACAGGTAGACCCCAAATAGCCTAATATGTTAACTAAATTGAATTTAAAGAAAAAAAGAAAAAAGGAACTATGAGAAAGGATCATTTTGCTTGGGACACTTATAGATACCCAAGGCAGTTTAGCGGATTTTAGTAATGATACCAGTTAATGTCAGATGATTCTCTGGCTAGGGTTTTCAGTCTTGGAAACTTTTATACTTTTACCCCAAAATAAGAAAATAAAAAAAGAGTACAGAGAAGTATCTTATCTTTGCTCAACAAGAATTCTGTGCTTTACCTGAGAGGTTGGGTAAGTTACAGAACAAAAAATCGTGATGTCTACCAAATCTGTAGCACAAAGATTGACTAAAACAACGACAATTTGTTAAACATTAAAATTGTGCTCACTGCACAAGAGAACCTGAGTATTTACATAGTTATGTGTGGGACACAGAGCTAGTGAAATCCAAGTATTCCCATGGTTGGAGTTCCCAAATCTTTTCTTCCTCTTCTTTGAGAGACATGATGGATGAGAGTCAAGTGTGTGTCACCCTGCCTGGGGCATTCCAAGTAAGGGCTGGACAGTAGGCCAGAAAGTCTGTCATATTTACAACCCCTGGCACACCAACTATCCCTCAGTTGTACAAGAAAACTTTCAGAATCCAATGAAAGAGAAGAATACTACAAGAATGACCTTAAATCTCTCTTGATCTATCTAGGACATAAAATATAAATAACACCCAAAATTTGGTAATTTGGTTACCACATGTGGCACTACTCACAATGGATTGTGATGCATCAGAGCTGGGAAATGTTATTCTAGGGAATGTGTGAGGACCCTCTATTTAAAAGTTTTTTTTTTTTTTTTCCTTCCTAAAGGAATGAATCAGGTTTGCTATGGGTGTTTCCTTTCCAAACTGTATTATGTCTCAGTCTTTTCTACATCCTGGCGTACTTTCTGGCAAGAACTGTAGCAGTCTGCTCTGTTTCCCAAGTGCCAAACTCACTGATGTGCACCCAACAGCAAATCTGTAAACATCCCTCATCTGTGATGTTATCAGGAGAGGCAGGAGAATACAAAGAAGGTCAGTGCCCTAGAAGGCAGCCTTATTTACTCATTCACTAAGCGAATGATGACAGAACACCCACCATGGGGCGCCTGGGTGGCTCAGATGGTTAGGCATCTGCCTTCGGCTCGGGTCATGATCCCGGGGTCCTGGGATCGAGTCCCGCATCGGGCTCCCTGCTCTGCAGGGAGCCTGCTTCTCCCTCTGCCTCTGCCTCTCTCTCTCTCTCTCTCTGACTTTCATGAATAAATAAATAAAACATTTAAAAAAAATTAAAAAAAAAAAAAAAAAAGAACACCCACCATGTGTCAAGCAGAAGTATAGGCCCTTGGCATACACCACTGAGCAATACTGAGAAGGCCTCTGCCCAGACAAAGCTCATAATCTCAAGGGGTGGGGGGAGATAGAAAAGTAAGGAAATAAATAAGACATTTTGAATGTGGATAAATATCATGAATCTAATAAAACAGAGTTATGTCATAGGAAACAGGTAGAAAAGGGGATAGCAGAGTTGGTGAAGGTCTTTCTGAGATGACATTTGAGAAGGGCCCAGCCATGTCATGATCTGGGAGAAGAGTCTTCCAAGTAGGCTGGGGGGACTGCAATAGACTGGGAAAGTGGGGAGGTGGCAGAGGCCAGGTGATGCTAATCCTTATAATCCATATAAACATATTTGGATCTTTCTATAAGTCAAAGGGAAGCCATTGGAGGGTTCCTTTTGGACATTATTAAGGGATTAAATCTCAAAAGACCATCCTATTCATTGGTCTACCCTTCTTATTGCACTTTATTGCAATTTTTTCTCTCTTCTTCTCTCTCAATCATTCTCTCTCTTTTTATTTCCCAATACTGACTTAACACCCAGTCTACACTAGATACTGTGCTCAACTGTGGAGACACAGCAAATAGTGCACAAAAACCAAATTCCTGCTTTCATGGGTCTTATAATCTAGTAGAGAGAGATAAACAATTAAAAAATATATACAATGGGTTAGGAAATGTTAAGCTTTATGAAGGAAAAATGGAAGATCACAAGGGAAGATAGTGCCATGCATGTATAGAGGTGCATGCTGGCTGTTTTTGACTGGGGATCATGGAGGACTTCTTTGGTGGGGTAATTGGAGAAAAGACTGGAAAGGAACACCCAGGGGAAAAACAGTCAAGGAAGTGGGGACTGCAAGTTCAAAAGTAAAGCAGACACAGCTGAGGAAAAATGGGTGACTGCAGGGATGGAGGAGGTGAGTGGCAGGGAAGGCTTTTGGGGGCAGCTGAGAGTCCAGACCATGTAGGTCTTCATGGGCCCAGGTAAGGACTTTGACTCTGAGACAGGAAAACACTGGATAATTTTGAGCAGAGGTGCTGCAGCATTATTCAATTTAAGCTTAAAACGATAAAATCTGGCCGCTGGGTGGAAAACAGAGTGAATTAGGGAGAATAGTTGGATTGGTTTGGCCATGGGAGATGTGTAGAGTCATCTGACTCAACACATAGTTTGAAGATGAACCAGCAGGATTCCTCAGTAGGACGGCTGGGGGCTGGGGAATAAAGAGGGGAGTTGAGGAAATACCCCCAGTATTGGATGAGGGTATGTAAAAAAGGCAAGTTAGGGAAAGGGTAGGGGAATCAGGTTGATTAGGAACAAGGGGAATTTGACACATCTGTTAGACCTCCAAGGGAAGATGTTGAGTCGGCAGTTGGATCTATGGGGCTGGGCTTTAAAAGATAAGTGAGGCAGGAAATATAAATTAAGGAATTGTCAGCTTAGAAAGTGCATTGAGGGCACCTGGGTGGCTCAGTCATTAAGCGTCTGCCTTTGGCTCAGGTCATGGTCCCATGGTCCTGGGATCGAGTCCCACATCAGGGTCTCTGCTCGGCGGGAAGCCTGCTTCTCCCTCTCCCACTCCCCCTGCTTGTGTTCCCTCTCTCGCTGTGTCTCTCTCTGTCAAATAAATAAAATCTTAAAAAAAAAGTGCATTGAAAGGCGTGGGGCCGGATAAGGTCTCCTAGGAAATGGGGGTAAAAGAGAGCCAAGAAGAAATCTATGCACTGAATCTTGGGGCAAAGGACTGAGACAAGGTAGCCAGTGTGGAAGGAGGAAAACCAAGAGAGCATAAACCAAGAGAAAACAGGCATGGAAAAGCAACATGAACTATATCAAGGGAAAGGATAACTGGATTTTTTTTTTTAATTCTTCCATTCCTTCCTTCCTTTTCTTTCCTTCCTTCCTTCCTTCCCTCCCTCCCTTCCTTTTTTCCATTCTTCCTTCCCCCTCCTTCTTTCCCTCCCTCCCTCCCTCCTCCTGTTAGTCTGAGATCCCATAGGCTAGATATTCTCTGGTCCTCATCATGGAACTGTGGACTATAGTTTTCCTCCTGATTCCCCCCGCCCAGTGCATGCAAAGACATAGCAGATAAAGATATCTAAGTACAAAAGAGATAAAATCATATCTAAGTACAAAATGCATCCCTTGCACTCTGTTATTATATTAAAAGCACTGCTGGTACTTTCCTTCCAACTTTTACCCGTGGAGAATTGAAAAGGCACTCCAAGTGAAGGTTCAGAATCATCAAAATGTGTACACGATCAGCATAAATGTCTCATTCTAGATGAATCCACTTCAATTATATATTTAATTCAGCTGAGAGGTCCCCAAAGAAGGGTTATTCTGTATTCACCAGCAAAAGTATTTCTGATACCCTCATGGGGGCAATGATTTGCCAAAAATTCATGCAACCTTTTTTATATTAATGCAGAAAAACTTGAAGGTTATTAAGTCCATGCTTCTGACAGCCCCTGCAGTTACAAATAAAGCAGCTAATAAGAAGAAAAACTGCCCCTACCACCGTATTCCCAAATCCCCAGCCATCTTTACGCAAGAATGCTGTGACAAATGATACTTTTCACCTTTCTACCGTGCCCCTTCTCCGATTATAGATTTAGATGGATAACATGACCACAAGAGTTAGGCCCCGAAGCAGATGATTGCCTCTGGCACCCGCCGTATGCAATTCGGGTGAAATTTCCAAGAGCCAAATGAAATAATTGCAACAGGGTAAGTCTAACTCTGCAAGTGAATTTATAAAAATTAAAAGGTCTGAGAGGTAATGCTCATGGACCCATTTGTCACATTTTTGCTCATTAAGATTTAATTGAAATGAACTCTGGTAACTGTAAGAAAAGTTACATTCTTATTTTAGACTAGCAGATAAAAGACGGTAATTTTTTAAGCCTCCAAACTTGGGATGCAAACTTAGCATGCAATCACGCTAGAGAAATTTCATATATAAGAAATATCACTTAGTGCTATCAAAAATGGAGCCGAGTTTTGACATCTCAGGAGCCTGGGTATCTATGTCTGAAGGCACAATTAAAACAGCTTCTGAACAAACTCTAAAATGCGAATTGGCCCCCTACCATGTAAAACTAATTTAGAGGAAATGGAAAGTCAAAATATTGTTATCTAAAATAATTACCTTTATATAAACAGAGTCATTCATTTATCTGCACTTCAATATATTTTATGAGAGAGTATTAACGTAAAGCACGCTCTTATGTAGGCATAAAAGACGGAGTGTAAGAACATGAAAGTGTCCTCACTGGGGTTTTTCTAAGGCTGCTAATGTGGATAATGCCAGTTAACAGCTTGCAAATGGTGAAACGGCCCTGGCTACCAGAAATTCCAGCTCCAGGCTCTTCCTCTCCCATTAGCACTGCCAAGCTGAGAAACAAAACAAAACCCAAACCAACCAACAAAACTGTTCTTGCCAAAAACCTCCTTTCTGCTAAGCCCCTGTGTATGTTCCACACTTCTTGGGGTACTTGCCCTTGTTGCTCAGCCCATGCTTTTTATATATAATACACTGTCCTTGGGTTTCTAGGTCTGTCTTGATTACCGCCTCTACGTCAGAGGGCTTCTTTTTGGTCTCCTGTCGGCATTCTCCATTTGTCCCTCCCCCCAGGACTGATCCTCCCCCACTATTCTGCTCAAGGTCTGCTTGCCTCCTTGCTCAAGACCTCCTCGGAATTAGCTCATCCACGGTAGTGAGTTCAGTAATGTCCATCAAGGAAATCTATCTAAGCGTATGCAAACCATTTGAAAATAGAATCTTTGCAGATGTAATGAAGGATCTTGAGATGATATCACACTGGATTTAGGGCGGATCTTAAATCTAATGACAAATGTTCTTATGAGAAAAGAAGGGGATACAGAGACACGCAAGGGGAAGGTGGCCATATAAAGATGGAGGCAGAAGCTCCTGGGGTGCCTGGGTGGCTCAGTCGGTTAAGCGGCTGCCTTCGGCTCAGGTCATGATCCCAGAGTCCTGGGATCGAGCCCCGCATCGGGCCCCCTGCTCAGCAGAGAGCCTGCTTCTCCCTTTCTCTCTGCCTGCCACTCTGCCTACTTGTGCTATCTCTCTGTCAAATAAATAAATTAAAAAAAAAAAAAAAGATGGAGGCAGAGGATGGAGATATGCAGCCATAGGCAAAGGAATGCCTGGGACCACCAGAATCTGGAAGAGATGGGAAGGATTATCGCCCAGAAACTTGAGAGGGAACATGGCCCTGCCAACTCTTTGATTACATACTTTTGGCTTCTATAACTTTGAGAGAATGAATTTCAGTTGGTTTATGCCTTCAAATGTGTCATAATTTTTTGCAGGTCTAGCCCAGAACTCTCACCTGAGTTTTTTAACCCTCTGAGCTCCTTGGCACCTGTCTGTGAGGATGTCTTAAAAACACCTCCTTCTCAAGATACACCTCCAGCCTAAAGGCCCTGCCTGCTCTTTGATTCTTCTGCTACAGCTAGACACTCAAGACTTATATCATTATTCAAGAACTATCTACACAAGCAAACTGCACCCCAAAGATAAAGGCAGGAGCAAGACGCAGGCGCTAAGAGCATGGACTCTGGAGCCTGAGTTGGCCTTGAATCCTTGCTCAGACACTTGCTGTTTCTACTGGGGCAAGTTGTTTTCTTACTTGTTTCCTCACCCCTACCACAGAATAATAATAGTACTTAGCCCAATGAGCATTATGAGAATTGAAATAATTGCTATTTGTAAAATGCTTAGAATACTGCCCAACCCATAGGAAGAACTATTTGTTTATTTTTAAATAAGTAAACATTTTACAAACATCTGGAATTGTCTTGGTTCTTGACCCAGACTCAAGGTCAGCAAGTCCTCATCCTCATCCAGGGAAGAAAGCACAGGCACTGACCACATGGCTCTGGAGAGTATCTCTGTGCCCATCCGTGTCGGGTGCCAGAAGCCTGATCCCATAGTTTACCATGTGAGTCTGATGTAGCCCACTTTCCTCCAGGGGGTTCCAAGGCTTCTAACCCCCAATCCATCTCCATCCCCTGAAATGATCTTCCTTTCCCTCCTCTATTCTTTCCTGTCCCCCCACATTCGTCCCTGAGTTGGACTCAGCTTAGATGTAGCCTCTTCCAGACCTTGTCCACTGACCCCATGGGCTGAAGTAGAATAATCCATTTATTCATCTGTCTCTTTTATTTGACTGTCAGCTCTTTGAAAGCAGGAACTGGGTTTTATTCCTATCTGTACCTCCAACGCTTGGAACACTGCCTGCATATAGTGGAGACGCAGGCAATCTTTGTGAAGTGAATAACCATTTGTTTAGCAGCTTCTGCATCCCTCCGGGTGGTGAATGTCAGTATAGGCCTGAAAAAAGGATCTCAGCTACCAAATTATAGCCCTAAAATCCTCTATTTTAACAATTAGCTGAAAGCCTTTGGGGAAATGTAAGTTACTCACTATTTAGATTCCTACAAAGCACAACACCCTGTAGTCTCCTGACTGATTATATGCAGAGTGCACTTCACAAAGAGCACAGCAAAGTGTGCCAGTAGCAGAGATGTGATACTATGGAGATTAATGGCAAGGAATAGGATTTCTAGAGGATTAAGGGCATAGAGCAAGACCCTAGAAACTTGTGCCTGGAAGCAAATGAAGGAGATAGAAGCTTGACATCCTATGTGAGTAGGAGGTATTGGAATATCAAGACCTTTATGGGTCTTGAAACCAATTTTATTCAGCTATGACCTAGAACTGATGCTGAAATTTTATACCTGCCATTCTCCAATTCAGAGCTTTTTCTAGATATCATGGAGCCAATGAGAAAACAACTTCTAAGAGTATCTTGCAACCTGAGTGTCATTTCAAAGCTTATTCTAGTTTCATGTAGTTGCCCAGGCTACAGCCTTTAGGGGAGTTCAGTGCTCTCATTTTGATGACAAATTGATGGTGGAGGCAAAGCAAGGGTCTCCCAGGGGAGAGAACTTGTATCAAGTGTCTACTCTTAACAAGGAGGCCTCCACTCCTTCCAGCAATTTGCTGAGGAAGGAGTAGGAAACCAAGAAGGGCTACCCCTTTTTCTCTTCAAGTCCACATGCCATTTATCAGGGAACACTGGTGGCTTCACAGTAGATCCAGAAGGCCATTGCTGCGGCCATAACTCAGCTCTAAACCCTGCCTGCCATCTTCCATCTGGATTTCTACAATAACCTCCTGACCCATCTCCCTATTTCCACCCTTGTCCACCTCCCACCTATTCTCACTAAGCAGCTAGTCTTCCTGCTGAAACTAAATCAGACTATGGGGCGCCTGGGTGGCTCAGTTGGTTAAGCGACTGCCTTCGGCTCAGGTCATGATCCTGGAGTCCCGGATTGAGTCCCACATTGGGCTCCCTGCTCAGCAGGGAGTCTGCTTCTCCCTCTGACCCTCCTCCCTCTCATGCTCTCTGTCTCTCATTCTCTCTCTCGCAAATAAATAAAATCTTAAAAAAAAAAAAAAGTTAAATCAGACTGTGGTGCTCCTATGCTGAAGTTCCACGGTGTCACTCAGAGTCAAACCCCAGTTGACTCTACAGTCTGCAGGGCCTTCTATGACCTGCCTCTGGAAAGGATTAGAAAAGCCACTTCCTCATGGCCTCAGTGCCATTAAGCTCAGATCTGAAGGAGGAATATGGCAGAGTCCTGCTGACACAGCAGTTCTCCCTATGACAATCACAAATATTTTGCTGATAGGCAGCAAAAAATTAATGACTCTGGAAAAGGGGCCAAAGCCAACTGAAAATTCAAATGATGTGTGTGAGTCAAATCTGATATCTGGGTGAACTATATTGTGTGAGGCATGCTCTTTTGCTCTTTTCAGAGCTTACCCAATCTGTGCCCACAGGACTTTGGTACCAGTGGAGACTCTGGGATTTCTTAACCAATGTTCTGTCTTTGGGCGTGCACTGGCATTAGAGACTAAGATCCAGGTTCAATTCCTTCCTTTACCATTTATTCACCCACATGTGTTGTGGTAAACCCCCTAGGCCTTACTCTCCTCACCTGTAAGATGGGATAAAAATAATACTTTAGGGGATTATATGCATTCAACCCTATTTATCTTGAATTCTGTTGAGATACCATTTTCTGCAGGAAGCCTCCTTAGGCCTATAATAGAATTAATCTCCCCCTTCTATAATTTCCTTTTCTACTCATAATAAATTATCAAAATGTTTATCATCACTTTGTATTTGTTTTGCACATCTGCCCTGTCCTAAAGACCATGAGTTCCTGGGTAGCAAGGAGATGTCTTATTTGTCTTTGTATTCTCAAACTGGTAATGTTTGTTGAATGAATAAATGAATGAGCTCTAAGGACTAATTGAAGGTATATTTCTTGAATGACAGTTAGTCATGATTTTTGTATTTCTGAGATTTTTTCCTTTATACTGGTAAAATATATCAGTGTACTGGAAGAAAAGGAACTGTTGTATATGAAGAGAGAAGGAAAACAATGAGAAACCATTTTATATGAGTAAGATTGGTGACAATCCCAATGTCAACTCTTGACAAGATGGGAGTGATGGAATCTTCCACACACTCTTGGTGGGAGTGTAAATTGGCACAACCCATTTGGAAAACAAAACTTCAGATGCTCGTGTCATTTCTCCAACAATTCTACTCCTGGAGATATGCTCTTGAGCAATTGTGCACACATACACAAGAATATTTATACAAGCTCTTCATGGTGGCACAGTTTGTAAGAGCAATAAAACTGGAAACTATCCAAAAGCTCATCCATAGCAAAACAGACATAAACTGTGGCATATTCCTACCACACAACTCCTTACAGTAGTTAAAATCAATAAATGAGAATTATGCTGATTTGCATAAATAAATCTCAAAATCATATTGTTGAGAAAAAAAAGTTGCAAAAAGATGTATACTATACTGTACACCATTTATATTAAGTCTAAAAACAGAAAATAAAGCCATACATCATTCCTGGTTACGTTTAACCTACCAAATCCTGCAAGAAATGATAACCACCAAATTGTAGATGGTGGGGGTTGAGAAGAGTGAAATGGAGTTTAGGAAGAATCTTCTAATGCAATTGTAATGAGATTATTTCACAAATAAAAAGACTCAGAGAAAGTATGCCAGAAAGGTATTTTTTTTTTTTTAAGAGATGGAGGGGGGGAGTGGCAGATGGAGAGGGAGAGAGAATCTTAGGCTCATAGCCTGAGCCAAAATCAAGGGTCTATGCTTAACTGACTGAGCCACTGACTTTAGCCCCAAAAGGCTAAAATTTTTAAAAAGTTGTGTGGTAGATACATGATCATTCATGATATTCATTTAAAAATATTTCATAAAAATTTTTTTCATAAAAAATTTTAGAAGTGGTAAACAAAAATCCAATCTCAACTATGAAAATGGCATGTCCACTAATTATTTTCAAGGCACCTGTGAGACAGCCTTCATACGTTTATTCATGATATAAACTCCACTGAACAAGGCTAAAAAGGGACCGGGTCTTCTGTATATATTTGTTCTTTCCTTTCCACTATTTATTTTTTCCTTGTATTTTTGTAATGGAAATATTTTGGAGGGCATAATACATTTGAGTTTCTTGAAGATATTGCAAAGTACATGGTTTTAAATACCTACTTCATTCATTAACAGAGTCATTTTCTGTTCCTCCCCGCTTTATAAGTCTTATGTATATAATACATTTGTTCATTCATTCATTCATTCATTCACCCATCCAACAGGTATTTGCTGAAGCAAAACTATTTATACCCTCTTCCAGTTCCTGAGGGTAGATTGTTGAAAGAGAGATCTTCCATTTGATTCACTCTTTGTCCTTACTAGCTTGTATTATAGTTCTTGTATTTGTTTTAGTCCCTTGAAGGCAGCAATGGAGAACTTCTCACTGTTGTGCCCGATATAGAGTGGATGCTCAGTAAACATAAATACTAATTGAATATATTAACCAATGGTGCTGACCTACGAGTGTGTTCAAAGCATTAAAAGAAATCCCAGTCTTTATTACTCAAATTCCTTTGAAGTTTGTCTTATTGGGAATTTCCCCATCTCTTAACTAATGTCCTTAATTATAATTTTATTAATAAAAGTGTTTTTTTTCCTTAAAAAGTACCTAACAAATTAAAAATAACCAAGCCTTTTCTCTTTCCTCAGTTCCAACTACATAGGATTCTGTCCTCTTTCCTCTTTGCTACTGGGCATATCTACAAAACAAAGGATATCTGTAGAGTAGGACAGAAAACAGCTTTAGAGATAGTTCTGAAACAGTGCTTACTGTTCTTCCCTCTTTGCCCCATCCCCACTCACCCCATTCTTGAGATGACAGTTCCTGAAACACAAAGTTCCCAGTAGCTAACTGCTTTAATACCCAAACCAAGCAAAGACACAGGCCAATCACTCTCAATGATCTCTGTATCACAGCTCAACAAACATTTGTTCAAACATCTTATTTTGATACTCTCTGCACTTGGATGGCTGAGAACAAACAAACTGAAAAGTACAAAAAATGAACAGTTACGAGGATGGTGTTTCTACAGGCGGGTGATGGCCCTCTGGCTGAAAAGGGACCTCTCTAACTTTGCAGCATCAGCTATAAGACAGACTCAGCCAGGCAGGGTCCAGGAGGTGGAGCGAACCAACTCTACACAGGGCAGGCTCCTTCATTGGCCTGAAACGGGTCAACCCCCAGAATATCAATCACGCTCACATATTTAGCATAAACAAACATCACTCTAAACCTCACGCATTCTGGAGAACCATGTCAAAGCAGAAAATAGCCCTTTTCAGGCATCAGGTAAGCAAAAAGGGATTTTTCTTTGGCAGATTTAACATTCCTGGTAAACTGAATACAGAGTATTTTTATGCTTGCCATTTTACAGGTGAGGAAACTGAGGCACAGAGAAGTGTTTATTTCTGGATCTTTATTGGGATCCAGATTGCATGGCCAGCTGAGGTCCAGATGAAGCTATACTCCTGAAACTGAGAGCATAGGCAAGGTGTTTTTCCTATTGATTGCCTCAGGCTTAAATTCTTTTTTTGAAAAGTGCCCTGCCCTGCCCTGGCTTCAGTGGCTCTTCACAGTAAAGAACAGGCATTTATAAAGGGCATCTGCTGTATCAGGTTTCTGTTCTAGGCCTTTTGTGTGAATTAGCTCATTTAGTTTTCATGACAAACAAGGTCCTGCTACTATCCCATTTTACACCTGAGCAAACTGAGATCTGAGAGATTAAGTGATTCGCCTAAGGTCACCCCACCAGTAAATTGGCTGAAGAGCCAATAAAGATTAAATAAATAAATAAATAAATAAAGATTTTATTTATTTGAGAGAGAGAGGGAGCACAAGCTGGGGCAGGAGCAGAGGGAGAGGGAGAGAGAGAATCTCAAGCAGATTCCCCACTGAGCACTGATCCAGACTCGGGCTCTATTTCACGACCCTGAGATCATGACCTGAACCGAAATCAAGTCTGATGCTCAGCCGACTGAGCCACCCAGGCACCCCTGAGTAGGGATTCTTAACCACACCCTAAGGCATTTAACCACTGCTGTCTGGATTATGACACCACCATCAGAAAGTGGGAGTTAGTCCCCTGTGACTCTCGCTCTCTCATCAACCCCAGTTAGACAACAAGTATCATTGTTGTAATTCAGTGGCCTGAATGTCTTTGAAACCCACCCTCTCCTTTCTGTTCCTATTGGGTGCCTCCTTCAAGATCTCACTCTTCCTTATTATGGAACCCTCCCAACTCCTTCCTGGCTTCTAATCTCTGACAAGCAGCTGGGGAGTCTCTCTCTCTAAACCACTAACTCTTAAGCTTGGTTACACATTGGAATCATTTGGGAAGCTGTAAAATGTCTGGGTGCACACACAGAGGTTCTGATTTAGTTGGTCTGGGATATATCTGAGCATCAGAAGTTTAAACAGCCCCCCCACCCACCCACTCCACCAGCAAGTGATTATGATATTCAGTGGAGCTAGAAATACTGATCCAAACACAAATATGAGTTTATAAATGGTCCTTCACCTATTAAAAGCCCTCAGTGACTATGGGATTATCCAAATTCCTTAGCATGCCAGGTGATGCTGCTTTGCTAATGTCCCATGCTGAATTTCTATTTCTTTTTAAAAAGATTTATTTATTTATTTCAGTGGGGGAGGCGCAGAGGGAGAGAGAGAGAGAGAGAGAGACCTCAAGCAGACTCCCCGCTGAGAATGGAGCCGGACTCGGCACTTGATGTCATGACTCTGAGATCATAACCTGAGCTGAAATCAAGAGTCAGATGCTTAACCAACTGAGCCACCCAGGCACCACCCCACCCCGAAGGCTGAATTTCTAAATGCATCTTTTGAGACTTTTGACCCCAATCCCCTGCATGTGTGCATACATGGGTACTCTAACCACACATGCCTTCTGGACACACCATGCTCTTTTCTGTTTTCAGGTGTCCTAGTCTGTTTGGGCTGCTGCAACAAAATTCCACAAGCCGGGTAGCTTATAAACAACAGAAATTTATTTCTCACAGTTCTTGAGGCCAAAAGTTCAAGGTCAGGGTGCCAGCGTGGTCTGCTGAGGGCCCTCTTCAGGATTGCAGACTGCTGACTTCCAGCTGTGTCCTCACATGGCAGAAGGGGTGAGGGATCTTTCTGGAATGTCTTTCATAAGAGCGCTAATCCCATTCATGAGGGCTCCAGCCTCATGATTTAAACATTTCCCAAGGCCCCACCTTTGAGAATTAAGATTTCAACATATAAATTTGGGGGGACACAAACATTCAGACCATAGCACCAGGCCTTTCCATATTCTGTTCTCTCTGCCTGGAACAGTCATTCTCTCCTTTCTTGACTGCCAAGCTCCTGTTCATTTTCAAAAACCTACTTTTATTTCCCTCTACCAGGAAGCTTTCTCTGATCTCCAACAGAATGGTTCTCCCTTCGGAGCTCACAGAACAGTAAATACATGGTTTTACTACAACACCCCTGATGCATAAGCAATTGCCTAGTTTATAGTCCCTTTTTTTACTGTCAGGTCCTTCTGAACATGGCTTACAGGCTCTGTATCTTCTGCCATTAACCACTCCCACCACCTCCCAATCTAATCTCACATCCACTCACTCACTCCACTCCCAGCCATTGTCCCTCTTCCTCTTCCTGCCAGGGAGCCTTTGTCAAGATTGACCCCTGATTCCATAATGCCCCTCCCCTTCTCCCTTCAGTTCAAATCGCCTTGTCCTTAACTCAGTCCAAGCATCATCTCCTCAGGGAAGTCTTCCAAGATCTCTCCTAGACTAGAGATGAGTTTCCTTTGTGATATTCACTCAGAAAATCATGTTCCAAGGTGGAATTTACTTAGAAATTATACACACATTTGTTTGTGATTATTTGGTAGATGGCTCTCCACCACGATCGTAAGCATATGAGAGCAGGAATGTAACTGTTCTTGCTCATCTTTATATTTCCAGGACCTAGCACCATGCCTGGCACCTAGTAGGCATCCTATAAACATTTGTTATGAGAGAATGAATGCCAGGCACATAGTAAGTGCTCAGTATCCTTTTGTTATTATCACTAAGCTTGGTGAGAGCAAGCAACACATCTTCATTCTTACAATCCTCAGGTTTTAGAATATAAGGGCACTTAAGAGATTATTTTGTGTATTATCAAACCTAATGACTATTACTTCCACTTCATCTAATAATCAGCATTTAAGTATATCAAAAGTGTTTTTTTTTTTCCATCATAAAGCCATGGACAATGAAAACTGTGTATTTGCACAGTCATTGCCACAGCTAGATATTGCCTAGAGCCACTGGGAAATTAGTAAGGAGATAATGGTTTTCAGAGGAGTGAAAGACCTCTAATAAGAGAAAACCTAAGTGAACATATGTAGTTAAAAGTTGAATCAACACATAAATATAATTACAGAAAACATGGTTATAACTACCTTTATTTAAATGAGGCAGTTTCTTTACCAATTTATAGCTAAATTTAACAAAGTCAGTCTACCAAACATTTTTTTAGAAAACAGAAATAACAACATAGGGACATTACTTAGACTCATAGTTGGGGGAAGGCAGATTCTAGAGTTTTCTGGAAAGCTCTACGTCCAGAAAACCCAAGTTAACCTTTGTTAAATAAATTTTTAAAAGGTAATTCCATGTGTTAGTATTATTATATCCAGAGATTATTCCAGAGAGTCATATTAAAACTATGGAACACTCCCTTCCATAAATAATTTGTGGGATTTTCATAAGTGGGCAAATCTCCCTCAGGATTCCAGGCATTGGCTTCTACATGTGCATCTGAATGGTAGAACTTCTTTGTATTAAAAACCTATATGTCATGTTCAAGAGGCTCTTTGGGTACATGAACCAAATTACAAGGCATCGTGTTATTAAAAAACATTTAAAACATCCACTCAGAGATTCTAAAACACATAACAAAAAGACTAGAAGGCAGTCACATCACTTTTGCTCTAACCCTGAACACCAAATTTCTCCGTAAGGAGAGAAACTCAGAGCTCCCAAAGTCCCCCAGTCAGAGCTGCTCTTTTGGAGGATCTCCAGATTGTCCCTCTTAGGATCCACAGAAACCCTGACAACAAGTCTCAGTGGATAGCAAAACAGACCAAGTTCCCAACTGATGGGATTGTTCAAAAATAGCACTGTTGCAATGTTAAGACTGGGTCCCAGGCTCTCTTCTTCTTCCTCTTTCTCCTTTCTTCCTGGGCTTCATCCTTCATAATGATCCTCAAGGTTTTAATTACCAGATATTCAGAAGACTCACATCTTATACCCAACCACTTTTTTTTTTTGAGAATTCTAGATGTCTCAAATGCCTTGAAAGACAATATATCAAAACGCACGCACACACACATGCAGAAACCAACTCAGTGTCTCCCTACAGTCAACTACCCTGTGCCCACCCTACACAAAATCTTCATCCTGTCTCTGCTTAGTGAAGGGAACCAGCATCCAGCCTATTTGATAAGCTAAAAATGAGGAGACGTAGTTGATCACTCCATCTCTGTCACTCTCCTAATCCAATCTAATCATCAAAATGTACTAACTCTTCTTTCCTAAAACCTTTCAAAGGCACCCACTTCTATGAGTGAGCTTTCCTTCAACAACTTCCCATCGCTTTAGAGTAAATTTTGAACATTATATGGGCCTAGTTGATATCCCCAGCCTCAGGTTGAACCACACTCCCGATCTTGCTGTTTGCAGTCCATCCACATTAACCTTCTTTTGGTTCCTTAAACATATAAAAGTCCCCCATCCCCGCAGGGCCTGTATTCATTCTGGAAAGGTTTCTCCTCCACCTACCTTCAATCTCTGATTTCCATGACTTTTACTTTCTCTTGTTCGATATGTGCTTCTTTCCTTCCTGGAACTTATTGTGATTGTAATTTTACATTTCTAAGCTTTGCTCATTTAATGTGTATAACTCCCACATGTTAAACTATATTGACAGTAAAAAATAATAATATTCCAACTAAAAAGTGGGCAAAGGACCTGAAAAGACATTTGTACAAAAGAAGATACACAACTAGCCAACAGGTCCATGAAAAGATGCTCAGTATCACTAATCATTAGGGAAATGCAGATGAAAACCACAGTGAGACATCACCTCACATCTGTTAGAATGGTTAGCATCAAGAAGACAAGAGATACATGCTGGCAAGGATGTGGAGAAAAGGGAACTTCTGTGCTCCTGTTGGTGGGAATGGAAATTGGTGCAGCCATAATGGGAAACAGTATAGAGGTTCTTCAAAAAGTTAAAAATAGAAATAACCTATGATCCAGCAATCCCAGTTTTGGGAATATATCTGAAGAAAATGAAAACATGATGTTGAAGATACATCTGTACCCCAATGCTCATAGCAGCATTATTCACAATAATCAAGACGTGGAACCAACCTAAACATCCATTGACAGATGAATGGATTTATATATAGTGAAATATCCTTCAGCCATAAACAAGAAAGCAACCAAACAACAAACAACAAAACAAAACAAAAAACATGAAGAAATCAAGCTATTTGAAGCAAAATGGATAGATCTTGAGGGCATTATGCTAAGTGAAATAAGTCAGACAGAGAAAGACAAATATTATATTATGTCATTTGTATGTGGAATATAATAATAATAATAATAATGATAATAATAATAATAATAATAAATCAGATTTATAGCTACCAGAGGTGGAGAGTAAGGAGAGGGGAAATTGGAGGAAGGTGATCAAAAGGTCCAGTTACAAGATACATAAGTACTAGGGATGTAATGTACAACATGATGACTATAGTTAACACTGCTGTATGATGTATATGAAAGTTGTTAAGAGGGTAAATCCTAAGAGTTCTCATCACGAAGGAAAAATATATAGGTATATATATTTATATATTTTTTTCTTTTTATATATTTTGTGTCTCTATGAGGTGAATGAATGTCAACTAAACTTATTGTGGCATCATTTCATCATATATGTAAGTCAAATCATTATGCTGTATACCTTAAACCTATACAGTGCTGTATGCCACTTATTTCTCAATAAAACTAGGAAAAAAGCTATAGTGAAGGCACAGTTCAAATAGACCAATTACCTAGAATGAATAAAGGAAACTTATTAGGAAGCCTCTTTCCAAAAAAAAAAAAAAGCGTCAGGACCATCAGATGGTTTCACAGGTAAATTAGGCTGAGGTAGTTTCATAAGGGAATTCTGCAAAACATTTAAAGGCAAATAACTGCAATGTCATTCACATTATTCTGGAAATACTTAAAACAAAAAGAGGAACATTTCCAAAATGTTCATGAGGTCAGGATACCAATAAGATTCAACACTGGTGAAGACATTTTACAAAAGGGAACTTTAGCTAAATTTTTCCTTTGATTGCTGATGCAGAAATTGTAAATAAATATTAGCAAATGGAATCTGTGGCCCAGTAGGGTTTGTTCCAGGAATGAAATGATGACTTGCTATCAAGAAATCTATCAAGATGGAACTTTGTACAGTGTTTATACACAAGGCATTGGCCTGGGTCCAATCTCAGCTCTGCCACTTACAGGTTGTCTGATTTTGTTCAAGTTACGTGACCTGTATGAATTTGAGTTTCCTTAACTTTGGAATGAAAATAAGAATAGTAATGAGTTCCAGACTGGGCAAGAATTAAATGAGTTGATACATGTGAGAACTTAGATACTGCCTTGGATATCAATTGTACCAAATAAGGATCAATCATTCTTATTAAGAATCTTAACCATAATAATAAAAAGAAAAAATACCACCACCTCCTTGGACACTAGAAATACATGGGATAAAATTCAATATCCATTTTTTTTTACTTTAAATAGCTCTTAATAAAATAAGAATAGAGATAGATATTACCTTAACATGAGAAATATATCTATCTCAAATCATAAGCCATCATCTTGCTTAATGAAAAAATCCAGAAGCATTCCCATTAAAGTCAGACACAAGATAAGGATGTTAATTATCCTCACTATTATTTAACACTTTTCTGATGATACTAGCCAATGTAATTAGAAATAAAATATAAAAGTTGGAAAAGACTTGGTAAAAGTGTCATTATTTGCAAATGCTATAACTTAGCTAGAACACCCAAGAGGATAAACTTTAAAAAAGAAAACTATTATAAATATTAAGAAGATTCTGTAAGGTGCTTGGGAATAAAGTTAAAACACAGAAATCAATAACTTTCATAAATATAAATGAAAACAATTAAACTATAAAATGGAAGAAAAGATCATTAGATTATTAGTTCCAAAGTTACCAAGAAACTATATGCCTTCACACCCCGCCCCAACCTCTCAGTTTCCCTCCCCAGAAGTGCTCAACATTGTCCTGGGACAGTCTATACAAATGCAAGCATATATTGAGGATATATACATACATGTCGGAAATGGAAAATATATACATATCTACATGTGTATATATGGAAACGGAAAATATATACATATCTACATGTGTATATAAAACCATACACACACACGCACAAACACACGCACTTACAATACAGATAGACAGAAAAAGAAAAACCTCAAAATATTACCAAAGAACACAAGAAAGACCTCAATCCTGGAAAGGGTACCGAGGATATTGGATACAAAGAATCAACATCATAACGATAGCAATTCCCCCAACATCAATTTGCAAATGTAACAGAATTTCAATGGAATACCAATAAACTTATTTTAAAATTAGATAATCTAATTCTAAAGTTTAGATGGAAAAATAAACAAAGATTTAAGAGTCCTATGAAGAAGAAGAATGATGTGATGCCAATTCTAGTAGATACTAAAGTACATTATAAAGCAACAGCAATTTGTTGTAAAGTCTAGTATTGGATAAAGAATATAAAGACAAATTAACAGAACAGGAATTGGAGTCCAGAAACAGACTCAAATACCTATGGCAACTTAAAATATGCCAGAGTAGTATTTCAAATCAGTGAAAACAATATGTATCAATCAACAAATTCTGTTTGAACAATTGGACAATTAAGTAGGTTCCCCACACTTTATGCTGCCCAAGTCCCATGTGGATCAATTATTTAAACATAAAAAGTCCCCCCAAAATTTTAGAAGTGGCATTAGAAAACAAAGAGAAATGTATTTTTATTATTATAGCTCAAAGAGGGCTAATGCTAAATACAAAACACAAAACAGAAGACATAGGGGGAAATTGCTTCATTTAACACACACACAAAACAAAACCAAAAAACATTCAATGAATAAAGCACCCTTACACAAATTTTTAAAAAATAAAACTAAAACATGCAATGCAATTCCAATTATATCACAACAAAGTATGTACTTCCTTAAAATATAAAGCCCTGCATATCTATAAAAAAAGAATAGCATCCCAATAGAAAAATGGATAAATTATGAGCAAAAAATTCACAAGAAAGGAAATACAAATGGTTCTTAAGTATACAAGGAGATAATAAATCCCTCTTGTAATAAGAAAGATGCATACTATAATGAAAATGAGGTATCATTTTTCACCTATAATACTGGAAAATAAGAGAAAAATTTGATAGCTTCTAGTTGTTGAAAAGTGTGGAAATAGTCATTTTATATGTTGCTGGTGAAGCTGAAATCTGGTAAAATCTCTAAGTTGACCAGCTTGACAATATCCACCAAAATTACAATGTACGTGGTTTTTGACTTGGCAAATTTATTTCCAGGAATTTCTCCCCAAACTTTAGGTTTTTAGTTGCTCCTGTGAAAAACCACATATAAAAAGATATTTGCACATCATTGTTAATAGCAGAAAAAGATTAGAATCAAACTAAGTGTCTGTCAATAAAGCACTTGGTAAAATAAAATATGGTCTATCTCTAGTGTGATAGACCTCTTCAGGATAGATCTCTGCTGCTTTTATAAAGAATGCCACTGCTCAACACTCAGAACTGTATGCGTGGTGTATTACCATTTGCGGGCAAGTGTGTGTATGCGTGTGTGTTTAAAGCAATATATGCTTGCATTTGTATAGACTGTCCCAGGACAATGTTGAGCACTTCTGGGGAGGGAAACTGAGAGGTTGGGGCGGGGTGTGAAGGCATATAGTTTTTGAGTTTTGCACTAGTATATGAGTACATTATCTTTTCAAATATAAATAACTAAATTTTAAAATGAGATTATCGAGGTTGGTTTAGTCATTTGCAGAACCTGGTATGAAGTCACAAGGCAATAAATGGCTGTCGTGTTTACAATTATGTGCTGAGTAGGAAGTGGATGATGATGGTGGGAAACGGAAAAATCATGGAGCCAAATGATTGCTTCCCTTTGATACGGGGTCGTGTTTCTCAAATATTATGATGACCCATATGAAATAGCCAATATTTGGCAGTGTTTGATCGGCAAAAAATAGCAATTTTGTATCATTCAACCCTAAATTATTTTCTTCTGTATAAACTAGACTCTACTAGTGACTGTGATGGTGGCTATTTGTTCAATTATTTCTGGCCACCTAAACCCACATGGCTTACAGATTTGGAAAGCGAGAATTAAAAGAGTGTGCTGAATGATGAGGATCCTGAACTAAATGAATCAATTTGGTTCCTGAGTTTGGGATAGTGAGTAGCTTGGATTGCATAACAAAAGATATATTTAAAGTTTTATCCAAAACTCATTGATATCTGGGCGTGTGGGTGGCTCAGTCGGTTAAGCATCTGCCTTCGGCTCAATGTCATGATCCCAGGGTCCTGGGATCAAGCCCCACGTTGGGCTCCCTGCTGCTTCTCCCTCTGCCTGCCACTCTCCCTGCTTGTGCTCTCTCTCAAATAAAATCTTTAAAAAAAATAATGAAAACTCATTGATTTCTGAGTTAGGATAGCAGGAGTTTGGACACTGAGGGTTTGGTTAGTGAGTGAGGAGGAGTATCTGTTTTCTAGGAGGAACTTACAGCTTACAGAGCATTTTAATATAAGTGGCCTCACGTATTCTTTAACTGAGGGAGGTAAGTGTTAGCCCACCCTTCACCCAGTTTTACAGAAAAGGAACGGTTTCCGTTTTTAACTGCAAACCAGAACAGATGCAACACATTTGGTGTCGAGGAAATTGACAAAGGACTAGACCCGCTGCCGGGGCATGGCCACTTTCAATACTCAGACCACATTTCTTGTTCTAAAGCAAGCTCTGGTCCTTCCTGCCTCCCATCTGTTAGTGAAATACCCAACGTCCTGAAGCTCAGAAGTTGAGTATAAATGGTAGGGTTGCTATCATCTCACATATGTTTGTAGATTCTGTTAATCAACATCATGAAAGCTTTCAATTTTCCCCTTAAGCTTCCCGCTCATGGTAAAACTGTTAAAAAATATGATAGATGGCCACAAATTTCTTCTTCAGTAAAGCGCTGACAGAATCAAAAGGAGGTGCTGGGAAAGGAAGGAAGAGAAATAACCTCATTGATTGGTTCCTAAGGCTACGGATACTTTTCCTAAGAAATCCACATTGTGAGGTTTCTGGAGTTGAGTTCTACTCTTAGGACAAAGTTTCCATGATGATCCTCGGCACTATTGACCTAAAAAGCAGTAACTCCCCTAGCTTATTTCACAAAGCTTGGGAAATAGGCAAAAAGAGGGAGAAATAAGTGGCCTTCTTAGGGAGACTTCTAGACTTAGGCTATGATTGGCCTATAAAAGATTTTAAGGCTATCAGAGGCAATGTATGTGAGATTCTCATGAGCCCAGAAATATTTAGTATTGATAGAGAAATTGATAGCTAGAGACCAGAGCAGACGCAGACATAAAGTAAGTGCTCAGTAAACAGTTGTAGATTGAATGGATGTGAACAGATCCTGCAAACAGAGTACAAGACAAAAAGAAAACCAGAAGCCATCCTACACTAACAGACAGATAGACTTGGGTCAGCCTCAAACCACTTGGTTTCAGTTTCCTCATTCCCAGCATGGGGTCTATTAATGTTTTACTTGTGGAATTCACTAATATTCCTGTTTTGTATTCCTTCTTTTTAGGATACTTAAGGAGAAATCCTGAGAAGTCATGCTTATCTCCATTGTCTTACAGATGAGGCACATTTATCAAACATGGTGAATGACCCTCACCTACTGTCACAGACAAGGCTGTTTATGAATTGCAAAGAAGAACATCAAATCCTTAGAGGAAAGCACTACAGGTGTTCTGTCTATCAGGTCAAGGATGGCTAACAGCCTTTCCATAAGCATTCTCAAGTATTCCAAGGTTACGCTTGGGTTTGGGATTTTATAAATGATTTCCTCTTTAAAAACCTCCAACTTGTCAAGGAGTGCATCTGGAGCTGAGTAGACTTAAAATTATTGAATTTCTAGTCATTGAATATCAGGTCCTGTTGTAGACATCAGGGAAGAAGAGACAAGGCTCCTGCTTTCAAAATATATTCCAGTAGCCTGCATGAAAGGTCAAAAGGGTAAAAACAACAGAACAACAGAAAGGCAAACTGATGACTATGCAAGCTAATTCACCAATGAAGATGCTACAGGGAAAAATAAGACAGATAATGACGTGTGGTAGAAAGTAGCTGGGGGTGGCTAGTCCACTTGAGATGGGCTGGCCAGGAAGGAACATGTGGAGAAGATGACGTGCCCTGAGACCTGAATAACACTGAGCCAACAATGCAAAAATCTGGCCAGAGTATCTCTGGCAGTGAGAATGATGAAGATGATAGAGCAAGTATCTACTGAGCACTTACTATGTGCCAGGTTTTATTTTAAGCCCTTTACCAGTAAGATTTTGTTTAGGCCTCTCAACAACTCATTGAGGTAAGGGACTATTGACGAGGAAATTGAGGCACTGAATGAGTAGACCATTGCCCAAGGTTCTAGAGATAGATAAGTGATCGGATACAGAAGAACAGAGGCTCTGCCACAGGGAGGAACTTGGTATGCTGGAAAAGCAAAACTCAGGCTGGGGAACTGGACATTGCTATGGAATGAAGGTTGGGGGGACTGGATTGTGATCATATCCCGTAAGGCCTTCTCGGCCAACCCAAGGATTCTGGATTTTTGCTGGATGATTTTAAGCAGATGATTTTAAGGGCCACCTCAGAGGAATGACATAATCTGATCAATGTTTTTCAAATAAATGCTCAGGTACTGGGAATAGTAGTTCAGGTGTGGTAGGGGTAAAAACCTGGGTGATGGGTAACAGCCTTGAGGCCTGGGATTTGGAGGAAGTCTGAGAGAAACACGGATGTAAGAAAGACAGTCGTGAGATGAGTTCAGTCTGGGCTTTGACCCCATTATGCGTAAGTGTCCCGAGTTCTCTATCCATTGCATCTGTTGACAATTGCCTGTTGGCAATTTGGCAGAATAGCTTGGTCATCTCAGTGAAAATGACTGACCTCATCCAGCTCTTCAACCCAGCTCTCGTTAGGAGGTGACATTTCTGCAGCATGACAGAGTGGTGAGGGCATCAGGCCAACATGGGATCCAGTCCCAGCCTGGCAGTTTACCCACTGAATGATGTTAGATGAGTCCCAGAACTTTTTTGAGTCTCTGTTTCTACTTCTGTAAAATGAGACCATTAACACCTACCTCCCAAACTTGTTGTGAGGATTCAATAAAACCACATCTGTGTCTTGCACATAGTAGGTGCTCAACGATACCAGGTCAATGCCCCCCCTCCCTTCTCCTTTGGGTGAAATATGGCAGACATTGCAAATTTTACTTGTTTTCTCTTAATTATGGTACACATTTATTTTTTATTTTTTTATTATGTTCACCATACAGTACATCATTAGTTTTTGATGTAGTGTTCCATGATTCATTGTTTGCATATGGTACACATTTATAGCCATTCTCAAGCTCATTATGTAGATCAACACCAGAGACTTTGATCTCAACTCCCTCCCTTCCTTTCATGTATTTATTATCCCCCTCTGTGTTTCTTGAACTCTGCTAGGGACAGATGATGAAACCAAACAATCCAATAACTCACCGTATTTAAATAATTTGAGTTTTCTGTGTGCAGTAAGATGATACCTGTGCCAAGGTGGAGAGCAGCCCAAGACCAGACACAGAAAGCTTTTGGGCCTTATCACTAAGGAGTGAGACCTCCCAGCTCCTCTTCATATTTCAGGCTTCTTTCCTGCCTATGCTCTGAAATTCAAACAGTTCTCTCCTTGCCCCCTTCCCTGCATTATCCTGACACACTTTTGTACCCATTCTAGACAATTAGGAAGACTATTTCCCAGAATTAACTCTGGGCTCCATCTTGCACTTAACTGCAATCGTCGGCTTTTCTTCCCCCGGACTGCCAATTTCCCACCTTACCATCTCCCTTGATTTTCAGTGTCTTGTTAAACAAAAATTTTTTTCTCTTTCTCTGTGTCTGAGATTGGGAAATTACTTTCTTTAATCTGAACCCTATTTGTACTTATAAGACCAAGAATTTTAGAAGCATTTGTGGCTCTGAAATTGTTTTCAGTTAGGATTGCTATGCTAAAATAGTGTTGTTTGTGTATGTGTGTGTATATATATGTGTGTATATATATATATATATATATATATATATATATATACACATCTTTTAATGTTCTGATGGCCATTCCCTCTGGCTTGACTTTAGAAATCACTGTTTTCTAGGCACTGGGATGTCTCTATGTTACGGTTATTTCCCCACTTCCTTAAGAGTTAACTACTTTAATTCCCTTATCATACAGTCATATGTACTACTTTTCTATCTCCAAATGCAATTAAAAGTGCCCTTCGGGTGTTCCAAGTTTCAATCATTCGGTGTGTGGAGCATTCCCATGGCTCAGAAGGGCATTCTCTGCCTCCTCTCTGATGGAGCCTTTCTCTGAGGAGGAGGAGGAGGAGGAGTGGAAGAGTCAGAATGAGGTGTGACAGCTTTGTTTCAGATGCCAAATTCCTCACTTTTGAAAGCGTTTCTCCTGCATGGTCCGGGGCCAAGAAACCAGTTCTCACTAGCAGGGGCCATGGGTAGCGGTCTGGGGGGACAAGCCAGACCCAAGCCCAGGAAAGCATGTTGCCCCAGACTGGCTTTGTGACCCGAGGCAATGACTGATTTTTATCTGTAAAATGGGAATAATCATACCTATCTCATTGTTTTATTGAGAACATATAGAAGTCCTCAAAACTAATGGTATTATGATGTTAATCGTTATTCTGGATGGTCCTCAGAAAAACTGGAGCTCATCTCTGAATCGGTCATGTCACAGTGCTCTGTATGCAAGTGCTCATCAAACTGTGACATGCGCTTCTCCAGCCCTTTATTAGTGACCACTTGCCATGCAAGTTTGATAACACCTGAGCCACTCTATATCCTAATCAGTGGGATGAGTCTGTTGGTCATGCATTTGGATGTCCTGGCAATGTCAGATTGCTATAGTAGTTTTAAAGTTCTTACTCTCATTTTCTGTATTTAATCACAGAGTGGGAACAGTTTGCAAAACCGCCACGAGCCATGGACCTCATCCTGAATAGCACACTTTAGGCTGTGAGCCTTTTGAGAGTCTACAACGTGCAAGCACTGTGGGAGGCACAGAAGGAAGATCTGCTGGTATGGGTCCTGCACCCTCCCCACCCCAAACTTCAGTGTTTACTAAGGGCTTTTGCCAGTCTGTCTGAGTGTGTGAATGGTGAACGGTCTGCCCTGATCCCAGCCTGTTCTGACAACCAGTAACTATGGTTCATCTCCATTGCTGAGCGGAGATTCCTGTTCAATCCTCGGGCTTGGCTTGACATTTAGGTGGGAAACAGGATTGGACCGTCTTCCTTTCTCGTGTCACAAGACCAAGGAAAATAACTTTGCTGGCAGTCAAAGCCTTACAAAAATTAAAAAACAAAAAAACCTTGGCAGACGTATCCTACAACCCAACAACTGCACTACTAGGTATTTACCCCAAAGATACAGATGTAGTGAAAAGAAGGGCCATATGCACCCCAATGTTCAGAGCAGCAATATCCACAATAGCCAAACTGTAGAAGGAGCCAAAATGCCCTTCAATAGATGAATGGATAAAAAAGATGTGGTCCATATATACAATGGAATATTACTCAGCCATCAGAAAGGATGAATACCCACCATTTGCATCGACATGGATGGAACTGGAGGGGATTATGCTAAGTGAAATAAATCAAGCGGAGAAAGTCAATTATCATATGATTTCACTCATATGTGGAACATAAGGAATAGCGTGGAGGACCACAGGGGCAGGGAGGGAAAACTGAATGGGAAGAAATCAGAGAGGGAGACAAACCATGAGAGACTCTGGACTCTGGGAAACAAATTGAGGGTTATAGAGGGGAGGGTGGGGGATGGGGTAACCAGCTGATGGGTATTAAGGAGGACACGTATTGTGATGAGCACTGGGTGTTAAACGCAACTAATGAATTGTTGAACACTACATCAAAAACTAACGATGTACTATATGCTGGCTAATTGAACATAATAAAAAACAAAAACAAAAAAACAAACAAAAAAGACCTTGGCAGGATTCCGAATGTTGACACCAGCCACACTTACTCTCCTAGAGGCCACTTCATGTCATTCTGTTGGGGATCAGTTTCCAAAGCCAACCACCTAATTCTTCCAGGCATTGGACTCTACTCCTTTGCTACTGGTAGCGGTTACATGCGGGGACCAATATTCTTACAGTACAGTAATAACAATGAAAGTCTTCCTTCACTTGGGAAATTAAAGGTATGGGGTCAAAAGCATTACTGTGAACCCCAGCTGATGATGCTGCTTATTTGAAGGGTTAGAATTATTCAACCATACCAACCAGAAGGTTATAAATAGTACTGAAATTGCCCAGTGATAATGATTAAAACCTTGTAATAACATTTGTACTGGGAAGAGGGTGCCAAAAATATAGCACATGTCTCAGACTCCCTCTTGCTTCCTTCCTTGGCAGGTGTTAATCAATCACTTCTCTGTTTTCTGATCTATCACATGGCTTCAGAATATTGGTGCAGAATTCAAGGCCATGACCAACACACAGAAGATGATAGATGGGATGAGACTCTCTTGGCTTTCCGGTGTCATAATTTAGAGTTAAATGTGCTTTTCACGTGCATTATCATTTCAACCCTCACCTGTGATGATTCACGATGTACATAACCAGAAAAACAGGGCTTCAAAGAATTAAGGCAGCTGGTGAATATCATACAAGAAGTAAGAGGCAACAGTGAAAGCTGAACCCTGACCCACTGCTCTCAGATAGCAAAAGAAGGGACTGGTATTTATTATGCTCCTTCTGAGTGCCAGGCTTTTTATAAACCATACATTATCTCATCTTATAATTCGTGCCATTCTGTGATACATTATTCTTTCTGATTTCCAGATAAGGAAGTAGGGTTCAGAGAACTGGAACAACTTGTTCAAGGCCATTACAGATTGTAAGGGGGTGAGGATTTGAACCCACATTTCTCTGAATCCAAAGCACATTTATTTTTCTTAGCACACAGACCCCACAGTCCAGCCTGCTTGTAGAGAGCACCACCCAGAGCAAGACATGGCAAAGGTGTTTGGAGGAATGGTCTTAATGACAGTGGCAACTTGAACATGACTTCAGTGCTCGACCTTTAGAGAAATGATTAAATAAACAGTATCCTAGCACCTCACTGGAATATTTGCCGCTATTATAAACAGATAATATGATGACTATGTAGAAACATGCAGAAGTGTTTACCAAATAACATTAAGAAATCATATGTATACTGATTACATTTATGCAGAAATTATGCATATGAATGGATAAACAGTAAGAGGAAACACAAAGAAAATATCTTTTGGCTGGGATACAGGATAATAACATGTTTTAAAGTCACGTTAAGCATAATGCAGGAAAAAAGTTTATGGATCTCAGCACCAAGAAAGTCTGGCCAAAGAAAATAGACAAAAATAATCACCCATGAGGGAATTTGTCTTCAAGATTTGAAAGAACACATTTCCAAAATAATGAAAAGGGCATCATGGCATTTAGAGTAAAAATTAAATACTGATTCAGAGCAAGTGGAAGCAGTGATATTAGAATAAAAATTTCACAGTGGGAACTATGAGAATTTCAGCGGGAAATTTTGCAGCCTAGAGAGATCTGGAGGCCCCGTGCCATGTTCTCCTTCTATTTCCTCAATGTATTCAAATTTTCTGCTCTTTAGATTTCCTTGTGAGGTTCTAGGTAGTGATTTTGAAAATCAATCACACACATTTTTCCCCCTAGATACTGTTTGGCAAGTGAATTCATCTGAATTCTATTGTATTTTGGGGGGGGTGAGGGGAGGGTGTCATTCAAAATCTAGTTTCCATTTACCAGCAACTTCCATTCAGGAGACACTGGGTGCTGACTGCGATCTAGAGCTTCTGAGGCTCTAGAAGCACAAAACTAATCGATCTGTCTTCAGGTTGCTGTGTGTACTGGAGGAGACAGATGAGTGGAGTGATAGTTCTTACACAGGACCCACCAAGAGCTAAGCAAGAGAGCACATGCCCAGAGCTCCAGGAGTAGTGGGGAGGGCAGATGCCCTGGCGGAGAGGCAGAGAGAGAGTCTCAGAGGAGGTGAGGCACAACTGAGTCCTGAAGGATGAGAAGGAGGTGGTCTGGGCATCCTGGATGGAAAGAGAAGGGTAGGAACAGTGTCCCAGGCAGTGAGTCAAGTCAAGTCCTATTGTGCCAATGCATGGCGGCAACAGACACACAGCATATTTGGGGAGCTGCCGGTGGTTTGTGTGGATACAGGATGCCATGTGAGATGGGGAAGGCATGTGGGGCGAGGCTGGGAAGCAGCAGGGTCCTGAGTGTGGAGGGCCTTGAGTGCCAAGGTCAGACAGCATGGTGAAGTAGAATTCCCTAGTGCCCTGGAAACCGCAAACAGTCCAATTTAAGTCATATGCTGAGACCAACGTGGAAGGGTATCCCCAAAGATATTAGGAGAGGAGGGAATTTGGGGATGCCCAGGTCCCCAGCTGAGGGGGCAGTGTGAACTGTAAATGGACCTACTTGTTCCAGTATCTTCAACATCTTGGGAAAGGGATCATACCTTATCCATTCTTGTCAACACCCCACTCCATCCCCTTTTGTGCCTGGCACATAGTAGATGCCACCAAAATATCTCTTGGTTAGATGATTGACTTAAAACTTAAAAACAAAACCAGAGTAACTTAAATGCTCAAGGAGGGAGAAAACTGTACAAGCCAATGTCTCCCTGCAGTGTGTAGAGCATGCAAGGACCATCCCCTTTATTGTTGATGGGAGATGAATGAAAATAGCACTTTCCACTTATGGCATCCTGGAAGTTTGCATCCTGCAGGTTTTCTTAAAATGCTTAAGGACATGGGGCACCTGGGTTAAGTGTCTGCCTTCAGCTCAGGTCATGATCCCAGGGTCATGGGATTGAGCCCCGCATCCTGCTTCTCTATCTCCCTCTGGCCCACCCCCTGCTTGTGCTCTCTCTCTCTCAAATAAACAAAATCTTTAAAAAAAAAAAAAAAAGAGAGCAACTCTTTTTTTTTTTTAATTTAGTTTATTTGACAGAGAGAGACACAATGAGAGAGGGAACACAAGCAGGGGGAGAGGAAGAGGGAGAAGCAGGCTTCCCGCCGAATAGGGAGCCCAATGCGGGGCTCGATCCCAGGACCCTAGGATCATGACCTGAGCCGAAAGCAGATGCTTAACGACTGAGCCACCCAGGCGCCCCAAGAATGCAACTCTTGAGTTTGGCTCAGGTCATGATCTCAGGGTCGTGAGATTGAACCCGGCATTGGGCTCCACACTTAGCACGGAGTCTGCTTGAGATTCTCTCTTTCCCTCTGCCCCTCCCCCCACTGGCATGCATGCACTCTCTCTCTTTCTCTCTCTCAAATAAATAAATAAATCTTAAAACAAATTAAAAAATAAAAATAAATGCTGGAGGACACGGTTTCTGCCTACCTCCATTCTCTTTGTGGAATAGGAAATGAAATCAACATCAATTATTTCTTTTTCAATTTGGAAAATTGAATTTGTTAAAGCTATTTAAATTTAGAA
>NC_138370.1:167301428-167433245 GCF_054177405.1 Leptonychotes weddellii | reverse complement strand
CAGCCATCAGAAAAGATGAATACCCAACTTTTACATCAATATGGATGGGACTGGAGGAGATTATGCTAAGTGAAATAAGTCAAGCAGAGAAAGTCAATTATCATATGGTTTCACTTATTTGTGGAACATAAGGAATAGCATGGAGGACATTAGGAGAAGGAAGGGAAAAATGGGGGTGGGAATTGGAGGGAGAGATGAACCATGAGAGACTACGGACTCTGAGAAACAAACAAGGTTTTAGAGGGGAGGGGGGAGGGGGGATTGGTTAGCCCGGTGATGGGTATTAAGGAGGGCACGTACTGCATGGAGCACTGGGTGTTATACGAAAACAATGGATCGTGGATAACCACATCAAAAACCAACGATGTATTGTATGGTGGCTAACATAACGTAATAAAATTTTAAAAATAAATAAATAAATAAATAAATAAATAAATAATACCTCAGATAAGCCCCTGAGGCTGGAGGCAAAGGCCTGGCGCCTCAGAAGGATAGGGGAGCTCCAGGTTTTAAAGCAGTTTTATAAATGAATGCACTGGGTGATTGCTCAGCTGTCTTACGAATATCAGATGGTAAGAGCACTAATGAAATCTTTGATCCCAATTCTAATCCAAAAAAATCTTCGGTGGTTAGTAACCACTAACCAGGCCAGGCCTCATCATGGAAATGCCCATGTGCGTGGTTATGGGAACTGAGTGTGAGGTTCTGCTCAGCTTTCACCTGCCAAGTGGCTCACAACCGCCTTGAGTTATTGCTGGGAGGGGTGGCTTCTATCTGGACACCAGAGGACCCCTCCGCAGACTCCCAGGAGCCCTGTAGGCCCTTCCTTGTCAGCACAGCTCGCTGGAACTGTGGCCGACCACACTCCGCTGGCCTCCCCCAGCCCTGGAAGGGGCCACATCTTCTCCACGATAAAGGCCCAGCACCTGGCACAAGGCCAGGAAGACAGAGTGGGCTCAATGAAAGAGTCCTGAACCAGTCAACAGAGAAAAAAGTGATGGAGGGAGTGAACAAAGGGAAGAATGGAGGCAGGAAGGACAAGTAGCTGCTGAGCCAGGATGCACGAGCAGAGGAAGTAAAGGAGTGTTAGGCGGACCCAGAGCGAGAGAAGAGAGCCAGATGCCGTATTGCTCTCCATGGTTCCAGTATGAACAACAATGATGGACATACTAGGTGCTCAATAAATTATGCCCATGAACACTAACTGGGTGCTTTCTGTCCGCGGACCCTGCGCTAAGCCGTTTACATGGATTGCCCACTTAATCTGCACGTGAAAAGAAGGAGCTGTCATTACTTGTGGCAAAGTGGTTAAGGCCCCAGTGAGAGATGATGCTGACTCCCCTGTCAAGGCAGGAGAGACACGGTCCAATTTCTGTCACTATCATTGCTCTCCCTTCTTACTAGAAAGGCAGCTCTGCATGAAGCTCATGGATTCTAAAGTCAGACAGCCCGAGTTCAAGTCCCAGCCCAGCCACTCAGTGGTAGAAGGCTGGGTGACTGAGTTCACTTCCTTGAACTCTCTGTGCCCGGCTCTCTCACACAAACCGTGCTAGGGCACATGGACCATTGTGAAAACTAGTGAAGTCAGGACATGCTGTAAGCACTACATTTAAGTGGTAGCCTTTGAAACAGGATTCCATATTGCCCAAACCCACACACCCTTCCTCCTGTTGCTGTTGGGAGAGGGGTTGGTGCTAATCCCTTCTTCCCCACCCCCCCACTTGGCAATTATGATCTTCTCAGTCTTTGGGGGTTAAAATCAGAGAATCGCAGAATGTGGGAACGAGGTGGGCCTTGTTGACCCCAAGGTGAAAGTCACCATTTTACTGATGATAATAAGAGAAACTAGGGAGAGAGGAGGAAGGAAATTTAGCATTTATTCATCTATGTTAAATGCAGCTAAAAGATGTAATAGTGAATCTGTCCAGATTTCACCAGAGGGTGAGTGACCAAGTCTAGGACAGAATCCAAAGTCCCAGATTCCAATGTGGGGTCAGCTGAGGACACACAGTATGAAACATCTTTATCTGCCTGAGGAGAGGCGTCTTCAGATGGTTTAAACTAAACTGCTCATGGTCTCTGACAAGATGAAATGGCTAGCAAGGGAGGGCAGCCTTCTGAATTCCTGTGGCTAGAGCATGCCACAGACCCCCACTTCCCCAGGCCTTGCTACCCACTCCCATTGCACCAGTGGTTCCATGGGGACAGCTCTAAATGCAGAGCCTGGAAGTTTGGAAGAACCTAGCTCCAGCTACCCTGCCTTGAGGCACTTGCTTGTCCATCCACCCTCCTGGAGCGGGAACCACAGCATCATTACTGGAGAACAACCTGGTTCAGGGCTGCCAAAATGGTGGTGGTGTTGGGGCAAAGTAGGGTGGTGTGGAGCAAAGCCGACTCCGGCTCTTGCCGTGCCTGGATTCAGACCGAGGGCATCTAGGCTGGATGGAAAATGGCTCTTCTCCCTCTCCCCGGGAGAGGCACGCTGCCATGCTCACGTGTAATCCTTTCAGAGGCTTCTGGCCTGGTCGCCCAGCCTGGAAGCTGCTCCAAGACCTGGTTCCTAAGTTACTCTCCCTCCCGCCTCTCCTGCCTTCTCACTCCATGTCCCGGCATCATTCATCTGCCTGGAATTCCATCCCCTAATCCAGGCCCCTTCTTTTCCCTCTAACGGGAATGTCCTTCCTGCCCCCTGCCTGGCTTTACCTTTATTCATTCTTTCACACTCAAGTCAGGCATCATCTCCTCCATAAAGCTTCTCTGAGGTATTCTTCTGAGAGGTCTCCATTTTGTACTCCCATAATTCCACTTGGAAACTTCCATCAGGGTTATTTACCATTTTGTGTATAATGTTCTCTCTATGGGTCTGGCCCTCATAGGAGTGGGTTTCTTGATGGCAGGTACCATGACTTTTGTCTTTGAATCTTCACTCTCTAGCCCAGGGCTGGCACATGGCGTTGAGTGTGTGACTTGGAAGCCTTTGTTCAAGTCGTTCTTAATTCACCGAAGAGAAAGTCTGGCCAAAGCATTTCAGCATTTCGACATATGCAAAACGATCATATACAGAAGGTTGGGAATACAAAACAAAATTCACAAACCGGCACAGCGCTTAGGGGTCAAGAAACAACAGCATAAATTCCGTGATGGGGCAGGGGCTGGAGAAGTGGCTGCCCACAGTGACAATGAGGGAACTCAGCAACTCAGAGGCAAAGGAATGTGGAGCGTGGCCACGGACTTCTTGTGGAATCTGGAGGACAATGCTTCCTGCTTTATGAAGGAAACCATATCCTCTACCTGCAACATGACGACTGCAATTCTACACCACAAACCGGAGTGACAGATGTTTCCCTTTTAGACCAAATATGGAAGCTATAGTTATTATGTAGGCAGAGAATTTTGCCTAACTCCTAATTTTTAAAAATCAAAACTGACTTTATACCCAACCCAGAAAATCTGTTCCATGTTACACAGAGAGTCCCTAAGAAGACTTAGAAATAAATGTCTGTGGTTCCACCAACAGGCTGAACGTCGGGGGACCCTCCTCAGGGACACTCCCTGCGTGGAGACACAGAGGAAGTGAACCCAACAACAGTACATCAGAAACTTGAGACAACCATGAGGGGCAGAGCGCCAAAACACTGTATGAGCAGACATTGCTGGCCTTTGCATAATTAATTCCAAGAGTCCTACAAACAGAGAGAGGAAGTTCAACCTTGACAAAGTCTAGGTTTGCTGCTTTGTTAATTAAACCCCCTCCTCCATTGAACACACACACACACACACACACATACACACTGTGGTGTAAGACACACATATTGTGCTATATTACCTCATTTTAACTCCTTGGTTCAAGATACATATACACTTCTAAAGTACTTTTCAAATTCACCAGGAAATGTAATCAACCCATTGGTCTTACCCTGAGGTAGTTGAGGGTGAAATTTGTTAGTCCCATCCTGGTGATGTTTTTGGACAGCTGATCCAGGACCTGAGGATCTTGTGCCTAAATAGGAAAAAGAGAATCATGTATTTTATCTCTGCAAGATGGTGCCAAGAAAGTCTCAGACTGGGCTACAGTTGCTAAGAAATGCAATCTCAACACTGTCGGTTTTTCTCAGAGGGGACGTTGCTGGAGATAATTTAATTTACATTTTGAAGACACTTGCATATAATGGCTCAAGGACATGTTTGGATCAATGATGCAAGATCTGTTGCCAGGTAGAACCAAAATGAGTCAGGCATGCTTTTAGTCCTTGGGAGAAACAGCCTTACTTCCTCTGTGAGAGGTCCCCATGTCTTCAGGAGGAGGGTCATGAAGTCCTGTCAGGACACTTCCAAGTCTCTGGCACTCAGCAGAGGAGGCAGGGTCTCTGGATTTGGTAGAGCCAGGCTTTAGGATTGGCCTTTGTTTCCAAGACTATATCTGAAAACTTTGTCACTTCTATGAAATTATATGTGTGTGTGTGTGTGTGTATATATATATATGTATATATATATATTTAAGAATTCTAAATTTCTTCCCCATTAAGCTAAGGTTAGAAATAGATGTCCTCAAAAGCATCACATTTTCCAAAATATCTGCCACATTTAAAAGAGGGATGTAATGTTCCATGGGCAACCCCATATGTTCTGGTGGGCTACAAAAAAAATAAAAATTCTTTCTGGATTTCATTGTGAGATGAGTCTCTTGGTTGACACTCTTTCTTTCCATTTGTCTTTCCTTTTTTCTTAACTGGCAGAAGCAAACTGGAGTTAAGCAGAGAGAGACTCAATAAACATCGTTTTTGTCTTCATGTCTGTAGTCATGAGACTACCTAGGTTATCTTAACACTTTAATTTAGACTTTCCTGTACTTAAATTTCCTCAGAGTCATGCAACCAATTGACTTTGTGTATTTCAACAAAATACGAAAGTCAGAGAAAAGAGTCTGAGCGTGTCACTTCTCATGTCAGTTTCTGGGAAGGGGTCCTCTGTGACACGGAGCCAGTATTTATGGAAGCCCTTTCACGTGCCGGGAAGAGCTGGTTCTACAGATATGCATCAGGTGGTTGCGGCCAACATCATACACATCAACTTTGCAGACAGAGGACAGGATAATAATAAACGAAAGGAAGGATGCTACTGCTGCCAAAGCTGCTGAAAGCCGGTCACCACTACTTGAAGAGGACCTACTACGTGCCAGGCACTCTTTTACGTCCTTTACACGCATTAACTCTTAATCCTCAAACCAGTCCAGTGAGGCAGACTCTATTACTGTACCCATCTTATAGATGAAGAACTGGGGAGCACAGAGATGCCATGTCACTTGCCCAAAGTCACACAGGAACAGGGATACACACGTATGTGATCTCATTCCAGGGCCTGGGCTCCCGACTGCTACCCTCTGCTGCCTCTTGGTCTATTTTTGAGAACACAAGAATGGCTACTCTGGGATGCTTCAAGGGAGCAGAGGATGTGAACTGGGCTTTGAAAGTGGAGAAGAACTTAGGGGTGTGAATAGGCGGGAAGATTGGAGCAAAGGAGTGGGGTGCCACAGCAGGAAGTACAAGGTCAATGGGAAGGGGAGAGATTGGGTTAACCGGTAGGGAGGAGAGGGTCGAGGACAAAAGCCTGGGGAGACAGACTGGAATTGGATAGTCAGGAGACAGATGGCTCCTCAGCCTGGGTTTTGGAGTCCGTACCAGCAGAGTTGAAATCTTGACTTACCACTTGCTGGCTGAGAAACATGGAGCAATGTATCAAGCCCGAACCTTGGGTTTCTCACTTCTAAAGCAGGGATAATGATCCTGCAACTCTCTGGGTTACCGGGAGGGTTAAACAGAATGTGTACAGACGCTTAGCACAAGACCTGGCATAGCAAACACCCAGTAAATATTAGCTACTCTTATTGTATTCTCTTTTGATTGTACAGGGTCTTAAAAATCAGGCTCATTAAGTCTGATTTTGCTCCAAAGCTTTTTCACAGAAACTGCTGCATCATGCATTATGGAAGAGGGATTTATTTAAGTCAATGCCTTTGACGCCTTCTTCGGGGACTGCACTCAGCTAGCTCCTACCAAGTCTTACCTCTAAAACGTATCTCCAGATTGGCATCGAATCTGGCTGTGCACCTAGTTGGTGCTCAGTAAATGTGATGTGATTTATGGTCAAGTGAAACAGAGTGAACCCCAAATCGCCCGCTTCATTCCAACACCATGGTTAGGAATGATATAGACACAGATCTGAGGTACGTGAGCCCCACATCTTATCAGATGGTTCTAATCAAAACTGGACACTGTTTTCCTTACTTCTTGTTTTATTTCCCTCCCCAGTTAATAGCCCAGGCAGAGCAGTACTTTATAATGACTCAGTGGAATTTAAGAAAAGTACAAACTGTTTATTGAGGTAACCTCAGTTTGGAGTTTAAAATAATAAAATATCAAAAAAAAAAAAAAAATCTCACAATGCACCAAACTCAGAAACAAAGAAGGGGAAAAAAGGGCCTATTGAATAAAATGGTTGAGGGGAAAACTCAAAATTGAGAGTTCATTACCCAACACGTGAAGACTGCTGGTGTTCTTTCACACAGAGAGAACTGGACTTTTCCTCCTTGAGTAAATGGGATGGGGGGGAAGGGAGGAAAGAGTAAAATAGTGCTGAAATTACTTACATGCATGGCTAGAATGCTCCTTGGGACTAACTCTCTGTATTGTCTAATGGTAAAGTGCCATGTTTTTATTCTCATGAGATCATCAAAGGTGAACTCCAAGATCAGTCTGCCTTCTGTACATACCTAGAAGCGACAAACAACACACTCATTTGCCTTGCACTTTGTGAATGCCACATTTTTGTAACTCACACGTCGGCTGCTCAGCATGGTCTCCCTGACTGTCCTTGGGCAGCGCTGGATCTTGGCAAGGATGTGACACGAGTGCTTTTGCACAGCACACTGAGACAAGCATGAGCTCCAGAATCCGTGGGTTCAAAAGACAGCACAGCTGCTTACTGGCCATGAGCTACTAGTAACTTGATTGGTTGCTGCCAAAACTCCATGAGCCTCTGTTTCTTCATTTGCAAATATGGGAACAAAACCTATATTATTGCAGTATTATGTCAAAAGCTCCTGGCATATGGCGTGTCCCTGCAAAAATCATACTCTCTCACCTCCTCTTATCTCTGTTTTCATCATTCTTCTACCATCAGCGCATGAAATCTGGTTCTAATTGTGGTTGTCCTACTCTGGGAGAAAGTACCTAATAAAATAATTCATGCTTAAGTGTGACTTACTACAAGGTTACCCAACCAGAGGAAGTTTTCATTTTCAGGGACAAATTCCAGGGGGACAATGTGTAACCCAACACCGTCGGGATCAGTTATTGGCATGTGGAAAATAGAGGCATTCTTAGAGTGTCTTCCTTCAATCACATCCTATCGGCAGTTACAAATTCTGCTTGCATAAAAGGCCAGGCTTTGGGGGAAGGGGCGGTATCTTTCTAAGAAAAATATGTATTATTAATGAAACATAGAATTTGTGAGGCTCTCTTCTTTGACAGGGTGATCATTTCTTCTTTTGATATTCAGATCATTTTTAGCATATAGTTCCTATTTAATTTACCTATTTTATTCCACCATTAATGACTTTGAAATGGGAGAAAATGCTAGGCAATCGGGCACCACCGATCCTATTTCAACTAAAAAATAACAAGTAGTGGTGGCACATGGGTCCAGTTTAAATAGTTACAACTAATTATTCCGTTCATCTTTGCTTTAGAGTAGACAGAGACCTTGACATCAGAAAGTACTAGATGCCCATCTTAACTCGACTTTTCACTTATTTTGGAACTTTGAGAAAACCAGATAAATTCCCTAGGTTCCAGTTTCCTCATCTGTAAAATGAGGATAATACTAACCTTACGTAGGGTTGCTGGGGAAATATATGAGTGATAATGTGTGTGTGTGGAGATTGCCTGGTATTGTACGTGGCACACAGTAGGATGGCAGTAAATGATAGCTATAAAGATAAAAGGAATGCAACTAAAGAACAAAGAACCCCAGACTAGTGGTTGTCATAATGTGCTCTCTGGGACCTAGGGACCCAGGGAGGTGTCTCAGGGGCTCTGCTGGGAAGAGTTCAGCCTCCATCTAGACCATGTGATCTCCACCCATTTTCTCAATTCGACCAGAGCAGCTTCAATTTCATCCTTTCGATATATTGCACTTCTGATCAAGCCTTTTTGGAGAAAGATTTCCTATGCTAAAAACAAATATACACAGTTTTGGAAATCAATGCACTACACAAGTTTTAAAAATCATAAATAACAATTGACTCAATAGGGGGTATGCTCATTTCTGAAACTATAGTCCATGAAGATAATTAGCAATTGATTTCAACCTTTTATGAGGTATTAATAACCATTTCTCTCTTTGGGAATTTGATACGGAAGGCCACCATTTATTGAGTTCCAACTATGTCCCAGGCACTGGGTTAGATGCTTTCTATTTAATTTAAGGTAGTATTTTCTTTATTATTTTTTCTTTTTTTAAATTTTTTTTTTTTGGAGAGAGAGAAATGTGCCAGTGGGGAGGGGGGGCAGGGAAGGAGAAGGGGAGAGAATCTTAAGCAGGCTCCACGCCCAGCATGGAGCCCAATGGGGGGCTCGATCGCAAGACCCTGAGATCATGACAGCTGAAATCAAGAGTCAGATGCTTAACTGCCTGAGCCACCCAAGTGCTCCGGTAATATCTTCTTTAAACAAGCCAAATACCAGTACAAGGAGTGTGAGTAACATGTGTTGCCAGCACACTACTTAAGAGAGATGCTATTGACGTCCACAATTTTCTTTTTTTCACAGGTCTCAGAAGCACCATAGGATAATTATTGATAATCTGGGTGAAGACCTTCAGCTCAGACCCCACTAGCAGAATCCATGGGTAATTTTAAGCATTTAGACACCTTGCCCCAAACCTCCTCAACTGAGTGGTCTTCAGAGCTTCCTCTCTGGCACATTAGCCATGAGCGTTGTGCACTCAGAAATGGGGGAAGACTTTTGTTGTCCTCAAACCACTCTTCTAGAACATCCTTAGCATTGGAATTAATTCACCAAGGTTTTCAAAAGGGTTACATGGAGATTAAGCCACACAATCCCCCCCACCCCCCGGGGTGTTAGCATGACAGAAGCCACCTGCCGTGAAAGCTTTCACAAAAGGGAGGTGACTGCAGTCAGTCAGGGACAGTTGAAATGTCTTGACAGTAGAGGACAGGGATATTTGGATGCTATAATCCTTTTTTTTAAAGAAGGGGGATTATTAGATGTTTAAACAAATATTAGCCCAGTTAAATGTCATGCTTTTTTCTTATGTAATCTATTTGTTTTGTGTTTATGAACCACAAACCCAGGGCAGATAGAGGTTCTGGTTTACTTCTACTGGAATAGAATCTCGTAATGAGAAGGCATAGATGGAATCCTTCTGATGAGTTACTCAGCTGGAGGATCTGTAAGGTCAAGTTAAATTGTATTCTCTGTTTACCATGACAGAGCAAACCAGTTAAGGACCCTTCTTGCCTTCAAACTGTCATGGGCCTACAAAAGGGAAAACTGCAACAAGCCCTGGGCTTCTCCCTTGTCAGCTCAAACCAAGAAATATCCAGAGCATATCACGTGCAAGAGAGGAATCCTTAAAATTGAATCCAAGCTGACTGTGTTGGGTGTTTTAAGGAAAATTAAATGACTTCCTTGAATGGAAGAATGGAGGAGAATTTGGTCACTCTTGGTCTCCCCCCGCCCCAGGTAGTTTTACCCATGGCCTTCTCCCAAGCCCTATTTGGCCTCCCTGCGTCCTGCTCCCATCACGGAAGTTAAAGGAAAGTGAAGGCTTTGTGATTTATTTTACATGCGACAATCAGCAAATGGAATAGAAGGGCCTAAGAAAAAATATATATATACTCCTTGTCTGGAAATGGTAAAAAACAGACATAGCTTATAAAGGGGAATTAATATTTTCTCTTTTCAGAAAAATTCTGTGTATTCCTCTTAATCAATACAATTAATGTAGCTTTTATCTAAAGTTGGCCTTTTTTTTTTAAAGCTGCCTTTCACTTGGAATCCAAAATCAAAACGGTCCCCAATTAAGAAAACATTTTCTGTTGTGCTGAATTCATGTTACCGTACTGTGAGCTCTGACATTTTGTTTCTGTGGTAACCAAAATCAGCTGATTAGTTGGCATGGCAACAGAAAAGATGTAATCCCAGCAGACACACTCTAATCAATGCCCCCAGCACAGATGGTCTCCGGAGGATCAACAAGAAAGAGGCTGGCAGGCATTCAGCGGATCACGTGCTAGCTTGAGACTAGGCCAGGAACAAGAGAACTAAAAAAGAACATTTCTCAAACTAACCGGTAGCTTTTTAACCCTTTTCTTTCTTTGACTAATTGTAAAGCAATGTTGACCATGCCGTTGTATAATACAAATGATTTTCATAGAGCTGTTAGGAAAGAAAATGTGCTTTTTAGGTAGAAGTGTTTACTTAGTTTTCTTGGTCTTTATGCATGAAATACCGCTTTCAAATTAACAATGGCATAAAGCTCATCGTATTTTATGTGGAGATACTGCATATGTAAATGCATATGGATACGTATATTAGAGCAATATGATCATTGATATTATACTAATTTGACTGGAGTTGGGATAAGGGTAGAAATGAATAAAACCTGGACTATAATGTTGTAGACAGGCTAAGATAGGAATGATGTCAAAGACATGAATAAGTATTCAAATAGGGAAAGTGGCTGGGGCACTTCCAGGGTACTTTCTATAGTAATAAATGATTGCATAATAAATAATCAAGATCAGAGAAAACATAAAGCCATGTTTGCAGAGTGATAAGGGTGTTTGGTAACGGCTGTAACTATTACTATTAGTTTGCAAAATCTAAAAAAAAAAGTAGCCCGATGTGTACCCCAGAGAGGGCTCCTCTCAGCATCTGCCAGTATTCACACCCTCAAATATAATTCAAGGGTCTTTGATTCTGAAAACCTTGGTGATTGCTCTCCAGATTATTAAGCCTTGTTTTCAATTTGATTCGAAATTGAATACAGAAAAGAAAGGCTTCATAATGTGTGTTTTAAAACTCTAATTACGTATTTATCCATAATCTATAATGTTCCTAGGATCAGGAAATTGCAAAATGTGCACTATACTCCTGAGGAATATTAAATATTACTGTTGATTAGGACTGCGACTGATTTTTGATTCACCAGTTGACCAAATTTTCATAAAAGAAACTCAGAACCACTGGGTCAAATGCTATTTGGGGAATTAGAGTGTATTGATAGTCTAAATTAGAACAATGTGATATGCCAGTACAAAATGTGCTCAAGTAGTTCCATGTTCAGCGGGCTCCCCTTTAAAAATGAAGCAGCAGATTCCAGACTATATTTCTCTTTGTGATACTGAAAGGTCATTAGCTCAATGTTTTATACTAAATACATTATTTTATTACACGAAGATGGGTTATTTTTAATTAATATAAGAACAAAAGAAAAATTGGAAGGATTCTTTGGGTAGTATAATAATCACGAAGGAGGGGGAAAAAAGAAAAAAAAGTAAAAAGAAAAAAATGAACGCTTTAGAATTTTCTAAAAATAAATGTGCATAATTAGCATCTGCACTAAGTCCACATAGCTAGGCTGCATTTCCCAGAAAGTGATATTTTTCATCACAGTATGGAAATATTCATTATGAGAGTTGGGAAATGTATTGCCATAGAGTAGAGTGAGAGGTGACCTGAATAATTGATGTTTGGGGCTGAAAGAGCTGAGTTCAGGAGGAGGCTGCTCTGGTCTTCCCTGTGGCCATCTGAGAGGGAAGCATTCCTGGGTGAGGAAAAATTGAAACAGAGGGAAACCCTCACTTCTTGATTTGAATGAAAAAAGGCACTTTATCGATTCATCAGAAGAATGAGATTTTTTAAAAATTTAAAACCCGTCCTGAATATACAGCATTTTACCTCCAGAGCAGCTGACTATGCTCATTTATGAAAAAGCTTTGTCCTGGAATGAAAGAAATTGAGAAAATATAAAGGACTACCTTTTAGTATATATTTTACATGTATATAAAATATTACACGTTATCTTAAAATTATTTATTATAAAATTTATTATAAAATATTATATTACTGTGATTACATAAAATATTTTATGTTTTATAAAAGGGATGCCACAGAATGCATTTTTATTTTCATGGCTATAGGCTTTGGAAGTAGCTTCTTCATTACAGCCATTTTACTTAATTTCCATGGATTTCTTTTTTCCCTTAAAGCATAAGGAATTGGCATGTTTTTCTTGATTACCTAAACATAATGCTAAACCTAGACAAAAACAAAACAAAACAAAACAAAAAAACAATAATGAGCTAGCTGAGAAAGCTTTTCTCTGTGGGGCTCTGACTTCCTAACATTTGAAATAGGCTGTGTTATCCATCTGAGATACAAGATTATGTAAATATTTTACATCTCCAAAATGAAGTGAGTGAGACATGGGCAGATTAAACTGTCATCCAGGTCATCATTCCTTTCCATGTAACTAAAATCTCTTCCCAGCACGGACTTCTGCATACAGTGGGAATAAATATTCTCTGTCCCTGATTGGCAACTTTCCTTTCTGTTCAACTGTTAAAAAGGAAGAAAGAGAAAAACCCAACTTCTGCCCCACATTTAAAATGTCTATTGACAAAATCAAGATACCACGAAATCAATGACATTTGATGATTTGCTTTTGCATTTTATCACCATTTCCTTTGCCCTTGGTTTTTTACATCACCGTGAGCAACTGGGAAGATGAAGCTGCACCAACAAGATCAGTGAATACTTTAAATGATAAACATTTTACTTTTATTCTTTTGGGAAAACCGTGCACAAGTAACAAACACATCTTAGTCTTGTAATTTGGGCTTTTGCAATTAACCCTGAAATTCAACTTCTCAACTATAAAGAGGGGATTGTCATATGTGTTTTCAACTAAAAGAGATAGCTGCTGTCATTAATATTACAGATTAGTTTCACACTGAGTCTTCGTCAAAATGCAATAACTAGTGTTCATGAAAATAAACTTCTGTTTGTCAGATTCTCTGGCTAAATATTTGTTCTTACTAATTTTGCTACTTGGGAGAGGACATAAAGGGATTGTCTGTAGTGTTCCAGAAAGGTCTTTGCACAGAGGGAATATTCCACATGTCAGTTGTCTGTGGATGGGAAGGGTCATAGGTGTAGAACTTATAGAAGACATTCTCTTTCACTTCACATCCTTCATAGAGCTTTGAATTGTGCCTCAAAGATTGTGTTACCCGGTCCTCCACCCACTACCCTCCCCTGTGTTTCTCATTTTCTCACAACCAACTTTTGGCTCTACTGTCCTCACTTGCTGACTGACCAACCACAGAACTTCTCAGAATTTGGGGAAACAAACTTTAAACTCTGAATTCCTTAGTTTCATTTATATTTTTATGTTTTTATGTTCCTTAAAGGTTACAACTAGTTGAGTTGTAGTTAGTTGCTTTTTTCCCGTTTGTTAACATTTGAATTTAGCTTTAAAAAGTATTTAATTTTACAAACAAAACACAAATACTGACCACACAACAATGGGAGAATGTTCTTTTAGCTATAGAAGATTCTTTAACAATCAAGATTCTAATTTAGCAACCTGAGCTTAACAGGCAGCCAAAACTGTCTCTCTTAGTTTTGAGGCTCTATCATATTTGCTCTGTATCATTTGCACACATCTAAGAACAGTGTTCACCAAGAGTCTAGCCATATCACAAACAAAAGAGACTATCTCATAGTGCTGAGAGTGTCTGAGATGTGAGAAATCAGCTCAAAGTTCTTGAAGAAAAGCATAATTATTATCCTTCAATACACCCACAGAAGAACAAGCCAAATTGCTGAGTATGTCCTGTACCTTGGTAAACATGGGCTTCCCATGCTGGGTGACCATAGCACACTGGTCACAGTCCACTGTGATGGATGAATTGTGGTATGACTCTTTCGAGTGTTTGAGGATGTAATACAGGTCGGTCACCCCTCCTTCAAACACAGTGCTAAAGTAGCGAGGGATAAGGGTCCTGCCGATAGCTGGGAGAGAAACACAGAGAAATAAACCATTAACAAAAATATCCAATGGCCCCACGCACCCCACACCATTGCCAGACCTCCAGCTGGATACAAATCATCTCAAGAAACCAATCATACCAGGAGGCAAATTTCTTTCTTTTATAAACAGCCATGACCCTTCTGGGTTGCAGTTAGTGAAATATAATCCCCAACTGTTCAGCAAAAATTTGTACATTCATCTCTCCAGATTTTGTGTTCATTGAAAGTCAATAATGTAAGGGTTAGTACTTCAAAAATAACGGGAACAAAAGCATTGACTACTTTAGATCTCGTGACTATCCTTTAAATGAACATATTTTTTAAAAAATAAAACACATCCAATAGACTTGGATTTTTCAGTGAATTGTTTATAGGTCAGTCATCCAGTCATGTTTTATTAGTAACAGTAGTCATAATGTAAATTTTAATAATGTAATGCTTTGCAATGTGTAAAGTATTTTGGCATTCTTTCATTGGATCTTCAGAACAACCTCAAGATAGTGGGGAACTGGAAACCAAAAGGATTATTATGCAAAAAAAAAAAAAAAAAGGTCATTAGGACTGTATCAAAGTCACATGACTCATAGGTAGATAATTGGGGTCTCTAACTCCAAATATGCAAACATTTACTCTTTTCAACATTATGTCTCCAACTGCTTTAATGATTGAGAATCTTTAAAAAGTGATCTGGATCTGCATATACAAAGAGGTCCATACCTATGTAAATACTGATTATTCTATCTGCTTCTGGAGCTGGATATCTTTCTAGAACAAAAGACCAATTTTAAGAGAACTTGACACCTTCCCCACTTGGTCTAAATTGGTCTCTTTGATTCCATGTGACCTGTCCTGCCCCATTTTAGTTTGAATGATTGGTAAGTAGCTGGGTTTCTCTGATATATGATGCTTAGAAACACCTAACAAGCCCTTGCTTTAGCAGAGATTTTAAATCTTCTTAAACTGAAAATCCCAACTCATAATATCAGGAATTTTGCCTATGTGCAGATTTTGAGGCAAAGTACTAAAGCACTCTCAAGCGATCCAAGGTTTTTAATAAATCTCTTACATTCGCTATATAATGCCTCCTGAAAGACAAAAATAATATTTAAGATAAATAAATTACCAAGGAGAGCTTTAGTATGAAAGATCATACAATCTTTACTTGAATGTTTTAAAATGTTTAATTTCATTTTAAAAGAATCAATGTTAATCCATTCCATATGGATCTATATCTCTTTTGTACATGGACTTGGGGAAAAAAAAAAAAAACTGTAAAAAGAATATCCTGCCAAACTGTTTCTGAGGTAATCTCTAAAGAATCCTGCTGTGGATGACTAGTCTCTGAATAATTTATATAGTTGTTATTGCTTCGTATTTATTGCAGTAAAATCAATCAACAAGTGTGTATTAAATATTCCAGGATTTTTGGCAATTCCATTCTAAATAATCCTTACACATACATTTTCCAAATACTGCTTAATCCCCAACAGCGCATGTTCATTTGCTAAATATAATATTCAAACAAGAGTGTTTTGAGTCCACCATGTCTTTAAACCTACACACACAGCCGATATTATAAAGAAAATTTTGTTAATGCGAAAAACCTTATTGTACTTTGCTAAACAGATAAAATTAATTTAATGCATTTCAAATAGTCTAACCTAAAACTAATTTCCATAAAACAGCTCTAGTAATTTGACATTTTGGGATTTGTACTGTGGAGAATAAATACAAACCATAAAAATGTAGGTGTAGGGTGAAAATATTTCACTACAATCTCCAAGGAATTGTCACATTAAAAAGGTTACTGTAAATAAACACCACTGGATTAGCCACATTATAGTTTATTCATCATGAATCTTGCACCATTTAATTCCTTTGTGGTAGTATCTAGTATATATTACCATCATTTTCATTCACAGAATAAAAAAATTGAATAGGAAAAAAAGTTGCAACTTCTTAACTTTAAACCTCAATTTTTAATTACGTCTCCAACTCCAGAAATTGTACAAACTATATAGTAAATATACTTAGAGGGAAATGCAGTTTTGCTTTATTTAGTATTTTCGAGCACTCTTGAAACTGATTGTTAAGGATACCTGAGGTTTGTGTTCAGCCCCTTTTCTTTGTGGGATAGCCCTTACAATTTATTTCCCCCATGGTCTTGTGTGGACAGTCACTCACAAAGCTCCATTACCCACTGTGGTAGACTGCTACTGGTGGCCCAGTGAACCATGGCAATGGCATTCATATCTTTGTGGGTGTAGTCTCCTCTCCTCGAATCTGAACTGGGCTCCGTGATCTGCTTCAATCAAAAGAATGCGGCACAAGTGACTTTGGGTCAGTATTGGGCTAAATCTTAAAAAGGCCTAGAGAAGCTTCTACCTTGCACTCGGGTGGGAAGTCAGTGGCTATGTACAAAGTTCAACTACTCTAAGACTGCTGTACCGTGAGAAGCCCAACCATTTGGAGCAGTCACATGAAGAACTGAGTCTTCCAGCTGACAACCCCAGTTGAGCAAACAGCAAACAGCCAGCACCAACTTGAGTGAGTGAGGCCATCTTGGAAGCGAATTCTTGAGTTCCAATTAGCTGCCTCAGGCTGGTGTCACGTGAAGTGGGTATGAGCTGTCCCCCATAGCTTTGCCCAAATTGCAGAACCTCAAGTAAATAAAATAAATGTTTGTACTTTTAGCCAATACGTTTTTAATGTAACAATGGATAATCACAGCACCTTTCAACCTCCTAAGCTACAAAGATGGGCAAATTAGAATCCCTTCCTGAAAGACAAAGAGGGCAGTCTTGCCACTAAAAATGTGAATTATAGAAACACAGAAGCTTGTGTAGAGAGGAAAGCAGATTAGAGAGACAGAAAGTCTTTGTGGACTGATTTGGGACCTCATTATAGTTGGGACTGAAACCCAGTTCCATCCCTTGGAGGTCCCACTTCTGTGAGATGTGTACCTCCTGCTTCTTTTGCTTAAGTGAGTTTGTGTTAGCTTTCTGTCATTTGCAAACAGACGAATCTTGATTAATGCTGTCCCACTCCAGCATGGAATGGGGTAACAAACGCTAATGTAAAAGATAAAGGAAGTGATGAGAAAAATTAACCATAAGAGATAGGTGAGTCTTTTTGTGCAACATCCTGTGTCAGTAGCTGAAGGGGGTACAAAAGGTGTGTCCGAGACTGTATTTGTCTTCTATTCCTGCTGTTACAAATTACTACAAACTTAATGGCTTAAACTCTCCTTATTGATTATCTCATAGTTCCTGACAATCTGACATGGGTCTTGCTGAGCTAAAATCAAGGTGTCAGTAGGGCTGTGTTCCTTTCTAAAGGCTCTAGGGGAGAATCTGTTTTCTTGCTTTTTCCAGGATCTAGAGGCTGGCTGCTTTCCTTGGCTATGTCCCCTTCCTACATCATCCACCAGCAATAGTGGTTGGAGTCTTCCTTGTCTGCCTCCCCCTTCCACTTTTTAGGACCCTTGTGATTGCATTGGACCCACCCAAATAATCCAGGATAATCTACCATCACAAGGTAACATATTCACAGGTGCCAAGGATTAGGACTGGACATCTTTGGGCGCCATTATTCCACAGAGGCTATCTTTGCCAAAGAGTTTTTGTTCTACAAGGGAGAATATACAAAATATAACACACACACGACAAGCAATATATAGATAATGTGCAGTGAAGGGGACAAATAACCAGAAAAAAAAAATCACATGTGCTTGGGGAAATCACTGTATAACTCATTCATTGATTTCTTCTATAAACATTCACTGAGCCCAGAGTAAGCGTAAAGCTCCTTGGTAGGTGCTGGAAACAGAAAAATAGATTTTGTCCCTGTCTTTCACTCAGTTCTAACAAGAGAGTTAACAAATATGTAAGCATCTAAATAAAATGTGATAATAGATTAAAAAAATGAATTTGAGAGTTTGAACTCTTTGCTAGTTTCTTCTGAATCCTGATTTCAATGTACAATATTATTATTTTTGAAGCACTGAGAAGATTAAAATGTCCTTTTAATTTAGTAAATCATGCAACCGCACTGCACAGCCTAATAGACATGACTTTAAATCAGTGAATACTTCAGAGTTAGATATGGTTGTCCCCTAACTCATCAGGCACACCAATTCTGAATCTATTCAGATTTTATACTGTCATATTCATATGCTATACTTATACTTTACATTTATACTTTAATCCTTGGAATTAAAAATAATTTAAATATTGATATACCTAAATCTACATTGTGTTCCCATGGAAAGGATAATGTCTTCAAATATTCTTGAATAGAGATTAAGACTATAGTAGATTATAGAAGAAATTCCATTTTTCTTACACATTTAGGTAAAGTTCCAAAAGTTGGGAAGGAGAAGTATGGTGAGCATGATAGCACAAGAAGATTTTCTGTGAGTGAAATACAGGGAAGTTTAAAACAACATATATTATTTATCTATATACTTATGAAAGACAAGAAAATGACAGATTAAATTATTCAGGAACCTGAAATGTGTATAAAGAATGTCTAAATAATACTCTACATTGTAGGTAAACATTTAGAGATAGCTAAAAATTTACTCATAGCTAATTTAGATATTAAGCTCTGAATTCTAGTTCCTTGGGAGGTTTTTGTTGTTGTTTTGTTTTGTTCCCAACCATTGACCCCATTCTCCAGAAGTTCTTGCTGTTGGGGTTGATAGGCTGATGGTTCTGGGGGAGCAGTATCTAACTCCCATCTTTTCTTGTGATATTTGTGGATATTAGGATATCTATAGGATACTTGTAGATATTAGCTGATTTTCCCCCATTTAGAAGCCAAATGGTACATACTGAGAACTCTTAATCATTGAGAAGATATAAACTACTGTGCATCTATTGTTTTGAGGATTTCATCTCTATTAATCATTTTGAAATGCTTTTCTTAAACTCTTAAGAATGTGTATAGGTAGTTCACATGAAAGAGATTATCAGTAGAAAATAATCATATGGGAAAATGTTCAAACCAGTAATCAAAGTACAAAATAAAATAATAATGAAAAGATTAAAACAAAAACCTGGTGAGGTTGTGGTGAAACAGACATACTTGAACACTTTTAGGGAAATCAACATAGCAATTACTCCTTATCTTGAGACTCTCTAATTCTCTGATAGCTTATTAGGTGTAAATACCCTTGCCAAACTGCAGTTCTAATGTGCAGATCTTAAGTGCTCTGAAGTTCTCCAAGTCTTTTGAGAAAATACTGTCTAATATTATGGCTTTTTGATTTGGGGTGATCATTTACTATTCTAAATGCCTGTAATTTCTATCTTTCAAAGACAATTCACTTCAAAAAAATGAAAAGGGTTGAGAACCGTAATTAAAATGTGGAATGAGAGGATGTATTAGTATTAGTACCACTTAACACTTGGCAATTACTTAACTAATGATTTTTCTCCTCTTTGGAAAGAGAAAACCATACAACCACACATTTGTGTTTTTAATTAGGCAAAGTTAATTATAATAAAATCATCAATTACTACAGTTTCAAAAACTTTTTTTGTAAATGTAAGGATAAATTGGTTGTCTGAATCTGGGTAGTTTTACACAGTTGTTCTAAGGCTGCATTAGATCAGAAATCCACATGGAAATTCGACCACTGAGATAAATAATAAACACAAAGATTCATTAAACTTAAACTTACTAGTATTCAGAAATCAGCAAATGCATTATGCTAACATGTAAACAAAGATGCTCCTAGTAGTGAATTAAACAGTACTGGTGATTTCATTTATAGTAAATAACCATTATAAATAGCCAAAACAAAGGAAATAAAACAGGCTTGAAATTAAATAGGGGTGATAGAGGTTCAAAGCAAATTCCTTTGTCTTGAAGGGAAAGCAGGTCAAACGAACTTTACTTTCATAAGTTGACATTTGAAATCTTTTATTAACATATCTTTTAATGCCAACAACTTTTACTTCTTTCTTCAACCAAAGCAATTATTTAAGTATCTTCTTTCTGATTACCTCTCTTACTATTTCAAAGATTCATTCATGTAATAGATGTTTATCAAGTACCAACTATGGGCCAGACATTGTTCTAGGGGCTGGACACTAACAGCAGGTGACTGAAGAAGCAGAATACCCTTGGTGGTGAGGGAGGGCAAGCTGGTTTAGATGGGCTGGCCTAGAAGGCTGTAGTGAGGAGGTGTTAATGGAGCTAATCCCTGATTGCACAGGGCCATGTGAAGATCAGGGAACAAAATGGTCCAGGCCCAGGCACCAGCAAGGGCAAAAGCCCTAGGACAGGAATGAGTTTGGGTTGAATAAGCTTGATGTGTCATAGTATCAGAAAGAAGGCAGTGTGGCAGGTGCACAGTCAGGAGAATGAGATAACAGGTGAGCTCAGAAAAAAAGAGGCAGGACCAGACTATGCGGAGCTTTCTAGGCCATGGCAAACGGCTTGCAATTTATTCTTAGTGCAATGAGATCTCACCGGAAAATTTTAGCCAAGGATAAGATCTGATGAATATATTCTATTCTTCTTTTTAAAAAATATTTTATTTATTTATTTGAGAGAGAGAGAGAGTGCACAAGCATGGGGGGGTAGGGACAGAGGGAGAGGGACAAGCAGACTCTGCCACTGAGCTGGGAACCCCTCACAGGTCTCAATCCCAGGACCCTGAGATCATGACATGAGCCAAAGTCAGACGCTTAACCCACTGAGCCACGCAGGCACCCCATATTCTAATTCTATTCTTCTTAAATGTATTATTCATCTGACAACAAAATCCTAAAACTCCATAAAAAATATCTGATCCTCCTAGAAATCTAATAGGTGTTTTTTCTTCCGTTTTCTACCTACCAAACATTTTAATAACTGGACTGACACTTTAGTGGACCACCTTGTGCTAGATGTTAGAGAAATAATGATGACCACAGCAGACCCCATCCTGCTCTTAAGGAGCATCTGAGCAAGTTGTAGAAACTTACAGGTAAGTGTGCCTCATTTCATCTCATTTAGTACTTTGGCATATTCAGGTAATACTGGGTTCTGATTCTGTCAGCCATATCACAGGGTATTTCTCTCAGATGTGTGCCTTTCATTGTGGGCAAAATTCTTTTATCCCTTTATCCAAAGTACTGACAATAGAATAGGGCAGGAATCGTGGTCCAGCCATGGCTGGACCTCTTACCATGAGTCAATGTCCTTTGGGTATGAAATTAAAATCCTTTACTGATTCACAGAATAAGGCCATGCTCTAGTTACTGATGCCCTATGGGCTGGTACAGGGTCAATAAGGTGTTAGAGTAATATCTAAACTAAAGTATGAATAGACATCAATCAGGCACATGGGGCCATGGGAATAGCATGCGTTAGGGAGCATCACGCATTTCCCATGATTTGGACTGCTGCCTAGACCAGATATTACATATTTATACCTTAGACGTTCTTGTCTGGATGAACTCCATTACATAGACTTGTCTCACTATTTTCCAGTGACAGTACAATATTCTTTTAGTTATCCAAACTTTAGCATGCAGTTTACATCTGATGGATTTGTTTCTGCTCTCTGTATACTTTTTATTTCAACATTTTTATAACGATATTCTATTCTTCAAGATGAACCTTATGATAATTTTGTCAAATTCCCCCTTCTCCCCGACTCCAAGGTTGGAAAGAGGTTAATTTAAATTCAATTTGATTTATTAAGAAAGAGTTGGCATCTTTAAAATACCCAGTCTTCCCATACAGGAACATGAAATGTTTATCCATTTAAGTCTATATCTCTACCACAAAATAATTCTGTAGTTTTCTATATACAAATAACTAACATTTCTTGTTAAGATAATTCTTAAATATTTTAGTTATGCTGAATGGATAATGCAATTTTTTCATTATATTTCTATTTGGAACACAGACAATAGAATGCTCTTATTAATTTTAATAGTTTTTTGAAGAATTTTGCAAGTTTTCTAAGTGAAGAAATCTATCATTCCCAAATATGGATAGTTTTGTTCCTTTCTTTTTTTTCCAATATATTTATATCATTACTTTCTCGTCCTATTGCAATGGTTAGAAGAGAACTTCTAGGAAAAAGTATTAAATGAGGAGGGAAGTAGCAGATTTTCTTTTTTTCCCCCTGAATTTTTTAGGGAACACCTCTTGGATTAGGGGAAGTACTGTATGCTTATTTGAGATCAGATCATATTACTTATAATGGAAAGAAAATCAAATTATTCTTCTAATCTTTGTTTTTATGATTTTCTTCTTTTTTATGCTGATGGATGTTTAATTTGATCAAATGCCTTATCAGTTACTACTGAATTGGTGGTCTAATTTCCCTTAGAAAGCTATCTATTAATATATTTTCAATTATTGAATAATGTTTTTACTCAGCATAAACCTTGCTCTCTCTTGTGCACACATACACACATACATTTTTGTATAAACTTTTGCATAAATTCAACTTATGGATTCACTCATTCCTTTAACAAATATCCACGCAAGTGGTGCCCTCCATAAGGCACTATCCTAGCTACAAAACTGGAATGTTAGAGCCAGAGAAGACCTGAAGTTTCGTCTGGTGATGCCCAGTAGCATTTTCTAATTCCAGTGGGCTTCTGAAGATTTTAAAATGTACCCCTAGATAGTTCCTTATTTCAAAAATGCCATTAAAACAAAGACTATGCCTAGCATGTTTCTCTGATTGGAGTAGGAATTAACTCAACTCATGGTGATACTGATTAGCTCCTGATTAGTGATTATGAATAGCACTTAACATATGTGGAAAAAATATAATACAAAATACTAACAATTATTTAATAAATGTAATTAGGTTATCCATGATTATATTCCACACCCTCATTTTACTGCAGAGAATGTGATAGCTAGAGAAGTAAAACTGCATAGCTACATGGAGCCAGGGTGGGGGAAAGTAGAATGCTTGTTGTAATCAACCAACATTGGTTTATTTTTATGCTTGAATTTGATTTTTATTAATCCTCAAATTACATAAATGATACACATGCAAAAATTAACACACTACTGTTGCAGAAACTCACTGTTTACTAGATCTGATATCTTTGTCTAGGCATAGAGCCAGCCCTCACTTTCTAAACTCCCTTTCTGTTGGGTGCTGCCATGTGATGAGTGGTAACCAGTATCCAATGGACATTTCCACTGTTTTAATTCTTTTCAACAAAGTAGACATCAAGAGGGAAAATTCAACTTCCAGACATGACAAGTAAAATCATTCTGTGTGTAACTGGCACACTCTTCCCCACCTCTGACGATCAGATGCTGCAGACACGGCAAGGGATTCCATGGAACCTCCTGGATGGAAGAGCCAGGAAATGGGAAGAGCTTTGGGTCCCTAAATTGCTACCAGAAAGACAGCTGCTACATACTGGGAAAACCCATCTGGGCTTTGGAACAAAAGCCACTTTTCCACTGTGTTAAGCCACTGAAATTTCAAGATTTATTTGTCTAAGTCGCTAGGGTTAACTAATACAATTGCTAATAAGTCTAAAGTTTCTGTGAGCACCCTGTACCCACCAATGTCAGTGACTTCACCCCTTCCTAGGTTACCTTTGCTATCAGTATGTTATGTAGCCTTCTAGATTTTTAAATTATATACTTATCTCCATATATATGTCCCCACAGAAAACACATATCATTTTTTTTAAACACATATCATTTTGTGTGAGTTCTTTTTGTCTTGTTTTACATAGAAGTTATCATAATAAATGTATCTATATGGAACTTGTCATTTTTCAATCAATGATATATATTTTTGAGCTCTAAGGTTAATTCATTGATTTTAAACACTGCATTGTATTTCAGAGTACAGCTCTTTTACAGGTTATTTAGACATTCCCATGGTGAGGGACGCAGGGATTTATTTTCAACCCTTTCCAACAGAGTAGATGCTGAAGGGGGAAAAGATATATGTATATATATATATTTTATTTAACTAGTTACCAGCAATCACCCTTCCAAGTGGCCCTGATAATAATACGTTTTACTCACAACTTCACCATCACTGAATATTGTCAAGTTTTACTTCTTTTTTTTTTTTTTTTTTTGCCATTCAGGTCACAAAGCGTGTCCCTTACAAAGGGACAGTGACAGTCCTCAAGTCCTCAAAGCTTTATCTACACGTTGATGGTGAAATTAAGTAGTTAATCCAGTTCATGTGGTTATTACTCTGCGTGAATCATCCACATCTGATGTTTTCAGATGGTTTGCAGCTGTTTTTGTTTGTTTGTTTGTTTGTTTTTAATTTTTCACCGCAAACCCATTCACTTGGCTAAAGGAAAAAAATGGCTCCAGGAAAGATAAGCAAGAAAGACTCCATTCTTTGATTTTTCAAAGGTGCCAAAAGTCAAGGATCCTTATGAAATTATTTCAGTATGATTTATTGGGCCTTCTCAGGCTTAAGCCCACGGAGATGCCACAAGTCATTCCATTTTTGTGTTTTAATATCAGCACAATTCAAAGGAGTTAGAGAAATTGTTGCCAGAGAAACAGACAAATGTGTGTGATTCCAAACTTAATAGAAAGCAGAGCTTGGCAACCTTTAGCAATGAACGCCAAGGGATGATTTCCTCCCTGTAGAGAGACTCATACTTGGGTAGAACGGGGCCTTCCCTCTGGGCTGGATATTGCACAAGACGTTCCCTCTAAGGTGTTAAGTGGTCACCGAAATAGAAGCTGATAAAATATGACTTTTTAGAGTGGATTTTGAAGTCAAGGGAAAGGTTTGCAGAATTAAAATAACAAACGGGCTGTCTCCACCACCTTTCTCTTGACTCCACTTCAATCCCACCCACTTCCACAGTGTTTCCTGTGCTGGGTTTCTCAAAACCTTTGCCCCTGAAGCATCCTCTGCCTCACGGGTCCTAGACTCCCCTCTTCTGCTTCATCCCATGTCCTAGGCCTCCTCATACCTTGTCTCTAGCACCACGTCCTCTGGCTGAGCAAGTGATTACAAACTTGGGTGCCACAGTGAAACTTCTGGATTTATATACTGGCTGTGCCATTTATTCACTGGGTGACCTTAGACAAATGATTTATGCTCTTTTACATCCCAGTTTCTTCGTGTGTCAAACAGAATGAGACAGGTCACTAGTTCAGCGAGCTGCTACAAGTGTTCATAACATCATCGTGCATGTTCAGTGCTGGGCACAGAGTCCGACTCTGCTAAGCACCAGTGAAAGTCATCACTCCCATACCACCTCTCTCTGCATAGTCCATGCGACTTACCCCACTGCATTGGAATCACCAATTTCACTGTCTTTCCTCCAGTGACTGCAGTTCCCTGAAGGCAGGGAACATTCCCTGATCATTTCAGTACCACAGCACATTCATGATGTAAACAGCTACTTAAGAGATGTTTGGCACATGGATGGATGTGGACTTGGTATGTCTATTGAGACAGCCTGCCAAGCTCAAGCTGGTTCTGCACACATGCAGGTTTCTAATGCAGAGGCAAAACCACTTTCAGAATTTAGGGCCAGAGAATCAAAACCACAAGAAGGAGAAAATAAGGTTTTAGGGCCCCGTATCTGGAGTGTTCACATCTGAATGCTCTAATCCTGATAATTAAAGATTAGAGACTAATCATTTCAAAAGATTCATTTTGGGATTAAGGTTAATTTCGGGTTTTGCAGGTAAAAAAAGCATCCTATCTGAGGAGACTACTTAGTTCGAAGGGGCTTCTCCCTTATTTTATCTGTGTGTACAATTCACAAACATTTGAAGTCAATAAAAAAATGGATGCCTCTTTAAAAAGAGAGAGAGGAAGGAAGGAAGGAAGGAAGAAGAAAGAAAGAAAAAGAAAGGAAGAAAGAAAAGAAAGAAAGAAAGAAAGAAAGAAAGAGGGAAAGGAAAGAGAGACGGACTCCATTTGCACGCCAAGTCAGCATTCCAGGGGCACTTTACAGGGAAGTAAAAATCCTTGGAATCGAGAAGTAGTAAAAGAGGGTCAGCTTCACATTCCACAGAAGTCCACTGGGGCCTGTGCCTCTGACCCTTAGATTGTGTCTACAAGAAAAGGAACAACCATTCTGACATGAATTAAATGTTGCATAGTCTTTCTGGCAGCTGGACTTAACAGCCAAAACGCACCCACCCAAGTCTGATAAAACCGCATGGGCGTCAGCTGTTGGAGTCTCACATGCTGTGTGCAGATTTTCAGAAAAGCTTAGGACTCAGGCAAGAGAAGGAAGCCTCTGGGCATTCTACGGGTTCTGGAACGGGTCTGGTTTGCCCGAGCCTCGGTGCCAGCCTAGTTACCAGTGCTTACACACACCGATAAATTTCCTCGTGGCATCAAGAACCCCCATCCCGATCCACCACTGTGTGACAGGCCCTTCCCTGAAACTCCCTTGTCTCCTTTCAGTGGGAAGGCTGTGGCTCTATTCCCCAAGACAAAATGACACTTACGGCCTCTGTCTGCACACCATCGCCTCTGGGAGGAGAGGTGACCCTCTTTCTAGAGATAAGGAACACTATGCATCTACTAGACCATGTGCCCCGCAGGCAGGACCCCTGCGTCTGGACGGGCATGGCCCTGGCTTCTCTCTGGCTCCTCTCTTTCTCCTCTGTTACTATTAAGAACTGATAAAAAGATCCAGGGATCCTTCTGGCCTTGCTCTTCCCGGGCCTCACCAGGCTGACCTCCTCCCAGGAGAGGGCTGCAGGGTCAAGAGCGTGGGGTTGGAGCCACTCTCACCTGGACTCGAATCTGAGCTCTGTCCCATAGCAGCTGTGTGACTTTGGGCAAGTGGCTTAATTACCCTGGCCTCAGGTTTCTCTGTTGTCAAACGAGGATGAGAACAGTGCCAGCCTCATAGAGAGGTGATATACAGCACCTAGAATCATCCACAAAATGCTCTCACCTCTGGCTAAGCTCTATCTCCATGCTCTAATTAATTTTTCTTCATAACAATCATCACTACTCATGTGATGTTATTTTGGCATGTTACCTGCTCCTTAGCAAGAATACAAGCTCAAAGAAGGGAGGAACTGTGTCTGTTTACACCTGGCTATATTCTCAGAACCAAGAGCGATGTGGAAGATGTAGTAGGCACTTAGCAAATAGTTATCGGCTGGCTGGGCTTCGCATAGGTGCACATTAAGCCATTGACAGTATTCTACTAGTTTATCCTCATTATTATTATTAACTTGCCATAAGAATTAAATAACATGGAGCATACCTGAGTATTGAGTGTGTGCTCGATACATAGTGAATAAAATCTAGAAAGACAGGAAGAAAGCATGGGAGAAGGAAGGCCAGTGGAAGGAAGGGAAGAAGGGTAGGCATATTCCCAAACAGAGATGCAGGGAGAAGAACCAACTTAATGTATGGGGAGGCACTGAGAGGAAATGGTGGGCAGTGCTAGGAAGGCGGGAGATGGGCCAGGGCCACGGAAATCCTTGGCCAAGCTCGCGTGCATGAGCGGAGCTTGTGGGTCGGGGAGACGAGGCCACCAGCGATCATTCGGTGAGCCTTTTGCTGCATTGGAGCTGCGTGGCGGTTGCAGTTGGGGTTTGAAGGCATCTCCCATGCCAGAGACGGTGCCTTTTGCTATTTCCCAGGGCTAGGAAATCAGGGATACGGACCTTTCTGCTTGCTCAAGTCAAAGGTCCTCAGACTTCCCTGTAAATGAGCTGACTCTGTTCTCTTCCACCCTCTTACTCACTAGGTGCTTAGAGAGGAATCAGCCTGGGGTAGTGCAAGAAACACAGGCTTTGGAATCAGACAAACAGGGCCGAATCCCACTTCTGCTATTACAGGGAAGCCATGTTTTAGTTAATGGGAATGGATCCATTTATCCTTTTTATCTGCAACCTCCCACCCACAGCCCCCACGTAAGGACACATGCATTATGTATCCAGGGGGCTGGTCACATGCTAGTTCCATGGGGATAATATTCTTTTCTTTCTGCATGAACTTGAGGATGCATTGAAATAGAAAATGTACACTGAGTGTCTATGTCTAGCCAAGCTCCTAGGACACAGCCGTGCTCAACAGACTACCAATTGGGGATGCACCGTTAAGATATTGCATACAGCAAGTATTCAATAACTGCTTACTGAGGTGGAGAAGAAAGGTTAAAATACAGACACCACATCAAGGATCATATAAATCTTGTCTACATTCCACCATCTACACACCAAAAACCCAGATGATTCTAAGTGTTTTCAAAAAGGAATTTGCAAGATGGCTGCTAGATTTACAGATGTCAAGGCATGGTCTGCACACCGTGCTGTCTTCCTTTCTAGCAAACCCAGCACTAATTCCACTTATAGTCCACAGTTCCCGACTTGTCCAAGATTCCAAAGCTTGAAAGCAGCAGGGCAGGTTAACCTAGGTACATTGCTCCCGCCTTTCTCTGTCCTCTCAAACCTTTGGAATTTTATGTATTCTTTTTGTTCGCATTTGAATGACTGCTAGTACGTACCTGGCTACTTTAACGTCTCTTCAAAATGTTTCTCCCTCCATCTCACCCTCCCCCACCTCTTTTCCTTACCCCTAAGGCTTTTGTTATCAGAATTTCACCCCTTCCTCAGACGGAACATTTTAGCAGCATGGGTTTATGGCTACCGTAAAGAGGAAAGTTCGAAAGGCAAAGCCAGAGACGTGATCCCCAGCTTTATAACAAACCCCTGTCAAAACATAACAAACCACAGCCAGACATGAGCCGCAGTGACAGAATGCAAGACCATAAAGATGATGGAGATCAGACGGGACAGGCACTTTATAGAAACAAACACCTTCCTTGCAAACAGATAGAGCGAGCCTAGCACTGAAAACCCTTCCTGAGGAAAAAAAAAAATGGTTGGAAGAAATAAGGACAAAAACATAAAATTCAAATGACAATCCAGCCCAAGGAGATAAACCCAAGGCAGACAAAGAATCCAATTTTACTAAATCAAACCGACATCGCCTCCTGACTTTAATTGACCTCAGTAAGCTGGATCCTGAACAAACATAAAATTAAGAAGTGGGTAGCATCCAGTGGAGAAATGGGCCATCAGTTTGGAGGTGTTTGAAATTTTACTCTCTCGGGACATCCTTGGTTCTATCTAGGAAATGTGAAATCATCCATTTCACTGGTGGTAGCTGTAGGGCCTGGTATGAGGTCAGAGATTCTGTTCCTAAGAGTACCACATGGAAGGTTCCAGATCTGAGGTCCGGATCCTGCAAAATGTCCAAACAACTGTTCAGGTTTCTATGGTGTTGTCATTATTGGAAAAAAAGTGAGCACAGGAAGAGGAAATGGAACTAATGTATGTAGCTAGTCACAATGCCAAGGAAAACTTTGTCTTCTACTACCCCAGAAGCATTACAAATGGAGGTAACACCATACTGGTCTCTATTTACTGGAGTTCCTTAATTACTAAGGGTGGTACATTTTGAAAAATCTCCCCATGGTCTCTCTGGCTTTCCTCTGCTGGGTATCCCTTCTGATTCTTCTTCCTTCCTTTATTTCTTTCTGGATAACTTCTCCTCCTCTTCAACTCCCAACTTGGGAAGTGCTTCCTCCAAGATGCCTTCTCTGATCTCCACTGACCAGGCTGGTAGGGTATATCTCCTGCAAATTCCATCGACAACCTACACTTCTCTGTTACAGGACTTACCACAGTACAGTGGTGCTCAACAAACTGCACCGGGGGGCAGGTGGGGCTAAAGATCCCCAGGTCTTATTCCCAAAAGCATCCGCTGCAGTAGGACTGGGATGAGGCCAAGGTCTGGAAGTTGTAACAAGTACCCCAGGTTCTTTAAATGCCAGTGATCCCCAGACCATATTCAGAGACGCTCTGTCTGATTTGAATTGTCTCTTTGTTCTCTTCGTCTGTAGGTTCCATAAGAACAGATGCTATGTGTATCCACAGGACTTATGAGAGCACCAGCACCCAGTAACAGCCACCATATATATGTATGTGTGTATATGTTTGTATATGTATACATGTACATGCACACATACAGTTGAGTGAATGTGACATGAAGCTGTGTTTGTATAGTATAGTTTGCTCTGTTCAACAGGTTTGAAAATGACCATGGCATAAAGTACTGGAGTGCAGTCTCTCATCGGCTCCGGTTATCATGGACCCTTCCGTGATGGGCTGCCAAGAGAATGGATGGGGTTCTCAGAAAACAAAACAAAAGCAAAAACTCCCACTTACCATTACTAACCACTAGGTAACACGCTGGCCACCTCGATGCTGCCAGAAACTCCACCGGCTTTACCCAGCCGATTACTCCAGGGTGCAGACCCTGACCAAGCGAGCCTGCTACCACCAAGTGGGAGCCTCCCCTCATGGCACTTCCACCGAGAGGGCAGATACTTCAGTTTCCAACAACTGAGACGGCGGTGGGCCCGAGTGGCAAGATAATTGTGGGAAACAGATCTGAAAGGTGAAGTCTCTTTTCTAACATCCCCAAACTGTTCTATTTCTGAGACTACCCACACTCCACTTAACATGTTAAACTACAATTGAGTGCTGAGCTTTACCCAAGGTTCATTATAGTGGGGACTTTGCATGATGAATTTGTTGCAGATGAGGGATTTGCAGTAATCCAAGAAGGTAATTCCCAGAGCCACCAGGCCATTGTGAGCATGTATGAATTGATAACCAGGGTGATCATTTGTGCAATTTCAGGCTGTGGAGATATGAACAATATCTCGCTAGTGGATAATATCAGTTGTCAAGCATATGTTTTATAACCCCCAGAACTCCCTCTTGTTTTTGCAAGCTGCTGGTGGATACCTTTGATCTTTTTTTTTTTTTTCTGGCTGCATAGAACTTTGAGAAGATTTTCTTCTTTTTTTTTTTCTCCTTTTACCAGAGAAGTTAATAGTAGAGAAAATTTAAAAAGACAAAAAATCAAGATAGAAGATAAAAATATTGTAAAAAACCATTTCATCGGCACTTTAAATAAATACCATCGAAGGGGTTTTAAATGCACATTTGAATATCTATAGCCAGTGTGGGGAGGATCTTCTCTATGTCCCATGCGCTGCTTTCTCTTCCTGAAGAATTGTCAGGGCTGGGATGCAATGGTCTGCTGCCTCTCTCTAGCCCTTGGTTGTCCAAAAGTTCCACGAGGCAAGGGACCACATCCATCTGAATCACCTCTACAGTTCGAATGCCCAAAGCAGTGCTTGCCACAGTTGTCACACAATTAATGTGTTCGTTCACCACATTGCATCTCCAACAGCTGGAAGGCAGGGCTGATCAGGTAGACTGGGATTAGGAGCCAAACCAGGCAGATATGATCCAGGAGAAGGGATAAGCCCACAGGCAGAAGGTGTAGGCAAGAGAAATCAGACAAGAAGGAGGGAAGTTCTGAGTTGTAAGAATTAAAAGACTCAGGCCATTTAGAAGAGGCTAAAATAAAACATGTTGAACATGAGCAGGGAGTGGGTAAGAAGCATGTTCCAAATCAACTGGTGTTGCCAGGGAATGTTTTTCCAGACTCTTGAGCGTTCTCCCTCATGGAGAAATCCTCACAAGGTGATACTCCTCACCTCTCTCTCTCTGCCTTTTCATTCACTCTGCCTGGGGGAAGCAAGGAGGTGAGAAATCTTATCAGAGTTTCAAGTTCAAAAGGAGAAACTGGCCATGTATAGCCCAGCTCCGTTCTCTTCCTTTCCTTGTGTGTATAAGCCCTACAGGAAATGTGGGTTCTGCTCAGCTTCTCCAGGGCAGACCCTGTCCTGCTCAGTGAGCAGGCAACACAGATGACTTGGGTAGGTGGGTCTACATGTTCTTGGATTTAATATTAGGAAAGCCATGGACAGCTGTCGATAGAAGCCATGTTCTCCAATAACTGTTTGTACCAGAATTATGGATAGTGTCTTTGACATCCGCCATCTCTTTTGTCTTATTTCTCAATTGGTTCAGACCTTAATGTTTAAAAAATGTGTCACTGGGGCACCTGGGTGGCTCAGTCGTTAAGTGTCTGCCTTCGGCTCAGGTCATGATCCCAGGGTCCTGGGATCGAGCCCCGCATCGGGCTCCCTGCTCAGCGGGAAGTCTGCTTCTCCCTCTCCCACTCCCCCTGCTTGTGTTCCCTCTCTCACTGTGTCTCTCTCTGTCAAATAAATAAATAAAATTTAAAAAAAAATAAAATAAAATAAAATAAAAGATGTGTCACTTATTGTAATCTCAAATCACTGACAAATAGTCGGAAGGTAGCAAACAAGTTCCAACCCCAATTCAATTTCACAAATGCTTTTCACTCATCTCCTATGTGTACAGCACCGTGTTGCATTTCAGAGTGACTACAGGAGCACCAAGACAGCATTTCAGGCCAGAGTACCTCCATTATATTCTAGACTCAAGACAGAGGAGTAGGTCTCTGATGTCATGACAAATGATTCAGTGACAAATGCCACTGTCCAGGGTCCAGGTTCAGGTATCCAAACTCTTTAGTGGACCTGGGACTTCTGCAGCCCCAAATGCATCTTGTAACATGAGCTCCTTGAGAGCAAGAACTTGTGTCTGAGTCTTAGTCTTGGTCCCAGTGTGTAGAACAAGGCTTGGCTAAGAGCATCGTCATGGGATGACTGGCTAGCTGAATGGACAGAGGAGTCCTGCTGGATATCAGAAGATGTGTGTTGAGAAGAAAATAAAAATCACCTCCACTTCAAATGATCATACAAAGGACTTTGGCTCTCCTAACAATTCCGCTTGCAAATAAATTATGTAAATTTAGGAAGTATTTTTAAAATTAATGGAGTGGGGATTTTTCCCAGATTAAGAACCATATTTCAACAGTACAAATGCAGGTGCTTTGAAATAAACACAGATGATGTCTGCTAGGCAGGTGGATAATAAATCTATACAAAGAGCTCCTGCCTCTTCCTACTATGAGTCTTTTCTTTGGGTCATACAGCCAGGAAATAATCGGTGGAACAGTGAAACTAGCTTTTTGATAGGGAAGGCTACTTTGATTTTCTAGATGAATGGGCCAGGACCAGGTGGAGAACCAACAGTGAATGCTTATTTAGACTCAGAGAAATCACAGATTAGATTATACAGTTCAAGGGGAACAAATAAAGATAAAAACAAAAAGTACAAATGTCTGGCACGCAGGAGGCATTCAATGAGTATTGGTTGAATGACATACATGAAAGAGCCATATGCTTAAAAAGGAAAGCCAGGATGGGTACAAATCACACATCACTGACATGAACCAGTGCTTCAAGTTAGGGCGATGGCTTTTGTATGATGTTCCCTCCGCACCAAAGCCTCTGTCTTCAGGAGGCCTTGGGGATTAAAGCGAAAATACCAAAAAGAACAATAGCTATTGGCTAACTTCATATGACAGTTTTGAACGAAAGCTTTAGAGCTCACCTTTTACTCTGCAGACACAAGTTGTTAACGAGTTTGAGCAAGGCAGGAGCAGATCCAGATTTAAATATTTCTCAGCTTCAAATTTCTATGACCTCTTTTTTTTTTTTTTTTTTTTTTTGGTAACAGCCCAGTACAACTTAGTTTTCTCTGTTAATATTTGTATCAAATTACTGAGGAACTGAGAAGGAATTCTGTGGATCTAGGGTGGGGTGAAAGCATGCGTTAATGGGGAAGACATGTAAATCTCTATGTGCAGAAAGAGTAATTTGTGTAATTTCAGTGAAAACCTCTACAAAAACAGTCATAAAAAAGCTTCGTCCTAAGGTCTGGCATCCTTTATAATGGCCTAATTCTGACGAACTTATCACTCTACCGATGCCTCATTTTATCATATTTATTTTTCTGTAAGTACCTCTAGATACTTCTAAACTACTCCAAAAGATTATCACTGCTCCATCCCAAAGCCAAACCTATGACTAGGATGTCAGTTGCAAGAGGGAGGACCTTTGTCTTTTTGATAGTTCCTCAATCTCCAGCACCCAGCCAGCATCCTGGACAGAGCAGCACTCAATAACTACTTGTTGAATAAATAAATAAGTGGTGACTGCTATGAACTTAGTAAAATTACACTCATTGAGAATAACTGGAGGAAAGCAAGGGTGAAGAGAGGTCCTGCGAAATAACCAGAAAGGACAAGATGTTCTGCAGAGAAATGCTATTTTACTGCTTTCAAACATGCTCTTTGCAATCAATGAGTATCAAGTGCTACTAATTTAACTGGTACTTGGGGAGGTACTTGAATAAACCAATATGGCTACATTTATAATGATCTTATGGCATACATGCCTTGGAAGCAGCTTAAAGTACTTGAAATATATACATAGTTGTACTTTAAAGAGTTTCACAGCCACACCCCTAACCCCCATCTCCTCTGCCATCTCCAGACTTTCTATTATTCATTCATGAAGCAAACTGGTTTTGGTCCCATGGGGAAAAGAATTTCATAACTAAGCCAAATTGTCATGATTTTGAATTTCAGGTGCCCAAATATAAGAGATTTTCTCGCAACTGGTAATATGATAGTAGTAACAGCCTCTTGCTGCTGTTACAACAAACTTTCTGCCAATTTCAGAAGGTACCAATATAACCACTACCAATAGTACTACTACTGAGAATGATGCTAACAGCTAGCTACATGTAAGTTCTTATCATGTGCCAGTCATTAGATTAAGTTTTTCGCCTGTACTATCTCCTTCAACGCTCTCAATGACTTGAGAGGGTAGTATTATTATTATCCGAATTTTATAGATACAGTCACTGAGGCTCAGACAGATCAAGGTCACACATCTAGAACACCTGACTCCAAAATCAATCAATCAATCAGTCAGTCAATAATCTATCTTTTGCCATCTCTTTTTATTGTGCAGGACAATTATGAGTCTCTGGCAGTCTCCTTTAACTTTGCGCACAGTGGAATCCCCACTACACCCAGTATGGTGTCAGCCACACGGTAGACAAACAATGCTAGATTGACACATTACGTGAATAAAGGCTACAAAAATGCAATTGGCTATTTAAAGAAAATAAATAATTTCTTTCTCTGGAGAACATTTCGAAGGGAATACAACAGTATCTGTTTGGGATGTGTTAAATATGCAGGGACCTTAAAGATCATCTAGTCTAACCATCTGCCAAAAGTATCCAGCCAAGGTCAGTGTCTCTGAAATCTTTCGATGGAGACCCCATTGCCTTCAAGATGGAAGTCCAGACTCTTGAATATGATTTGTAAGGATCTTTCTTGCCTTGGTTGGTCCCTGCTTACCTCTTCCACCTTATTGCTTGCTACTTGCCTGCCTCTCTGTTTCTCCTCATTCTTCTCTGCTTCTCTCTGTGTCCCTACCGCCCACCCCCCTTCACAGACAGACACACGCTCTTGTTTCTAAATGCCTGGAACTTCTGATAGCTTCTCGAACCCCATAGCTTTACTTTACTCCACATCTTAGTTCGTGAGTTTCCACCTGCTTGGAATGCCACTACCTTCCTCTGGTTAATTTATCCTTTAAGAACCACCTCCAGGTAATTTGGGGCAAATGTCTCTTAGCAGTGTTTCTGCCATTCTCTCTGCTCTCCAGCAACAGAGCATGTCTTACACTGGATTGAACTGTGTACTTGATCCCCATGAGACTGTAAACTTTCTGAAGGTAGGACTACAACCCTCTGTCTCACTGCTGTAGCCCGCAGTACCAGGCACAGAGTAGACTAGATATGTATCTAGTGGATGACTGAGGTAGACCCAGAGGCTGGGATTTCTGATGCCCACTGAGCTCTCGTCCATGAATATAACAGCTTCTCAATTGGGAAAAACACAAAAGCAATAAAGTTTTTGTGCAGTACAGTTTTCTGAATACTGGGGGTGGTTTTCATGTGGGAAGCAGTCTGGGCCACCCTGAAAACTCACAAACTATTAACCACAGTCCTGAAGCCTGCCAGTTTCCATGGCTTCTTTTAGCAAAGAGAAGCACTTCTTGATCCAGGCATGCTCTTTACCCAGTGATAGCATCCTTTATTGTGACAGATGCCTCGAAGCTTCTTCGGAAGGCAAGTCACTCCTGCTTCCTGCAATGTCTACGTGCACCCGTCATTCTCGGCTGCTCTGCTCTGGAATCACAGAATGGCTCAACAAGAAGGGTCTGTGAAGACCATCTTGTCCAACACTGTCATTCTAGTCTCAGTTGATATAGGACAGAGCACTGAAATGCTGAAAGGCCCCCAGGGGGTGGGCAGAACATTGCATTTTTGAACCAAGCTTTTGTGTATTATCTTACCTTGTTGCCAGCACAACCTTATGAGGTAGGAACCACTATGAACTCATTTGTACAAATGAGGGAGGTGAGGCTTAAAGGTAAGTGGCCTGTCCAGAGTCACAAAGCAGCCAGACTACCTCATGTTCTATTATCCCCATCCACTATTCCAAATCACTGCATTCTAGTTGGAATACATATCAGTTCCTGGACTCCTTAGAGCAGGTGATTTTGGACCTTCATTACCAATCTAACCCCTGGGTTTCATTTGCTGCATCTTATTCTTTCTCTCACTGTTTGACAGTAGAGCAAGGCTAGAGATTGTCATACTCACTCTCAGTGTACTGCCCTGGGAGACGTGTCATCGGGAGGCCTAAAGTATGAAATTGGTCATGAGTGAGCAGCATATGTGGACAACTTTGAAAAGACCTTATTCCTAAATCCTACTGACTCTACACCCCTATCCCACTTGAAACCTAACCAGGTCCTTAGAAAAGTCAGGGAAGTACAACTTGTACCCTTTTTCAGTAGTCAGTGCTCTGGCCAAAGCTTCATCTTATTGCAAATCATCACGAACATGTTTTCATTGACTAAATGTGAGAGCTTGTGCAAGTGGCTTATCTTCACCGTGTCTCATTTTGTCACCTATAAAATAGAATGACAAGAGTCCTTCCTTCAAATAGCTGTTGTGAGTTTTAGACAAATAGCTTGGGTAATGTCCTCCTTAGAGTGACTCTCAGGGAAGGTCAGCTAACCTTGTACTTAACACACATGAGAATCAGGAGAAAACTTCTCCTGCTCTCTTCTCTGAAGGCATGCTAACACCTGAATGGAAGTGCTGCAGCGAACGAATCCCTTCAGATGCCATAAAGGGAGGCTATAGACAGGATTCCCTCTCTCTCTTTTTTTTTTAAAGATCTTTCATTCTCTCTTTCTTTTAGAGACTGAGAGAGAGAGAGCAGGTGGAGGGAGAGAGACAAGCAGACTCCATGCTGAGCACAGAGCTTAACAAGGGGCTTGATCCCACGGTCCTGTGATCACGACCTGAGCCGAAATCAAGAGTCGGGCACTTAACCAACTGTACCACCCAGGCGCCCCTAGACAGGATTCTCCAGCACTGTGCGAGGCTGAGCACAGAGGGCTTGCATCATGGCCATATTAAAGGCTGCTGCTGCTTCTATTTAAAGAAATCCTCCTGGGGAGGCTATATGAAAAAGCACCCGCTCTTCAACCTCTTCCCTGTTGGCTGTGTATGCGTAGTCAGGACTTCTTGGCAGTGAACACAATCCATGAGTCACACTGAGAGGCCAGTGACTGAAGAACTATTCTCTTCAGTGTCATGCCTACCACACCATAATTCCACTTTGCACTCCCTACTTTATGTACTGGAAGCTTCTGGAAAGTAACTCATTATTGAGAGTACTAGAAATGTGTGTCATGGTTCTTGCAGTTGTCCATACTACTGGTGTGCTTCTATTCTCTTCCAGCTTGGTAGAAAATGAGTAGTGAATGTTAAAAGCATTAGCTTCACCCACCTATTCTACCTTTCCATACAAGTGACCACTCCTACAGGTGCTCATGAGGACCTCCACCTCCAGCAAGAAGGAAAGAAAAACTAACATTCATCATCATCATCATCATCATTACTTTTGACTGCCATTTATTAAGTATCAGATCCTTTACAATGACTGTCTCCATTTTGTGGGTGGAGAAATCAAGGCTTAGAACAATTAGATTATTTGGCCAAGTTCACACACTGCTAAATGACAAAGAGGTGGGATTCCTAGTGTGATAGGCAGCTTCTAAGATGGCTCCCAAATATCTTTGCTTTCTAGCATTCACTCCCTTGTGTAATCCCTTCCCTTTGGGTGTGGGCTAGATTTAGTGACTTGCTTCTAGCAATAACATAGAACGTCATAGAGGTGATGGGATATCACTCTCAGGATTTGGTCACAAAAAGACCGTGTCTTCCAACATGGCTGCCCTGTCTTACTTGCACATCCTGAGGGAAGCCAGTTACCATGTTGTGAGGGGCACTATGGAATGAATGTTTCTGGTTTGCAGACACCAAGGACCTAAATCTGCTAACAGTCTCAGGAGTGAGCTGACAGTTGAGTCTTGAGATGAATACAATCCCAGCTGACATCTTGATTACAGCTCTGTGAGAGACATTGATCCAGAGGCACCCAGCAAAGACACACCAGATTCCTAAACCATGGAAACTATGGGATAAAAAATGTTTTTTTAAACTGCCGCATTTTGGGGCAACTGGTTACATAACACCATTTAACTAATACACCGACTCCATTTGGTTGACTATAGCCTGGGTGTTGGGTTCTTTCTACATTTCACAGTAACCTTGGGACACTCGCCTTTATTTTATAATGCTGCAAGTCAATGATCTGGGAACCTCATCTCAATGATGGTCCACTGTGGGATATAATGCAACAAGACTAGGGGCTGGGAAGGTGAGAAGAAAGAGCAAAAAGAAGTTGGTTATAAAATTCCAAAGATTGACCTTTCTACTCTCCACCATTGCTGAGCTCTGAGGGGAAGGTCAAAAATTGAGAAGTGATGAGTCTACAAAGTATTGGAGCTCAGGAGTCTCCATTTCATTGCCCTTAGTGTGGCATATGGAAGGTGCTGCATGATCTGGCCAACACTGCCTGCCTAACAATAACAAGCATCCCATACTCCCATAGACCTCAGTGCTTTACCTACACAGCACCTTCCACCAGGACTGTTATCATCTCCCATCCCCCTTTTTTCCTTCCTTCCCACATCCATAATCTTTCTGGTGAACTCCTACATATACTTCAAAACCCAGTTCAAAGACCATTTCTTTCAGTAAGTCCTTACTGACATCTGGTGATCTGCCCCCACCCCAGGATCTCAGGCTGGGTTAGAGGAGCCACCTATGGCCTCCCATAAAACCAAATATTTCTTCTAATGTAATATGCATCACACTATTATAATTTCCTATATGGGTGTCTTTCTTCCCTATTAACTGAGTGCCTGGAGGGCAGAGCCTATGGCATGTATATCTGTATCCCAAATGCACACTGGAGGGGGTCAAAAATATTTTTGAAATGAATAAATAAATGTGAGGGGAGACCATGGGAGGCAAAGCAACCCCATGTAGGAAGACTGAATGCTTTGCCCCTAAGATGTGGCCGCACAAAGAGGCTCGATGCTCTGGCCCTTTCAGTGAGTTAATACACATCCCACTGAGGGGTGGGAGAAGCTGCCTTCTGAAGCCTGGCCTGACCACCCAGCTACTGCAGGCATGGAGGGCCAAGAAGCTCAAGTGAAATGAACCAGCCATTTACGAGTTGATCTGCTCCTTCTCAGTGTGTACACCGCTAGGGAAACACATCCTGATCCGTGCATGGGTAATAAAACCCCAGAGAAGACGAGAAAGGTTCCTGAATGGGCCAGAAAGTCCCTGAGCTTTGGGTTAAACACCAGGAAATGAAAAGCAGGTTCTGTTTCAAGTGTTTTGGGTTTAGTGAAATTGGATGATGCATCTTGCCTAGCACCTCTTCCCCTGACTTCTAAACCCTCATAAACTCTGTGAATCAGAAACATACCAGTTGCATGCCTCTGACTCAACTCATCAAAATGTTGTTTTGTAAGGATTATGTGAGTTCCAGAGAGCCCTTGAAAAATGGCATTCCTTTTTATTATTATTTATTTATTTGACAGAGAGAAACACAGCGAGAGAGGGAACACAAGCAGGGCGAGTGGGAGAGGGAGAAGCAGGCTTCCTGCCGAGCAGGGAGCCCGATGCGGGGCTCGATCCCAGGAGCCTGGGATCATGACCTGAGCCGGAGGCAGACGTTTAACGACTGAGCCACCCAGGCGCCCCGAAAAATGGCATTCCTTTATCTCATGCCTCTAAAGCTCCAAGTAGTCCCGCAGACATGGGAGGGTGCCATATGACGTAGAATCTCTCCAGAATCTCACCATGCCTTTGGCTCCTATGGGAGCCCCAGCCCAAAGTACTTGATTCTACCCCAAACTGAGAGCCTGTGAGTTTGCCTCAGATCAGTTCACCATGCTCTGTCTTCTTAATGATTTTAGGACAAGAAAAATAATTCTTGGGAAGGCCTTTCTCAACTTTCTGACTTGATAAAATGCTCCTCAACCTTCAGTAAGTCTAATCTTTTTTACCACACCCCCCAACACCACCATTAGAGAAAACCTGTCTTATGTGTGGTTAGCCATGTCTTTGTCCTTTTTTTTTTTTTTTTAAAGATTCCATTTATTTATTTGACAGAGAGAGAGACAGTGAGAGCAGGAACACAAGCAGGGGGAGTGGGAGAGCGAGAAGCAGGCTTCCTGCCGAGCAGGGAGCCCGATGTGGGACTCGATCCCAGGACCCCGGGACCACGACCTGAGCCGAAGGCAGACGCTTAACCATCTGAGCCACCCAGGCGCCCCCATGTCTTTGTCCTTTTAAACAATCAGCACTTATAGGGAAATAGGGAATGGATTTCAGCCCCTGGATTCAGTTCAAAGGACTGGGAATTAGGGCCTGAGTGCTGTGTTGGGAAAGAATATGGAGCTAGTACAGGATGCCTTGTATTAAGCATCAATTAAAAGAGTATCAAGACTGATTTCTGATGTCTGCTTTGTTTGGACACAGGTGGAACAAGTGATGGGATGCAAGCTATGTATTCGCTATCCATGGATTGTGCTAGAAGGCAGTCAGGCCCTTACCTTAAGGGCTATTGAAAGGTATGTGGGGAAGTTTATATCTATACCAAGCCACTGTGGCATTTATGCTTTTGAATTCTTGTGTTGGGAGGGGAAGGAAAGGGAAGAAATCAATTCTGTGTCTTCTTTTTTATGCCATCACTTGACTCTTTTGCGTTGGATTGCCCTTGGTAGCAACCCCACTCTCTTTTATTTGCGGTTTCTAATCTCCCCCATTAATTAGAAAACCAGGTAACCAAGCCTTCTGAAAATGTGTACAAAGAATAAATACAGTTTCAAATCAGGGCTCACGGACTCCAGTATGAGTGAAATATAAGAGCTTTGCTGCATGGGATTTACCCTTTTGGGGGAGGGAGGGCTTTGGTGATTTTTTTTTTTATCCTAGTTTCTCAGACATGTTCCATACAAGCAGAGGCTCGCACTGAGAATGGTCCCTAAAGACTAGAAGAAGCATGCTCATATAGGTGGTTAGCCATCTAGAACTTTTGCAGAGTTTACAGTTATTTTATAGGTGGGCAGATGTAGCATAAAATACCATCACAAGTTACTAAAGCCACAGTTGAGTTACGTGGAGGGTCAAATCCAGAAAGTCATGATTATGTCATCCCCATTTCACAGATGAGAACACCGAGGCCCAGGGAGCTAAAGAAGGCAGCTTAGGGTCATGCCCAAGGCAGAGCCAAGATTCCAGTTTGCCTGTGTCCCTGGGGAATGTCACACCAAGGTAGACAAGCCTGTATCCTTCTCTGCTGCCCCAGCCTGCCTACACTTGTTTCTCTTCTCCTAAAGTCATCAGACCAAAGAAACTGGAACCCCGGGGTGCCCAGAGATCACACTTAAAAGGCACAAGGCCGAAGGCAGCCGACCCTGGTATCAGTCTGCTGCGGGAGACTACAGGAATGTTGTGTTTCTGATAGGGCTCTGATTATTTAGGAGGCAAGCTGATCCCCAGACAGTAAGATTCTGTAATTTACCTGAAGATCTTTCCTGCTGTATGACAACTTCTATTTATGTACTTCGTTTTCATCTCTGCATCTTTATTCTTTGAGGTTAATAAGAAGAACCATGTTATTACAGCAAATCCACTTACACTTGGACAAGGGAGTGCAGGGGGGAGGGGAGAAGAGGGGGCAGTCTGAGTTGGTGAGAAACCTAAGCCATATAATGATTTTAGAGAGATGACATGTTTTTTAAATTTATAATTTATCTGCCAGCTAAAACAAGAAGAACAAAAAGCTCCAAAGCAGCTTGGTGTATTAGAGCTCATATACGTCAAAGCAGTTCAAACAGGATTTGCACAAAGGAGAGCTTAGAAGCCATTTAGAAGGAAAAGCAATATCATTGCCCTAAGACTTTAGGAAGCACTATCTGCACAGCATTCAAGTTTACTCTGCAATTTGCACTCCCTGATAACAAAGAATTTCCAGATAGAAGTCGGGTTGGATCTGCTTTAATTGAAATCGGAAACCCCCATCTGATCGCAAGCAATTTCCGTGCTAAGATTCCTCAAAATCATTTTGCTGTAGGAAAACAAAAGCTCGTATTGTCCTGTGGTAGTATATCACTAGCTTTGGAAACATTTTCCTCAGCCCAGCCCAGCCCAGCCCAGCCCAGGTAAAATATTCACAGAGTCTACATTTGTGGAGGCTAAATGAATGAGGTTTTAGTCACAAAAACCTGGGTTGTTTTTCTCAACCTCACATAAGGAATCCCAATTCTTTGTGAGAAAGGTTTGAATGCTCTAAGGAAATCTTTTCCTGGGCTGCTATTTTTTTTCTGCATCCCCTTTCCTCATAGAGAGGGTGGCTTTTCAAAGAGGGCTGGTACTCACGGAAGCAACTATGTGGGTGCTTAAATGATACACTGTGACGTTTTATTCATGAATTCCACAAATATTTCTGGAGTGCCTACTCTCTGGCAGGTGCGGCGCTGGCTACGTGATGGAGGGAAGGTCCCCATCTGTCCTGGGGGAGTTTAAAATCTACTCAACAATAAGCAGATGATTGCACACATGAATGTATAGTAACAAATTGTGATAAAAAGAAGCCTGGATGCTCAGTGAGAGTATAATGGAGTGGGGGGAGGACTCAGTTAAGATAGGGGCATTAGGACAGGCTGTGGAAGGAAGTCTGAGAATAAGACAGTGGGGACACGGGCATAAGAAGAAATTATTCTTCAGTGTCTTAATTGTGGAGCTTTCTTCTTCCATTCTCCTACTGAGAGTTGGCCAGGATGTAGTAGCCAAGGCCGATGTTGAGATAAAAATTGAACTAGCCAGGCCCAGGCGCCTGAGTGGCTCAGTCGTTAAACGTCTGCCTTTGGCTCAGGTCATGATCCCAGGGTCCTGGGATCGAGCCCCCCATCGGGCTTCCTGCTCTGCGGGAAGCCTGCTTCTCCCTCTCCCACTCCCCCTGCTTGTGTTCCCTCTCTCGCTGTGTCCCTCTCTGTCAAATAAATAACTAAAATCTTAAAAAAAAAAAATTGAACTAGCCGTGCCCTCTGTCAAAGGAGAGGATGCTGAGCATGCTAGGTTCTGGATCCGGGTGCCAGGGTTCAAATCCTGACTGCTACTTACTGGCTACATACCTTGGGCAAGTGACTTCACCAATCTCTGCTTCCTTGCCTCTTTTTAAAAATGGAATGTTAACAGCATTCACCTCATTGGATTATAGGGTTCTAAGGATTCCATAACTTATTATGCATGAAGTGTTTAAAATAGTCCCTGGTGTGTGTGTGTGTGTGTGTGTGTGTGTGTGTTTGCAAATATAAATGGAGTTTGTAACCTCCGGGGAAGGAACAGTTACATATCTAATCATAACCTAACTGAGGGAAAGGGCTTTATGACCCAAGCATCGTGAGAGCGCAAAGGAGCGAACAATGGAATCTGCTAGAAAATGTATCTTAAAAGGCGCAGCATTGCAGAAAGAAACACATTAGGCCAAGCTGAGGGCTCTGTTCTTTGATTTAACATCCTTCGCTTTAATTTGCTTCATCTGTGTAATGGGTATTACAGCCTGCTGGATCGCTATAGCCAAAGGACGCTACCACAGGAGAGTTCTCTGTGCAGGAGCACTAGGGGACCTGGAGGAAGCGCTTCACAAATACTTGCTGAATGAACGCACAAAGCGAGAGGAAAGCTCAGGAAGTCACCTTGACCCATTCAGTCAGATACAGCTCAGGCTTGCTCGGAGAGCAGGGAATCCTCGAAAAGGGAGGAATGAGTATTGTAAGCAAAACTTAAAGAATTTTCTAGATGAAAAGGAAATGGGCACAACTTAATTGATATCCAATGTGTCCATCTCTTCCTCTATTTTCAAATTGACTTTTGCAGCTTCTGTTCTGCCAGCCCTTTCCACTGTACTGACAGAGTCTGTATCTTCTTTCATTTATTCATTCATTGGGCAAATATTTATCCAATGAATTACTTGTACCTGCCAAGCACTGTTTCTAGGGCATAAAGGTAGGCAGCTTACATCCCCTGCATGCAAGTTTATCATCTGGTACTCAACAGAAATCAGGGAAGATTGTTGCAATAAAACAAAAACAAGTGCTCTGTGATAGAAGTGAGCACAGGAACTTATGGGAGCAGAAGACCGTCTTCCATTCGGAATTTGCAAAATACCGTTTAAATGCTTTATTCCCTCGTGATGCAAAAGACAACAGTAAACTCAGGCTCGGCTTCTTCAACTTTGAAATAAAGTTTCAGAGAAGAGTTTGAGAGCTTTGAAAAAAAAATGGGTAACGTTTGCAGAAGGAGGAAAACAAACTAAATAAGAATTATAATCTTTACTTGGTTTCACATTTCTCCTCCTGAATAATTACATGTAGAATTAATTCTAGACAAAGTGTTTCTAACATTGTCTGGGGGAAAAAAAACTCGCAAATTTCTGTTGCCATGTGAAATAATTTAAAGGTTAAAAAGCTAATTGTGCTAAATTGGGTCTATAGAAATTTGGCATGGGCATGACTTGGCTTCAGACAGAGCCATGAAACAAAACCCAAAGATAGGTATAACATGCTAAACACATACCTGGCAAAAACAAATCTTTTAATGAGAAAGGGATAGCAATTACGATGAAAGCAAATAAGTATAGAGGAAGCTGGAACCAAAGAATTTTTTTTCAAATGTTGAATGTAGCTCCCATTTCACTTAAATTTATTCCTTCAACGAATATGTAACCAGAGACCTAGCCATGCAACGAACAAGCAGGAGATGCGGAGCAGTGAGCAGATGGGTCTCTGCCTTCAAGGCACTCACAGTCATGCAAAACAGCCAGGGATGACAAAGATGACAAACCTCATCCATTACCCATCTACTTCCAAACAACTTCAGACTATCTCGCTTTGTCAGGGTGGTTAATTCCCAAATTTTCATCCATCCAACTATCTATCCATCATCTATTCATCATTTGTTAAGCAGCTACTATGTGCCACCCTGTTTTATATATTCTTGTAGCATCCCAGACTTTTTCTTTTCTTTCTTTCTTTTTTTTAGAGAGGGAGAGAGGGGGTGGAGGAGAGTCAGAGGGAGAGAGAGAATCTTAAGCAGGCTCCACCCAGTGTGGAGCCCCACATGGGGCTCGATCTCACAACCCTGAGATCATGACCTGAGCTGAAATCAAGAGTCAGATACTTAACCAACTGAGCCACCCAGGCACCCTGCAGACTTTTCTTTTATAGTAGTTCTCTTAAGTAGAATATACTACTTCTAAGTCTTCTTATCCCTTTATTCTGTAAGGAATACAAGGTACATTGTGGGTCTGCAAATAATGATTTGTAGAATAAACAAATAGGTAAACTAATAGACTAGTAAAGCAAGAGAGGGGTAAATGGAGAATAGTAATATAGCCTGGGAAGTGCAGTAACAGAAACTCTCTAAATCGTTGATGGATTATACAAGTTTAACTGAAATATAAGACCACCAAAGTGTGTTGGGCCATTAGAGAAGCTTCAGAGATGGTCCTGACTTTAAGGAGAAGAAATATGCCACCAGGACAATATTAGAAATGTATACTCACCCCGATCCTCCCTTTGTTTCCCAGATCCGTGGGATAAAGGAAACTAATAGTAACAGTTAATACTTTTGGACCATTTACTGCCAACCAGGTACTATTAAAACCACTTGCTACTTGTAAACTAATTTAATCCTCACCACAGGTTTTATGCCATGGGTATTACTATTATCCCCGATCTACGTATAAGAACACTGACCGATAGAGAGGTGTGGTCCCTGGCCCAGATCTTACAGTTGGTAACTGACATACACAGGATTCAAACCCGGATCATCTTGCTCCAAATTTTTCTCCGGAAAAGGCAAATTCTATTCTAAAGGACTCCTAACAAACTGTTTATTTATTATCTGTGTCTAACTTAAGATTCAGATTTGGAACTGGTCCTTATTAGGAAATACTGTCATTTTTAGTTCAAATGAAACCATGATTTCTCGATGACACTTATCATTTAAGTTAGGCCCATTTTCACTCGAGGCTCAGAATTCTTGTCTTTGTGATGCAGTGAAGCAAACTAATGTTTCACTGTTCTCCCGGCAGATTCAGCCTGGCTTTAGTTCTCAGCATCAGGCAGGTAACAAAGTGTGTGTGTGTGTGTGTGTGTGTGTGTGTGTATGTGTGCTCACGTGTGCCTGTGTGTATGTGAGCATGCACACGTTTTGAATTTGGTTTGACTCAGGGAGCTGGAGGTAGAGAAGGGGACGATGATATTTCTCTGAGGTGTGAACAGCATTGTAAGGGAAAGAAACAGGAAGGGCACTGCGAGAGAAGCAGACTTCATTTCAGGAGATGACAGGTGGGAAACAGGAAGTTGGTACCTGAGGAGTATCTACAGTGGCCAATAGCTTTCCAATAAAGGGGCTTGGGCGCCTGGGTGGCTCAGTTGGTTAAGCGACTGCCTTCGGCTCAGGTCATGATCCCAGGGTCCTGGGATCAAGCCCCGCATCGGGCTCCCTGCTCTGCGGGGAGCCTGCTTCTCCCTCTCCCACTCCCCCGGCTTGTGTTCCCTCTCTCGCTGTGTCTCTCTCTGTCAAATAAATAAATAAAATCTTAAAAAAAAAAAAAGAGTTATACTGACCTTATAAAAAAAAAGGGGGGGCTTATTGTTTAGTATCAATGAAAGGAACAGAAAAGGAGCGTATGCAGAAGAAATCATGTTCAATAAGAAATGAAGAAAATATAAGGTTTGTAGTATGAGAGCCCAGGGTCGTGGGGTAACTGTTGGGAAAGCAGGTGGTTTAGAAACCAAAAGGACACACACAATCACATAGAAAGAAAAGTCAGAGAGGTGGGGATGGGGAATAGGGCAGGCCTTAATATGAAATTATATTAACAAAGAGAAGTAAATAACAGCAAAAACAAAAACACCCCACAGTTACTCAGAGTAATCAAAGAAGTAAAGGAGAGTGACTTAGTGTAATGGAATTTCAGAACTAGTAGCCAAGTTAAAAAATAGGCATTCTGGCACGGAGTGGACAGGTGAAACACAGCATGACTTCCAAAGCTGGTCTCATCTCCTGGAAATCATTGCCTTAGAAGAGAGAATCTCTTAGAGGGGAAATCAAAGCAGTTTCAGATAATATAGGAGAAAGCAAAGGGGTCATGCCTACAATATCAGGCCATCTAGGAGTCTGAACTTCCTACTGTGATTATTATGACAATGAACTACATAGTAATTACAGGAATGTGTTACAGGAAAATAATGTTTTAAAAAAGAAAAGGAAAAAAAAGAACACAGAAGATAAAAGCACAGCACCCCACTTCTAAGAAAAAAAATAAATGAAAAAACAGGAAATGTCCCACAAAATCTTCATGATATAGAACCATTTGACAAGAGCATGAATTCAGCAAGCCAAAAACTTAGAGACAGGATGAAAAAATACTAGAAGGAGATAAATTTGAAAATTAAAAATAAAATCTAATAAAATACACTAAGGAATAAAATAGTGTCATTGCTGAACTAATAATAATCCATTAAGAGTTTATTTTTCAAGAACACAGATTCAAGGTCCATTTTCTCCTCACTGCCAATGACTCTCCTTCAGGTGGCCATGACCAACCACTTAGAGGTGGTTCTCGTAAGGAAACCGATGGGCCTTTATTCTGTATTGTCATTATGTGTTTAATTATTGCCCCACCTAGACTGTGTGCTCCTGGAAACATTCTCTCTTACTATTCATTACATCCCCATGAGTGAATAGATGTTGAATAAACAGACAGATAATTAGTATCAAGACTAATGCCCTGCTTTCATGAAGGCTTAAGATGGACTAAAAAGGTAAAAACCGGGGGGAGTGGGGACACATGAGAGAACTTCCTCTTCTTTATTTTTCCTAGGGAATAAAAAAAATGTTCTCCTGCCTGAACCGGAGAGTTGTTTAAGATCCTGGAACTCCACCTTTGGTGCTGGTGGAACCACCTCTATGGGAATACCTTTTGCACCATGGACATCATAGATTTGTATATTTATTACAACAATTGTTCCGGTAGATGGCAGTAGGCTGTCTTGGTCTACACAATCAGTTTGTTACAACAACTTTCTAACAGATGGGGATAAAAGTATCTTGAGGGAGAGGCACTTTTTCCTGATTCCCATGGAGACTCCATATGTGCTAATTACAACAAAGCCCAGGGCAAGGATTCAGACATAACTTAGTTCAAATCCTCATTCCACTGGTTGCTAGCCGTATGATCTTGGAAAAGTAACATAATCAGATTCCTGATTTATAAAAAAGGTTGACAAATTTCCTTTTTCGTAGAGAGGTATCAAGAAGTCGTTAAGACAACACAAGAAAAATATTTAGCATGGCTAATTGTCACAAAATAAGACCTAAATGTTACTTGATATTATTATTATTACTATTAGCATTATTATCATATTAGCATTACTGTGAAATGGTGCTAAAACCTTGATTCCTTTGCATTTTCCATACTCAAAATCAGTGTAAAGATCGTGGCTGAAAATATAGTAATCATTTCAAGCTAATAAGATACACTTTATGTCTTAAGCACTTTAAAATATTTTGTATTTGCATATAGACATTTTTAAATAACTTCTACATTTTGGTCTTCGGTGGAGAGTAATTAGTGATATTAAAAAAAGCTATCCGGTAATTCAGTGCATCTCACAAATATAGTGTAAAGAATGAATTTATTGTATTATAGTATATTATTTAATTTACTGACTTTTTCTTACAGAGAGAGTCTTGAAATGCATTCTGAGAAATAATGTTTTAGTGCAATGGCAAAAATAGCACTCTGACTTGTTCTTCCTGTTTCTTTGGTATCTCTTAAACAACAAACAACTTCTCCAAGTGCTGCCTTTTTGAGTAATTGTTGTTTGTCAATGTTTTGTCAACTTGTCAATTGCTCACACACAGTTTATGAACACTTTCGTAGCACAGCGGTCTACAGTCTGACGAAGTTCATCTCTTTGGGATGTCATCGAATATGGCAGCCCCATTTGAATAAGTACTGTTTACATCTAAGAGGAGAGAGAGAGTTCACGGGAGATTTATAGCTGCCATTTTGGCAAATTCGGATTTTTGACAGAATTTCTTTGAATACTGAATGCCAACCAATGTAAAGACACAAATGAATGGTGTCTGGGCTTCAATAGTTTATTCCAAGCTCCAAGTGTTTCCTTAAGAAATGGCTGATCTGATGTCATTAGCTCCTACCTCCAGCAAGATACCCATTTTTCACTACCAACCTCATCATTAGGTACTTCACACAAACCAGTTTCTGTCTTAGACTTTCTAATAAAACTCCTCTCTTTCATAATTCCACCTTTTCGATCCCAATAATCGTCTCTTGTTAACTCTCTCTTTTCTATTCACCTTCCATACCGGATATTCAGGCCAATTAACCTTCCGTACATCCTTGCTTTTTCCTTCTTCCCTTCCCACCATCACTCTGTTACCATTCTGGCCACCTTCCGATAATCCCATTTGCTCCCAGGGACCCAATGATATAAAGACACAAGAACAAGCACTTAATCTGGAAAAAGAAAATTCCTTACTAATGTCGAAATAAAACAACTTCCTGCTCGACATGTCACCTGTGTTCCATTTAGGCTCTGGCAAAAGGGGAGAAAGAGGGACAACTGAAGCCTGTTGATAAAGTACAAAATCTCGTAGGCAGTAAGTTAAACCCCAACAATTCAGACTGCAGCAATTCAAAACCTAAGTGAATTCACATGGCAGTTTAGGCTTTTTTTTTATAATAACGGTGATGAATAAAGAAAGGATCGATAAGGCAGATTCAAAGTATAAGCCAGATTATAGGAGGAATGTTTTACCTGCTTAAAAATAAATAAAGAAAAGCTAAGATAAATGAATAAAATAATAATAATAATAATAATAATAATAATAATAATAATAAGGTAGATTCTGGTTAAGAGAGGCAGATTCAGAACCAACAGAAGCAGGACGTTTTCTCTCCAGAAACATCCGGGGTTGTGGCTGATCTGTGTGCTTTGGAGTCCCAAGCTTAAATCCCTGACATGCCATTCCATAGCTGTGACTTTGACCTTGATCTTCCTAAGTCTGTTGCCTTGTTTGTACAATGGGATGATAATCGCATCTACTTCAAGGGCTGTCTTGAAAATAAGTAGAATGTAAGTAATTATGAGAATCACCTGGGGTGGCTTACAGAGGACCAAGTTGCCTCAGGAAGTGGGTATCATCCACTCTGGAGCCCAGGGTTTCTTTCAGCACTTTTTAGTGAGTCAACAGACAAAATAAGATGTCCCTTAAGGCTCTTTTCACCCACAAATTTCATTATTCTATGAAGTAACCAAGTATCTGAGGACTCCTTGATCATTAAAATGGAGTATGTAAAAATCAATGGGCTAATTACAAATATCTTCACCTTTTCATGAAAGCACATCTCCAAAGAACAGCTTCTAAGTTACTATGACTTTCTCACATTTTAATTTTTTTTAAATAGGCCATAATTTAAAAATTTCTCTTCCTTTTCTATTTCCCTGCTTACCATTTTGACTTAGAAAAACTCAGTTTTAGAGTATTGTAAATTGCATAATGACTGTGGATCATTCTTCATCATCAGATCATTCTTCCCAACACTTTACTCCATCCTTTTAAGAGAATTATATAAACACACACTTTGCCATGTGACACTGCAGAACTTTCCAGAAAAAAAATAGGGAGAGCAAACTTCCCTAAACCATTGACTTTTGGGCTTATCTGTGCGACTTGTTTTGGTCAAAGGAGTATTAGTGGCTTGACATGCCCTCCTATATCTCTGTCATCTGCCATAATAAGAATATGAACCGAGTGGCCATTAGCCCCTGAATGAATCTGACCTACAGACTACAGCCAAACTCTATCAATCCTAGCAGAAGCCATCAGAGTTACAGCTGATTTGTAGAGCAAGAAATAAATATTTGTCATTGTATGCCACTGAGATTTTAGATTGTTATGCAGCACCATCCAATAATAGCTCACCCATTCCCTGGACTATCAAGTGAAAACAAGACTGAATTTGAGCTGTATCTCCTTCCTCTGGTTCTCTTCCCCAGTTCGCATGGTTACAAATAATAGAAAAGATATCAGGCATTAAGAAAAAAAGGGGAAAATGGTGCAATCACGTTAGAAAAGGATTTCAAAAGATTAAAAATAGAATCACCATGGGGCGCCTGTGTGGCTCAGTCGGTTAAGTGGCCAACTCTTGATTTCAGCTCAGGCCATGGTCTCGGGGTTGTGAGATCCAGCCCCGCACTGGGCTCCACACTGGGTGTGGGGCCTGCTTAAGATTCTCCCTCCTCTCTCTCCCTCTGCCCCTCCCCCTCCCCCACTCATGCTTGCACACATGCTCTCTCTCTCTTAAAAAAAAAATAGAATCACCATATTAATTCAGTATACCACTACTATCATCTACACAAGAGAAATGGAAACATATGTCTACACACAAACTTGTACATGGGTATTTGTAATAGTGTTATTCATAATAGCCAAAAGTGGAAACACCCAAATATCCAACACTTGAGGAGTAGATCAATAAAATGGGGCGTACCCACATAATGGAATAATATTTGGTCATAAAAAGGAATGTAGCACTGATGCATAGTATAACATGGGTGAACCTTGGAGACATTATGCTCAGTGAAAGAAGTCAGTTATAAAAGCCCACATATAGCGTAATTCCATGTATGAAATATTCAGAATAGACAGAGCCATAGAGACAGAAAGTAGATTAGTGGTTGTCAGGGGATGGGGGAAGGAAGTAAGAAAAGTGACTGCTAATGGCAATGGGCTTTCTTTTGGGGGTAAAAAAGTACTCTAAAATTGGATTGTGGTTATGGTTGTCCAGATCAATGAATATAGTAAAAACCAAATAATGGTGTACTTTAAATAGGTGAATTATATGATACGTGAGTTATATCTCAATACAGCTGATGTACAAGAAAAACTGAAAAACTAAAAGAGAAAAATCACTCCTGAATAGTGCACAATAAGAGATATGCAGCCCTCCTGGGGATTGATCTCCTTTTTGCCAAGCAATGGGTCCTGGGCTCCATCTGCCTCTGTCTCTCCCCTGCTCACGGTCCCCAGTATGGAGCCCACGATCCTCGAAAGGCAATCAAGTGTCCCCCATCAGACTCTTTGCTTCAGCGAGACAACCCAGTCATTCCATTCTGGTTGTCCCAGGGCCATGGCTCATGCCAAGCTTTCTTTCTGATACCCACCTGAGTGAACTCTGATTCAGAAACCAATATTGTGCTCAGACCCTCTCTGTGAGTCTTTGTTGACTCTTAGATCCATGCTGAGAGAGGGGGGGATGCAGCCAATGTTTAGTATATTTGCAGCCCGAGTTAGTACGCCTTACAGGCTTACTCAGCTTTGTCCGACCCTAACCCTGCCCTCTCAACATATTTCTATTGTTTTATTTCTCACAGTATCCTCTTATTGCTCCCTAGTCTATCTTCCTTAGTCGAAGATAAATTCCTTAAGTCACTTTCTTTTTTTAGTGCCTGAATTAATAAATGTTACTTTATTATTTAAAGTTTTTTCTTATGGAAGTATAGTTGACATATAATACTACATAGTTTCAAGTGTACGCCATGGTGATTCAACAATTATATACATTGCAAAATGCTCACCACGATAAGTGTGGTCACCATCCATTACCACACAAAGTTATTACAATATTATTGACCATATTCCCTACGCTGTACTTTTCATCCCCAAGACTTATTTATTTCCAGTTACAGGGAAGTAAGTGTTCCTTGTATCCTTAGCCCTTCATACAGCATCACAGTATATAGCAAGCAAGAATTCAATATACGTCTGGAATTAAAGCAGCTGATCTCCACTGTGGAGACACAGCAACTTTAAAAGGGGTGGTTCTTGTCTTAGACATGAAGGAGTCGAACGGCAGAAAGCATTAGGTAACTTGCTGGAGCCCCAGAGCTAGTGAGTGTTACAACCTGGACTGACGCTCAGAGCTGCAACCTCAGATTCCAATTCTTTCCACTCCCTCATCAGCAAGGAAGACATTTCAGCTAGATCTGATGAGAATTCCATAGTACATGCAAGTGCCTTTCAGCTATTCAAACCACAGACTTTTCTGGGAGGAAAACATAGTCTAAGGTATGTGCTCTTGGGCAAGCACGCGCTGTTTGTTCATCCATCTCTGTCCCTCCCTGTCTCCTCTTTCTCAGTTCCCCAGTTGGGTGAACCTTCCCGCCAAGTCATACCAGGAAAAGCTCTACAACCTATTGTGTGCACATCCTCTGCAGTGATTAATGGCCCCGGCTCCCTTTCACATGTCCTCAGGTGGAGTGAGAGAGCTACTCTGGAGTCTGGTAAACACCATTCAGTTCTTTCCACCTTGACAGTAAAGCTTATAAGCTGACTTGCAGAATCTTAGGAATAAAGTATATATACCATACAAGCCCAATATTTTCATGCATAAAGACTGTATCATATATAATCGGTCCTTTCAACTTAACTCCTTTTTTTCTTCCTTAAAATTTCTCTTTTTTTTTTTTAACTGAAAACTCCCAATCACTCTAGTTTTTTTTGAACCCAGCCATGGCTGGAGCAATTTCATTTATATTTATAGCTAAATTCCAACTGCATATACTCCGCACATGATTAATTCACAGATGAAGGGCTCTGAAGTTTGAATGTTCCAAGGAAGTACAAAGCAGGGCAGAGTTTAGAAATGGTAGCTGAAGCCAATAATTTGAATTTATACAAAAAAAAATCAGAAATCACAGTCTCTTATTTAAAAATTTATGATCCCTTAGAAAACTACTTTTTTATGTAGAAAAGGAAAATATTAATCCTATGTTAACTAGGTGGTGGCAAGAAGCCAAATCTCAGCTTCAAACTTCCTTTCTTTATATCTTCTCTTGGCAAACCCCCAGCAGGAATGCTACCCAGAACCCTCTACCATCAAGAGGGGACTACATTATCTGGCCTTGAGGATAAGCTGAAGTAAGACTTGCAGGCCTAGCTAGGTTTATCCTGGGAATGAAATACTTTCATTCCTCATGATGAAGTATAAGTTTATCCAAAATGTTCCCTATAAAATATATGACCAAAGTCTAATTGCTCCAATGTGTTATAAACTTTTCACTTTCCTTAGATTCCTAAACACACAGGCAGATTGGCATAGGTTTAAAAAGAAAGAAAGAAAGTTGAACAGATTTCTCTTATACAAAGAACTGCAAAACCATAACCTATCTTCTACATCTGGGTAGAGTAAGTTAGTCTAAAGGATGTTTTTCTTTATGCTTCCTTCATTAGGTGTGCATTCAGACCTACCAGGAACCATGGGAGCTGCTGTAGATCCAGACTGCCTGGATCCCGGATCTACCACTCACAGCTCTTAAGCTCCATGCCTCTGTTTCCTCATCTGTAAAATGGGATGCCGATAATCGTGCCTACTGCACAAGTCTAGACAAAGCGCTTCAGATATAGAAGCATATAGAAAACAGGGAATCAATATTAATTCATTATTATTATTATCAGAACTTAGAGACTAGCACAAATCACTGAAAATTAAACTAATAATGAAAGGCATGCTATCAATTACCTCAGAAGTGCAGGCTGTTTGGAACAATATGTTAAAGAATTTATAAAGCTGGTGACTGTCACAGAGGAAACAATCTGAAAGAATATTCGTTCTTTCCCTTTACCCTGTAGATGTCTTGTGCTGGTGGTGGTAGTGGTGGGGAGTTGTCTCCCATTTCTGCCCCCAACTGTGGCCCATGTCCTGGATCTTTTCAACATTGCTCATTAACACAGAAGAAAGCATGCTCCCCTTGAAAGTAAGCTTTTCTGCTATTTAATCAAGCAAAGGAGTGGTTAGATGCACAGTGCCTGGAACCCACATGCCTAACTGCCAATCCCGGTACCACCACTTCCAAGCTGTGTGACCCTGGGCAAGTTCATTGACCTCTCTGTGCCAGGTTTCTTCATCTGTAAAATGGAGATAATGACAGACCTTGAGAGCGATGTGAGCGCTCAGTGAGTTAATACATGCAAAGTACTTGGAACTGGGCCAGTAACACAGTAAATTCTAAATAGCGCATTTGCTACTATTATTATACACATTCTCCTTGTCTTGTCAGTTTGCTTATTGTAATTCTTTCATCCATCCAGCAAATTCTTTCATTCCTTGAGGGTTCACTGGTTGCATTGAGGTTCAGGTTGTGTGTTGAGATTACAAAGAATCTAAATTCAGGACAATTTCTCTAAAGATAGATGTTCAAAGGGAGAACAATTGTCTCATTTCTTTCCCGTAGTCATTTGTACACTTTAAAAACAATATGCACTGGAACTCAACTTACACCGTTTAATACTTGAAACAGATTTGTGTCTGTGTTTTAAAATACCAGTCCTGCAATGTGTAGCAACAGTTGGTAACTTCAACTGGATTGTGACATCTCTTCAAGTGAACACATTGAAAGACACCCTCAAGATTATCAGAGCCATCGCAAATGTGACTCATCCTGATACTTTTCATTCCTGTGCTCCCACAGTATTGTCATATAAATGCTCACTCTCCTTTCTCCTAGAAGAGGCAACACTTCCCTCTCAAGTTCAGGTTCTACTTCCCAACCCAAAATGTAAAAGCCCTTCTAGAATAATAGTCTCTTCATTCCCCGAATGTTATCACATTCACAAGCAATTCAGTTTTTGCCAACCTTCCTACCACTTTCTTCCTGTGTCCCTTCATCCCCAGAGTGTCTTACGTTCATTTTGTCACTACAGCTGAAATAAAATCAACTTTTGCCTGGAGACTTTGGGAGGATTTTTCTATGTTTTACATAGTTTGGGGAATGACTGTGTGATGCGGGTTTGAGGAGGATCTGCATTTTGTGTTCAGTTCTGCTTCAGCAATCAGTCATTCATTCATGTGTGTGTCTGACGCGTGTGGTCATAACAGATAAGGTGAGGGTCAGATGTGACAGCAACTAAGGGAGACAGGACTCACGAGGACTTCGTTGTAACTCCACCGTTGGGCTAATCAAGTGTGTATTTTAAGTACAATTCTTTGCTTTTACTTAAGTCATTAGTGCCCATGAATAAATTAAAATGCTTTCGACTTTCCATAGTTGTTTTCACATGCCCCTCCAGAAGGCAAATTCCAGTCAGTATTTCCCCTGAGAACAGCGGTCTGGGGAGGAGTTTCGTCTGTTTCGGAGTTAACACAGGATCGCCACACTGAGCAGCTTTACTCCCTCAGCTGGCCCCCTTGGAGCATGCGGTTGTTTTCCGACTGCCTTTTCAAAAAATGCCTAGACCTATAATACAACATGAAAGCTGAAGATATTTGCCCCAAGTAATGGGATTTAGAACAGGGATGTGGTCTTCCCTTGGCTTTGCCATAACCAGATCCCACCGTGGCCTTGTGTTCTCTTTCCCTTTGCCAAGGGATCCAGATTATTCCCCCAATGGACTTGGTCACTCAATCCTGACCAAAGAATATCAGCAAAACACATGATTTTACTTTGCTGGGGAAGGCACGCCAGAGTCAAAAAATCTCATTAAGACACTTGCTCCTCGAAAAACCTCCTCATTAGCCATAATATCCAAAGAATGCTACCATGTACTTTCTTTTTTCAAGTAAAAAGAGCAATTTATTTTGCATGTTAGCAACACATACGCAAAGCACCTGAAATTAATGCACCTTCTTCAGAACTTAAAAGCCACTTAAACAGATTGGCTTATTCCAGGAACAAGGACTAGAAAGTCAAGTGTGAGTCCAAAGAGGATGGAGGATGCTTTGTTGCTGAATGGGAAACCCTGAACAGTTCTGAACACAGGATACGGCCAGGCTGATGTATTTTTTAACTGCCCTGGACCTGACAGAGCCTTCTGCCCTGCCTTGGGGGATGAGGGTGGGGCCAGTCTACAGAGACACAGATCAGGAAGGAGATGCTGAGACGCTGGACACCTCAGGAGTGTCCCCAGCCTCCACCCGTCTGCGGGCACAGGGAAAGAAGAAACAGCTTTAAAGAAGCCATATCCACAATACAGCAGGTGTGAAACAGGAAGTATCAGGAACTCCCACTTTTCAAGGGAAGGGGGCTCCTTCAGTGGCACTGGATTATATTCAATCCTTCCCGCAGCTCCCCCGAGGACACGGTTTTTATTTTTAGAGGAGCCTCCATTTGCTGACTGTCGTGAAGGGAACACTCAGGAGGAGCTATTACCAGTCACTTGTTTCGGTAAACACTGAATGTAACATATGCCTCTCAAGTAATGTGTATCCAAACATACAATTTACAAATAATTAACATCATGTTAATTAGTCACATTAATTTATGCCACTTTGTGGAATTATTTCCTCAGAGTGTTTAGGAACGCTGCCAGGAGCTTGAGCCAAACAGTGTGAAAACGTGTTGAAGTTGACTGTTGTGAGTAGCTGTGAAACGCAGCTTGAGCAAGTTGTTGCCGGGGCCCCGCACGCACGGATCGCGCCCCACCTTCCAGCGGCCCCGCCCCGCACGTCAGGTGCACGGCCCCTTTCCTGCCTTATGCCCTCTCTTTCGCGTTCAGAGGTCTGCTGATCGCTGCTGGGTGCCCACTGTCCCCGCCACCAAACATCACTGCCAGGTAGACGCAGGTGGGGTGGGGCAGGCGAACCCTGATGCGTTTCACATGCAGTGAAACTGTGCTGGCACCTGGGGGTTAGTGATAAAAAATAAAATAAAATAAAACTAAACTAAACTAAAAATAAAAGTACTTCCTGTCAGTCAAGCTCCTTGAAGGTCGAATGGCAAAAGTAAAGTGTTAAGTTTCCAAATCAAGGGGGATCTGCAAGAGTGCTCATCTGTCTTTGAAATGTTGGCACCCTCACCAAGACGGAACCCCCACTCTTCTCAAAGTGCTTAAAATCGGGACAAAGGGATGGCTAACTCCAGCTGAGCCATTGAGGAATACAAAGAAAGATATTTAGAGAAAGCAGATTTGGCAGACTTTGCAAACAGAGTTCAAGTTCGGTAAGGACAAACAAAACCAAACAACACAATTAAGTCAAGGTAACAGTGCCCATGGGGGCCTTGGGCTCATTGCAGTGGCTGAGTCCTTGTGGGAGCAAGACCGCTCCATCACGTAGCTGGCAGGCCGTGATTTGGGAGTCTGTGATATAGGCCATGATTGCCCCTTCTCAGATCTGGTCACTGTCAGCAAGTCATTTCATTGGGGTAACTAAGTTGATAAAAAGAGATGAAATTCAGAGTCCTTTTCCAAACTTTGCAGTATAAATTCTAGAAAGCCCCAGGCAAGCCATGCAATCCCTTCACTACTCTGTTTTGGGTGAATTTTTCTAAATTAATGATAGATAGCAAGACTAAAAATCTATAATCAACTTATACTCTCAAGATCCAAATATTAATGCAAAGAACTTGCCTAAAAATTTAAGTAGACAAGCATTTGAATATGAAAACATTGACCGATACAAGGAAACTGTGGGCCGTGCAAGGAGCAGGAAGCTATGAATCTCTCTTGAGTCTCTGTACACTAGTGAAAACAAGATTAGAATTGGTTATCAACATGATTCCTCCCTTCCAAATCCCTGTCTCATCTATTTAGTTGCAGAATAGGTCATTGTAAGCTGCCCTACCCCAGCCAAATCACAAGAAACTTAGATTAGGTCAAGGGACAAAATGATGAAGAGTCTAAAGGGGCAATGAGGAGGCACTGTGAGATACCCACACCCAGCATTATCTCTGTCCTCATGCAGTTTAATAACCGAGTGAGAGAGGCAGGTGTGTGCATGACAAAACAATATAAAATACGATCATAATGCCAATAAAGTATCATATAAATGCCAAAAAAAGAGGCCTGAAAATGTGTTGCAGGACACAGAGGAAGCCGTGATCCGTTCCAAAAGTTTGGGAAACTTAGCCCAGAGAAAGTTCCTTTCTTGATATCTCTTCCTAGCTATCTAAAGAGATAAATTCTGAGTTTTATTTCCATGTGGACACACTGATACATATAAGGAGAGGGTATTTTTTTCCCCCATAAGAAACCCTTGATTCATTGGAATGAGAATCACATTTAGCCTATAACGTCCCCAAAAGTGGTGGTTAATAACAATATATTTTAAGTGTTGCTTTTTAAATTTTATTTAGGGCCAATTTTGATTCATTTTAACTTTGATTCAATTTAGTTCTCTTTAATATTTATCCAATAATGTTTCAGAATCCCAAAGATGTGAATACATGAAAGCTCTTCCCTAATGTCCAGGAAACCATTGAGAATATAAAAGCAGCAAAAAATCATCCTAGGGTTTAAGGACATTCTGAAACTTCAAAGAGATTCGAATGAAATCTGCACCTATTTTGCCCAATCTGAAATTGCACTCGGCAGGAGAAGCACTTCTCCCCATGCAGAAATGTGAAAATGCATTTGAAAAAATAGATCCATATTTTAATTAAAAGGGGCCATTCTGAGCCCAGCATGTGCAAGTGTGGCATTAATATTTGTGACACTAGCCATGGGGGACAGGGGGGCAAAGAGGGTCTTGCAACAGCAGCGGGAAGTCAAAGTTGATCCTTCTTGAAATCCAGAGTCTCACAGACATTAAGGGGTCTGCTCTTGCTTCAAAGTACTACCCAAAGACAAGGCACATTGATGGCAGGTCTGGAGACCCGTTAGGGGGGCTATGGCAGGATCAAAGCTGAAGCGGGATAGCGCTTCTGGAGAAGAAAATGCTTGTGGATATAGGTAAGCGCAGGGAGGTATGCATGTGATAGGTGGTGTCAGGGCCCACTGTTCAACAGCCCCATATTTGGCATTTAACAAAAATGCCCACATTCAGCAAACTCGTGGTAGGCACTCCTTAAAGCCATAATATGGACACCAGCCACGACGGCTGGCAGCCAGTCCCAGCATACTCAGTGCTGCTGGGTTTATGGACATGGATATTTAAGATGTAACAGGTAAAAAAAAAAAATCATATTTGTGTGCATGAGTCAGTTTTTTTGATGTCAAATGGATCATTTCTCTCTGTTCATTGTTCTGAGAGGAAAACCTCTTTTAGAAATGTAATCTGGTTCCTAAGAGCTTGGTTTCATATTGCCTTGACTTGTGTGTTAACCGAATGCTATAAGCGCACCCTGATAGTTCAGTTTTGAGTACCACGGGATGGAAGCGCAGGGCAGGAGAGGTGAGGGCAGGGCCCCCCAGCTCTGAACCCCACCAGGGAGGCACCGTCCAATATGGCAGCCACCAGCCACAGGGGGCCAGTGAGCAGACTGAGGAACTGAATTTCAATTGTATTAATTTTAACTGATGTGAAATTCAATTTCAAAATGGAAGCAGTGCCAAGTGCTTTTCCACCAAACACGCTTATGATGTTGCCAGGATTATATTTCTGCTTAACTATTGCATAACATAAGAGGATATTGTCGTTTTGTAGTGAGAGAGTCAGGTACATGGGTCGTTTCTGCTACTACACATAAACACCAGGCTATGTGTGTTAGTCCCTGTCAACGGATTGATTCAGCTGGAATGATCTTTATGTTTGCACCATGTAACATTATAGTGCGTTTATTTAAATATTTTATGCAGGCAGCACAAGTTACAGGGATACCTACATAATTCACAATTCGGATTTAGGTAAAAATAATTGTTCTAATTATAAATGTTTCAATTCGTTTCTGGTGAAAACAAGGAAGTATAGACAGATTTTGGAATGTAAAAAGATAATACTTGTACAGAATGGAGGGGCGGACAATACATCAGTTCTGTGACCAGAAAAGTTAAGAAAAAAATGATTAGAAGAAGGAGTATCACAACTTTCAGGAGGAATGTCAATCGCAATTTACGGCAGTGGAACAAAACAAAGTTGTTTGTTGCGTAAAAGAAATGTAAAGGTAATAAAGTGAGCAATATAAAGAGATATTTTTCGGTAAACATATAGTAAATTGGAAGTTTTTTCCTCAACTTTCAAACCCACAATGTTGCTACTTGCGCGTTCCTAAAATGTAGTTAGTAGAAAATATAAAGTTACACATGTGGCTGGCATTATACGTCCATTAGACAGTGTTATGGTGTCAGTAGATGATGCTGAAACTTCAAAATCTGTCCAAAGCCTGGTCCCACAGGTATGGGCATCGCCCACCACTCCTCTCTTGCTCTAAGCAACCACCTATCTGGGTTCTGGGCTTCCCCCTTCCCTCCCGGTAACCCATACTATATATAGTGGCCAATGGGGTCTTTTAAAAATTGCAATCAGATTTCTCATTCCCGCTATACTTATAAAATATGGAAAGCCTGCAACAAGGCCTATGGGCCCCACATAAACCAGCCACTGTTGCCATTTCTCATCCCTCTTCTCTGCTCACCCCCAACCACCCTGGTCTTCCTTCTGGTTATTGGAACGTGTCCAGGTTGTTCTCATCTCAGGGCCTTTGGACTCTCTGTGCCCTGCGTCTGGAAGACTCCTTCCCCAGCGCTGTACATATTTGACAATAAAATACATAAATGGATGTGGGCACGGGGAGGGTGAATTGGATTAGACGTTGAAATTTCATCCATCCATTCAATGGTTTATCCATTCATCCATTTATTTTAGCGAACGAACATTACTTAGCCTTCTACTGCCGGGCACTAGGCTAGGAGTTGAGAAGCCAGATGTTTTAAAAACCTTCCCTTCATAGAAAATAAGAGGGAAAATGGTTTCTATTTGTGTTTTCCATTCTTCCAAGTTTTAGGGAGACGGAACTTCTCTACAGCTTAGTCACTGCAATAATTTTAGGCTGTCAGTCGATGGAGACAAATAAAGACAAAACAAAAGCGAGGCCTGGACTGGATGATGTCCTAAGCGGAACATAAAAAGTTAATGATGTTACGAGTCTCCACCCGGGTTGGAAACAGAAAACAGAAACTCCAATCCAGAAGAGGTCAGCAGAGCAGGTTGCTCTTGGGCATGGGCCATATCTTATTAAGTTTTGCATCCTTGGTGCCAGATCTGCAGTAGGAATTCAATAAATTCCTGCTAGATTGAAATCATCACTTACAATAAGCTCTTAATAAGACTGTGAATTCCTTATAGGCAGGGGCTAGGGCGGTAGATGTCTGCATCCTTGAGGCCCCATCATTGTTGAAGTGCACTGTGGCTAACACCTTAAGTCCCGAGCATGTCAGCCACGTGACATAAATGTGTGAAGCAGGTCAGGTGTGAGGCATCAGAGAGAGAAGGAGATTGGGGGGCTGGGGGCAGATGCACCCCATCTACAGCGGCCCTGTGTTGCTAGGTCTTCGGATTTTTTATTCAAAATCCTACCATTTAGATTCTTACTTGAAGTCTCCGATTTTTAAACGTTGGCAATTCGCTCAGAGTGTTTGAAAGGACTTTGCGGGTTAACACAAATGCAGGCCACTTTTGGCCCCCTGTGTGGTCACAGCATGACCTTGGTGTTAGGAATAGGGGACCGGAATAAACATCTTTGAAGCATCAATCCATGTAGTAGGCAGTATACTATCCATTCCACTTCTATTCCACATCTCCTTACATTCTCCAACCTTCCAGGGTGGTGTGCCTCATTAGCTCCATTTCTTGGAGAGAACAATAGGACACAGAAGGGATAAGTAGTTCACCCAAGGTCGCACAACCAGGAAGCTAGTGTGGCAGGGTCTGAAAGTGAAAGCCATTGATCTTCCCAATGTACTGGGCTGCCTTCTAATTACAGATACAAGACCAGTTCTTAAACAGAGAGGAAGAAAGAGAGAGAGAGAGAAAAAAAAAAAAAAAGCCAACAGGTCTCTTATTAACAAGCCTACCAAATGGGCCAGAATTTTAGGATGGGCTCATCTTTGAAGCAACAGGAGCACCACCTGGGAAACGCTTTCCAAAGAATGACAGTATGTCCAGATTCTGCTGTACATTCTTCAAGTGTGTAAAGACCAGGCCTGCTTTTAAATATGCAAGCTGCATGTATGAAAAAGGTCTGAGATACCCTTGGCAGTTTGATCTTTCTGTCTTTGGCTTGCAAAGGCTCATTTTGCAGACATGTGTTTTTGCTTAGAAATGCACAGAGGTGGATAAATCACTGGATCGGCGGCCCCAGAGCCAGCTCCATTAACTTTCTTGGCATGATCTCACCACTTAAGTCAACATGACTTAAGAGTTTATATAACATTTTATTAGGCTTTAATTCCATACTTTTCCTGAATTTCAATGTTCATCTGTCAGTTACAAAATAAATGTTACCCATGACTTAAAGACCAAAGTTTTCTAACTTTAATTTATTTTTAATTAATTTATTTGGCTAATTCAAATTTCAAGTATATAGGAAGGAGAGAGTTATGAATACTTATGAAGGAAAAAAATCATATATATATACATAAAATGTATGTTATATATATACATGTAATGAACTTTAATGCAATCAGCCTTCTGAGAAAGATAAGTGGACATAAGTTCAAAGTTCAACACAAAAAAAGAAAATAGAATCACTTAACTGCGATTATAAGTCATGTGACCCTGGTGATTATATCTGACTTTGTCCCCCGACTCCTGCCCTCTTGTTCTGTAATCCTTTCTCGACTTATAGTACCTATGTAGCCCAGTGTTCTCATTACAAATAAACAAATAAATGAAGTAAATAATCTGACCAGAACTCAGTTGATTGAAAAGTTACTGTTTGGACAAAATCAATGGATCTCAACAAGGGACGATTTTGTTCCCCAAGGGACAATTAGCGATGTCTGGAGACATTTCTGGTTGTCATGACTTGGGGGAGTCATACTGGCATCAGGTGGGTAGATACAGTCTATAAAACGCAGAGGAAGTATGACATGAGAAATGCCCTGAAGAGATTATACAGTCATCTTTCATCTCAGCAGGAAAAGAAGGTGCATATTTCTCTAGTTTCTCTTAAGCAAAAATCTTATTTTTTCAGTTGTATATTGGCAATGCCTCCCACAGATGTAGAGAAGGCACAAAATTTGAGAAGGCTAAGCCCAAGACCCAAATTGTGCACGTAGTCTCAGACAAGGTCTTTAACTCATTGGAACTCAACTTCCTTGCTTATAAATGAGGCTGAGGATGATGATGAAACCTGCCCACCTGATCTCAAAGGATATGGAGAGAATTGAGAGATAATGCCTATGGGGCATTATCAGACATCAGCACCACCACCATCATCACCAACATTATCCAGGGAAATTAAAGATGTCCATATGGAAGTACCATAGTTTCCATTTTCATTCATTCATTTTTCCACTCATTTATTCAGCAAATATTTACTGTGCATCTGCTACAGACCAGGCATCCTGCTAGGTTCTGGGGTTATACATATGAGTGAGACATCAACACCTTATCCCTTTACTGCATCAATTCCCATTCTCTGTCTTGTTATAACTGCTAGATAGAACAAGAGAAACAAATACGGGGATAGAGTATACAGACAAGTCCTGGGTTTCTTATTTCAGAGTCCCCTTCCTAACCAGTGATCCTCAAAGAAGGACACAGGTGAGATTAAAATGGCTGGAGACATAAATCAGCTGGAGTTTGGCCCAAATAGATCTGTCACAGGCTCACCCCATTCCAGAAGCACTAGAAGATAGCCAGTGTCCTGCATAGGATTATGGAGAATACTTTCACAAGAAAGCAAGCCTCCCAGGGATTCAAATTTGATTCCCTTGAGGATTTGTAAATGAACTTCTGATTTTAAAGCCAAATTACATCCTGTCCTTTCCAACCTTCCTTCCAACGCTCAGGAAGAGCTGCTGCCCCCTACCTTCCAACACTCACAGTCCCCATCACAATGCTTCGCACATGACTCATCACATCATATGTGGTGTGTGTGTGCGCACACGCATTTGCATATTTAACATATCTGTCTCCATTGCTACACAGTGAAATCAAGGAACAAAAGGAAAAGACTAAACAGTCCTAGACAGCCTACTATATTCCAGGTACTATCACCATGGCAATGGTTTTCAACTTCAGAAATCCAACAGAACTTCTGGGGAAGCTTTATAGAAACATGGAGGCTGCATAGCACAGCGGTCAAGAAATGGACGGAATGGGGTTGGGCGCCAGCTTCCACTTACTAGATCCGGAACTTAACCTCTCCAGGGGGCAGTCCTGCTTTTTGTTGGGGATGATAAACTTACCTACCTCATAGGACTCTGCTGGGATTATGCGAGGTAATGTATGCAAAACGGAACAGTGCCTCCCCCTAATAAATGTTTGCTGTAGATGCTACTGGTCTTATTGTCGTGTCATCATCATCATCATCATCATCATCATCATCATCATCACAGAGGCCCTTGGCACTAGCCCAAGTGCATCCCATCAGTTTCAAGGAATTAGGGCCCAGATGTCAGTGTTTTCGAAGGGCTCCCCAAGGTTGAAAACCACTGACTTAGTATGCAGTAGGCATTCCATCGTGAATGGGGAATAAATGAGCGATTGAATGAAATGAAGACCACATACCACAGAAGACCTACAGAGCAGAGAGTGAGTCAGGAAAGAATGGGAGCCAGAGGGATCTCTTGCCAGTAAGAAGTCAGGCTCTGTAGGACATTGGCCAAAGAGCTCATGGAATCTTCCTCTCTGGGAACTTTAATTAATGGGGCAGGTAACGTTCATTCTTAGAAGGTTTCCACACAGATTCTAGCCTGGAGCCAAAGGAAATCCTTGATGAACTATGGTCCCCTTCCAGCCTTGCAATTATTTGTTTCTCCTTTCTATAAGACACAGGTAGAAGGGGAGAAGGTAACTGCCTCTCCTAGAAAACTCTGGATTAATTCTATGCAAACTCTCTTTGTAAATACCTTTCTGTTTACATTTTGTCCCACAATGGTTTGGTTGCCAATCCACTCAGGCCAATCCTCACCACTGTGCCCAATACACACTGGACTGTGGCCCTTCACCACATCCCACCTAGTCCGGGAATTAGCATCTTATTAGTCTTTGCCCCAAACACAGGAGATGCTCGTAATCATTTGTTGAAAGATGAAAATAACCCCAATGAAGCTTGTCCTGATGGCAGGTCAACAATAAGTATGGGACAGAGACTTCTGAACTCCCTGCCTGCCTATTCCTGCTTTTTGTAAATCCCACCACCTCCCGCACAAAGTCTTGCGTAAATTAATGTGTGATGAAAATATGTCACCTGATCATAACAAATAGCAAGGAGTATTTTAAAATGATACTCTTATGTTACAGAGTTTTATTTTTCACAAACAAGAGGATGATTTGGAACATTATAATAACAAACAGAAAAGAGGGCCCCATCCCCCTATTGACTTGCTGGGCCCTGGAGGAGAAAGTGAACTACTCCAAGCATTGGTTTCCTGGAGCCCAAGAATAAAGAAAATAAAGATTTTCTCCCAGAGAGCTAAAAGCGCTTCCTTTTGTATACTTTCTTTGGTTCCCACAGTTTCCCTTAAAAGCATGTGTGACTCTTCTCGCTGAGCCACAGAGATGCTAAATGGTTTGCTCCGGAGTGAATTACAAGTCAAAATGAAAGCAGGAAGCATTATCCGACTTTGGTGGTACACTCACTCATAAGCAGTTAACAACTGGCTCTCTGGAAACAAAAAAAGCCCCGGTTGGTAGGGCTCACCAATTTCTGTGGTGTAAATACTCCCACCACGGCTGCTTTCAAGCTCTGGACGGGACATAACTGAGAACAGCGCTGGGAAGACCGCCCCAGGACGCTGCTGCCCGACTTCCCAGCCCAGCGTCACTCTCAGAGATGTCAGGGGGTGGCGCCTTCCACCTCCTCCGTACCAACTTCACGACATGGACAGACAGAGGTTTTGAAGCTGTTATACTTCAAAGCACGATGCACGTTTCCATGAAGCCCTTTGAAGGCAAGATGGCAGCCCTTTGCGTTTCTGGCGTTGGGTACCACGTGGCTAGTCAATATGAACAGCTGCTTCTAAGGATCATTCATACATATTTGTAATTCAAGATCCTTTCGAATGAAACTTGTCATGCCAGAACAAAGTCCTCATTATCAGGCTTCCTTAGATATTTTCGGATAGACGATCTAAACTTCCCAGACTGTCAGGTTGATAAGAGCTGTTTCTCAGGCAACTCCAAGGAGCAAAATCTTTCCTTAAGGATGACATCGCTTCTCCCAGTGACAGCTACCAGCACAGAAAGGCATTCAGAGCAATGACCCCTGTATTAACACGGACCATTGTGAATGAGTCAGTTTCCTCCAGCACTCTTGGCACACAGGTAGGGGCTGGAGGGGCAAAGCAGTGTTAAGTTGTGATGAAAGTGAGAGAGAAAACAGGAACTGGAGAAGATGAGGAACATCAAAATGGGGTAGGACAGCAAGGGTGCTAGGAGTTTGGAATTTGAAGGAGTTAGGAACACACATATGGAGAGCTGGGTGGGGACCAAGACCCCCGTTGTCAGATAGCAATTCAGAAAAAGCGTTTTTGAGGTTTATTTCTTCTGTTACCCATGAGGGTTTGTTGTTTTTTTTTTAATCAGGAAAGACCACCCGGTATTCCGTCACTTTCATAGATGTGATTTTTAAAAAATCCCCGCTATTTAAGTGTGCATTCCTTACATTGCTATTCCGAATGGATGCACAACAGACACACTACTTGTACTTTTGCATGATTCCAGGAACTTCTGACTAGCTTCTGCACAGAGACTCCCCATGTACTATGCTGTGTCCCCCTTCTTTTCAGTAGACAAATGTTAAAATAGTGGGAATGAACGCCTTCATGAAAAGAATAATCTACGCAACTAGAGTAGGCGCTTCCTTTTTCCCATTGCAGCAAAGCAGCTAAAGCCATAACCAAGAGCAATGCCCATGGGAGGTGGCAGGACGTAGCTATATGCAGACAGACACAGAGACCAGAACCGGCAGAGAAAAAGGGACCATAGTGAAGGCATAGCAAACTGGCGAAGAGATTTCTTTGGAGAGGACTGCCGTCTTCATATGAGCCTCCAGGGCGTGGGGCTGACCACCTTTCAACCCCGAGCCTCCAAAAGAGGCTTCAGAGATGTGCAGAGATTTGTGAAGTACATTTCTGGCAGTTGGAAGTCGCAGAGCGCTGGAGGCTGACCCTCACCTGAGAAAGTTAGAGAGAGCCAGGGATGGGAGTGTGAGCCCTGAGGAGGGGCTACTGGGAGGCCAGCCAGGAAAGGACTGCTCCACTGGGCTGAGCGGCGCCTGCCTCCAAGAGGCTGTGGGAGGCAAGTGTCATGTGCATGCTTCCCATGAGCCAGAAGTACAAAGAGAGTGAGTGCAGGTCCAGTAAAGACGTTCTGCAGGCATTGGCTGAATGGCAGGTCTCAGAATCTGTTGCATCAACCTGGGTCAAGGGGATTGCTGGAGAGAGGGGACCAATGGGGAACACACAGGACCTCCAAAGCCCCCATGAGGGAACAAATCTACTTTCATCATTAGCTAGGCCTAGGCAGGGTCTCCCCTTTAAACATTTGCCAGACCCAGATAATACTCAGCCACTCAGCCAAGCGAACTATCGCAACACGCCCACTTCACCCACCTCAGACCCTGAAAAAGAGTGAAACAGCAGATGTATGCTGGGGGAAGGAAAGATGCGAGCAGAAAAGAGTAGAAAGCAACACACTGCTTCCCTTCTACACATGCCTTCCAGTTTGAATTGGGTCTAAGCTGCAGAGGAGAGAGAATCTAACTCAAGTTCAAGCTTTGGCTGTTACTTAACATTAGATATTCTAGTTACTAAATTGAGAGTACGTCTGAATCTCAGAGTGGCAGAATCCAACTTGAGAACGAGCAGAAAAGATGTGGCTAGTGCTCTCCAGGGACACGGGAGTAAAACCCCTGTTATGGGTAGAATAGTAGCCCCCCCAAAATACATCTACCTGGCACCTGGAAATGTGACCTTATATGGGGAAAAAAGGGGGTGTTTCAGATGGAATCAAGTTAAGGATCTTGATATGAGATCATCCTGGATTAGGGTGGGCCCCGAATGCAATGACAAGGAAGAAGGGAAAGAAGAGGCAAGAAGGGAAAATAGACAGAGGACACAGGGAAGAAGGCCACGTGGACACAGAGGCAGACGTTGGAGGGATGTGTCTCCAAGCCAAGGACTACCAAGAGTGCTGGCAGCCACCAGAAGCTCGGGCAGAGGCATGGGATGGGTTGTCCCCCAGACACCTCCCAGCTCTGCAGACACCTTGATTTCAGACTTTCGGCCTCTGGAATTATGACAGAGTAACTTTCTGTGGTGGGAAGAAACTAGGTTTGTGGTAATTTGGGGTAGCAGCCACAGGAAACAGATACAACCCAACATAAATTTGAAGAGATGCTGGGAACACAAAATAAGGTCATGTTTTATCACCACCCACGGGACGTGTGTGGGCCATAGACAAATGACGGGGTTTTTATTTTCGCTGCTCTGGCTCATGCTGGGCAGTAACTGAGAAATGAAGCCTCACCAAGCCCACCTCTTGTCCCCAGATGCTGCCCAAGGCAGAATGAGGGGGCAAAGGGGCAGCACCAAGAAGGAAAGGAAACACCGGTGCCTGGAGCTCTCCTCCAATTTGTAACCAACCCCACGGAGGGTCAAAAGTCGGAGAGTCACGTCTCCTCCCCTGAAGCTCCTTTTTCTATCTCGGGAGGCAAGCAGGTCGCCACCGCACATCAAATCAGTGCAGACGAAGGCAGCCTCCTGCCGTCAGCACGAGCTACTTCTCTGCTGGTTCTCTGGGTCTTGCTTCATGTTCAAGACAATCAAGGTTCCACGGGTTTGCACCGTGGAGATGTCTCCCGAAGCTTGGGTTTTGTGCTGTCTGTGGTTTCACTCCAATTACCTACTGTTAGGTGACAGTTTTATGGAGACAGGCCGTTAGAGAGAAAAATCCACCATATTTTGCAAAAATCTAAGAAATGGAAAGACTCAGGGGGTTTTAAACAGCAACGAATTGGACATCTGCCAGTCCAAAAACAGCGCCGTAATCTCTCCCCCTTGACTCAATTTTGACAGAACAGGCGGCAGTTTGTTTCCCTGACAGAGCCTCATTGTGTCTTAAAAAATGGGGGGGGAAGGCAAAGAAAAAGACCTTATTCCATCCACATTGGTGGCCCAGGGACTTGCTTTTTGAGAGGAGTGGGGGTGGGCCCATGCAGAAGGTGGTTGGGGCCCCTGAGCTCTATGTCCATCTGTTGGATTAAGATCACCATTGTGGGGTGAGAATATCAAAGATCACCAATCCCATTTTAATTTTGCTTGTGGAGGAGTAAAGTGAGGCAGAGAGTGACATGCTGAATGACACACATAGACAGGGAGAGGACCTCTGTCACAATGATGATCAGAGAGAAGCTCTTCCATTTCTAGGCCTGGCCTTGCTGAGTGTTTTCAGGCCACCACGAGCTAAGAGGCATTCCCGTGGCACCACACGGTCTCCCAACTTGCTGACCAATGGTGGGAAAACAAGGACCTTAGCATTTCTTGAGCGCCCTCAGAGGGCAAGGCCTGGGCTCCCTGCTTCACGCTGTCCTGACAAGCCTCCAGGTAATGTGCATGCTACCATTCCCATTTTAGGGCTCAGGGCACTGGGGGAGGAATGATTCAGCTAGTTCCCAGCAGACCTGGGCTCTCCATTCTCCTTTGGGTGCTCCTTCTGCTACATCTGCGCTGCAGGATCGAAGAAGGCAGGAATCAAAGAATAAACAAGGGCTTTGGAACCAGGCAGAACTGGGTTTCAGACCAGACTCTGACCTCGAGCAACTCACGGAGCCTTGTTTTCCCTTACCCTTAAGGCTGACTCATGCATAGCAAATAGGTTTCTTCTCAGGGAACGAGTGTCTAGAGAGAGGGGTTGAGAAGGACTCAGAGGTCAAGGGAGACCTGGAGGAAAAGAACCCTGGGATCAATTAGCAGAACCTGCCTAGCTGCAGCTGAGGGAATGGAAGGAGCTATCCCGCACACAGCTCTTCCCCACCGGCCTTGGGTTTTCCTTCCTGTGCGCACTTTTGATGTTGCGGGAGCACGCTGCAGGTCACCGCGTGCCTTTGGCCAGCCACCTCCCTCTCCCTGTGGACCTCTGCTGGCCTTCTGTACCATCTGGCCTCACAAAGGACAATGGCCCCAAACACTGGTCGAGGAAAAGACTAATTCAGTTCTTACTGAGGCTCATCTGTTCAGACATTCAGGAAGATAAATGTAGTAGTGGCCACAGTGCCCATGAGGGGACATCTTTTCTCTCTGCTTTTCTGAAAGTGCCTGAAATGGGGCACCTGGGTGGCTTAGTCGGTTAAGTGTCTGCCTTCCACTCAGGTCATGATCCCAGGGTCCTGGAGTCGAGCCCTGCGTTGGGCTCCCTAGCGGGGAGCCTGCTTCTCCCTCTCCTCCCCGCTCATGCTCTCTCTCTCGCTATCTCTGTCTCTCTCTAATAAATAAATAAAATCTTTAAAAAATAAAAATAAAAAGTGCCTGAGATTTGATGATTGCCTTTCTTTATTTAGCTCTGTTTCTCGCCTTTTCACCCACCCTTCAAGGCTTTTGTGCTTTGTGAAATCTTTCGAGGCCATCAAAACATTACCCCCCTCTGAAAGTTCGGTCCTATTCCTTGCATCTGAATCCGTCATATGCTACCATAGGATACGTCTTGTGTTTGTGGTTATTTCAGGCTTCCTCCATATGGGTTTATGTAAATGGTGTAGCAGAAGGAACTTTGTACTCAGAAAGATTTGGGTATGATTCTTGCCCTTTTTTTATTTATGAGCTTGGCAACAGAGGGCATGTCTCGTAGACTCTATGAGTTTGTTTTCCTCACCTGTAAATGGGGTGGTAATATATGCCACACTGGGTTCTGCAGATGATTAAGCAAAATTACGATGCAAAGAACCTTTGCTCGTCACCTAGCACAGAGTAGGTGCTCAAAAATATTACTCAATTAACAATGCATCTGCATCAGAAGGTGGTTTCACAACACTGAAAATTGCAAAAAACAACACAAAGACATGGCAATAAAAATCATTTCAGGGGCGCCTGGGTGGCTCAGTTGGTTGAGCGACTGCCTTCGGCTCAGGTCATGATCCTGGAGTCCCGGGATCGAGTCCCGCATCGGGCTCCCTGCTCGGCAGGGAGTCTGCTTCTCCCTCTGACCCTTCCCCCTCTCATGCTCTATCTCATTCTCTCTCTCAAATAAATAAATAAAATCTTTAAAAAAAAAAAAATCATTTCAGGGTCAGATTCACATGAGACATCAGAAGAGTAAAATGGTCAGGGCAAAGAAGATTCGACTCATTAAAGTACTCATTACAGTACTCATGAGATCATGTAGCCCATGGAGAGTCACTGAGTGCTGGGATGGAACGGCACAGAAAACCTGGATCCTGGTTCTGGGACACAGGGATGAGACTGGCTCTGCTGGAAGCCTCATGGCTGGGATGGGTCTGAGCAGATGGCCCTGTCCAACCCCCTCAATTTGTAAGAAAGGACACACTGAGATTCAGAAAGATGACTCGTTAGTGTTGTGCCATGATTATCATGACAGCCAGCACTGAGCCTGAGATCTCAGCCCATCTCTGTCTTCACTGTTCCCAGACCTGCTTCTGAGCATCCTCTTGCAACTTATGCTCCTCTGGGGTCCATGAGACCCAAGCCATGAATCCATGTCTACTATTTTTCAGCTTCTCTCTGATCACCATTGCAAGGATATAGTCAGACATTGCCCCTTGTAAGCCTGGATCCTTAACAACAAACAAACAAACAAACAAACCACTACACAAAAGGTGTTATGGATGATATATTTGTGTTCCCTCCCAGATTCATGTGTTGAAAACTTAACCCCTAATTTAATGGTATTAGGAGGTGGGGCCTTTGGGAGGTGGTTCAGTCATGGGGGTGGAGCCCTCATGAATGAGATTAGTGCCCTCAGAAGGGGATGGAGAGACCAGAGCTCCCCTTCATCCATGTGAGGACCTGGGGAGAAGTCTGTAACCAGGATGGGGCTCTAGCCAGACACCACATCTGCCATCACCTTGATCTCAGACTTCCAGCCTCCAGAACTGTGAGAGATAAATTTTTGTTGTTTATGAGCCACCCAGTCTCTGCTAGTTTGTTACAGCAGCCTGAACTAAGACAGATGGACATAGGGATTCAGTTAAGGTAATTCTCAATTACGGTTACAAATGCTAAACCGTTACAAGGCTGTACGAAGAAAGAAATGGTAGATAACAGGAGAGAAGTTTAAAAATACTTTTATGTGTGAAGAGCATAGAAGAGACCCTGACACACAGCAAGTTACTAATGTAATGATAGTAATAATCATAATAACCATAATCACAGCAATCCTTCTCTTCATCATCACCGCACCCCCTCCCCATCACCGCCCCCCTCCCTATCACTGCCTCCCATCCCAGACCAGGAGATCGTATATAACACTATTTTTCAAGCCTAAGTTGGGATCCATTAGAGTTCATGAAATCAAATTATGGAGTCAAGGCCAGCACCTTGAAAAATGAAACGGAATAGAACAAATACAACAGAGTAGAATAGAAAGTCATCAAGATGCATTTCACATAGTAAAAGGATAGTTTCGTGAAAATTTTCTTCATATATATGCATGCATTCGTGTACTGGATCACATAAACTATGTTTATGATTTAGTCATGGTCAAAATGGCTTGAAAAACAATGTTGGGCAAAGCCTGGTGCCAGGAAGACCCAGACCCTGGAAGGGCACGATGTTGCCTCTGTGTCTGTTCCCTCCTGCCTCCTGGCTTGTCCTGAGGCAACTCCTTTCATCCTCTGGCCTGAGCTCTAGCCTCTGGAGCACAAACCACCGAGCGAATCCTTCTTCCCCACGACAGACTTCAGGCCGTTCCAATTCTTCTCTCCCAAGCCCAGTAGTGTTTTTTAATGTCCCTTCAGCATCTTTTTGCAAAGTACTTTCACAAATAAGAAGTATAATTACTATATGATTTCTAACCCTTCCTACCTGCCAGATACTGTACTAATTGCTTTACATATTCTATTAGCCTGCATCCCTTAATGCCAGTGATAGAAAGACAAATCAAAATGGCTTAAGCAAAGAAAATATTTGCTCACGTGACTGAAAACTCAAGGGATCCACGTGCTGTTAGCTGCAAAGAAAGTCATTACAACTCTGCTTCCTTCGTTCCATGTTGCCTGTGCTTGGCTTTGTGCTGACCTCCCTCAGAGGCTGACTTTCCATGTGGTGTCCTACATCATAGCTCCTCTAGCAGAGAAGGAAAAGGGCTTCTCTTCCCCAAGAGCTGCAGCTGAAGTCCCAGTTATGGTTCTCTTTGACCTTGCTTGAGTCACTACCAGAAAATGGGGCCAATTCCACGGATCATTCATAGGCTGAGCCTGGGCTTGGGGGGTGCTCAGAAGAAAACTGAGAAGAAGGAAGTTGTTGCCAGGAATGGGGGCATGAATGTGGAGCCCCTTACCAGGGTCCTGACAATTCCGTAAGCAAGATGTTATTCTTAGTTGTGGAAAAGAAGGTCAGGATGGTTATGTAATTTGACTAAGATCTCATGCCAAGAGGTGACAGAACTGGGACTCTAGCTCAGAATTCCCAATTCTTGTTCTTCGCCCTCTACCAGGCTTCTTTGACCTCACTGACCTCCCAGTTCCAGGTTGGCTGGGCCAATGGACCACCAGTTCCCTTCATCCCCACTCCCCATCCCAAATGTGCAGGCAGAGCTTCAGCTGCCTTTGGGGCCCCAGGGCTGGTTCATCTCATACTTTCAGTCAACGAAAATCTGGACCCTGGTCTAGATCTCTGTCTATTATCTTATGAAGTAAATGGAGGAGTCTACATTCATCCTTCTGTAATTAAAAAAATATTTTTACAAATATTGATAAATATAGTGATATATTTGATCTTTACACAGATCCACAGAGGAGGGTTGATATTCTCTATTTTACAGAAGACGTATGTGTGATTCAGAAAGATTAAGTGACTTGAGTAACTTGTCAAAGCTAGACAGGCCTAATTAATGGTAGACCTAATTAATCACAGAGGCAGGATTCCAATCCAGCTATCCACATAATTTCTAACATTTAATACCTGCCACTGTCCTGGACCATTGAGAGCTTTATGATCTTTATTTTCCTCACCCACATTTCACCTAGCCCTCTCTTCTAGGTTTTTGCCATTACTAGTATAATAACTCTGCCTTCTGTATCTTGACCTAAATCTGAGGTCAGCAAACTATGGCCAGAGGTCCATCTCACTGGACTGGCCCCTTGCCTGTTCTTATAAATAAAGTTTTATTGTAACATAACCATGCACATTAATTTAAGTATCTTTTATGGTTAATTTTATGCTATATTGCTAGAGCTGAGCAGCTGTGAGAGAGACCCAATGGTCCACAAAGCTTAAAATATTTGCAATCTGGCCCTTTACAGAGAAGTTTTTCTTTTCTTTAATTTTCTTTTTTTTTTTTTTTTTTAAGATTTTACTTATTTATTTGAGAGAGAGAGAGAGAGAGCAAGGGAGAGAGAGAACATGAGCCAGACAAGGGGCAGAGGGAGAGAGAGAAGCCGACTCCCCTCTGAGCAGGGAGCCTGGCGCAGGGCTCGATCCCAGGACCCTAGGATCATGACCTGAACCAAAGGCAGATGCTTAATCGACTGAGCCACCCAGGTGCCACCAGAAAAGTTTTTCTAATCAAACTCATTGATGAGGAAGCTGAACTCTGCCTAGCTAAAGATCTGCTCTGCTGCCCAGCATTGGAATCCTTTACCAGGGGCTAGTGATTAGCACTCCTTATATTCCGTGCTTGTGCAGAGATGGCACAAGAACAGTTTCCTGATGGGAGCCAGTTGAAGCAAAATGGCAACCCCAGTTAAAGCAACCCTGTTAATCCATTCAATAGTGCGTTTTCCACTAACATAAGCCAGATGACCCTGAACAGCATTTCCAAATGTCTACCACCTTCTTTCTCTTTGGAAGACATTTCTTTCCCCATTTCTGCAAATCTCATATTTTAGAGGCTGACTGCCATGTGTGTTCACACGACAAATATGTCCCCACACCTGAGCTCTTTGCTGGGCATGATCCAGGGCAGTTCTCAAGGGCAAAGTCACAGCACAGTGGCCTCCCAGTGATCTGTGAAGGTTCCACAATTAACTTCCTAATCACAATAGCCAAGTCCTGAGTTCCAGGACTAACTGACTATTTAAAAAAAGAAAAAGAAAAAGCCAATTCAAATGCAAAGTAAAACGTGACCTAGGGCATAGAAACATTAAAGACTGCAGACCATGAATTAAATCTGCCTGAGTTTAAATCCCAACTCCACGGCTTTCTATTTGCATGGCTTTGGGCAAATTACTTAACTATCTATATAGCCTCACCATAGCCTCACCTGTAAAATGGGAATAATAATAGTACTTCTCCGATAAAGGTTTCTGCGGAGATTAAATTAGTTACGATGGGTGTCCCCGCTCTAAGAGTACCCTCGGCGTATTGTAAGGGCTGTATGTAGATTTAGCTTTTGTTACCTCCTGAGCGTTTATCATATGCAGTTGTATGCTAAGAGCTCTGTATGCATGGTCTTGAACCTATAACCCTGCCTCTGTCACCTGATTTATGATACACTTCCACAGGAGAAAGAAGGAATTAGTTACAGCTGGTGTGTGGGGAACCGCGCGGAACCCACAGCCTGGGTTATCTATACCACATTCAGAAATAGATCTTTAACTGGATGATATCATTACTCAAATGCTTGGAAAATTTATTTTTAAAATACCACATACACAGAAACAAGAGCTTAGAGCTTAAACCCAATTTTCTTAACTTCCTCTTAAAAATTTTGGAGGAGGGCTTATTAAATTCACAGATATATCCCTGAGAGTACGTCAGCCATGTGAACATCATCTGTCAAGTGTATCTTGCAAGAAAAATTCTTGCGAATCTCTATTCCGGGGTGCTTAGAAATACATTCCCTTTCAGCCCATCATGAGTTCCTTTATCTGTAAAGAGGCTCCCAGTTTCATTGTGAGGAAGAAATGAAATTCTCCGGGTAAAACCTGCTTCCCGCAGCCCCTGGCTGCTGTTGCATGTGCTGCAGTCACCTCCAGAAACCTCTGCTCACCTGCCCCGTCCCATCAGTTCTGGGCTCCCTCAGCAGCCCGAGCCCAAGCACATTCTCATCCCAGGGCTCAGCCAATCCCCCCAGAAAAGGAAATAAACCTACAATTAGAACTCTGGGCTTACAGCGCGCAAACGGATGAGCATTCCATGCCAACACTGTCTGGGAACTCAGAAGGCCAGAACCCCAAACTCTTGAGTCGGAAGGGCCTGGTGGATGCATCATGGAGTCCAACGTCTCCCCAACGGCAAGCTGTGTCCATACCCCTGAGAACCACGCAAGAGCGCAGGGCACGGAGCAAAGCACAAAGATGCTACCACAGGCCCTAACCCATCTGTATAGAGCTCCTCCACAGCAGTGGGGTGATTGGGACTGTAATTCAATTGCACAGGCCAGGTTCAAGAAATCATAGTTGTTTTCTGCACAGGCTGAAAGCAGGCTGCAGCTGGCTTGCCCCTGTTTTAATGATTCACCTCTCTCCTTTAGTTTGAGCAGGAAAAAATGCTGCCTGGGTTCCCTGGATGCAGTTTGCAGAGCCACCTCCCAGCTCCCTGGCCAGGTGCACGGAAAAGACCAAGACTCCGGTGACACACACAGTCCACCTGATAGAGACAACAACAACCATGACTATTTACTGAACACTTACTGGGTACCTTAAAGATGTTTCTTCCTTCATTAGCAGAGACATCCCCTCTGAGGAAGGTACCATTATCATCCCTGTTTCTATAGCTGAGAAAACCAAGGCGCAGAGATGCTAACCAACTAGCTTGGGGTCACACAGCTCGTGAGTACCAGAAATCTATGAGAAGCCAATTCAGTTTGGTTCAGACACTACACACCTAACCCCTAACATTAATAACCCGCAGGATAACAGTGTGTCCAAGAAGACATTCTCTTGTGGCCGAGTCAAAAAAGGAGGAGAACACAAGGGGAAGAAAGCCCAGGGAGGGGGAGATCTGCTGGAAGTTTGGGGGTGTTGCCTGAGCCCTAGGCTCACTGCCAGAGAGGCAAGAGTTAAAGAAAGGGAACCGTGCCCTTGTTTACTTGTGTTCTCGTTTCTTTTTTCAACTATACTACTGGGAAGAACTACAAGACTTTCCCACTCCTTATTAAAAACAGAAAATCTGTTTATGCAGCAGCTACAGCACAAAGGCAGATAGATATATTACAGGCAAAAAGAAGCCGAGCTATGGGCAGGACAGCATCAATGCAGACGGGGCTTGGCGTCAGCCTGTCAACAGACCTGAGGATCTCTAATTAAATATTCGGCCTCTCTCAGGGTTAGGAAAATGAGAAACAATGGCAATTCTCATTCCCCACAGTGACAGAGAGGCAATGTTCCTTGAAGGAATGAAAAGAACTGCCTCCCTCCTGCTCTCCCTGCCCTCTCTTCCCTCCCCTCCCCTCTCCCCTTCCATCCTTCCTTTCCTCTCTCCCTCCCTCCCTTCCTTCCTTCCTTCCTTCCTCAACTCATCATCGAAGATTCTGGTTTGTGACCAAGGGGACTGGGATTCTGAAGGAGAGAGGTAATTACCACTCTTTTCCTTTTCAGCATAAAAGGCATGAATCTACCTCACAGGAAATACTTTCACTTAAAATCTATAAATACCAAGTTTTTATATGATGAGATCTGCTGACAACACCAGTCCAGCTTCTTACCTTTAAGAGTTTCTAGGTCCCCAGAGCATCAGCATGAGCATATTCCACTAAGAGACTGTGTTGAAAATACTTGTGGATACTGAATAATTGTTGAGTGAATAAATGAATTCTAGAAGTAGGAGCACTCCCAAATCCAGGTTATTTGGGCAGCCCTGGCATTGGATCTCGGAGCTGGGATTGTGCATCTCTTTTGAAATAAATCCCAATGGGAAAAGTTCTCCCAATGTGCCCTCTTGCCACACGTGCCCTCTGTTTAAGGATAAATTTTAGCGAGCTCTGAAAATTGTTCCATTGGCTTTTTGGAACCATTGGGTTCTTGCAGAGGGTTTGTGTTTCCTCATGCTGCTGAGCGCGCTCTTTCTCTTCTCTGTTATTATAATAGGTAAGTCCTGGGGTGAGTGACTTACTCTAAGGAACATCCGGCAATTCTTGGACATACTTTTGGTTGCCACAGACGGTGGGGTGTAATAGGCATCTAGTGGGGGGAGGCCAGGGATGCTACTGAACATCCTACAATGCATAGGACAGCCCCTCCCGCCCACCCTGCAACATAAAATCACCCAACCCAGAATGCTGTGATGCCGAGGTCGGGAAACTGGATTACCCTGACAAGAGGGTCTCCTGCAAAAGGAGGTGAGCTGTGGATATCATGATGAGAACATCTTTCCCTTTTCTGCATTTCTTCCTCACTTTCACAGTGCCCATTAAATTCATGCGATATCTGTGCCCAGAGTGCAGAGAGTCTCTAGGGAAATTAGAGCAAAGATCAATAATAATAATAACAGTAACGACTCACATTTGTATATTGCTTTACTGTTTACCAAGTACTCCCTCAGCATTAACTCAACTGGAGCTACACTGGGGAAGGAAGTTGGAAAGATTTCCCTAAGAATATGTCCCATTTTATGTGTTTCCAGAATTAACGGTTTAAAACAAATTAGAAATAGATTAAACAAAGTACCTTTGGTCAAACAGAAAAGCAATTACATGATAGGAAATTGTAATAATGCATCGCAGGCATCTGCTTTCCGAATCCCAATGCTGGCTGCGCTGCAGCGTCTATTGCTGGATGTACAACTGTAGAGAGACTGCCCTTCCCTCCTCTTTGAGACACCCAGGTAGGAGTGGAGCAGGTGATAGAAGAGGGGACCTAACTTTTCCCAGTGGTGATTCAGGAGCACCTATCTTTTGCTGAGCACCCACACATTGGGCTGGATTGGGCTTGGGGTGGGTACTTACATGCTATCGTTTCATTCCCGAGCACCACATTTTTGCAAGGTAAGAAGTGTCACTCACACATATTTGGTGGATAAATTGAGAAGTTCGGTAACTGCTCAGAGCGTGTCTGTCTACTCCCCCACACCACATGCATGATCTAGTACATCACTTGAAATCGCCAAATACTTGGTACCTGGTCCACAGAAGGTACTTAATCAGGATTTGTTGTTATTGCCATTCTCCCAGGAAAAAATAAAGAAGAAAGGACTATCTCATCTATTGACAGCACAGGCGCACACACACACACAGACACACAGACACACACACACACACACACACATCCCTACTCCCTTCTTTGGTGAGCTCCTCATCAATGGTAAAGGAGTAGCATATGGCTTCCATTCTTACTCAGCACTATGATACCAAAATATCTGATTAACACCAATCTGAAAATGAGTTTCTCATTCGCTGTCATGTTTACATATATGGAAACTCAATAAACAGTGGGGTATTCCAGTTACTCACTTGTGTCTATAATTCTAAATATTATCACTGCACTTCCTCTGTAACTTGGATATACGTACTTTTTAAACTTTTGTTTTGAAATAATTGTAGGTTCAGTTGTAAGAAATAACACAGAGACATCTGAAATATTCATCACCCAGTGTTCCCCAATGGTATCATCCAGCACAACTCGACTACACTATGACAACCAGAGGATGGCGGCTGGCATTAATGCCATTGCCCCACCTTATTCGGATCTCACCACTTTTACATACACTCATACGTGTGTGTCCGTGTGTTTGCATGTTTAGTTTTATGCAATTTTATCACATGTGCACTTATTTTGTTTCATGGCATGGTAAGTACTCTGTGTAACTTCAATACAAATCAATAGCACAAAACGATGATGAGGCACATTTCTAATGTAGAGAGAATACTTCAATTCGTTCATTGAAGGCATTTTCTGTGCCAGGCACTTTTATAACAAAAAAATACTAGACATGGGGCGCCTGGCTGGCTCAGTCAGTGAACCGTCCAACTCGTGATTTGGGCTCAGGTCATAATCTCATGGGTCTGGGATGGAGCTCCATGTCAGGCTCCATGTTCGGTGGGGAGTCTGCTTGAAATTCTCTCTCCCTCTAACCTCTCCCTGTGCCCCTCCCCTCCACTTGTGTACTCTCTCCATCTCTCTCTCTCTGTCTCTAGAATAAATAAATAAATCTTTTAAAAAAAATACTAGATATGGGGCGCCTGGGTGGCTCAGTTGGTTAAGCGACTGCCTTCGGCTCAGGTCATGATCCTGGAGTCCCGGGATCGAGTCCCACATTGGGCTCCCTGCTCAGTGGGGAGTCTGCTTCTCCCTCTGATCCTCCCCCTCTCATGCTCTCTGTCTCCCATTCTCTCTCTCAGATAAATAAATAAAATCTTAAAAAAAAAAATACTAGATATGAAGAGGAAGAAAACATGGAACTTACAGTCTCCTGGGAGAGGCAGGAACATAGAAAATCATGGGACCCAGTGAATGCAAAATGAAAGAAGCCTTTCAATTAGTTGCAAAAATAATCAAGATGAATAAATTATATATTTTGGTGGTTATTATATTGGCCTTGATCCCAAAGTCACTTAGACTCTTAACACTATACATGTCTTAATATATTGCAAGCATTCATGCAACATATGTTTAACATTTAAAATTATTAGCTCTAATGATCTATCAATATGGTGTCTGTGTATCTTTTCCCAATGCAACAAATTCAATTCAGTATGTTGAAACATAAAAATAAATCAACTCCAGATTTGATTTATTCATGCATAGACTTCCCCATTTCTTTATCATAAGATTATTTAGAATTCCATAAAATACATATATCTGTCTGCGCTTCATTAAACAAAGATGGTTGTCAGATGAGGAGGGAATATTTGGCATATTGACAAGTGCTCTTTAAGCTTTTATAAATAATGGCAAGAAGAACAGTATTTCGTACTCACATGAAAGCCTCTTTTGGGAGAAGCCAGAAAAAGTGTTTTATAACTGAGTAACATCATGTCTGCATACCTGACACACTCAGTTTCCCATCATGGGGTGGGTATCTGTGTGCTTAACAGGGTGTGTGTTTGTATTAAATCGCCTCACCTACCACTGAATCAAAGTGCATTTTTTTCTGTGCCACTCAAGCTAGTCCACTCTCTCCTGGAGCCTGTTCCCAATTCAGTGTTCAAGAGCCATGGGAAATCCTGGGAGATATTGACGCAAGGGGATAAGACAGGACTGCAGAGCATTTCACCTCTTTTCCACTCGGTCCCCATTACTGCGAGAGAGTGGGCAGCTAATCCAGTGGTGTTTTAACTAGGAGGGATCTGAAGTACACAAAGGCACAGCCTCTAGGACGGGGTCACAGCACACATTGGTGACCCGGCTGGGATTAGAGCCTGTACTCCTAGGTTCCTGCCTTATACAAGGCACAGTAGCAGGTGCGGGGGGGCGGGGGGGGGAGGTATTTGAAGAGGAAAGATCTATCAGCCAGGAAGCATTATTACCATCTACGGCACACCCAGCACAGGATTAGGCTCCAAAGAGACAAAGAGCTCTAAGACGTCATCCCTACCTTGGAGGAGTGTACAGTGTAGATTGGAAGCCAGAAATCAGAAACATTTCAAGGGTGATATAAGAATGACATAAAACTTGATTTTAAAAAAGCATATGGTCTAAGCTATAAACTGTAACAATACCAAAAAGAAAGGAGTAGGGGGTGGAGTGTGTACCTAGAGTTGGAGGGGGAGGGGCCCAGCGCCAGGAGAGCCCAGAACAGAGATCCTGCCTTTCAGAATTTGAATCAGATGAGCTGAAATTTGTTTCTTGGCCCCTCACTTATTAAAAGTGAGTTTGAGAAAATTCCTTAACCCCTCTGAGACTCAGTTTCATCTGTAAGTGGGGATAGGATAGTACCTACATGATATGGTTGTGGTGTGGTTTGTGTGTGTTAATACCTGTGAGGCACTTAACCTAGTCAATAAGTTCTGAGGAAGACAGCCACGCGGGTGGGAGAGAGAGAGAAGAGGAACAGGATGGACGAAGAGCAGAAGGATGAACCGTGCTCAAGGGTGACCTGAAGCCAGGCAAAAGAACTGAGCTTCTTTCCCAAGCTGCAAAGGGTCTTCTGAGCTAACCTAACTGAATCAAAACAAATAAGCATATGGGCATAAAATAGGTAAACAAATGAAAAATTATTCACAGCCAACAAAACAGAAAGGAGAAAAGCATTGAAGTGTGTGGGTAAGGATTGCAAAAGATAAATGGGGAGAGGGATGGCTGAATTGGATGGGAACGATGACCAAAGCTGAGAGACACTCACTGGGGAGAGAACGAGGTTGCAATCAACATCCCCCAAATTCAAAGCTTCGACTCAGCAGCATGGCTATGCTTGTCCTTATTAGACAGGACCCCCTCCTCAGGAAAGTTCTGATAGCTTACTAATCTGAGGTTCTGCTTGATTCCATATACCTCCAAAACATGTTTTGTTTTTAGACCAAATATCTTGTCCCATATATTTAGGATGTTCATATAGTTTATTATCCAAACTGGGAGGATTTTGCTCTGAGAAAGTTAAGCCAAATAAGATGTCAGGAAAATGGGGATAAATTGGAACTCTCCAGCCAAACCGGAACATGTGCTTGAATCACATAAAACCCACATAAATAATATTAAATTTCTGTTTTCAGTCTATTCTAGAAACACTAGGAAATGGCTGGACATATTTCACCATGTTTGGTGGGTATATTTGGAACTGTCTGAATTAGAATATGGATCTCTATAAAATTTACATTGAAGGATCTGGAAAATACCTCATAGATATAGACAGACATTCCCACCCAGCATCTGAAATGATTATGAGAGGTTCTGGGAACTTCCATGTGGGAGAGATAAGCCACTTTATTATGACCAGCAGTGGATAGAGAAAGCAAACAGTGTTTTTAGAGCTCAGTACCAGATCAGAAGTCCCCAGGCGGGATGGCCAAGCCTGCCAAACAATGGCACCCGGAGACCCAGTGAGTCACTTCTTGGTTCTGTAGCTCTATGGGGCATCTTAAGGATGAACTGTTATGACATTTATCTTCTCCATAGCAACACAGCAAAGGTCAACTCAAGAGTTAACATTTGTTGAGCAATTAATTTGTGCAGGCTTGCTGGTAGATTCTTTTCTTTTTTAATAACTGTACTGAAGTGTAATTGACATACAACAAACTGAACACATTATTGATTTGGGGGTATTTTCATTTGGTAACAAGGTATCCAATCTATATGTGCCACAAACAGGTAGTGTGCAAAGTATAATGTTGGGTACTGGTGGGGTTTTGGGGCTCTGGGGGGCACCTCTCCCTGGGCTTCGGGTGTCTAAGTGGAGTGAACTTCATTAGAGCAATGCCCTGGGCCTCTCTTGGGACCCTTCCTCACTCTCTCTCAGAAAATGTGGAATGAACTCTATTTGGCAAATTCTGGAAGTTACTGAGAAAATCCAGCTTGGCTTCATCCTATCCCTTCTATGGGATAGACCTGCAGAAAGGATCCTTTCTCAGCTCCTCTGTGCCATATGCTTTCCAGGGCAGGGTTTGGAAGGGAGACAAATGCAAGGATTAGGGATAGTTAGCACTACCCATGTGCAGTGAATAAGTGTGTCTTCTCTGGGGTCCCAGATAGGAAAGCCCACTTGATTCAGGGGCCTGAAGCCCCATTTTCTAATGCAGCCTTTGTCTTTATAAAGATAATTTTTGATTTCCATCTGCTTGCATTTTCTTTTGTTTTTAAACAAGTGTAGGGATGACAGGTCCTATCTATTAGGCTTTCCCAAATCTCAGCAATAGGAAACACAAGAAATACAAAGTACAGTCTCTGATCTTATTGCCAGGTTGTGGAAGCAAAAAAAAAAAAAAAAAATATATATATATATATACACACACACACATATATACATATAAATATATATACATAAAACATATATAAATATATATATACAAATTAAGAAAGTTGACAAGATCTTAAATACAAAAGTGCATCTTCTCAGTGCATTGTAATAATGTAAATGGTATAAGGTAATTGTTTTCAGCTTAAGTTTTCATCCTTTTCATTCATATGATCAAGAACTGAAAAGCAATGCAAAAAATAAAAGAATTTTAGTGGAGTGAAGAGGAATAGCCAAGAGTGAGGGAAGGAAGAAAGGAGGGAAGGAGGGAAGAAAAGAACAGGAGGAAGAGGAAGGAAGGAGAACTTCTCGAGGGCTGATGGCAATAATAGTAATCACAATAATAATGATGAGCACTATGTCTGCCAAGTACTGACTGTGGGCCAGGCCGTAGGCTTCCACCTTTATGAATGTCTTTCATCCCCACAGCAATTCTACAAGGTAGACACTATTGTTTTTCATGTCCCTTTCAAAGTTGAGGAACAGGTAGCTAAGAGAAGTCAGGGGACCTGTTTGCAGCCGCATGACCAGTAAGGGGCAGGACAAGATGTGGATGTCCATGCGCTGCCTTCAGTCCATGCGCTCCTAACCATTATGCTCTCCAGCCACTGATAATGGGTCACTGAGAGGAAGTGGGGAGGAGATGAGTGAAGGAGGGGGAGAGAGTTCTGTAAGGAGGAGCTGATGTGAATTAAGGGTCAGAGGAGGGTAGCCAAGGGATCTTCTGCAGGATGCCTGCTAGCCAGCCTGCCCAGAGTGGAGGTCTGTGCAGGGAGAGAGGACACGGATCATCCCTTTTCTGCTTGGAACATTTTTCTCTTTCTTGTTCCTTCCCCTCCATCAAAGCTAATTTCAACTTCACCTTCCTCTAGACTCTGACATGGAGGCTGAGAAATGCCATCTGCTCCCGTCTCATCTTTCTTTTACCAGCTGTGTTTAAAGACCACCTCTGGGAATGGGTACCAGTACTTGTCTTCCTAAAACTTACTGTGTGAGCAATTACAATAATCACCATTTACAGGATTTTTACAATACACAGGGAACTGCAGTATGGACTTACCCCATTTACTGCTTGGGAAAATAACCCAGGAAGACATTGTCTCTAGTTTAGGGAAATGAGGCTCAAGAAAGCTAATTAGCATGCCCAAGGTCACAGAGGGAGTAAGTATAGAAGCAGGGGTTTGAATCTTGTCCTATCCTGCCCCAAAGCCATGCTCCTACCCATTGCTGCACACTTAACCTTTCTCTACTTTTTCAGTAAGTGGCAGAGGGTATAGAATGGGGGAGGACAAATGCAAATGAAAATAAAAGAAAAGCAAAGAACCTTCATACAATCTAATATATATTCACCCTCCTAGCTTACTATTTAGAATCCACAGTCCCCAGTTTTTATACAACCAACAAAAAGCAGAAACATCCACACCCAACTGACCTAATCGTAAACTGGGGAATATACCATTCAGATGAAAAGTCACAAGAAAATAGAATGGTAGTAGGCAGAATTCTAGAATGGCACTGCAGGATCCTGGCCCCTGGTTATTCAATACAATACCAATCTCAGTGCCCCTGCAAAGGGATTTTGCAGACGTCATTGCAGTCCCAAATCAACTGTCCTAAGATGTGATCATCCAAGGGGTTTAATCCAGTCACATGAGCTCTTTAAAAGCAGAGAATTTTCTCTGGCTAGTCATAGAAGAGGAAGTCAGAAAGATTCAAAGTGGGAGAGGGACTTGAGTTGCAGGAGAGGATGACATGGAGGGAATGTAAGACTCTCAGGAAACTGAGAGCTGTCCTTGGCCAATAGCAAGCAAGAAAATGGCCATCTTATCCTACAACCACAGAAATTGAATTCTTCTAACAGCCTGAATGAGTTTGGAGCCCAACCCAGTTGATACCTTGACTTGGGCCTTGTAAGAGTGTAACCTGAGCCCATTTGGACATCTGACTTACAAAACCTAGATTATAAATGAGTGTTATATTACACCATTAGGGTTGTTGTAATTTGTTAAACAGCAATAAAAATGAATGTAAGAACTTCACTGTGATAGTGTGAATTATTGAAACACACTCTATTTCTCATTTTAATAAAATGTATGCATCCCAGTTCTGCAAACGTGAGAGCTGGGGAAATCCTATCTACTTTCAGTGGCATTAAGTTTAACCATCCGGAGACATAGGAGATGGGAGCCTATTTATAAAAGAAGATTTACAGTAATATGCAGGACTGGCTGATTTTCCAGGCAAGTACGTACCTTTTTAAAAAAGTTTAATGTCATTTTGAACATTGCTCATCAACATGTTTATTTTATATAGACGGAGAGAAGACAATTGTGTAAGATAGTTGACAGGATCTGAGTCTTAAATAAGAAAAAGTGTGTGTTCCCGCATTGTTATGTTTTTAATCTGCCAGAAAAGAAGCAAAGCCTGAGAAACAAGTCAAAAAGTAATCAGATTATAGAAAAACATCCAGTTTAGTTTCTGCCAGCCTGAAAAGCAGGTTATTTCATCTTTCTGGGGAGGAGAGTAAGAGCTGGAGAAAAAAGTATCATAGTGCCCAACAAAAGAAGAAAGGAAGGACCAGGCTCTGCCAGTGGACACCCCCTTCATTTGCCCACTGACCATTGAGCCTCATCACAAGATGGCTGAAAAAGACAACCAATGTTATTTTGTAAAGCACTTAGAATAATGAAAGTATTGGTAGATACCCAGGGAATGTTCATTCTTTCCTCTCTGGACTACCCATCATAGGAGTGCTGCTTCTCTGCTCCTATTGTTTCTTTCCTGTGACACCAGCTCCATTAATTTAAGACCCTTGGCATGCTCAGCTGCACTCCTTCCTTCCTCCTTCAAAAAGTCAGCTCTTCTTCCAGAGGCCAACTCAGCTCCATAGGAGGAGGTTTACTGAAGAATAGCTTTGCCTGCACTCAGTTCTGGGATTCAGAAAGAGGAACCCTCATACCAAGTCCTCCAATCTGGCTTCTCAATAGTAAAGGTGATATTTCAGCCTAATTTTTAATGCTTGGTTTTATTTTTCTTCATGTTTAGAACCAAGATGGGAAATGGGGTTCTAGTTATTGCGATTTCTATTCTGAGGTCCCAACATTTCCAGGAAACTATAATTCATCTCTGTTTTATTTTGAAGTACATGATTGGGTTACCAAAAGCAGAGTCTCTGATTCTAGGACATGTCACTTGGTGGATGTCCCTTCTTATTTACAAATCTCTCTAATAAATTATATTAAGCAGTTTTTCCACCTGACAACTTACCCACACTAGGAGTATTTTATCCCAGAGATAAATGAGAAATAAACCTAAATAAATGCATATGGGGTCTAAAAGATAATAATATGGCACCTTATATAATCCATTAAAAAATGAGCAAATATATTTATCTTCAAATATACTTCTATTTTGGAAAATCCCACTTGGACATAACTGTGCAGCTGGAAGATGTCACATAGGCCTACTTCCTGCCTTAATACTAATATTATGTTTTCCCCATCCCCAGAGCTAACATAATTGCAAGTATAAACTAACAGACTTAAAATGGTACCATGGTAATATTAAAAAAAAAAAAAAAAAAAGAACCCAAACTAAATTTAATTTGGTGGGGGGTGGGCGGGGGCAGGGATTAGGAAGCCTGAGATCTAGAGCCTGTGTTGCCATAGATTAGCAATGGGACCTTGATCATATCACTAGATGTCATTTATAAACTTCAGTTAACTATCTGTAAAGAAATTGGTTGGACTGTGATTTCCAAAGTTCCTTCCAGCTCTAAAATTGTGTCCTTCCTTGAGCCAAGTAACCAAGAACATAGAGTAGAACTGATCAGAAAGGTGGGGAAGCGTCTGTCCAGAAGTGGGTTAGCTTCTGTGGTGAGTACCACTGTCACTGGAAATTGTTCACACAAGGGGGAGGGGGGGTGCCATGATAGAAAAAAACAAAATTATGGATTAGAGTATTAATTAATGTTAGCTGCTGTGGCAGATAAAACCCCCAAATCTCAGTGGTTTAGCACAACAGAAATTTGTTTTTGGCTCACTGACTCTCTGATGGGAAGGTTCAGCAATGACTTGAGAACCCCAACTCTTTCTGTCTTGTGGCCCCTTCACCCTAAGGGTTTCTAATCCTTCAATTCCATCCAGTATGGAAACACAGAGTGAAGAAGGCACTCCTTTGTAACCACTCAACTAAAAAGCAACACACATCACTTCTGTCACATTCTACAGGCAGTAATTGGTCATAAGACCTTGCCTTGATATAAAAGGTCAAGAAAGAGGGTATGGAATTCTGGTTCCTGGCTGGGCATCCACTTAGCAGCAGTAACTTCCCTCTGTGGAAAATGGCAGTCAGTCTTTGGAGAGCAAGAGCCATATTTTCCCCAGTTAATGTGATGTGCTCCTCACAGATATGAACTTCTTATTTTCTACGGCAACTTCCACATTAGCAACTAATTTCTGCTTTATCTGGTTTTAATTATGTGACACAAGGATGCCAAGTAAAACAGCACCGTTCATGACTAAAATCAGACTAAACTCAGCTGAAATCTAGTGTGTGTTTTGCTCTGTGTGTCTTTTTGTTTTTAATGTATGTAAGCAGAAATACATGCCAGATAACTGTGAGAAGAAACGTGACAGCAGCTACTTCAGCCCAACTGTAATAAGAATGAATACATGAAGAATGGCTGGATTCAGGTAGAATTCAACTCATCAAGAAGATTCCACAAAATATGTATATATTCCTTGATTGCTCATTCATCATATTTTGGCTTATTGAGCTGCTGACAGAGTTATATTTCTTGTTTCGTGGGGGAAAAATACTTTGAAAAAGTGTCATGTTATTATCTGAATAGCTGAGCCCTGTTTTAAATTTGCTCTCTAAGGCAAAGAAATGCCTGGATTTAAAAATGCAGGTTTGTACCGAGTAGAAACATTAGGACCTTTGGATTTGAGATTTGATAACATCTCCACCACACATTATCATCTACCAGTGAAAATAGCTTATTAAAAATACGCATTTAGACCTTTAAGCAAACAAGTATCAACTACAGCATGGGTGGGGAAACTTTCTGTAAAGGGCAAACAGTAAATGTTTTAGGTTTTATGGGCCATGCAGTCTCTGTCCTAACTACCCAACTTTGCTTTTCTAGCAGAAAGCAGCCATAGTTGATATGTAAACAAATGGGCATGGCCGTGTTTCCAGTAAAACTTTATTTATAAAAACAGGCAACCAACTGGATCTGACCCATAGGTTATAGTTTACTGATCCCTAACTAGAGACAAGATGGTGGAAATCCCTAAATGGAAAACTTCCTCAGCCTTGGATGGGAGAGGACCTCAGTTTTCTTCTTCCATTTCAGAGGTGGACCTTCCAGGTTTGTTTGGAACTTCCTTTATAAAATAAATAACATTTCCATTATCAACAGGTGATGAAGGGGAAGGGTATGTACCAGCTCCTAATGAACAGAGTTTGAGACCTAGGGGACCAAGTTCTAATTCTAGCTCTGTCAAGATGGAGGATGTGATGTTGCTTGCCTCAGTTAACTTCAATAGGTCTTTGTTTCTGCTTCCCTTAAATCAGGGAGTTAGGCAAGATTACCTCCAATATCCTTTACATCTCTCAAGTTCTTTTTAGATTGGAAAGCTAACTATGCTAGGAAGACTTCAGATTTGGACTCGCAGCTCTATAGCTTGCTACGCATGTCAACCAGGGACGAGCTACTTAAATCCTCTAAGCCTCCATTTCCTTGACTGTTGAATGGATCCTGTACTCCCCACCTGACAGGATTAAATGGAATAATGTATGTGAGACTAAGTAGCAGGGGGCCAGAAGCAGATTGGATGTTCCAGTGTGAGTCCAATCGAGATGTGATTTCCATGACTAATTTAAAAAAACCTTCACTCCAACTACCCTGTAACACAGTCAAAGCTGCCCTTACCCCCTTAAAATCTGAACGCATCCTCTAACAAGTGATCTTCAAAAACCAGGTAAAAGTAAGTAAAAAATATATAAATGTGGCAGATGAAGGATAGTCACAAGGTCTCAAAAATTCAGTTCCTGCAGGGAAGGAAGCTCCAAGCAGGGAGCGGCCATGAATGGGGATTCCCCCAAGTCCCTTCAGTAGATGCTCATAGAACTATGGTTCAATTTCCCCCTTCCTTATGACTGTTCCTTTATCTCAGACTGAGCAGAACATCCACATCCTAAGAGATGGCTGCAGAATGCACAATTAGGATAAAGTTTGTTGCCTCCATTGTGCCAGTCCCCACACTGGCATCTTAGGACATTTCTTCTCACTGTTCCTTTACAACCTTGCCCTTCCCATTTTCACGGATGAGCTGAGGCCCCACAGGCTTACACAACTTGCCCAAAGACAAAACATGCAAGAGGACTGTTTGATTACACAGATTGTGTTTGTGCTTTTGGGCATAAATCTCAAGAGAAGATGAGACTCTGGGCAGAAACGGTGACAAACTGAGGCACAGAATCTGAAACCAAACTTTCCCATGAACCTACAAATCAAAGACTGTCCCTGCCAAACCACAGGACTCTCAGAAGATGGATAAGGTAGGTGGACGATCAGAATCTAAGTCAGGAGTAGTACCAGATTGTTCTTGACATTGGAAGAGAGCCTTGCACATTGTGGGTGAACTCCATGTGTTTTTGAATGAATGAATCAGTGAAGGATTGGCCTATATTCACGTCGCCAGTACCGCATGGTCCATGGATAAAAATGACTATTGTTCTGATTTTTTTGTTTGTGTATTTGATGTATGTCCTTGCTCTTGCTGCAAGTCACATTCTTGTCCTTATTCATCCAGCGTTCACCTTTTCAAAACCTGACCTGTTTTCTTTGGCCTCATATTTTTCTCCCTTTGCTCCTGCCTTTCATCCTCCTTCATCTGTATCCCAAACGCTTCCAGAAAGCTTGAGTACAAATTATCTTTTTCTTTTTTCACCAGCAGAGTACGGGGTGAGAGGGTAGAATTTCTTGTTTTTATATACATTTAGATCGTACAACTTTCCTCTATAAACTTAAAGAAAAAGAAGCATTAACTTGAGATCATGAATGTGATGCCAAGTACTTCATGTTAAGAATCCTACTCTCGATCCTGGAAATAATAGTAAGAGGACAATTTAAGAAATACATAAACTAAGTTTGGATTTTGTTAGAAACCAAACAATACCAGGCCATACTAGGAGATGTATCTATTCATACCAGCTAATGTTCATTCAAGGAATCACTTCCCCTCTAGTGTTGCTTCTGTGCAGTGTGCTATGCTAGACCTGGAAAAAAGGACTCCAGGAAGAAAGTTAAAATGTGATTTTTAGCAACTGTCTCATGAATTTTCAGGATGGAGAAGTTAGCATGTTTTGAAACTGGGATTAACCTTGTTCATCATCAACAAAAGTGTGGGGAGTAACTGGTTGAGAAGGAGTCCTTGCTCGGGGCACCTGGGTGGCTCAGTCGTTAAGCGTCTGCCTTCGGCTCAGGTCACGATCCCGGGGTCCTGGGATCGAGCCCCACATCGGGCTCCTTGCTCAGCGGGAAGCCTGCTTCTCCCTCTCCCACTCCCCCTGCTTGTGTTCCCTCTCTCGCTGTCTCTCTCTCTGTGTCAAAAAATAAATAAAATCTTTTAAAAATAAATAAATAAATAAATAAAAAAGAAGGAGTCCTTGCTCAATTCAACACACATTACCTATATAAATGCTGGGAAATAGTTTCACACTTGTTCAGCACCTATTAAGTGTCAGGCATTGGGCTAGATTTTTTTATCTTAAAGTTTTAGCTTCAGAACCACTTTATGAATCAGATTAACAACAACAACAAAAAAAAGAGCCATAAAGACTTAAGTGAATTATTCTAAGTTACCAAATGTGGAAGTACCTGATGGGGATTTGGACTCAGGTCTGCTGGACCCTGAAGCCCTTACTGTTTTGGCAACTACTCTGCATACGAATGGCCTCTACGCAGCTGGGATAGGGATGGGCAACAGCAGACAGATGCAGGAACTTGGTAAGCAGACAAAGGAAATGACCATGAAATAAATATCTTTTGAATAAAGTGGGTATTATTTTGGAGATCTCTGATCCCACCAAATTCATTCAGGCAGGTTCTCCTGCAGCCTCCCACCCATGCACAGCAGGGGAGGCAGGTCCCAGACACTGAGCTGCTGCTTGAGTCTCTGGCAGCTCTGCAGCACTCACAGGAGGAATCATGGAGCAGCAGGGACTTGCCTAACTGGTGGGAGGATTAGGACACTCCTTGATGCTACTGAATATTAGTAGGACAGCTCCCATTAGTGTTTACCACGGACCAGTCAGGCTGAGTTTTGTTAAGCATTTTGCATATAAGATTCCATTTCACCTGCATAACCCTTGGAGGAACTACTATTATTCTCATTTATTTATTTATTGTTAATAACTGAGGAATCTGTTGCTTAAGAGTTTCTTTTTCCAGAGCCCACAAGTTGGTCGGTAGCAGAGCTAGAATTCAAGCCCGGCTTTGCCTCATACTAAAATCTGTGCTCTTAATCTTGAATCTTTCCACGTATGAAACAACTGTACATACTGAAACCTGGTAACTATGTGCAATTCACACATCAGCCCAGATGCTCACCAGTGATATGTGTGACTCTAGTGAGCAGGATTTGTTGTGGGATATGAGCTGGGATAGGAGGCAGAATGCAACCCACAGAGGACAGAAGAGCTAGCTGCCAAAGATAGTGCATACAGGGCCAGAGAGATACCATAGCAATTTGTAAGAAAGGATTGGTAGTTAATGCACACACCACATATGTGGAATATTATTGTATATAATGATTAATATATGTGGCTTCCTCTGTATACTGTACACACACACACGCACTGCAGAGACAGAGGTACAGTCTTTCTCTACTAATCTTTTTCATGTCTATAAAGTTCTATAGAAGAGTCCACTCAGATATTGGCAAGGTGATGTACATGGCCTGGGTCAGAGCATCTGACAGGTTCAGGCACATTTCCTCTGGCAAAGAAAAGCAAGCATGAACATCACACTAGCTTGTTTGATGGGGCACGATTCCAAGTCTGTTGTGGAGCCTATTCCAAACTGCACAGGCCACCCACTCTCGACTCCGTGGGCTGGGATCTGGATTAATCTGGTAAGTGGGTATTTCTTTGGGGGAGGGAGAGAAGGAAAGATAGACAAGGAGAGGAAAGCAGCAAAAGCATGACATCTTAGTAGCTCCTGAAGAAGTTATGAGGAAGGGCAAAACCTCCTCTTTCAGGTCCAAAAGAGGAAATCAAGTAAATTCTAGTCCCTTCTGAGCAAGGGTGGAAAGAGTCTTCTTTATCACTTGTAGGGAGGATGGGAAGGTGCCGTAACACTGTGCAGCTAAAGTGACCCTGCTTGTACTTAAGGGACACTTAAGTGTTTAAAGCTGCTTAAATGCCAGGGACTGACAGAGGCCACAGCAGCTGCTGCAACTGCCCACCCCCTGGACAGATACGAAATTATAGGTTCTTGCTTTCCCTTTTATTCCATTTTCTTAAAAAAGCACAGAATGTCATTTTGCTCTATAATTACTGCTCCAGCATTAGATTATAATATGGGATCTGATAATAATTTTCTTAAAATGTTATAACGTAGCTTTGCTTCTCTCAGTATTGTGAGTGACTGGTCCAGGAGACCTAGTTTGGGGCTGTTTCAACTTAGCTGTGTTTAAAACACAGAATGGGTTGAATTTCAATAAGGTATTCACACAATGTAAAGTTCTCCACCACAAATCTGCAGGCTCAATGTCAAGAACAAAGAGGATCTGTAGCCTAAATTCAGAACCTCTGCCTTCTAATCTATTCTTGTCCCCAGCAGTCCTTTTTCTCTCCTAAGTCATGTATCACAGTCTGGATATGGTCTTTTCAATACAGTTTTTGAAAATATGAAACCATATGCCAGTTTTATAGTTTGGGATTCTGCATCAGGCAGGGTGCAGTCAAAGAAACAAAACCCACCTTAGGTATTTCAAGCAGAGGGAATATAATGCAGGGAATTGTTTTCACAGATGGCAAAGGAGTTGAGACCACAAATAGGGGATACTGAGCAATGTAGAAATCACCCACAGTAGGAAGTTGCTCTGAACCTTGGAGCCAGAGGGAAGACAGGAGCTCAGGATCTAAAGCCACTTGGTAGGAGCTGGAACCCAACAAGAGCTGGGACATGTGAGAAGGGCTCCCATGAGAGCTGGATCAGAGGCGATGAAGCCTATGCTGGAGACGACACCCAAAACAGAGGGCAGGAGATATGCTAGCTTCTGCCCTTCTCTCTCCAGTTTTCTGCCAGTGCCTACCTGTGACTAGGCTTGCCTGGTACCCAGAGGGCAAATGAAAAGGGAAAATTCCAACTGATTCCTTCATGTCTGGTTCACAAACTACTTCCTCTATGAACCCTCCCTTTGGATCCCTCCATCCTTCAAGATAAACTTCCTCATGATGCCACAGTGACCATCCATGATAGTTGTATACGTATAACAGGTGTGAGCTCCCCCAAAAGAAGCACTACAGAGGAGTCTTTGTGGTATTACCAGGCCTTAGGCATAACAGATACAAGCCTGATAGACCTGAGTTCAAATCCCAACTCTCCCACTTACAAGATTTCTGACTCTTGTTACATTACTAAATCTGCCTCCATTTTCTCATCTATAATAAGGGGGGAATAAACTCATCCACTTAGGCCAGTGTGAGGATTAAACAATATAGCACCTAGCTCTGGAAATGAGGAGATTTTTACTGTCATGCTGTCTTCCTAGATTGCAAGTTAATTATGATGCATTTGGAGAGCTAATGTTTTCTGTTGGTTCATCTCCCTAAATCATTCACTGTATACTATACAACCTAATGGAGGTGACTACATCTGGCTAGAAAGTTCTAAGAATAGTTAGGCCTTGAAGCTGTAAATGTGAAAATCTATTTGCAGAGTTCTACCTTCCTTAACATCATTTCTAATGAGAAAATTGCAGTAGAAAGCAACTTCAGAAGGAGGCTGCAGAAAGGGTCAACCCACATTGGATGAAACCCATCTGTGCACTTAGTCAACTTCAGCTAGCCTATCAGATATACAGAAATGGTTGGGCCACTCTCAATTGGCCACAGTCTTCTTTAAAAAGAAAGCAAGGAAAATAAAAGCAAAAATAAACTATTGGGACTACAACAAAATAAAAAGCTTCAGCATAGTGAAGGAAACCATCAACAGAACAAAAAGGCACCCTACTGAATGGGGGAAGATATTTGCAAATGATATATCTGATAAGGAATTAATATCCAAAATATATAAAGAACTTATACAACTCAACACACACACACACACACACACACAGAAGATCCAATTAAGAAATGGGCAGAGGACCTGGATAGACATTGTTCCAAAGAAAACATACATATGGCCAGGAGACACATGAAAAGATGCTCAACATCACTAGTCATCAGAGAAATGCAAATCAAAATCAATAAGATAATCATCTTACACCTGTAAAAATGGCTAGAATCAAAAAGACAAGAAACAAGTACTGGCAAGGATGTGGAGAAAAAGGAACCCTCATGCACTGTTGGTGGGAATGTAAATTGGTGCAGCCACTGTGAAAAACAGTGTAGAGGTCCCTCAAAAAATACAAATAGAAATACTATATGACCCAGTAATTCCACTACTGGGTGTTTACCCCAAGTAAACAAAAACACTAATTTGAAAAGATTGCACCCCTATGTTTGCTGTAGCATTATTTACAATTGATATGGGAGGAACCTAAGTGTCACTGATAGGTGGATAAAGAAGATGTGGTATATATATAACAGAATATGACTCAGCCATAAAAAGGAATGAGATCTTGCCACCTGCAAAAACATGGATGGACCTAGAGGGTAATATGCTAAGTAAAATAAGTCAGACAGAGAAAAACAAATACCATATGTTTTCACTTATGTGTGGAATCCAAAAAAGAAAAAAAAATGAACAAACAAACAACAGCAAAAAAGTAGAAACAGACCCATAAATACAGAGAACAACCTGGTGGGTTGCCGGGGGGAGGGGGATGGAGAGATGTGCAAAACGGATGAAGGGGAATGGGAGATACAGGCCCCAGTTATGGAATGAATAAGTCAGGGGATGAAAGGTAAGCATAGGGAATAAACAGAAGAGGTGGGAGCAGACAGAAAGAGAGAGAGAATACACTGTCCTCACTAACTCATGGAGGAGTTTATCACAAGGATATGTGATATAAACAATGCCACACCAGTTACCGCCAAGATTTTCCAATCAAATACCAATGCATATTTAGAAGTCTGTGGTTTTTACACCTGCTATGATCATCCTGGGAGCTGGGATTGGTCTTCTTAAACGAATAGACAGCCTTAGGACTCAGGGGAAAGAGGGCAAACAGAAGTGTAAATCCTACCAGCTCAATTTGGTCAGAACCTTCAACTTGAGATTTGAAACATGAGATACTTATGAGGGAGAGAGACAAAATTATGCTTTAATAACTTAAGTTCATACTGGTGTACACTTGCTAAAGTTATAATAATGGCATTCTAGAGATGTTTTAAATATAGTTTAAAACCACTCTGTAACTGACCAGAAAGAAATAAACTTGAGTCAGATGGACAGTTTCTCCCGGGTTTCAAAAAAGCCATATCAGTTTTCCTCTCTCACCTCTTAACAATAAGCACCCCCACCATCATTTACTAATCATCTATTGTAGCCCAGGCACATTATGTTCCTTGATTTCTACTTCTTCTTGCATAACTGCAAGGTATACATCATTACCCAAACTTATGAGATAAAGGAACAATGATAAGAGAGGTTAGGTAGGTCCCCCAAGGTCAAGCAGCTTCCAGGTAGTGGGAGTGTGATTCCAATCCAGGTCTCCTTGCTTTAAGGCTCTGTGGTGTTTCCTCTTTCAGCTGGACCATGGTAGCTAGGTCTCTTATGTGAGATAGTATTATTCTTTCATTCATGCAGTCATTCACTCAACAAATAGTTAATGAGGGCTCACCATGTGCATGAAGGTGTACTAGGTTCTGAAACCACAAGAATAAACATGGCACAGAGCAGCTTTGCAAATAGAAATTATTCACAGGAACTGTAAAGTTCTCTACCCCGAAGGGAAACAGGTCATTCTGTAAATAAGAACTGCATGTGTAGGTCTTTATATGATGCTATCCATTAAGCAGATGAGACTTGTTAACCACAGGACAGAAAGAAGGAGATGGAATCAGAAGTATAAGAACCAACTCCATTGTTTCTTGCAAAGACAAACAGTGCAATATCCAATTTCAAGGTAAGAACTCTGGCTAGCACATCTGAGGATCAGTCTCAACATGGCCAGTCACTTTGGTGGCTTTTGTTTTAAGCCTTCTTTGGGGAATAGAGGTAGTTCAATGTCTTCTAAACTGATTCTACCATTTTCTCATTCTAAAATGAAAGGAAAGAGGCACCTAGGTGTCTCAGTTGGTTAAGCAGCTGACTCTTAAGTTTGGCTCAGGTCATGATCTCAGGGTCCTGGGATCAAGCCCCACATCGTGCTCTGCACTCAGTATGGAGTCTGCTTGAGATTCTCTCTCTCCCTCTCCTTCTGCCCCAACCCCTGCTTATGCACTCTCTCTCTGAAATAAATTTTAAAAATATTTGAAAATAATAGGAAAGGAAAGGAAAGGGAAGGGAAGGGAAGAGAAGGGAAGGGAAGGGAAGGAAAAGAAAGGAAAGGAAAAGAAAGGAAAGGAAACGAAAGGAAAGGAGAGGAGAGGAGAGGAGAGGAAAGGAAAGGAAAGGAAGGGAAGGGAAGGGAAGGAAAGGAGAGGGAAGGGAAAGGAAGGGAAGGGAAGGAAAGGAAAGGAAAGGAAAGGAAAGGAAAGGAAAGGAAAGGAAAGAAAAAATTTAACCTATATTCTCTTGTGATGATGATCATCAAAAGGAGTTTAGGTGTCTAAAGCACACGGGTTTTCAATGCCACTGTCTGGGACCCCCTTCTTTGCTTAAATTAATGCTTCTTCAAGCATCTTTTCATGTATTTATTGGCCATCTGTATGTCTCCTTTGGAAAAATGTCTATTTGGGTCCTCTGCCCATTTCTTAATTGGATTATTTGGTTTTGGTGTTGAGTTGTATAAGTTCTTTATATATTTTGGATATTAACTCCTTATTGGATTTGCAAATATCTTCTCCTATTCAGTAGGCTGCTTTTTCATTTTGTTGATGGTTTCTTTCAGTATGCAAAAGATTTTTATTTTGGTGTAGTCCCAGTAGTTTATTTTTTGCTTTTGTTTCCCTCCCTGAGGAAACATATGTGGCTGATGTCAAAGAAATTACTGCCTAAGTTTTCTTCTAGGAGTTTTACGGTTTCAGGTATCACATTTAAGTCTTCAAACCATTTTGAGCTTATTTTTGTGTATGGTGTAAGAAAATGGTCCAATTTCATTCTTTTGCATGTAGCTGTCCAATTTTCCCAACACCATTTGTTGAAAAGACTGTCTTTCCCCCATTGTATATTCTTGCCTCCTTTGTCAAAGGTTAATTGACCATGTAAGTGTGGGCTTATTTCCGGGCTTTCTAGTCTGTTCCATTGATCTATGTGTCCATTTTTGTGCCAGTACCATACTATTTTGATTATTATAGCTTTGTAGTATAACTTGAAATCTGGGATTGTGATGCCTCCAGCTTTGTTCTTCTCTCTCAATGTCACTCATCATCAGGGAAATGCAAATCAAAACCATAATGAGATATCATGTTACACCTGTCAAAATGACTAGAATCAAAAAGACAAGAAATAACAAGTGTCGGCGAGAAAGTGGAAAAAAGGAACCCTCGTGCATTGTTGGTGGGAATGCAAGCTGGGGTAGCCACTGTGGAAAACATTATGGAGGTTCCTCAAAAAATTAAAAATAGAACCATATAATCCAGTAATTCCACTACTGAGTATTTACCCAAGAAAACAAAAACACAAATTTGAAAAGATATATGCACGCCTGTGTTTTTTTGCAGCATTATTTACAACAAAGATACAAAAACAACCGAAGTATCCATTAATAGATGAATGGATAAAGAAGAAGTCTGTATCTATATCTTTATCTAATGGGATATTACTCTGCCATAAAAAAAGAATGAAATCTTGCTCTTTGCAACAACCTGGATGGACCTAGAAGACATAAAGCTAAGTGAAAGAAGTCGGAGAAAGACAAATGACACATGATTTCACGCACAGGAAGAATTTAAGAAACAAAACAAAACAAAAAAAAAGAAAAAAAGTCAAATAAAAAAAACCAGGCTCTTAGATATAGAGAACGAAACTGGTGGCTGCCAGAGGGGAGGTGGGTAAGGGGATGGGTGAATTACGTAAGGGGATTAAGACTACACTTATTATGATGGGCACTGAGTCATGTATAGAATTGTTGAATCACTATATTGTACATCTAAAATTAATATGACACTTCATGTTCATTATACTTCAATAAAAAATAAAAAATAGACAAATGCACAAACAATAAAAAAAATTAATGATCTTTCGAATAGCTGCTTCCTATCCTGAACTTCATCTACATCCTTTCTCTGCCTGCTAATTACCAACGCTCTTTGTGGTTACACAGAGTTGAGTTTCTGACCTTTTCTCTTTGATATTCCAGTGACTTTTTTGTGGCATTGGTGACATCCTAAGATTCACAGTATTAAAGTACCATAAATATAATGTGAGAGTAGCACCATTTTTTTCATCCAAAGACGCAAAAACATGTACAGGGAGAGAGAGATCCTGTAGGAAAAGAAGCATCGTGCAAGCATCAAAACATCAAAATATAGAGATGTATAGAAACGTATGTGGTTGTACATCCTCATCTGATAAAGTAAAAGTTAAATGTAAGTACACTGGATCATGCCTGGAGGATACAAGGCAGAAAACAATCTTCCATTAATTGCTAAGACCTTCAAAATAAACATAGTTGAGGTCTTCTTATCAAGTCTCTTGCTAATATACAAACAAACAAACAAAAAGTCAGGTGCAACCCTGTCACTAGAAATACATCAAGACTCAAATTCTATAGCAGCAGGAAAGGGGTTACTTCCAATCCAGCCTTGGAACGTGGAGATAGACCGGCACTGGTGCCCCAAGCATGTAATATTTATAACAGTCATACAACTTTAATTTTTTCTTCTTTGCTGTGGAAAGAAAGAACACTTCTCTTTTTTTTCTTTGTTGTTAAAGCTCAGCACTGCAGGGGGAAGAAAAAAAAAAAGAACCTCCTCAGTTTGGAATTTTCCACTGCCCCCCCATCAGTCTAGTTAGGGGAACATAGCAGGGGATACAGAGCCAGGAAGAAGTGCACAGACAAGGATTTGTCGGTGAGTTTCAGAAACGCTTCATGGTCCCCACGGCTGATTTCACCTTTGCTAAGTTGCCTGATTCACTTTTGCATTCTTTATGGATACGCATAGTGGCCCATATGTACACACACAAAGCGCGAAGCTGACTTCTGCTATAGAAACCCAAGGCAATTTGTTCCTCACTGTGAGTGCCTGAATTAATTCCTGTCTTCCTTTGGGTAAAAATTAGTATAAAAGTACTTACTCCCCAAATTTCCTTTTCCCCCACCTCCAAGCCCCATTTATTTTTAGAGTGAGAATTAGGTAATTATCTGGACCAGGCCCCCTGTAAGTCTCATAAAAAGCAAGCAAATAAAATGAGATTCAGGGACGTTGGCTTGGCTTTGTGGAGGATGTTGGCAGCTAGGACACCATGTCATGAGACGTGCAGGGAGTGAGTCCCAGAGAAAGAGCATCAAAGACCTGTATACTTATGAATCATGATTTTATATGAGCCTCATCAATTCTGGTACCTCAGAATCTTTAGAGAGGACAGCCAGCCAGCCTAAAATCTTCTGGCAGAGTTGTCCCTTTGCACTATGGGGTACTTACTCCCTAGAGCAATGATTCTTTCTATAGTCTGCATCCCTTTTGAAACTCTGACGAAAATCTATAAACATTGTCCCTAGAAAAATGCGCAAACACACAGACATATTAAAAAAATTTGAATATGTTTTCAGGGCACTGACATGCCTCTGAAAGTCTGCCTTGGGGTTCCACGGACCTCAAGCTATGAATCTATGCTACAGGAATCTATGAAATAATCAAAACTCACTATTCACAAAACTTGCAAAATAATTATTAATAATAATAATAACAACAGTAATAATAATAATAATAATAAAATAATAGGGAGTTGGGAAGGGGAAGACAGATAAAAAGGAAAGGTAAGTACAGAGATTCCTATACCCAGAGTTTTTATTGTTCCATCCAAACTGGTGCCAAAAAGCCATGAATTTCTTGCATTGATAAAATGTCAGAGTTATCATCATAACTCTAGTGTTTGTTAACTAATGATGATAGGCTGGCATTGTCCTAACCACGTTAGCTTTCAATCCGCAGGACAACTTCGCAGGTAGGTACTTTGTCCACACTCAGCAGATGAGTAAGCTGTGGCATGGAGAGAAGAAAGCCACGGATCTGGGCCATACAATGCTGGAGACTCCATGATGAGTAAGATGCCACTGGTTTTCATAGAGAGTTTCATTATCATGGCAGAGCCTGAGAAACCCACCCCATTGAAAGCTGCAATCCAGGTGAGCCCTGCCAAATCTTGGGAGAGCTGGCGGATGGTGGGGGGAATGCCTTGCAGGAGGCGGTACACAAGCCAACGTGGTAGATCTTCCCCAGATGTGGATAGCTTGGATGCCTGATTTAGTGTTTTGCTTTTTTCATAGAAACACTCCTCATTAAAATAAACATGAACTACTTCTCTTTCATGCACTGGGTATTCTCTCAGTCATATGTTCTACCACCAGCTGTGATGGTTCAATGTTCTCAAAACAGAGGGAAAAGAAGTGTGGAGAGAAGGGGGCGGAGGATGCAGAGGAAACCTCTTCTGAGTTTCTTCTCAAAATCAGAGGAAAGTGTTAACGCGCAAGTAAATATGGCAATGTGTTTGTGAAATGCTGTCTCACAAGCAACTAACAGGGTCAGGAATCCATTAAAATCGTTCCACTAAGCTATCCCAAGTGTGCAGACCAAATCCTAGCTGAAGAAGCTTCCTCACTGGGTGGGCATTCAGCTCAGCTCTGCAGCTTTGGGGCCGAATAAAATAAAACCAGCCCCAAATTGCACTGACAGTCCCAGGAGCAGTCCACTGGAACTATAGTTTTCAGCTTTCACTTAGACTCGGTGGCACGATGTGACCAGCAGAGAGAGGGAACAAGTTTGAATGATTCATGTTGTGTAAATATTGAAGTGGGCTTAAGGGTACACCCATAAATTGGCATCCCAGTTTGATTCCTATAGAAGGATGACAAAGGCTAGTATGTCAGGTCATCTGCTGTTCCTTGCCTTGGTTAGTATCAGCATGGGGACATGTGCCTTAGCAGAAAGAAAAAAAATGTACCAATGAGAATGGTTGCATTCACACTCCATGGGGACATGCACACTCCAGGGAACAGTGGTTTTCAGCCTCAGCTTTGCCCATCTCTCCCTAATCTCTCTGCAGTGATCAGGATTTGTCATAGAACTAGAGACACCAGCAAAGCCTTGAAGAGAATGGAAAGCCCAGTAAAACATTGCAAAAAGAAATTATACCCCCCAAAGCAATGCTTTAAAATATATCAAAATAGGTTTTGGCATGAGCACCATCTAATCAGAATGGATCGAACCAGAGAGTGGCAAACGTTTTCTATCAGGAGCCAAATAGTAACTATTTTAGCCTTTGAGGGCCATACGGTCTCCGTGAAGACTTCTCCAATCTGCCCTCGCAGAGGGAGCGACAACCACAGGCAGTATGTCCGTGACTGGACATACTGTATGCCAATAAAACTTTATTTGTGGACACTGAAACTGGAGGTTCATATATCTTTCCTGTGTCATGTCAAAATCATTCTTCTTTTGATTTTTTGGCAAGCATCGAAAATGTAAAAACCATTCTTAGCTTGCAAGCCATACACAGAGACTGGGCCTCCTTTGAGCACACATTGGCCAACCCGTGGATTAAATCCCACCTACACCGCAGCATCGGAACAGTGGGATCCCTGAAGGACTCACAGGCAGTTCTGGGGTGACTCTGGGGGGCACCAAAGGCCTTGGAGCAAAGGGGATGGAAGGAACTGTGGGACTTGCCTCAGAGCAGAGGGATGTCTCAGTGCTTCATGGCTGAGGGGCACTAGGAGGATTCCTATGTAAAATAGAACCTCTGAATTGTTTTTGGCTCCGCAGCGGAAAGGAAACATTTTTTACACCACCATCCTGGCTCCTAGCAGGGCATTGAGTGGCTCTGATCATGGTGGGATACTGCAGAGCCTAAAAGCAGGCTTACCCTTGTCCTCATAACCACGGCAGCTCACACACGCAGGCAGCAGATGCTTTAGTGACGAATTAATGATTACTCTGACAACATTAAACAAAAATCATCGAGGTTGCCACTTACAATTAAGAAACTTTTCTTGAAGGAGTTAATAGCTATGAAAAAGAAAAGTCAGCCCCAAGAATCAGAATGGGTTGTGTCTCCACAGCCTGGTTTTGACGCTTGAGGATCCAGGGCTGTAATTCCGGGCTGAGGAAGAGCTGAGATGTGGGCACGCACCCAACACACATGAACTCACCACAAGGGCAACGGACCCCATTTCTCTCTGTTGTAAACTGGTCATGGAAGAAGGTATATAACCTCTGTTTCTGCACATCAAGGTGTCGGTTTGTACATTCTGTGATTGTGAACAAGTTTTTTGGGGTTTTTTTTGTTTTGGTTTTTTGTTTTGTTTTTTAAGAGAATCTATCAAGCCCATTCCAGAATGGGTCTAATTGACTGTTGCCACCATGCTGCCAATGGGGGTTCCCCAAGTCCCAGGCATCTGTATCCAACTCACTTACAGAGCTTTAGAGAAGACAGATTCTCGGGGTCCAGCCAGATTCCTTTGGATTCAGTACATCTGGTGTGGTGCCAGGGGATATGTATTTGAAGAAAAAAATAACAATAAAATATCACCCAGTTCATTCTAATATCAGTCCGGTTTGGAGCTCACTTCTCTAGTTAACAGACTATGTAATCTTGTTGGGGAGGGGAAGGAGTATGGAAATAGTAGCTTAGAATCTCCATGGACATCACAGTGGCCAAGAACAGAATGAGCTTCAAGGACTGCCAAGTGCTCTATTTCCGTCTTTAGTAACACTGAATTATAAGTTCTTCAAAAATCTTGTCTTTGCTAAATCCACCACACCATGTGTCTGCCCCAGTAGAACTATACCCTTCCAAAATATATTCATTTATTCACCATTTCCCCCCCAAATATATCACTTTCAATTCAACGACCAAAAAGCATTTGCTAAGCGTGAACTATACGCACTACAGACAGTTACTTGTGGCCTTCGATTGTGACCTCAGGTGCTATTCTCCACGTCCGTAATCTCATGCTGTCAAGCAGAGGATTACATGGCCAAGATGCTTCGCACCTCAAGGCTAGGGACACGCGGCTCCCTCTGCCTAGATTGATTACGTGCTCCTCTGTGGGCAAGTAACTAACCACTACATGTTCTTCCAAATCAGCTAAACTGCTGCATCCTCTGGGAGGCTCTCCCTGCCCTGTTGGTCTCTCCCCTGGACCACTGTGATTGCCTCCAAGTGCTCTCTCTGCCGTCCCTCCTGCCTCCTTCAGTGCATTCTGCACCCCGCAGCTGGAAGGACCTTTGAAAAATGTGAATCCGATCAAGTCACTCCCCTGCGTAAAACCCTTCTATGCCTTCCTATTAAACGGAAGGATAAAGCCAACTTCCCGCCTTGGCCTCTGAGGCCCCTCAGGGTCTGGCCTCTGCGCCCGCACCTGACTCCTCCCTGTGTCTCCTTTGCTTTCCCTCCTGCACCCTCCCCAGCGACCCTGCTCTCCTCAAATCTGCCACCTGTGCTCCTGCCTTAGGGACTCGGCTCTTCCCTCCCCTCTGCCTGAAGCCTCTACACTGCAATCCCGACAGAGTTGGCTCTTTTCATTGCCTGACCCCGTGTGCCTCCACGGAGGAGCTTCCTTAATCCCAGGCCCAGTGATGGCAATAGGGTGGTGGGCAGGAGAGAGACAAAGTTCCTGCTCTCTTCGATTTGACATTCTAGGGGGAGAGGACGGAGAGAAAACAAGAAATACACAAGACCGGCTTAGGCAGTGGTAAGTAATGTAAAGGAAATTAAAATAAGGCGATGTGATAGAAATGTGTTCACCATCACGGTGCCAGCCACTAGAAACCTACTCTGAACACTGTAGGCATTGAAGAAGTTTTCGCCGAGAAATGAGTTCCCCTTTATGTCTGTACATTCTTTCTTTATATTTAAACAAAATGGATCATAATTTATGCACCATCTTATGTACTTTCTTCTGTTAATAATATATCTATGGGGGCGCCTGGGTGGCTCAGTTGTTAAGTGTCTGCCTTCGGCTCAGGTCATGATCCCAGGGTCCTGGGGTCGAGCCCCACATTGGGCTCCCTGCTCCGCAGGAAACCTGCTTCTCCCTCTCCCACTCCCCCTGCTTGGGTTCCCTCTCTCGCTGTGTCTCACTCTATCAAATAAATAAATAAAATATTTAAAAAAAATAATATATCTTGAAGAGTTTTGCACATAATCACATGCAGACCTACCCTGTTATTTATTGTTTATTGTGCAACTGAGTTGCACAAATAGTTTATTTTTATTTATCCAGTTTCCTGGTGACAGACTGTTTCCAGTTTTGTTTTTCCTTATTTTTTGGTAATTCCAAACAACACTTCATCGAACATTCTTGTATATATATCTTGATACACTAGGCACCACATTAGTGAAGAAAATTGCTGGGGTAAAATTATTGGGTCAAAAGAATACGAGTAATATGATTTTGGTAAATGTTGCCAAATTATCCTCTAAAACGATGGTGCCATTTGAACGCCCATATGCCCCGGTGGATGATAAGGCGGTTTCCATACACCTCACAGGTGCCCCTGTTATCAGACTTTCAGTTTGTGGATCTGATAATCTCTCCTTGTTCTATTTGATTTGCATTTCTTTAATTATGAATGAGGTTGAGCATCTTTTCATATGTTTATTGGCCATTTGCATTCCTTTCTGAACTGCCTTTTTCATATCCTTTGCCCTTTATTCTGTCGGGTTGTTCATCTCTTTTCCTTGTTCTTCTCTGTGGGTTCTTTGTCAATTAAGGAAATTTGCTTTATGGTTCATATTGCAAATATTTCTTCCTGGTTTGTCATCTTTTTTCTTTTTATTTCTTTATTCTATATTTATTAGTGCTTTTCTATTGGGCCTACAGAGAAATTTTTAATTTGTATAAATGCAAACAGATTTTCTTTTATGTTTCCTAGGCAGTGATTTATTTTTCATGTAATAAGTGTCTCATCAGAAACAAAGTAATTGTCTTAATCTATCTGGCCTGTAACAAAATACCACAGACTGGGTGACTTGAAAACAGAAATGTATTTTCTCATAGTTCTGGAGGATGGGAAATCCAAGATCAAGGTGCGGGCAGATTCAGTGTCTGGTGAGAGCCTGCTTCCCGGTTCGTAGACATCTTCTTGTTGTGTCCTCACATGGTGGAAGAGTGAGGGGGCTCTCTTCCATCTCTTTTATAAAAGCTCTAATCTCATTCATAAGGACACCACCCTCATGACCTAATCACCTCCTGTGAGTTCCACCTCCTAATACCATCACATCAGGGACGAGTTTTCAACATGAGAATTTGGGGGAAACATTCAGACAATGGAATGACTGAACACAAGTCTATTGAAACAATTGAACACAGACATTCAGTCCATAGCAATTATACATTAGAAAGAATTCCTAGAGTCTTGGCAATAAAAGAACTCTTAAAGAAAACCAAGGAAAACAATCAATGATAATCTCTTCCCTGATATCTCTGATGGAAGATTAGCCAGCTTCTCCTTCAGCTTCCTCAGGAACTGAGTTTACCATTTTAAGAGACAGCCCTTTATATTGTTAAACAACTTTTTATTCATTTGTTCAAATAAGAGATAGAGGACCTGTGATAATACAAGAGGGCAGCATACACAGAGGTGTATCTTAAGGGGTTACACATTCTTCACTTTTAATGTGACCTAGTTCCTCCTAATACAAAGCCAAAACCCACCTCCTAGTGTTTTCTCATGACTGTGTAATAAAAAACATATTTGAAATAAAAGATTCCACCAATCTTTCCGATCCATGCTGCAAAAATCAAACCAACACCGCATGATAAGGATCATCACTAACTAATTGCATAGTAAATCCTGGTGCAGATTTCACTCTCTGGTGATACTATCAAGTAATAAGTATTTATTTCTAGTTCATGGGAATAGGATGTACTTCTGTGAGTTTGCCTGTAAAATAAGTTCTGTATATCAATACCATTTCCACTGACTTTTATTATGTAATCAGGTATATGATGGTCTTGTATCAACATCTGTTATGCAAATAGAGATATGTTTCCATGGAGAATACGTGAGATGAAGAGGTATATAGAATACCTAGAAAAATAAAGAAACTGCACTAAGAATTGTGAGACAAATAAGGCAATAACTCCAACCTTCAAAAATAAAAACTACAGAGAAGAGGAATGGGGAAGAAAAGGCCAAAGATAGATTTATAGCTTAAAACAATCATTACTCCAAAGAACATCAGCCTTTCATTGCTCACTTCTCTTCTCTCTAGGAGGAAATAGACAGAAGCTCCTGAGAGGCTAGGGTTCCCATGATGCACTCTGTTCCCAAGATGGCTGCTGCTGCATTCACTTAGAACACATGGATGGTAGGGTTGCCAGATTTAGCAAATAAAAATACAAAACACCCAGTTAAATCTGAATTTCAGATAAACAGTGAATAATTTGCAGTGTAAATATGTCTCAAATACTGTATTCTCTCTGGCAAGCCTAATGAACGACCAACTTCTTGTTTTCCCCTTGGAAATTCCAAACTCCATAAAGACAAATCTGAGGTAACCCAGAACATACAAGCTCTTTAAAATATGTGTTAAATATATTTGGTTATCATGTAAGAAGACATCCTTGCCCTGAGAACTTCCAAACATCTTAGAAAAAAACCGAACCACATATTTCACTTATACATAAACACATTCTGACCTGAGAAACAATTACCACTTGCCTTCCCACTGGAAACTTCCAATGGGCTAAAAAATAAATAAATAAATAAATAAAAATTTTTTAAAAATCACCCGATTTGTCCTATTTCAAGTGATGTTTCATATTCAATCACATCATACCTGCAAATGAGATCTTGAATTGGAGACAAGTTATGGTGGCAGAAACTAGACTGTGTAGTGAGAAGCCCATAGAATCCTCTTAGCAATGTCTCCTTGTAAATATACAAAGTGGAAGACTTGAGATGAAAACAAAATCTCATCAGATTGTAAATAAAAGCAATCACTTTTGACATTTCCTGGACCAGTCTGAATACAAAAGCGGTTTAGGTAATGACTTCATAAAGAAAGTTAAAGCCCCTTACTGAACAGATATGAATAAATGTCCTCATCAGCTCACAGAAATAAAGGGACAAACGAGTGAGCAAATCACAGCCTGTATCGAAGAATACAAATATAAATAGCTCTCATTTTGCATTAAGTGTGTTTTATATATATTAACTCATTTGATCCTCAGAAATCAGTGCTGAGAAGCCTAAATTATGGAAGAATTAAATAATGACCCAAGTTTACATTGCTAGGAAGTAGCCAAGCTGGAATTCAAACCAAGGCAGGTAATACGATGTTTCCGTTCTATGATGACACTTGCTCTTCAGATTATCTGACAGGCAAAAGGCAAAACAAAATGTTCTCACTATCCATGCAGAGCAAATCCAGTGGCCTCTCCAGAGGGCTTTTTCTAACTCTAGCAGAATCCTTACCCGGCAGTCTCAGTCTCCACAACAAAGACCTAAAGGCTTGCTAGATACCCTTTTAGCTGATAAGCCCAGTGTTAGTCTACTGACCAGCCTCACCACTCATTACAGAAGTGAAGCAAAGTGAAGCAAAGTGAAGTGAAGCAAAGTGAAGCAAAGTAGATTGAATGTGACCTGGCTGGAAGTCATGTGACTTTGGACAGGTCATGGGCCTCAACATTGACCAGAATGGAAACTGATAAAATGATAATGGTGGTCAGCCTAGAGCAAGTTCCTACTACTTCTCAGGCACAAGACCAGGCATTTAGCATGCACCTCACTGAGAACACTGTAATCATAACCCTTTAATGTTAGGTTATAGTCTACATATATTCTATATATATTCTACACAGGCCAACTGTTACTATTGCCCTTACTATTTATGCCCTTCCTATTTCAGCACATGGTCTCTGTCTTATAAGAGGAATGATTTACACCTCAAAAGGTCTGTAATTCCTGAAATTCTAGAAATCCGGAAGTGGGAGGAGAGAAAGAAAATGAGACAAAGACCAAAATTCCTTTAGGAGGAAAGAAATCCTTATGAATGGCTGCTGGGAAAGATCAAAACGAGAAAAGATCTGAAATACCCAATCCTTTGAGTTTCAAATATTTTATTCCCCTTTGCGTTGCGACATTGAAGTGCCAACACTATGCATGAACTTGGAAAGTTCTCTCCTTGGTTATCAATATATTTCCTAAGAAGGAACCATGAAAGGAAAAATCCATGCCTGCATGCTCCCCTTCACCTGACAGGCACACCACCCTGAATCACCTGAACATAGACTGTTTTAAAAGTCAGCACCAATGCTTCCACAGGCCCCTCTTCTTCAATGCCTTCTCTCTTCCAGGGCAGTTTCAAAGGGCAGGTAAGCATGAAATAAAGGTGAAAGAAGCTGCTTTTGGTTTTTAGGCTTTGTTAGACTTTAGTTTCCATGCCCAAGTGCCTCTCCCTGTAGACCCTGTAATGTGGGTTAGCATCATTCTCTTTTTATATACTTCATTCAGGAGGAGATGGAATTGATGACTTGGAGGTCCAGAAGCCTTCCCTGCATGGGGATCTGTGAGTGGGCCCAGTTCTCAGCAGCGTTTACACAGATACAAACCCATGGAGGAACACCAGCAACATGGCTGTAGCTTCATTCCTTACCATGATGTATGGGACTGCCGATGAGTGCCCTTGATGACTATTCACACCCTATCACTCCTGTTCCCCCACATTGAATTGCTCCTAGCCCTTGAATGCCTGATGTGCAATCCTTTCCCTCATCCATTTCTCTTACAAATAATTCTTCCATATGGAAAACTCCTTTCCCTCCCTTGCACACCTCTAATCATCCTGAATAGCTAAGTATAAATGTGGCATCCTCTAGGAAGCCACTCCTGATCACCAATCAGGAGTTGTCTTTTGCATCTATTTCTATATCCCAAGTGTCAGTCACCCCACATTGTCAGCATCTTCTATGTGCTAAGCCCAGCTCTAAGCAAGGCAGAAAATAAGTGTTGAACAAGCCAACATGGGGAGAAAAATAGCAACATATGTAAGTCAATTTCAGGTAGGAATAAGGTCTATAATAGCTATCTCAAGATGATGTGGTAAGAGTAAGTGGAGGCAACTCCACAAAATTGGAAAACCAGATATGGACTTTCTAAAGAAGGAACTAATATTTTAGCAGAGTCTTGAAGCCTGAGAAACAGCCACCCATGGAAGGATCTGAGGCAGAATGTTCTAACTAGAAGAAGCTATGCAAAGATGCTAAGGCAGAAATGGGTTTGGTGTGTGGGAGGGACAAAGAGCTCCTTGGGGAGAATACTAGTGGTTTATTGGTATGCCGGTAAAATAATTGTCATGGTCAAGTTTGCATTCACTGATCATCTGATAGGCAGAAAGTGACTGGACATTTGAGTAGAGCTTTAGAATAAGAAAGTCATCTCCACCATTTATTGGCTGTGTGTCCTTGGGCAAGTTATTTAACCACTCTGATCATCAGCTTCGTGACACCAGCACATGACAGTTCTTTTTTTTTTAAGATTTTATTTATTTATTTGACAGAGAAAGAGAGAGTGCGTGTGCACGCACAAGCAGGGGGAGGGGCAGGCAGAGGGAGAAGCAGGCTCTCCATTGGGCAGGAAGCCCAACATGGGGCTGGGGCTCGATCCTAGGACCCTGAGAGCAAGACCTGAGTGGAAGGAAGATGCTTAACCAACTGAGCCACCCAGGCGCCCCAACACATGACAGTTCTTAAAAGCAGACCTTAGAGTTAATGAGACAACTGCTATTTTGATAATTGAGTGGCAAATCATTTAACTTTCCTGAGGCTCATGTTTCTTATATGCAAAGTATGTCACATATAAGCCTGGCACTTAGGATATGGTCAATACATTGTGCACATATCATTGTTGTTGTTATTCATCTGTGTGGAAGGAATAACACTATCAACTCACAGGTCTTTTTAAAATTAGATATAATTTATGTACAGATCTTTTTAAAATTAGATATAAATTATTTACCGTGCCCAAACTTTAATAAGGATTTACCATGTTAGTGTAGTGGATGTTTCCTGCTTTGTATCTGCTCTGCAATCATTTCCCCATTACCAGCACCAAGAGTTCCTTTGGAAAGGACTTCTTCCAATGGGATATATTTAATGGGACTGCTAACTGGTGCCGCCCCCCATTTCCCCAGCCAGTGACCTACAGAAGTCAAGCAGATACTTCTTCCCTGGAAACTGAGTTTAGAGCAGTCAATCAGACTGAAAAAGGGTGGCATTCATTCACTGTGACAATGGCGCCCAAGTAAGTCTCTTCCTGTTGTGACTGTTGTGATTTCTGTTTCCTCTAGTTTCTTTTAAGGTCTATTCTCCTTTTCCTATTAACTGTAGAAATTCCCCATAGCCTTTCAATACATTCTCTTTTGCTTACAATAACCAAGGTTAGGTTATTTTGCTTGCAACCCAGAACTGTAATCATTCCATATAGCTATATTCTTGCTCTTGTCATTATTATCATTATTCCTATTAGGAAAAAAGGTTTAACTCAACATTATTGTTGTTTATTATATTTTCTATGGGGGGGGAGGAGTTATGACCTGCCCACAAATTTCCTGCCTAAATTGTGAGTAGATAATAAAATCAAAACAAGCGACATAAATCTTTACTCACTTTTATGTTTATGCCCACACCTGCTCTTTACACATATCTATTCTGTATGATTTGTAATTAAAGACCAAATCCTGGCGAAAGTTCAATGCAAAAAAAAAAAAATTATAAATGATAGATTAGGCTGCTGGTTTAATGTCTATTCTCAAGGTCAATGACGTGGACCCATAAAGAAAACCTCTGATAAAATATTAGTAGTAAACAACGCTTGCTAGGCCAGGCTCTCTGTAGAGAGAACAAGAGAACTTAGAATCAAGCCTCCCCCACATGTGGAAGCCACAGATAGCTGTCACAAATTGCTCTAATGAAATACTAAGGGAGGGAGGGGGAAAATAAAGATGAACAAGCAGCTTTCCAGAGGACCTAGAAGAGTCCTGTGTGTTTTCTCTAGGTCTGTGGCTCTGCGAGTCTATGATTTTATTGATTTTTATTGATTTTTAATGATTTTGTGTGTGTGTGTGCATGAAGATCATTGGTTTAGGAGGAAATTTTACCTACCTACACTATAATCTTTAACTTGCTCCAGTTCCTTACCTCTATAATAGGTATAACATGACTCCTGTTATGAGTTGCAAAATAATTATGTATGCTCCTTTCACCATTTATACAAATACCATCATGACTAATTTACAGTTGCTGTAAAGAATAAAAGCAGTCCTGTGCCCATCCTGCCTCACTCCTGTAGAAATCTTACTGAAACACTTCTCATGCCCTCGCTTATTACAATCACACTCCCCCTGGTTTCTGATTTTGTGGTTCCTCCTGTTAGCATGAGTTGGTATATTTTCCCACCCATGGAGGGTGGGTGTGATCATGTGACCAGCTTTGGCCAAAGAGAGCGAAAAGAGATGACATGCTGGGTTCTGCGCCAAAGTCTCGGGAGGTAGAACTTCCATTTCCCCTCAGGCAATTTGCTTTGAGGTGATGACCCAAAGCTGCCCCAAGGAGAATGACGTGCATTAAACCCAACCAGTGGTCTGGCGCCCAGTCCAGTCGACCTGCAGCCTGACACGGAGCTGTCCCAGCCTCCCTAGACCATGAAGCTAAAAAATTTAAAAATAAAAATAAATTTAAAAATAAATAAAATAATAATAATAATAATAAAATGCTTGCTGTTTTACTCCACTTGCGTGTTATGCAGCAAGACTGAAACAATAGCCGGGCAATATATTAGCCCTTATCACACATTATATCATCCTTTGAGTGATTTTAAACTCTGAAAAGTCAGGGAGGGTCAAGATCTTTCTGGTCCATTGTTGTTTCCTTCACTCTTCAGGGTTGTTCAAAGCACATAATATTTCATAGCCTGTGAGTCTACTGCATGTGTCCTTAAGATTAGCCCTATCCCTTCTCATTAATAAGCTGTGAATTTAAGAGAAATAGGCAATCCTACTCTATTTTTTAAAAGATTTTATTTTATTCATTTGGGAGAGAAAGAGAGAGAGAACAAGCGGAGGGATAGAGGGGGAGAGAGAGAGGGAGAAGCAGACTCCCCACTCAGCAGGGAGCCCCACACGGGACTGGATTCCAGGACTGGGAGATCATGACCTGAGCCGAGTACAGACGCTTAACTGCCTGAGCCACCCAGGTGCCCAGCCATCCTACTTTAAGAATGATAGCCACAAAATACATAAGAGGTTATCTTTCACTTTTTCTAATAACTGTATAATGTTTTGTTTTTAAGTGAGCAAAATAAACAAGGCGAATCTTGTGGACAATAGCTCAGATTCTTATTTAAAAATATCAGAGAAAATACTGTTTCTTTGAATGGTGGTGGCTCCAACAATGGTGGTAGAAAGAATTCCGAAATTGTGTATTCCTATAGCCCCTGAACAAGCCTTTTGACAGAGAACCTACCTTGTGTTAAACTCCATATTAGGTCTTTGAGCTATGGAGAGAAAGCTGATGCTTGTTGGCCTTACATCATCTATGCTATAGTGGGAGACACATTTCCACAGACATTTGAAGTTTGGTGCATCGTTTGGACAGATAGAAAGTGAGTTCTCCCTATAGAAGCATAAAAGAAGTATCCAACTCAAACCTGGGAGAAATTAGGACCAAACTTTTCTGAGCAGGTGATAGCTGGCTGCATTTTATTAATTAATTAATTAATTTATTTATTTAAGAAGATTTTATTTATTTAATTTTTAGAGAGAGAAAGCACATGCGTACAGGGGGAGGAGCAGAGAGGGAGGGAGAAGGAGCAGGAAAGAATCTCAACCCAACTAGGGGCTCAATCTTACGACCCTGAGATCATGACCCTGAGATCATGACCTGAGCTGAAACCAAGAGTCAGATGCTTAACCTATTGAGCCACCCAGGCGCCATTAGCTGGCTGCATTTTAAGTGATGAGTAGGAGATAGCTGACTGAATAATAAAATTGAGAAAAATAGAACAGCATCTACAGCAACTCTCCTCAGAAACATCATGGCTAATAGGCTAACAAGGATCTCTCAATTAGGAAGTAGCTTATGATTGCAAAGTTCAGTGTTTATTCTGTATACCTTTAAGGACCACAGTTGTTTCCCATATCCTCCCATCCTCTAGGAAGATGATCATTTTCTATTTTGGCAAGCAATCCAGAATGAGGCAAAGTCTGTGCCACTTTTAGACAAAATATTCACAATTTCAACTTATTTGACTTCCATAATAAAATTAATCATAATCCTATTGTACTTCATATGAGGGACAGAAGCTGCATGTGAAGTCTAGAAACTAACTCAATAAATCTGATAATTTATGAATTATTTCACAATGCAAAAGACAATGTTTTGGGTCATTTTATGTCACTGAGAATTTTTCCTTACCACTTCTGACATATAACTCAACTGCTAACTTTTATTATATACATTTTGGCGAATAACTGAGTTTAATAATGAAACACAATTCTAATTTTGTGCTCTAACCTTTTAGAGGAAGAAAAAATCCTATAATTAAAATATTATACAAAATGACCAAATGGACGCAGGGGTAATGTAAAATAAATCCCGGAATTTAATGAGATTTTTAATCATCACTAGTTAAGACAATTGGTTGGGCCTATTATTTTCAGTAGCAAGCTAAAATCATTTCACGTGATAATTTCGAGGGTTAATTGTTGCAGTTTATTCAATGCAATCTTCTCCACCGGCTTTATTTTTATCTGCCAGTACACCAATTCGCCGTGATTAGCATAAATTAAACTAAATGAATTCTGTGGGTTACTAAATTATTTTACACTGGTCTTTTTTTTTTTTCCTCTCCAAACATTTAAAGGTTAGGGATGGGTGAATGGTTTGATGGCAAATTCCAACATCCAGCTGCTCAGGCTCTGCTCAAAAAAAAAAAAGCTTAAAAACTAGGTGATTGATTTTCAGAAATCTCGGGTAGAAAAATACATCGTGAAAAATGTCATCATGCAAGATGCTGTATCATTATACAATGACCTTTTACAGAGGCCCACATGACTCACGGCTGGGAAGCAAGGAACTCGACATGCAAACTTAGATAATGCAGAATGAGAAAGGTTCCAGTATGTTCCTCAAATGAGCGATTTCCAGTGTTCAAACTGACACGCGGTGACCTTGGATGGCTCTGGTAACATTTGTGCTTAATAAAGTGAGTTTTATCTAACTTAAAGACTCCGTTCTTTTAACCTTGCCTTATTGGTGGTAACTCATCTTTCACTGAGAAGCTCACCATAGGGCCCCTTGACTTACACCCAACTTTAGAAAGAACATCTTGTACAGAACAGTCAGCCCGCTCCAGGATCCACTTCCTACCTACCTTATCACCATCCAGGACCCCTCCCCCTCCTCCCCACCTACATGGTCCCATGCACCCTTCCCCTTCCTACCCACAGATACTCTTTTCTCCTCACCACCTCACTCTTGTGAGAATTCACCTGCCCTCTATCACCTACCACTTTTCTCCCCTACAGATGTGGCCCCAGAGAAACTCCTTCCTCAGTCAGCATCATTTATTGTGCATCTATTATAGGCTAGACTCTGGACCTGTTGGTGCTGGGGATGCATTCTCGGACAAAGTACAATAGCTATTGCTTCACAGAGCTCAGAGTCAAAAGGAAAGATAGTAGTTACGATAAAGGCATTGACATCCTACATTTGGGAGAGTGCAGAGACCTATAAGAACAGGAGAAAGTCTCTTCTCCCTTTTCCAGTTTCCTATGTTCTCTCTGGAAGCTACCTCTCCTTGCCACACCCGTTTTTCTCCCTAACAGCAGGTGGGATGGCCAACATCTTGGCTTTCACTGGAAGGGAAAAGTTGACAACAATAATGTGCTCCTCCTGCCCTGAGGCTTCCAACACTTTGGGGGTAAGAGCTAACTAATTCCTTCTTGACTCCCAAGCTAGGGGTTCAATGGCAGCTCTCCCTTGGGTGACATGCTCAGTATTCAGACCCATGAGGAATGCTCTCCATGACATGTAAGCTGTCTATTCGGCCCATCACCAAGTTATCACTTATTTGTCCAGCGCCCTGTTCATAACAAGTGCCCTGTATTTCTTGAATAAGTCAAATGAATAAATATTCATTAATTAATGAATTATTTTAAGAATCATGATATAGTCAAATATGGTGGATGATGTTTAAGAAGAAAAGTGTGACCACACAAAATTATTCTGCACTGTATCATAACATAAAGAAGTTCAAAACTATCATGAGTCCACTTCAAGGCCCAACGGGAAACTCAGTCATCATTTGTACATCAAATGCCTATGACAAAGGGGCCTTACGTCCCAAACACCTGAGACTGCCAGTTACGTGAGCACAAGGGGTCTACCTTATCCAACACTGAGTCCCTATTACTTAGCACACAGTTTTAGCACAAAAAGGTGCTCAATTAACATTTGTTGAATATATTAAATGAGCTAAAATAAACTGTTGCCTCACATAACATTTTTATGTTCAGGATTTCAGTACAACACTTCATCTAGTGGCCTGCAGAAGTGTTTTGTTTGATCCGCACATTGTTGTTGTTGTTGTTGTTTTAATTTTGAATTTTTTAACATAAAAAATTTTAATATAAGAACATCTGACATTTAAAAATTTTGACTTTCACATTTCTTTGAAATATCAAAGGATCTAGAAATAGCGTAAGTGGGAATAATGGCAATGGGGAATTTGTCTGGAACTTTGTGGGGCTCTCTTGTTCAGATAGCGCATGAACTGTATACTTCACAATGGTCCCTAACCTGCCAGCCTCATGCATCCATACACCCCTGTAGATATTTGGCTTTGGGACCCTGACCTAAATAAGCATATTAAGGAATAAGCAAGAGAGATCATTTGAAATTAGGAGCCCCAAGGCTCTCTTAAATTCTTAATAATTTGTAGTTTAAAACCTTTGCTTGTTTTTTTCACAGAGAATTTAAAATACAGAGTGATGGGATGGGAAGAAAAGCAGCTTTAAGACATATTTCTGCCTTTATAAATAAAACTATAAATACTCTCAAACTAGCCAAGCAAGCTGAAAAAAGCAGGGTGGGGTTAGCTAACTTGTTCCCCACATATTCTCTGCTGGCCTGTGAGGAAGAGAAGGGATGACCCGTGAAAACACACAGCCTAGAAAATGCTAGAAGAATGCCTTGTTTGACAGTGAGATCAACTGGCACCTTTAAAGAGTGGAGTGGTTACATTCAGAGTCTGGCATCTGACAGTCAGATCATTCTTCCTTGGGTTACCCTCGTCAGTAACATAATGAAGCAAAAATTATGAGAGTCTGTGGAGGATCCAGACTTCCTGAGAAATCTGGAGTCATTTACGTGTGGGTAAAACCCTAGAAGGTGACACGAAAGACAAATAATAGCTATTGAGATGGATAAAATAGACTCTCCAAGTGGAAAGCAACCTTAGAAAGCCATCCCCTGAATGGCTGACAGGAAGGTTTTCCCGAGGGCCTTATTTAAGGAAATAAGTAAAAAAAGAAAAAGTAAAAAGGATATACGTTTGATTTGCGTTGGGACATAAAACTCAGCAATTTATCCTTAAGCAATATTCAGACTGAGCTTTATCATTATGCCAAGAGCTGTTCTTGTTTAATTTTTTCACTCTTCTTGTTTTGAGTCCATTGTTTATTGGCTAAGAACCATCTCAGAATAATATGTTGAGTCAGCAGGGAAAGATGCAAAGCTGAGAGTGGGGAGTGATGGGCTCCAGAAAGGGCCAAAAGACAACTGGCTCTTCCCTGACTGCCTAAGGCTCGGAAACAATTCTATTGCAATCAGCAATGGATCCAGACTCCACGGATCTTGAGGTATCCTTGGCTAAATAAGCTATTTCCGAAAAGACCTAAAAGATACATTAAAACATACATTTAACCATTCGTTCATTCAACAATGTTTTTGAGCACCAGGCATCATAGGACCAATGCTGGAGCTCTTATAATCTAGGAGGAGGGATGCACACATTCAATATGGTAAAGAATATGGTAGAAGTATTTCTTTTTTTTTTTTTAAAGATTTTTTTTTTTTTAAGATTTTATTTTATTTATTTGAGAGAGAGAAAAAGCATGAGGGGGGGAGGGTCAGAGGGAGAAGCAGACTCCCCGCTGAGCAGGGAGCCCGATGCGGGACTCGATCCTGGGACTCCAGGATCATGACCTGAGCCGAAGGCAGTTGCTTAACCAACTGAGCCACCCAGGCACCCGGTAGAAGTATTTCTAGGGCACCTTAAAGTACATGGCAACAGGGGATGATTTGGTCAGAGAAAAACTTCAGATAGGAGTTAACCAGCTAAAAAAAGATGGGTAAGATGGTGTCCAGGCAATGACTACAGTATTCATGGTTTGTTCACCTTATATAATGGATATCTACCATGTGCCAGGCACTGTGCTTGGCTCCAGGCCAGTGTGCTGGGCTCTGGACCTTAAAGATGTTCAAGTATATGGCACCATTAGGAAACCTGAACAGCCCAGCCCTACTGGGATGAAGTGTGAGTAAGGTAGAAAGAGAGAAGGAAGAAGGGGTAGGCAGGGCGACATTGCCAAGGTAAGGTTTAGGCTTTTCATTAAAACTAGAGCGAATGAAAGTCTTTACACATAGATGACAAGTCAGATCTGGGTTTTAAAAAGATTTCCATTGATGCTGTCTAAAAAACAGACTACAAAAGGCAAAGAGTGGAGTCAGAGGGCCAGTTAGGAGGATGGTCTAATAATCAAGGGAACAACACATAAAGACCAGACTTCAGAATTATTACAAAGTGGGGTGCCTGGGTGACTCAGTCGGTTGAGCATCCAACTCTTGGTTTCCACTCAGGTCATGATTTCAGGGTCATGAGAGCGAGCCCCATGTCAGGCTCTGCACTCAATGTGGAGTCTGACTGAGATTCTCTCTCTCCGTCTCCCTTTGCCCCTCCCCCTGCTCTCTCTCTCTCTCTCTCACAAATATATAAATTCTTTAAAAAATTATTACAAAACTATCATAATAGAGACACTATGCTTCCAACATAAGAATACGCATATAGATAAATGGGATAGAAAAAAAGTACAGAAATAAATCTTTACATTTGCAGTCAATAGATTCAAACCAAGATGTCAAGACAACTCAATAGGAAAAGAAAGTCTTTTCAACAAATGTGCTGGCATAACTGGATATTCACACACAAAAGAATTAACGTGAGCCCCTATGTCACATCAAACATAATAATGAATTCAAAACAAGTCATAGATCTAAATGTAGAAGCTAAAACAATAAAACTTTCAGATGATAACATAGACTTTGGGGTAGGCAAAAATTTCTCAGGTATAACACCAAACTGCAGCCCATAAAAGAAAAAAAAAACCAAGGGGCACCTTGGTGGCTCAGTTGGTTAAGTGTCTGATTCTTGACTTTGGCTCAGATCATGATCTCAGAGTCCTGAGATCAAGCCCCGTGTCAGGCTCTGTGCTGAGTATGGAGCCTACTTAAGATTCTCTCTCCCTGCCCCTCCCCCACTGCTCATGTGTGCTCTCTCTCTCTTTCTCAAAAATAAATAAGAAAAAAAGCAATGAATTTGCACTCATCAAAATGAAAAATTTTTATGCTTCAAAGGATGGTATTCAAAGAAGTGATGCCTGGGTGGCTCCGTCAGTTAAGCATCTGCCTTTGGCTCAGGTCATGATCTTAGGGTCCTGGGATCAAGTCCCACATTGGGCTCCTTGCTCAGTGGGAAGCCTGCTTCTCCTCTGCCTGCCGCTCACCCCTGTTTGTGCTCTCTATCCCTCTCTCTCTCTCTGACAAATAAATTAATAAATAAATCTTTAAGAAAAAAAAGAAATGAAAAGAAAACCCACAGACAGGGAGAATATATTTTGAAATAATATATACAATAAAGGACTTGTACTCAGAATATATTAATAACTCTTATAATAACAACTTATAAGATAAAATAGTAAAAAGATAATAAAGAAATAAATAATAAAAAGACGAATAACCCAATTTGAAAACGGGCAGAGTGAGTGCACATGTCTCCAAAGATTTGTGAGTGGCCAAAAAGCACATGAAGAAATGTTCAACGCCATCAGTCACTAGGGTAATACAAATCCGCACCACAATGAGATGCCTCGCCATACCCACTAGGACAGCTACAATCAAAGAGAGAATCCCCAGTGTTGGAGAGAATGTGGAGAGATTGCAACCCCCACACACCGCTGGTGGAAATGTAAAATGATACAGCTGCTTTGGAAAACAGTTTGGCAGTTGCTCAAAATGTTAAACACAAAATCACCATGTGACCCAGCACTTTTACTCTTAGGTATCTATTCAAGAAAAATAAAAACCGATTTCTACACAAAGACTTATACACAAATGTTCATAGCAGCATTATTTATAATAGCCCAAAAGTGGAAATGACTCAAATCTCCGTAACTGGTAATGAATAAACAAATGGCCGCATATCCATGCCACAGATTACTATTTGGCAATCCACAGGAAGGAAGTACTAATACATGCAACAACGTGGCTGAACCCCAAAATATTATGCTAAGTGAAAGAAACCAGACACAGAAGACCACATATTGTATGATTCCATTTATAAAAATGTTCTGAAAAAAAGGCAAAAAAGGAGATTGTGGTTGCCTGGGGTTGGCGGTGGGAATGGGGAATGGACAAATGGGCACCAGAGGTCTTATTGTAGGTGATCAAAATGTTCTAAAACTGGATTGTGGTGCTGACTTTATAGTTCTGTAAATGATTCAAAAATTATTGAATTGTATACACTTAAGATGGGTGAATTTTATGGTATGAATAAAAAACAGTGAAGTTGTTAAAAAAAAAAACAGATAAGGAGTGGAAGGAAGTGATATGAACCAACAATAATAAAATACCATCAGCAGAACTTAGGAACCAAAAGATATAAGAGTGCATGGCAAAAAGAATTCTAAAATTAAAAACAAGGACGACACCATTAGCTAATCTTCACTGAACAGCCATTATGCTGGACACTGTTACTCATCTCATATGAATTCCTGTAAAGTTTTCATAGAAACCTTATTAGGACTTAGAGACTACTATTATCCATGTTTTACATGTGAACAAACTCAGCTGAGGCACAGAGAGGTTAAAAAATTTTCTGAAGTTCACACAATCAGTGGTCACTAAGCGAAGCCATTTGTGGAGTAAATAGGACAAGAGGGATGAATTTCATAGGCTGCCCTGGCAATCTACTATAATGCTTGACAGTTCTGTTTCCTGACATTCATACAGTCCATCTTGATGCACCCAGGTGGAAGAACATTCACATCTCTTCTTTTCCAGCTGTAGACCCTGGTAGAGCAAGTCGATTGGGCTTTTGCCATCATCTTCTGCAAGAATGTCCATTGACAGATTGGTTATTTTTGCCCAAGACCATTAGGAGTGCCAAATGGTCTTGGGATTAAAAACCCAAGATAGAAATTAAAAGTAGTTAGGGCTCACTCACTAGCAAGAAGACAATTAGCTTCCTTCCGACAAGCAGTTGGAAATAGCCATGGAAAAGTCATGGGGTGGAAATCCACTTCCTCCAGGAACCGGAAAGTCATTTGGTATCTGTTCTGTGCTAAGAAGTTTGTCTTGAGAAACTCTTTTTTTGTTTGTTTGTTTGTTTTTTAATCATCATTCAAACCAGGGTACTATATTGTTTGGAGGGTGATATGGGAAAGTAATAAGTACCTTCCTAGAAATAAGCTCAAGAAGTGAACAGGTGAGCATTACATCCCTGACCACCTCAAGTAGTTGTGAGAAAGCCCACTCAACCAAGACTCTGGTACTCCGGCCAGGCACACTTCTGGGGAGAGCGGCACGGTGTGGGCAGCGTCCAGAAGACACCAGCTGGCCACCCAAAGGCTTTCAAGTTCTGTGCCACTTGGGTGTCCTCAGGCAGACCCCACCGCCTCTCTGGGTGGAACATGAGAAGGCTGGAGGAGATGGGTTCCAAGGTCTCTTCTGGCTAACATGTTCTTCTCTTCTAGATTAGTCTGTAAAACAGCCAGGCCCTGGATCTGACCCATTATAGTTAGAATAGTATATTAGTTCCCTAATCCATGGTAACATATTACCACAAAGCGGATGGCTTAAAACAACTGAAAAGTATTCACTCACAGTTGTATAGGTCAAAAGTTCAGACTCAACACTTTTGGCAGGGTGAGTTCCTTCTGGAGACTCTGAGAATGTGGTCCATGCCTTTCTCCTGCTTCTAGAGGCTGCTGACAACCCTTGGTGCCCCTTGCCTTCTGATGAAGATGTCATCTCAAGATCTTTAACTACATCTGCAAAGACCCTATTTCCAAATAAGGCCACATGCAGAGGTACTGGGCATGAAGGCTAGGGGATTTCTTTTGGGGGAACATCATCAACCTGCTAACAAACAGCTAACATTAATGAGATTTAATATGTACCTGGCATGTTTTCAGGCCCTTCAGGTATTGTCACATTTGATCTGTACCACAACCCTACACAGTATAAACTTGCATTGTATGCATTTTATAAATGAGGAGACCGAGAGTTTGAGTGACTAACCCATGCTACTGGGCTACTAAGCCTGGCCTGCAGAATGCCTCTTGAGTACACTTACCCAAGGGTTCCGTGCTGCCTCCCATGCAGGCAGAAGCACAGAGAGCCAGCTTTGTGCAGATTATAGGTGCTTTCAGATTCTTTCATTCATTAACAAACAACACAGTGGGTGCTCAGTATGTATTTATTGAACAGATAAATGCCTGCAGTGCCCCAGGCTCTGTACTGGACACTGGGGTACAGATGTCAATAAGGTTCTAATAAGCCCTGGTCAAAAATCAGAAATGGCTCTTCTCTAGCTAGGCCTAATTTGGGGTTGGATTACAACTAGCAATAATGCAAATATTCAAGACTCGCAGAGTCAGAGATGTGACACCAGAGAGAATAACCCTCTCTATTTTTGGCTCTATTAATAAAATGATATCAAAACATAAACATCATGTGACCGTGACATATGGGTTTTTCACAGGGGTTTCAGCCATCTGTGGAGTTTCTCCCTCTTTATCTCATTCGCTCTCATATTAGGAGGATCACCTCAACTTTATTCTTCTGTGAGTTGGGGGCAATCACTCTTTCAACTCACAAGCAAGGATCTGCTGCCAGGAACATGGATGCATGGGAATGGGGTGGGGGTATTTTCAGACCTTTTTATAACCTCTAATGGACAGCCTGAGTGGCAGATATGGTATCCAATCACAGCTCCCTTGGCTCGTTGAAGGTGGAGTTAACGGCTGAGTCCCTCTTCTTCCTTAGTAGTAACATTTGAAAGGTAGCAGCATATGCTACCCCAAATAGCCACTTACACATGAGGATTATTTTTGAGCTAAAAACAATTGAGAAAAAGCAGATGCAAAAAAAAGTTCTTTACATTCCCCCTATTTATCTGAAAGTATATACATATTCAAAGTAATAGATGGTTAGATTGGTGTGGAGAACAAGAAATCTTGACCCTAGTCAATAATTTTAGTTTCTTCACTTTTTGCCAAAGCCGATGGCCAATAATAATGATAAGAATGGTGATGATGATGTCTAGATCGTTTTTCTCTCCCTCTCTCTCTCTCTCTCCTAGTTCCCTTTCTACAAGGACTAGCAATAGGTGAATAGCAGATGACTCAGCAGAAGGAGTAATAGCTCTGGATTTTTTTTTTACAAGCCAGAAAAAGCAGGCCTGGTTAACTGGGTGTTAGCTGGGGAAGACTGGATTGTTACCCTGAATACAAAGCATATCCTTCCCACCCCACCCCCACCCCAAGCACATTAGGTGCATTCTGGAGAAGTCCTGGGTAATGCAAATAACTGCATATGGAGTCATTATTCATTGACTTACTTCCACTGGCAGGGAAGTTTTCCCAGAGGAAGAAAAATGATCCCAAACTATGATTAAAACTCATTCCTTAAGAATCTTAATAATCATATCAAAAAGCCTTCTGTATTTCTCAATGCATGAACATTTATCTACCCCACAGCCCTGCAAGTGAACAATGTAATCCATAGGATCATCTTACATTCATTTACTGCTGTTTCTATTATATCCAAATCTCTCATTTGCTAAATGAAACCGATTATGTTGCTTGGTATTTTGCCCAAATTGTCAAGTCAGTGACTCCCCATGTGCACTTGTCCCCTTTAAGTATTTCTGAAAGTGGCAATGGGGGCCGCCAAGGCTCAAGGCGCCTAAAACACATCATCATTTCCCCCAAATATGGCTGCCACGATTAACTAAAATATCACTTTCTTTGCTTTAGGCAGGAAATTTTAGAAACTCAGTGTGATAACAGTGTTTATCCCCTGCAATCAGGAGCTCTATCTTTCAGTAGCAAACAATGGGAAAACAAGTTCAATGTTATGTAATAAATGCCATTCAGTAGACAAAAATCTTCCAAAATGTGGAACCCAGGGAGGATTAATATAAGATACCAATGTAAGTTTAAAAATGCAAATAAATAAGAAGCATTGTTCCCTCTGGAGGGGGGGAAACAATAAAGGTGAGTTTTATTGGTGGGGAAAGGATATTGGTAGTGGTACATTTTCATTTACCTACTGGAGAATTATGTATTCGGGTTCTTCCGGGTGCTGGGCATTGTACCAGTGACGAGGGAAATAAAGGAAAAGAGGAAATTAGGACATGGGTCCTACCCTCAAGGAATTGCCAATCTAGAAGGGAAAGAGTTTTAATATGTAAATAAGTAAGTAAATAAATGTGTGTGCATATATTCTTCAATCCATTGAATAAGCTGAGTCTAATGCCATGAAAGAAGAAAATGAAAATAGTTTGAAAGAATTTTCAAGATTGAGTTTATGAATTTTTAGTGGCTGTAAACCAAATGTTATTCTGACAACTTTTACTCCTGCTGCTATCTTTAGGCATAAGACAAATGGGCAAAATTGAGATCTACATATTCAAGGCAGCCAATCTGTATATGTCTAGTCACTGACCTAATAGCTGCTCTATCATTTCTCAAAGTATATCCTGCAGATTACCAGCCCTTGAGAAAATAAACCAGAGGGTGGGAATCACTGAATACTTCTGCTCCACCTTAGAGATCCATGACAAATCTTTACATTTTAAAAGCTATATGAGGTATTGCATTAAGGAAACTCATTTAATTTATGAAAACTGGTCTTTCTCAAACTTAACTCATCATGGATGGAATCTGGAGGTAGCACCTATTGACATTCCATAAAATTAATGCTCCCCAGAACATTCTCTTGGAAATGCTATAGTCATAGATAATACACATATATCTAATGCTCTTAAAAGAATACTTATAGACCACTTGTACCCTTGACCCCAGTGACACTTTACAGAGATAAAACTGCTAAACCCTGCTGTGCACATTCCCAGAACCTAATGTTTATATATCGAAGCAAATTGTGCAAATTGAAACTCAAAATCAGTGGGTACGTAAGAAAGAATAATATATACTATGAAAAGTTATGACCAAATGCAAAAGATAAAAAGGTTTTACACAGGGCAGCCAATCTGTTGTTAAACAATCTTTATGAACTATTTGGTTTCCTTATTTCTTCTTGACATAAACATGATCCACCTGTTTGAATCAATTCTTACATGATCACTTTTTAGCCTCAAGTTGTGGATCACTCCTTCAGAGAAGGCTAAAATAATTCAGCAGAAGACACGGTCAGCCAAAGGTAGTCACGTGCTTCGCTCTTAAAGAAAGTACCTACAGAAAGCCATGGGGAGTTCATTAGCTTGCCAGAATATATTCATAAGATCAATGAAGTAAGTCAAATAATGTTATTTCCATTATGTTGGTTCTATAGAGAATGAGTATCCCTTTAGCCCTTTGTTCTTTGATGAGGCCTTCTGTAGCATCAAAAATCACGTAAAAATAGACCTCATTCTCAAGGGGTACGGGTTTCAGTAATGCAAGATGAACAAGCCCTAGAGATCTACTGTACAGCATAGAGCCCACAGTTAACAATACTGTATTGTATACTTAAGAGTTTGCTAAGAAAAAAAAAAGAGTTTGCTAAGAAGGCAAATCTTATGTCAACTGTGTTATCAAATAATAATAATAAATACAGACGAAAGATGGCAACTTTTGGAGGCAAGGATATGTTTATGGCATAGGTGGTGATGGTTTCATGGGTACATTCTTACCTCCAAACTTGTCAAATTATGCATATTAATTATGCACAGCTTCCTCTACATCAATCATACCTAAATAAAGTGGTTTTTAAAAAAAGAAATATATTGATGCATAAAATAAAATATACACTAAAAGTTACTCCATCATCTATCCCATTGATTCTTTTGAAAATGCTAGTGTCCTAGTACCCCACTCTTCCTGCTCCTGGGCCATGGAGTTTTTACCTAAGTTTTCTCTAGTGAAGTGATCATATTTACAGTTATACTTATTAATGTTACTAAGACTTAGTTACTATAATTATTAATGTTAATTGTAACTCTTACATGAGGTAAGAGAGGCGGATAATGTCTGTAATAGCATCTGCCCAGAGTAATGCTGTCTATCTGTTGCCCATTATTATTATTTGCCAGTAACCTGAAATTCAATGTCTTCTTCCTTCCTCAGCAACACTATTAGGTAGATATTATTATTTTCCCCATCTTATAGATGAGGAGACTGAAGTTCAGATCCAGTTAAGGATCCTGGAGATAATTTTAAGCATAATCAAAGGCCAATTTAAAAACCTAGCATCTCTTTTTTTCTTTTTAAGATTTATTTATCGATTTTGGGGAGAGAGAGAGAGAGAGCACAGTGGGGAGAGCAAGAGGGAAAGCGAAACAGAAATTTCCAGCAGACTGCCCACCAAGCACGGAGTCTGACTTGAGGCTCGATCCATGACCCTGAGATCATGACCTGAGACCAGATCAAGAGTCAGACGCTCAACCCACTGAGTCACCCAGGGGCCCCTAAAAACCTAGCTTCTTGTAATTCACAAAACTCTATCATAATCCTCCTTCCACAGATGAGAAAGAAGAGTTCAATAGCTCACTCTAGGTCATATAGTCAATGGTGGGGCCTGGTGGGACAGTCAGTTTTATATGTTAATTTGGCCTGGCTCTAACCTCCCGTAATTCAAATACCAATCTAGGAGGCCTTGGAAAAGTATCTTGTTACTGTGAGTGAGTTCCATAATCAGTTGACTTTAAGGAAAGGAAATTATTCTAGATAGCCAGATGGGTCTGGTTCTCTTAGTTGAAAGGCCTTAAAAGCAGAGCTAATGCTCCCCTGAGGAAAAGGAAATTCACCTATGGACTGCAGTATCCGTGCATGCCTGGGAGTTCCATCCTGCCCTTCCCACTGGGCCTGCCTGTAATTTTTGGATTTGCCTAGCCAGCCTCCACAATCACAAAAGACATCCCTTGCAATACACTTCCCAATATGTATCTGCTACTGGTTTTATTTCTCTGGTTGAAAGCCTGACCGAGATACCTGGATTCAAACCTAAATCTCTGTGTTCAGAGACAAAGTTTAGCTCTCAACTACTAACGTCATGGTAACCATCAAAACTCAGCTCATTTAGGTCAAATGGATCTTGGCTTTATCAGGTCCTCATTGACTTCATCAAGCAGCTTTAAGCATATACACCTCTTATCCACATGATAGTTGAAGCAAATGTTCTTTTTTTATGTAACACTACCTTTCTTGCATTATTTCTAAGACAATAACAGTAATGCTAATAATAATTAACATTTACTAAGGAATTACCATGTTCCAGCCAAGGACCAAGACCTTTGAATTCATTATCTTGTTTAATGGGTGTAAGCTATAAAGAGGTAAGATTCTTCTCAACACAAGGAAGAATTTCCCAAGCATGAGAGCAATCCAAAGATTGGCTGGGCTGCTCCAGGAGACGGAAAAGTCTCCATCTGTCAAGATATGCAAGCCCACGTTCAAGTCACTTGACAGGGAAGTTAAGGAGGGAATTCAGCATTGGATGATAGCTAAAGACGGCAAACCCCAAATTCCCTTATTCCAAAACTCTGTCCCCTGGCAATTTAAATATGTCATTCACATCATTTCATTTTTTAAACCACTAATAAAACTGTCCTCAAATGACTGAGTATGAGCATGCTGGGAATTTTTGGCAAAATTATAAATAAATCAATGAACCTTTTCTTTTGTGGTCTCCCACAAGAGTAACTACAAAGATCTATAAACAGACACTCAAAATATTCAAGTTAAATCAGAGTGAATTTTCAGTTATCCACATGATAGTTGAAGCAAATGGACAGATAATCCAAAACAGCAGTTCAGTGCTGAAAATTTTTACATTTGGCCTTTAAACTCTGCACCCCACTTCCTCCATGATCAAAAGGTGACATGCCTCAAAAAGTATGTACTTCCTTGGTAAACTTCTAGTCCCTCCTATTTTTAAATCTGTAGATTAAATTTATTAGAATTTTTAATTAAATTATTAATAAGAATGAGCACCAATCTTTTTTAAAATTCTTCTGGATTCTTTAAAGTTCAAACCATTCAACTGAAAATTTGAGGCAGAAAAGGGCAAAACGATGGCACCCAAATGTTTCCACAGTACATGGCTTAGCAAACCTAAATTGTGAAGCTACTTTGTCATAGATGAAAAGTTCTTTGTGTCATAAATTGGCTCACACCAAACCTTCCTCCAGTGGATGGCTCCTTGTCTTATCTTGACCCAGAAACTCTGCCTTTGCTCTTTTGATAGCGTTGGGCTGCAGGCCAGTCAGTTTCTAGCTTGTCTAAGCCAAAAGATTAGAGAGTGCCAGCACAGTGAGCTTTGCAGGTGGTTTCAGAGAATTTTAGGGTGCTAGAGATAAAGTATGAATCAACCGAATTCATTTCCTAAACCATGAACCATGGCAAAGTGAGAAAAAGCTTCAACTTCATTTCTGTTTTGTTTAAATAAAAATTTAAAACACCATAAAGTATTCCAACGCAAAATGAAACACCATGTTCAGGAGAGACCTCTGGACCAGAAAGTAGAAGATTTGGGTTCCAGATACAAAATACAGATCTGCCAATAATTACCTAGAAGATGAAAGGCAGATTACTTAACTTCTGGGCCTCCGTTTGCTCATCACAGCAATGGCTACTCCTTGTTGAAAACTTTTTTTCTTACTATGTCATAGCTGCTTTTCTAAGAGCACTTCTGCATTTCAACTCACAGAATCTTCCCAATGACCTTATAAACTAGGTACCATCAGGAACCCCATTTTACAGATGACAAAAGAGAGGCACAGCGAATGACTTGCCAATGGCAGTGCTGTATAATGGGGTCAACGAAGATTCCAACCCACACTCAACCATCATGCTCTATTGCCTCTCAGCTAGAAAGCAGAATTGAATTCGATGTTCTCTCAGGATCCTTAAGCTCTTGTGTTCCATGATTCTCTGATACAGCAAAAATATCTATTAAATAGAAGATTTTAAGGTGCTAGCCTCAGAAGGAATGTCTATTTGAAGAAACATTCATCCTTTAAGATGCAGATCAAATGTCACCTCCTCTATTCCGTGGGTATATACGCCAGTATATCCTAAGAGAGATAAACAGTGCTTCCAGTCCTGGCTTTGGCGCCCATTGTACCGCATGTAACTACCATTAGCTTCTCTTCTGGGCCAACAACATGACTTGCTCATCTTTGTGTGACCCCAGAAGCTATAACATAATAGGTGCTCAGTAAATATTCCATTTTTTTTTTTAAAGATTATTTATTTATTTATTTGAGAGAGAGAATGAGAGAGAGAGAGAGAGAGAGCACATGAGAGTGGGGAGGGTCAGAGGGAGAAGCAGACTCCCCGCCGAGCAGGGAGCCCGATGCGGGACTCGATCCCGGGACTCCAGGATCATGACCTGAGCCGAAGGCAGTCGCTTAACCAACTGAGCCACCC